>NC_134406.1:69259066-69907121 GCF_038048845.1 Mixophyes fleayi
TGCCTTCATCATCTCCCACATTGATTACTGCAATTCCCTCCTTACTGGTCTTCCCCAAATCAGGCTTTCACCGCAACAATCGATTTTGCATGCAGCGGTTAGATTTAATATAAAACACTTCTACTAGTATACAGGGCCATCAACCATACAACTCCAAAATACATCTCCTCACATGTCTCAAAATATCTCCCAACTTGACAAATCAGTTCTGCACAAAATTTGCGTCTCCCAGCTGTACTCATTACCTGCTTCCATTCCTGGTTACAGGTCTGTTTTCGGGCGGCACCTACTTTATGGAATTCCGTCCTTCGCAGAATAAGACTTTCTTTTAGTCATCAAACCTTCAATATTCCTCAACCACCCTCTAAACCTTGCTAGGTTACTTTAATATCTCCCTTTGCACAGTTCACATTAGACCAGTGGTTCCCAAACTGTGTGCCGCGGCTCCCTGGGGTGCCGCGGCGATCTCACAGGGGTGCCTCGGCCAGGACCGTTTGTAAGCAAAGCGGGGGACTTCTTGGTATATATTTTGCCTTAGGGGTGCCTTGAAAAAATTATGGAGACCCTAAGGGTGCCTCGAACTGAGAAGTTTGGGATCCACTGCACTAGACAACAACCTTTTTACCAACATTGCTATATAGCTGGATCATATAACCCACCAAGCACTGTTTACCTTTGCACTTTGGCAGGACCAATATGCAATATGTTACACTTGACCTCATGTTTCAAACTCCCATTGTTCCAAAGATTGTAAGCTTGTGGGCAGGGCCTTCTTACCTTTCTGACTGCCTGTATTACCCATTACTGTTTTATTCCAATTGTAAAGCGCTATGGAATTTGCTGGCACTATATAAATTAATGATTGACTGCTTGGGCATGGCATTCTGATGCTTGTAAAACTACAAGAGCAAGTGATGCCCATGGCTGCCAGAGCCTGCTAGAGCTTGCGAAAATTTGGAAATGCAAGTTCCAGCATGCCTTTATAGTTCCATAAGAGAACCTAGTCATGGACAAGGAATCACAAACATAAAATATTTTAGTATTTTAATTAAATTTAAATAATCCCCTAGATCCTTAGTTGACCTCTCTATTAGTTTGCTAAATCTATAAAGAATCTTCTTTCTTCGGTCCAGAAGTAGTCCCGTTGGAATTAAAAAACAAAATAGGATAGGTTGCCAGGGGACGGGATTCTGAGCAGTGGGGTATTCTGCCTTTTTTGGCCAATAGCGAAATTCCTAATTATAATGGTGGGAGTTGACAATCTTGGTTGTTTTCTACATATTAACTGAATAGCTGGTATGACTGTAATGTTAATAATTATATAGCAATAGTAATAATAATAACACACTGTGCCAAAGTGTAATCCTGAGCCTGAGAGGGGTTTCTATTGAGAAGAAGGGTCTAGTAGCAGTAATTTACTAGGCTAAGTGTTGGTAAATGTCTCTCTGAAGTGGGAAGCACTACATCCTTATGTTGAAACAGCGAAAGGGAAATACGGTTTTCATCGATGCCTCAACAGTGGCCTCTTGTGCTGATGGGGGGCTGCAGGAGGGTGTGATAAGAGATACAGGAATACAAGACCCGTCCGATAGGCGAACTGTGATGTGATATTAACACCAAACCCGCTGCTGACTTGCCCTTTATTGTTTGCCGTCTTATTGTTCTAATAAAGAAAAAGCACTGAGCTCTGATTAAATTTGGCATATGTGACTTCTCACCCCAGGCTGCCCCTTTATCGGGACATAGCTGTGGATTAATGGTTATCTGCAAACATTGTAACACACTGGAGTTGAATGCTACTGTGTGAAAAAAAAATGCATTGCATTAAGGATGGAAACATCTGTGATAATCAAAGGAAAATAAATAATTTCTTAATTTGACGTGAGCAAAAATATCTATTGGAGCCATTATCTGAAATTGCAAATGGTAAATCTTCAGAGAGAGGAAAAAAATGCAAAAAAAAAAAACAAGATAGAGAGAGATTTAGGCTTCTGATGAAAAAAAAAAATGCAAAGGTAATACATTTTGTTCCAAGCATGCAATTAAAAATAAAATACAATTCTTGACAGGTCCAGATTGATACATGAAGCTGGTATGCACATTTCCCTGCTTCATGTAGTGTATTTACCGTCAGAAGAGAGTGTAGAATAACACATGATAAAGCAGAGCATTAGCAGTGGAGCGGCAGCCTGCATCTCTCTGCCTGTCTGTTTCTGCAGGGTTGCTGCTAGTCTTTAAGCTGTGTGAGAATCCTGGGAGTTGGTGATGTCAGACTGGTTTGGGTCATTTGAAGGTTAGCAGCCTAGGAAGGGTTCATGGAGAGTTCACTCGCATATATTAGGCAATCCAATCTTTCATTTTGTGTGACACAAGTAGTAGGAAGTGAGCTGTTCAAAAGCAGAAGGATCTATTCGCTTTCAGAAGGGGGGACCCAAGTGCTAGATGAAATAAATGTTGTTATTTTTACAGACTTGGAGCTCAGTTGCCAGCGAAGAGCTGGTGCAGCTTATTAACTGCTACAGAAGGCTGCAAGCACCTTCAGGAATTTAGAGACATTTTGCCTGCAGCTGACAGATTGGATTTCTTCGTCCCCCTCTCCTGTTTTGCTGGAATGGCTGGGAAGCTTGGAAAATAGTAAATGATCATTTGGATCAATTACAGGCTTTTAGCTGTGTTGTCTGTCATAATTCATGATTCTGGTCTGGGAAATAGACCAACAGCCTACGTGCCAAAAAAAAGGGGCAGAGTTTGATGGAGTTGGGTGTACTTTTAGATGCCATTTTACTCTGCACCTAAAGGAAAAGCACTTTTACAGGCATTCTGTATAGGGGGGGAATCATGTTTGACTGTATGGATGTTCTAGCAGTGAGCTCTGGGCAAATGCTGGATTTCTACACTGCAAGCCCGTCTTCTTGCATGCTCCAGGAGAAAGCTCTTAAAGCATGTTTCAGCGGATTGGCACAGACAGAATGGCAGCACCACCACCGGCACAGTGCTCAATGTAGGTCCACTTACCAGCCCTTCTGGTGTTATTTTCTTCTTGTCACTGCTTCTGACTGCATGCCATAAATAACTGAACTTTAAGATGACATCAATTAAAATGCACTCATTCCTTTCATCTTTAGTGTCACTGTCAAGTAAAATGAATAATTTATGGTAAATTATTGCATAGGTTTTTTGGGGAATAATTTAGTTTGTGTTCTATTTTATGTATGTAAACTTTTTCCCAATAAAAGCGTGAATGTACGTTTGTATTTACAATTTTGTGTGCACATGTATAGTTCAATTTAGTTATGTTTTTATTATGTATTATTTTACCAGTGTGTCATTCACAGCTGTAATGGAAGAAAATCCGTTAAATCTCTTTGACTTTCAATGATGATATTATTAGCACATGTGTCATTACTAATATTATGATACAATTAGTGCTTGGAAAGTGTATCTGGTAAAATGGAAACTGTAAATATTTTTGTTTGATTTTAACAACAGAATATTGTGTTTGTTTTTATTTCTGTATGTTATTGTGTGCATGATGTGGCTGATAACTAATGAAATGTATTTCCTTTGCCTTAGCTATAACTATGGGTGCCTGCGACATCATAATTCTTTAGTTTGACCTTAGCACCTTTACATTTGCTTTGCTGGGACTTAAAAGTTTCTTCTTTGCTAAATAAGCAGTGCTCCTGAACACTTGTGTAACCATCAATTACAGCCGTGTTCCAGGCGGTGGTTTTCCAGGCGGTGGTTTTCACATTTACAGTAGGAGGATAAGCCTTTGCTTGTGGTCCTGTTATCTGATCCTGACATCATGCTGGAGAACACATACATTGTAAACAGCAGTGCTGCCTTAGCACTCTGGCTTCAAGTTTGAGAAATGACCAAAGGCACCAGGATGCACAAGCTATTCACTGCTCCATAGAGCCTGCTCTGCTCTGACACTGATTTAGATGAATGGCTAAGCTATTTATCACAATGGCTTTAACACACTGTTCGACACCTCGGCTGTGGATTGTTCCCTCAATTAGGTTGTTACTTTTTTTTGCTTTATGAGCCCTTAAAGCTCAGTACCACTAAATGAAATTTCCCTTCTTCCATCTAAATGTCTGCCATAAAACAAAATTGTGATTCCAAGTGCCCGCCATTGTATAGATCCAATTTTACAATTAACTATGACGTTATGGTTCCAGTATGCCAGTGATACCTTATGTTTTTGTTGTTTTGTATTATCACAATAAAGACCCATACGCATTATGTTTTTGTAGTGGTCAGATTACATATTGTAGTTTACGGTCTACCAGAAGATGATGACCTGTAAGATTTACTTAGACCTTACTGGTATCGCCTTCGAAACATCAGTTGTCTTGTTAATATGTTTTATAAGGTATACAGTGTAGAACATCAAAGTGTTTGTGGTATACTTGATATAATATCATATAAGTGATCCTTGCAAGGTTCCATTAAAAGTTACATATGTTCTCTGTGCCGGAATGTTTGTGTATATTTTTTTTATCTGAGAGGAAATGGCCTTTGTGGTTCTAATCAAAGTAAACATGCAATGTGTTTATATAAACAGTGAAAGTGTTAAACATATCGTTAGTTTATATGATATCAGGAAGCTAATAATAGCAAATTCTAGTTTACTTTCAGACTTTTTGTAAAGTTGCTTTAACAGCCATTGGAAAGCCTGTGAAACTCCATGCACACTAAATATGTTATCAAACTACTTTTTTTAATATATGATTACATTTCAATGTGTTCACTGCCTCCTCCTCCACACCACTCCCTCTGTGTTTTATAAATCTGGTCTCTACATAAATTATTTTCTAGTGCTTTCGTGAAAGAGTATATAAACAGATTTTTCTCTAGCTAAATTTTGGCTTGTGCAATTACTTTTGGATGAAATCCAGTATAGAATGTATAGCAAAAGAATAAGAGAGGGCAAAAACACAGTATTAAAAACAACACATTAATTTATTTATATTTTTATTAGTTGTTTTTTTTTCCTTTTTTTTTGTTGACGCAACAAACAACGCTGCCTTTATAACAAGTATAAGTATTTGTATAAATGTTGTGATTGACGGATATTGAATGAATTGTACCTTCAAAATTAGAGGTTTGTGTTGTCCAAAATATTTTCTTTTTTTAATGCTGGATGCAAAATAGTTGAACCCTAATAAAAATAGTTTATAAAACCACATGTAAAATAATTATAATAACAACAGGGGGAAAATCCATTGGAAAATTGAATTCCATTCAATATTACTTGCAATCTAGCTGTTATGTTGATCTTAAAATGAATTGGTTTTATATATTCCTAAATTAGCTTAATTTGAATTATCTGCAATATATATATATATATATATATATATATATATATATATATATATATATATATATATATATATATATATATATATCTATCAGAAAGAGAGAGAGAGAGAGAGATATATTGAATATTAATAATTCACTGTTAGTTATGCACTAGAGTAGGATTGAAAACATTTGGGTGTTTTATGGTTTTTTTTTTGCACTCTACTTATTGATATAGATATAATGCATGTTGGTAGTATGACCAATAATTCTCTTGTTCCTTTGGCTGAGTATTATTTATTTTTATGTAATACACTAGAGTGACAATGTACGAGACTAAATGTATGTTATTGTAAAGAATCAGAAAAAGAAAAAGATCTGAATCTACTTCCCCTTGCTCTGTGATTTTCTTAGACTTCTATACTGATTTTCCAGGGAAGTTGTAGCCACAGTCAGTGTGATGTAGATAAAGGAATCTACGCCTTTTGCGTTACAGCGATAAATGATTGAAGTATTTCTCTTCTGACACACAGCCTTAACAAGTCACGAAATGCTCAGCTTTCTGTAGCAGCACAGTGGATTTTAAAGTAAACTTTTAGTACTGATACTGGGCTTTTAAGAGGCATTTTACAGTCAGCTCTGTTATCTGTTATATTGTTTTACTGTTCTGCAAAGCAGAGATTTATATATGTAGTTATTTTTTGTAGCATCAAAATAATGGTTGAAAGTTTTGTACACAGTAATGTTGGGGCTGTGGCAGCTATACATCATGCTTTTATTTTGAAATGACATTTTTACGGTGCCATTTTGCTTTTTTTTTTTGCTCACATTGGGTGGGTCACGAAAAATGCTCTATGGTGGAATTTCTATGCAGGGAGGTTTACACCTATCTTTGAATTATTGTGGATGTCTATTTTATTCATTGTTATTGTTGTTAAAGTCAGCCCTTTCTTTCCTCCCAAAGCAATGCTCTCGGATATGCTATAGCTGTACAAACCCAATCACACACACGTTTGTCCTGCCCACTGCATCGATTTCCACGGCA
Source organism: Mixophyes fleayi (assembly GCF_038048845.1). Taxonomy (NCBI): domain Eukaryota; kingdom Metazoa; phylum Chordata; class Amphibia; order Anura; family Limnodynastidae; genus Mixophyes; species Mixophyes fleayi. Next base: position 69,265,422 of record NC_134406.1, read on the forward strand.
GCTCGGACTGATGGGGGGAAAATCCTTCTAGAATGGTTATGGCCGGTGACTTTGTGTATAGATTTTCAACATGCTATAACATCTATTATTTAAAGTGTTTAGTGTTTTTATGCTATAGGATATTCAGTGTATAAAAATAAGTTGTGGAATTTAGCAGTCGGGTAATAATTTGGGATTGTTGTAATTGTTTTTGGTTTTTGTTTTTTTACATGTAATGCTTTATTTGAGCCTCATTTCTCGGGAAGTGTCCTAAAAAATACACTGAAATAATTACTAATCCACACACAATAAATAATGTAATAGTGTAACCATAAGCCACTATATAACTATTCAGAGAATATAAGTTTTGCAAATATGTGCTTATGTAGATAATGCTGCCGGACAATTTTAATATAAAAACGTCTTTGACGTGAGCTCAGTTCTACGCATTTTCTTAGAATTATAATCCATCAAGCTTGACAATGGCATAAAACAAAACAAAAAAAGTGACCATTTACCAAAATGTGTACACTCTGGGAAGTATGAGACACATTGCAGACTCACAGGGAGTGAAGGTGACTTGTATGGCAGATTAGGAAAAGTCCTGACTATAGACATGCAATAGCTGATCACAGAAGACAGACAGAAGGATCTTTTATACAACGTTAAATCTATCCCTGATTATTTTTCTTTCTCATATCCTAAAGTCTAACCCTTCAAGCATACCTGTGTAATGACAGATACCATTCCAAACTCCTCTACCCTGTTGAAAAGCAACATCTTAAATTAAACAGAAAGTCAAGTATCCATTTAGTATTTAGAGCGTGCTATTTAGAGAAAATGTAAGTAATATTCATAACGTTAGTTTTATTGTAAAATACCATATGAAAATTGATTGCTACTCTGGACATTGAACATTATATATTTGTTGGTTTGTTCTGCTATCCAGCATAATGATGGAAGCTTGCACGCCCATTGTGCTTCATTGTCTGCAAACATGGTGTGTGTGCGGGGTTGCAAAGGGAACATAGTCAGGGCAGAGGACTGTGTAGTGGTACGTTTGGACCTCCCCTTCCATCAGTTTTAGCGTTTTCCTTTTTTTCTCCCAAAAGTACAGTTTGCCTAACCTATATTTCGCTATTATATAAAGCAGTATAATTAAGGAAACATTGGAGCTTTTCAGCTTGTAAATAATTTGGCTTACGTTTACCTAATTATACTTTCACATATATCATGCACCTAGCCACAGTAAAAAGCATTAAAACTAGTGGATGAGCATCAAATAACCTACCAGCAAGGTGCTGCTAAAATCAGGACATTTTGCTCAGTTAAAAAGCAGTGTGAGACCCCCCCCCCCCCCCAAAATTGCGCTACCTTCACTTATTGCAGCTATACAGTGATACATAAGGAATTCTCTGTTCACTCATCCTTACAAAGGGGTACCACAGGGAAAATGCTTTTTTTCTGCACCGTGCTATTTGTGTCTTTCCTAATTATGTAAAAGCCTTGGTTGAAAGTTGTATGGAATATTGGAAACATACGGAGTAGAAATATTAATTTAATTAATTTACAATTGAGCGAACTATGCACTCTAGAATCATTGATTTGTTTTGGTGATTTGTCTTTGTTGAAGACTATGCTGCAGAAGTAGCATTACGTGTCTGACATTAGACGTGTTGTTATGAAACATGTCATGAAAGATTTAGTTGTATGCACAGTTCTACCACAAGATAGATCACATGGTACGGGCAGAAATGGGATATTGGAACACCAATGCTAATAATAATGTACCTACTGCAGGGAAGCTTTTAATATATTCTTCAAACCAAGGTTGCAACTTCAGCAGTATGTTGGCTTGTTCAGTAAACGGTTAATACACATTTGTATAGGCCCCCCCCCCCCCAAAATCTCCCTTGGTACTGGATCTGTGAAATTATCAACACTAGACCTATTTGCTTTTTCTTATAAATCCCAATATGATGTGGCCTCCGGGACATATGTGCCTGACAAGAAAGGTTCACTTCTTAAATTTGCTTGTGCTGCATTACTTACTGAGAACTATTATTTAACATATTAGTTCTCCTTCTGATAGTTCTTTGGTTTGTGCATGAAAACAGAGCTTGCCATCCGTTGTCAAATTAAACCATTAAAGCTGCAAGTCAAATCACCTTTACTTTTTCATCAAAGTCCGCAGTTGTGAAAAGCTGCTTTCTGTAGGCCATTTCAGGCTTCAAAAGACTAGTCTGGCTGCTATAGAGCTTGGGGCTATAATTAACTGAAATGGAAATGAATGCGAGTGAAAATGTAGTTCCTGATGTTTTAATCTACAGTTGTATTTCCATGTGTTACTGAAGAAAAATCTTACAGGCAAACTTAATTAGTGTATTATGTTTCTCTGAACATGTTGACTTTAATAGTAAGGTGCTTTGTACGTTCTCTGCCCCTATCTTTTTCATAGATGAAATGAATACGTTCCCTGATTTTACACTTTCCCTAGAATGGATCCTATAATATATACATAGTCTTTAATTCTACATACAGGAAATATTCATATTCTATTCTTTTATTGGACAGTATCCACCTCCAATAATAATTTCTAGAGCTGAGAAAAAAAAAAAGCTAAACTGGTTTTGAAATTACTTCACTTTCCTGATAATAGGAAAATAAATGAATGCGCTACATATTGTTTTGTTAATTTGTGTAAATATAATAAAAATACTATAAATATTATTTAAAAAAAAAAGATTCAACATGCTGTAATAGTCACTTGATATAACAATTGTAAATATGTTTTTATTTATGTATACAGCTTCGTAAAATGGTATATATGTAAGTCAATACAAATAGTCATTCTCCTGCCCCTCCACTCCCTGCACTTACTATCACCATGTGATTTATTCTAATGATGTAAACATGGCCTTTTTCCATTTATTAGAAGATTTCCATGGCAGGGACTGTAAAAAGAATACATAGTGTAGGCATCTACAGAGATAATACATCTTGCAAAAATCAATTCCGGTTTTCTTGCCATTCTATAATAAATTAGGAAGCAGCATCTAAGGAGAGATATTGTTAATTGCATGTTGTTAATTGCATGATTATTTCCTGGGCTCTATGTCAAGGTAAACTGTTGGGAAATCTACAGCCATATTTATTGGTGTATGTAACTAAGGAAGTTGGGTTTGTTTTCATGCAGTTTCCATGGTAAAAAAAGTAAGAACTGTGCATTGCATAAAATTTCTGCCTACAAAGTTGTAGCTTTTGGCTGTGTATTACTATATGTTTTTACTTTATGGCCATGATTTAGGCATTTTTAAGCATGTAAGCAATTTAACAAAAGCCTAATGCAGGAAATATCAGAGCTATCTCCTACATTAGGCAAAGTACTGCACAATACCACAGTCCCCATAATTCTCAATGGGCACCGGGGTCTGGGCAGATTTTTAGCATTGCAGAGCTTGACCTCGATGGCTAATGAAGATGGCGTTGGCCATTCAATCCAATGGGCAGAGGAGAGCATTGCAGCATAGGGATCTTTGGATCCCTCTCTGGCAGTGTTATGCTCTCCCCTACGTTTACTAACGAAGCTGACCCTGTGCATGTGCAACCTATGATCGCAAATGTACAGTAAAGACTCCGGGCCAGAACCTGGAGCTGTAAATGAAGCTGCTTGATCACCAGGACAGCCTCTTATATGATGTGCTGTCCTGACATGACTTTTTTGATAAATGGCCCCAGTAGTTTGTCCCTTATTGCTATAAAAAGCGGCGATAAGAGATGATAATGTACGTGACATTTTTCGTGCGTCATAAATAGACCCCTATACAGCTTAATTTATATGTAGCATAAAGAAACCCTTATTTATAGTGCACACTGAACCTTGACTTGAAAAAGATACATTAGGAAGTTGGTGTCTTTTCACCTCTCTAAATAAATATCAATAAAAATAAAGCAGTTAAGGTCATATAGTGCTTTTACTAAGCCCCTACATTAAGCATTGGTGCAGCCTCTGTGCGTTGTGGCTGCAGCAATCTGTCACAGAGAGGGGTTAAGTCCTTTCCTAGCTTTGCTATATAATACTGTGTCCAGAATATTGTGCTCTGTATCTGACAATACTGGACTAAGACCAGGAATAGAGGCCACATGTTTGTATTCAGCATCCGTTATGTAGTGAAAAGCATTGTGACAACCACGGACCATATTCCTCATTTACACATCCATCTGCAGGTGAAACAGGCAGGTGGCCCAGAGCATACCCCCGCCCATCAGAGTGCATCGTCCATGTAACAGTAGCCTTAGGTATGTTGCTGGACACTCAGATCCTGAAGGCGAAACTTGGAAGAAAAGATAAAAACAAAAATATTCTCTTTCAGATTAATCCTACTGGTCTGCTCATGCTATAAATGTCCTATATCTCCCTATGTCACATTCTTGAAGAACATATCAGATGACCAGTAAGTGTGTAAATATGATCTGTAACGAACAGACTGTTCTTGTCTCCATGGTCTGTCTGTAAATGTGCTATATTTTGGTAAATCAAGAACCTTGCATATAGGTTAGCGCATGAGTGGGGATGGGGGTATTACAGATGTCCAGAAATCCCATCTAGAACAGACTTTGGCCCCTGTTTATCCATCAACGATAAATAAGATTTTCTATTAACGCACAGATATAAATTCTTGTTGCACTGCAATTTAACAAGAAAGTTACCGGCTGGCAGCAGTAACAACTCTTACTTATACGCATGTGTAACCCAGCATTGTGTGTTACTGCATGTGCAGCGGAACGTGAGGCTTGGACTTGAGCTCTCAGTTACACTTAGGGAAACAAAAAAAATAGAAAATAATTGTGTGGAACTCCGGTGGGGAAAATGCTTAATTTAAATAAATAAAGCCGTTTTTGAATAATTTCATCCTGATGGTAATCCCATGATATATAGTGAGAAGCTTTCTTCCTTATAATATATAGGTCATTCTGTGTTTCAAATATGATTAATAACTGTTGTACTGCATACATGTCAACTTTTAAGATTTCTCTTCGGGAGAGAAGTGATGTGACATGGGGTAGGAGGGAGGGCCCTACTCTAAGCTATAAAAAGCCGAAATTCATCTCATTGAATGTAAGGGGCGTGGCTTAATGGCACGATTAAGCCCCACCCCCTCCATTCACTGCCGTGAATTTCGGCAAATGTGGGAGGTTTGCCTACTCTTCTGGGAGTCCGAAATTGGGGTGCCTTCCAGGAGAATAGGCAAGTATGTTGTACTGCCATTCCTAACATTGTACAAACACTTGCACAGAATATGTATATAGTATTTGCAGAATGTGTGTATAAATAGAGCACAATTATTTTGCGCTGTATGGGATAATTGCAGAGTATATTTATGTACAGAATATGTATGTAGTATTTGTAAAGTATGTGTGCACATAGAATATGAGTATTTTGCTGTATGTAGTATTCATGGTGTATAGGTTTGCTGTATTTAGTATCTGTAGAGTATATTGTAATTATACAATTTTCTTATTTTGTTATTTTGTTGTATGCAGTAATTGTAGAATATGTGTATACAATGAATTTTAATATTTTGCTGAAAGGCAAAGTTGAAATCACCCTATTAAAATCCTGTGGGTGTCCCTTTTGCAAAATGTACCTTCTGTTCCTTTGATTTTGGAAATTTGCATTTAGCAGGAAAAAAAGCTTTGGAAAAAGTGGTGACTATTTGGGTGCATATTTTGAGAGTGTATGTGGGGTGGGGGTGACCCCATTTGTCTTAATGTTTTCATTGCTTGTCCATATGCAGATGTATGTGCAAGTACTCCTTGCAGTAATATTTCATGTTTGTGTTTTGAAGGGCATATAGTACTAATTGATGTTATTGACTTTAAATTTCACAGCCATTACAAGTAACCTGAAAGACGTAGAGAACGAAGAGCAATAATCCATAGAGTTCTAGAAGTGTTTCATGTTTGTCTGCAGTGCTTAACATGATCAATATTAACTGCCCCATTGAAACTAACTGCTGTATCAAATAACAATAAATCAAAGGAATGTGCTTACAGATTATTTATTGAAAGCTTTAATTGTTCGCTGGGGCCCTGCTTATCTTTGCAAACAATAGACACGCCTGTCTCTCTGCTCTAAACATTTCTCTGTTTGGGTGTTGGCAGGTTATTTTTTTGTTTGCTGTCAACAAAATAATGCAAAAGTTCCAGTAGCAGCATCACCTGTTTAATAATATGCATGTGTTATTTATGTCAACTTGGTTTCTTTTATAGTATTATTTTAATCACAACTAAGATAAGTCTGTAAAAATAGAAAAAGCTCTCAAATAAAACAATGACAGTAATGCTTTCATGCTATATTAAAGTTTTGAAATGAAAATCTTAAATTGCAGACAACTTAATCTTGACATAAATGTGGCCTTGTCATCTTTCAATTGCTATGGCATGTATGGAAGAATGCGGAGAACAGGTCACAGGCAGTTCAGACAGTCACATTACGGTATATTTACTAAGCGCACATAGTTGTATTCTGTTGGACGTTATGCAATACACATGCATGTCCAATGCACAAAACAGACATTGCCCATTGGTCAGCGCTCCACACTTAGAGAAAGATGAGCATCAAAGTTCTGCAAGGGCATGAGGTTTATTCCTCCAATACAGAGATGAATGTGTTTTTATGAAAGAAAGAGGCCTTCTCACCTCTTTGTCTGTTTTACCCAGTTTGTTTATTAGTTTACTGTGTTTATACTGCGCTATATAAATAAATGATGATGATGTTGATAGAAAGATGATTGATGCTCGGTGATACTGTCATACACACAGACATGATCACTGAATTACAGCCACTGTGAGGAGCACTTCTATACTATTTCATATAAACACAATGCCAGAAGTAGGTAAAAAGACAGGTGTCATTTGTATGTGTTTTAATAGATTTTAGGCATCGTGCTGCAAATTAATTAAAAAAAGCCTTGATACTGAATACCCCATACTTGCCTACCTTTGGCAAGTTGTATCCGGGAGAGGGGCGTGCCTAGATGGTGGAGGGGGCGGGGCACAGTGAATCGCGTCATTTTGGCCCTGCCCCCGCGTTAAATATGCCATTTTGACGTGGGGCGAGGCCAAAATGACATAATTCACTGCGAATCGCCTCATTTTAGCCCCGCAATTGCGGGATGCGGGAGACTTGCCAGCTCTCCCAGGAGTCCGTGAGACCGACCCAAATTTCGGGAGACTCCCGGACATTCCGGGAGAGTTGGCAAGTATGGAATACCCCAAGTCCACAACTTTTTGGTTAAAAAATCCTACCTGCAGTTTTGTGTTGTTGGGTGTGTGATTTGTATGTAGATGGAAGATGGAAGCTTAGAGGACAAGAATGAAAGCCATGCTTATGAAACTAAATCAAATAAACAGGAAAATAGAAGTAAATCAGAAATGTTTGTTATTTTTAGTCTAATGTCCAGGTAAAGTCAAGTGATTGTCAAGTAGTCACTCTGCTAATCATTTTATGCAAGTGTATTAAGGACCATGTTTAGGACAAAACAGGAATGAGCATAATGTTCAGAGTATAGGTAGAAAAGACATTTGATAATGTACCTACAAGTGGCTGAGGAAATTATGTGTAGTGTAATAACTGGCTTTCATGAATATTGTTAGCAAGTTGACACAACTGAAAACATGTCAATGTTGTAATATTAAAAGTGATTACTTGGTAGAATGAACTGGTTCATAAGTTGTAAAGTGCTGGAACTGCACTAAGTAATTTATTGTTGATATATAATTTAATAGACTACATTGATCATTTTATTCCATTTGTCATTTATGATGATAATACTTAGAAGAATAGAAAATGAAATAAATATATGACAGTGCATTTTGTAGGGCTCTCAAACATGTTCCTATGGGGCACATTTATCAACACTCGCAAAATATGAAAAATAGTTTTCAATCCTTATCGCATTGTTAAGGATTGAACTATTTCTCATATTTATTAAAAAAGCAACACAGGAACAGCAGTTCCGAAAAACTGCTGTTCCTGTGAAGTGTAAAACATACTTTCCACTTCATCTTCGCTCCCGAAGCAGTATGCGGTCAACGGGGCTCCATCTTCTGACTCCAGTGCGCATGCGCCGAGTGAAACCCTCGGGCATGCGCACAAACATCTCTGCTCTCTCTCAGCAATTATAGTTGCAGAGAGTGAGCGGTGAGTGACGGGGAGGGATCATGTGATCCCTCCACACATGCGCTGTCCAGCACTGCTCTTCGGAGCAGAGCTGACTGCACTGAAACTTTTCATTTATGATAATGTATGCCAGCTTCAGCTGACGTACATTAACATGTTTGAAAAGTTAATTTCATTTATTGTTAAATAGCGTTACTGAGCACTCCCCATACAGTGTTATGGGGAGTGCTCAGTAAAACGATAGGAAATGCAAAGCAGCAGATATCTATGATATCTGCTGCAATGCTACAATGATAAATAGCAATTTAGTGTTTAATCACCGTAAACTGTTGTTTTCCGGGATTTTACAGGGGGACAACCTTTGATAAATAGGCCCCTATGAATCAAACATTTCTCCTACTGTTCCTTCCCTACAGCTTACGATTACTTCCGTATCAACCGCACATTGACTGGGAGCTGGACTATAGAACCCATGATGATGTTCGAGTTGATTTGTGATTTTTTTTTTTACTGAGAGGAACTGCAGCTACAGCAGTGAACGTTCCTAGATTAGTCCTCAAACCACCTTCCTTAGGATCCCATTTGTTATGAGGACCTGTCAGAGTTTCTCCTGCACTGTGAAAGCTTCAAATTGAATGTAAGAGAATTGCACCATCCTCAGAACTTTGTTTTTGCAAAATGGAAGCCATGGGGATGGGGGGCTGGAATCTTAGGACCCATATCAGGCACAGGGGTAATTAGATGCCTGTATCTGCCCTGCAATGCTCTGGGTCTTACTGTGGGGTGGGGAAAGCCATTTGTCAGTCAGTCTTGCTGCAAATCAGAATAAATTAGATGCACTCTGATCAGGGCTGGATTAACTCGAGGTCTAAACTGGGCTACAGCCCAGGGGCCTCTGGCGTCCAGGGGGCCCTTGGAAGTGCTCACCGGCATTATTGATCGGGGTGGGGGCGCCTTAATTCGGCCTCCATTCCCTTAATTCGGCCCTGACTCTGATTCCCAGCCAGACTGTCACATATTATACTGCAGAGTGAGGTATGATCAAACTTTCATTTCATTAGACTAAGTTACACTGCCATTGCCACCTTGTCCTCAACACAGGTGATAGGTGAGTGAAGAGTACAGGTCTGTGCATTGAGGAATTATTCATCTATCATGTTCTGGGTGAGAATAATTTGGGAGCAGATGAAGGGGATCAAAGGTAGTATTTATCTGTGGGAGAATCAACTACCATGAATTAGTGGAGAGTCGAACTGGGTGCATTCATGTTTTGGCCATGCATCCTGCAATGTATTATTACATGATTTGATTTTGCACCCTCCCCCCCCCCCCCCTTGAAAAAAATCCCTGTAGACAGCTATTCATAGAGCTAATGCTAACAACAATGAACTAGGTATGTTTTTTTTAAGTAATAAAATTAATACAAATTACATTTATTTATTTGGGATACTAGTAGCAATTTAAAATTCAGTAAATTATCCTGTATGTAGTGATAACACTCAGTTGTCTGTGAGCCATTGACAATAAAAGCATTAATTAATGTCCATTATTTTCAAGGACCTATCATAATTCCTTTAATGTACACTACCTAATATGATGGCATTTTATAATAAAGTATAATAATAATGAGGATTAGAAAGTGTAGTATTAGCAGATGTTGTAATGGGAGGCATTGTGGCAATAGCTGGCTGGTGAATTTTAGCCCAAGGCAGCCCATTATGGGACTGCCCCGGGGGACAGATGCCCCACAGTCAGCCCCTGCACAGCAGTTAGCATTTCCACCTCATGGTGCTGGGTTCGATTCGAACCAAGGTCCTATCTGTGTGGAGTTTATGTTCTTCTAGGTCTTATTTGAACCAGTGTTTTTGCCTGCTTCAGGCTTTTTATTTCTTGTGAATAGAATTCACTTTAAACTTTAAATTGTTGTCATTGATCCAAATGAATATGGTTAACTTTGCAATGGAAGCTGAAATGCAGGCTGAGCCCTCTAAACATAACCCACAATTTTAGTATAATGCTTTTATTATAGCCAATAAAGTTCATTTATCACAAGTGCACAACATGTGCTTTTTTATGTAAGGCCAAAAACATACTGGTAAGTTAATTGGCTTCTAGAAAAATTAACTATAGTGTGTGTATATGTGTGTTGTAAAGAGCTGACTCTGTAGGCTCCACTAGGCAGGAGTGATGTGAATGATCAAACATTCTCTATAAAACCGTGCTTACTATGGTGGAGCTCAATAAATAAATTTGCACACACGTTTGTAAAATTGTGTGTCTCATATTTGCACTTATGGTGAAAATAATAACACATCCCGCTGCCACTTTAGAAACACACCTTACCATACTTGCCAACTTTTCCTCGTTGGCTTCTGGGAGATCCCGGGGGAGGTGGGGGGCGGGGCTTGACAAATCGCATCATTTTGGCCCCGTCTCCTAGTAGGCAACTATGTGTTAAAGAAAAGCAGCTAATGAATCTCTAGAGACTGAAGTGTCTTTTACATTTCTGTCTCCATTACTGAAGTCATGTTTTCTTACCTGTCAGTGTTTGATTAAATCTTGGTCTCCATGAAAATGGCCACCTCCATAGGCATCAATACATGGACATAGGGCACAATTTCTGAACTGAGTCATCATGCCACAGATGGTGAAGCCAACCACGTCTTGTACTGGCTCAGCATCAGGGAGAATGCCAGACTCTTCAGAGAGTGAGGGAGATCTCAGGGAGTCTCCCTGACATTCAGGGAGAGTTGGCAAGTATGCACTTTACATTAATTTTAGAGTTTTAGTTTTCTCATGAAATATTGCTCAGTTTTGCCTAATTTATGTCATTAGTTAATCGTGAGAGTGAGGAGTCACCAGGTCTATCGTTATTACATGTGTCGTCAGTTGCATGTTTTAGCTTTTATTTTTTTTATGCTTTTTGAACTGTGCTTTAACATTGTAACATAGTTGTTGAGGTTGAAAAGTTAAACCTATTTTGGATCTCCTGTGATCCCTCTCTTATATTTTAAATTGATCCAATCTGTTTCAATCTGGAAAAATCCCTCCTGACCCAATATTACAGTTCTATTTCTCCCTGGATCCACTACTGTCCTTCATTTTAATTAATGGTCGTAGCCCTGGATACCCTTTTCTGCTAAAAATGTGTCTAACCCTTTCTTAAATATATCTATTGAATCTGCCGTCACAACCTTCCCTGGCAATGAATTCCATATCTTGACTGCCCTTACTGTAAAGAACCCCTTCCTTTGCTGGTTGTGAAACTTCCTCTCCTCTAACCTTATCAAGATAACCGCGTGTCCTGTGTCCAGTCCTTGGGGTAAAATTTTCCCATGAAAGCTCTCTGTATTGACCCTTAATGTATTTGTACATAGTAATCATATCCCCTCTTGGACCCCACTTTTCTAAAGTATAAATGCCTAAACTGTAAAGAGAGCCTGGAAAGTGCACAAGGCGTACCATTGAAAGTATAGTCTGAGTGAAGTCCTTTTACATGGTGTAATATACTTGGCCGCATCACTGCTACACAGGGAAGGCCCCCATATTGCTCCTTCTCTACCCCTTCATTTTTATTTAGATAACATCAACCTGCAAATCAAAATTTCGATTTTTGCATGCATGTATATAACTAGGTTCTTCTAGCCCACATTTATCAAGGACAATTGCAGGTCTTCCCATTAAAGGCCATCACTTTTACCCGCACATCCATGTGCTTCCTCATAAAACAGGTGCACTTGCTCAAAAATAGACCCAAATGGCATAAGTGCTGGGGGTGGTGCCTGTATTGAACTTTAGGAAATATGTTTATATTTACAACCATAAATAAACATTTGCACATATGCTTCCGTTCAATAACCTTGATGTTCCGGTGTGTTACATTAGTTTAATGTTTCAATGTTCTTGGTAATGACTCTGAAATATTAGGATATTTATTGCCTATTTTAATGTACATTTGATATGTTGACTTTCAGTAAGAAGTACATGGACAAAGATAGACCTGAGCAGTAGATGGGCAAAATATTTTTTACTCCTTAATGTTGCTCAGTTGCTTCAGGTGTAGAGTTGTAGTTGGTTCTTCAACTTTTGTCTTTATGTAAATTTTCCCCAAGGAGCTTTTTTTTGCTGTTTTTTAATCCTTGCTTTCAGTCAGGGTTCCTGTCATTTGAGTGGATGCAAAGCATGCAGCTAAACTGCTCACCATACAAAATGTAATTATGGATTATGGATGCCTCTTTGTTATTGGAAAGACTGATTTAACTAAATCTAGTAATGAAATAATTTATACATTGAAGTCACAATTAAATTGCAGTAAATATATATTTTCAGTCGCAGGGTATTGTGTACAGGAACACTTTGCTACGTAATGTTTGTAGCTTTTTCAGATACGTTTGACCAGGGGAGGGCCGTCCTAGACTCTTTCATAGGGATGGGGTTTTTTAGCATAATCATGTCCCTCCTACATTCGTGTCTCTCGGCCACAATTTAAAAATATGTGAGATGGTGGGGGGTGGTTGCCCCATCTCCCTCCTCTGGATCTGCCACTGCGTTTCACTAAGATCTGAACATCTTATTGTATTCAGTATTCATCTCCTGCTTGTCGGGGATGTCACTCATTTTGGAATGGGAAGGGATAGAACAGGCTGTAGCCAATCAGATCACTGTAAGGATCATGGCAGTAGCAGCAGGAAACCAGTGTACTGATCTTGTGTGGGAGACAGTGACCTGCCCACCTGTGTAATTACAGGGCTGCATGTGTGAAGGGATGGAGATGGAGTCAAGCTGGTGTATGCAGGTTCATATTAGGGCAGTGTTTGTAACCTGTGACACTCCAGGTGTTGTGAAACTACAAGTCCCAGCATACCCTTCTAGCGATAAGCTGCTATATATTGGCAAAGCATGCTGGGATTTGAAGTTTCACAACACCTGGAGTGTCACAGGGTAGCCAACACTGTATTAGGGAAATAACCCAGGGTAACAGCTCCACCTGGTATAAAGACATGGCTAGGAAGCACAGTCAGAAGCCCGAAAGAAAAAATAATACGTTTAGTAAAGGTTGTATGAAGACATTCACGATCAAGGTCCTCTGAATATGGAATTCACATTTCTATGGATACTTGTAACCTTGTACAATCTGCTCTGTGATCATAAGGAAAGTGGTATTTTTTTAGACCACAATCCATGTACCCATTTCCTTTTATTACAGTATCAAGGGATTTGGTAGATTTCTGAATAAATTGGGATTATTTGACACAGGTGTACAGTAATTTGTTGTGAAATATAAAGGGTTATAATAGTGTTATGGAAGGAGGCAGTAGTCGTACTAATCACCCATGTAAATGGACATTATTTTCAAGGCAATCCATAGATCAATTAGTATCATACAGTGCAGCTGGCATGAAATGAATTGGATAAGTGTAACATTTAGCTGCTTCATTGTCTACCTGGCAGCCTGACCCTGAAATCATTTTCACTCTACAACGTTCAGACATTGCTACTAGCATTGTATTCTTCTGTACACATTTGGCAGACTTTATTTGTAAAATATATATGGGGTAATGATTTCTTCTCAACATAAAACAATTAAATAAATAAAAAAAATCCAGCGTCTTGCAGTGTTGTGGATTGATAAGAATGCAATCTATACAGTATTTTATTAGAAATTACATATTTGGCTTTAAATAAAGAAATGTAAGTATTTGCATAAACATTACATATCTTCAGTTTTGAATCAATAGTTAGAATGTAGCCTTGAGTCACCTCTCAGGTCCAGAATAATCAGAAAGTTTCAGCGTTCAAGAACAAGCACCATCTTGTTTTTTTTATACTGCTGTGAACTGAAGGGATCTACTGAATGTGGCATTAGGTTTGATTGGTCGACTTCCATGTCCAATCAGGGGTCACAGTTAGATCTTATTATTATTATTATTACCATTTATTTATATAGCGCCACTAATTCCGCAGCGGTGTACAGAGAACTCACTCACATCAGTCCCTGCCCCATTGGGGCTTACAGTCTAAATTCCCTAACACACACACAGACAGACAGATTTGTTAGGAGCCAATTAACCTACCAGTATATTTTTGAAGTGTGGGAGAAAACCAGAGCACCCGGAGGAAACCCACGCGAACATACAAACTCCTCACAGATAAGGCCATGGTCAGGAATTGAACTCATGACCCCAGTGCTGTAAGGCAGAAGTGCTAACAACTTAGCCACCTTGCTGCCATGTAGCTTCATTCCAATTCATAGACTATGTGAAAGACCCATCTTGCTAGCTAGTGCTAGAAGCTTTCTGCTCTTCATTATGGGAAAAGGGCACAGTCTAGTTGCTTTGGAGGCTACTTGATACTAGTTTTTAACACCCTCTTCATGCCCTGACCACATATCTGCCACCTGTAAATTGTACAGTGGCCTAGTGATCATTAAGTCCCAGGCCATCATACTTTACCTGTTCACATTAAAGCTCACTCTATAAGCAAATTGTGTCTTCAATGTGCACTACAGTATGAACTGGGGAGGAACACTGTCCATAGGAATCAGTGATCCTTAGGTCACTGTGCTTTACAAGCAACAGTGCCTCCTGACCCAACTTCTTGTAAGTGGATGTAAAAGCCCTAATATGGAATCTGTGAGGACGAAATAATCTAAGATACATGATTTAATTAGTTAGGAGTTGAATTGTGTAGAGTAGTGTTGTATTCTTTTCTGCGGGTTTTTAGGATATTAGGATTGCCTCTTTAACTTTGGTGAGTATGAGACATTGACTGTGTTTGTTGAAATTACTACTTCAGCTATGGCGAGCAAGAGTCATTGTACACCTGTATCATTAAATTAAGGTGTGCCTCTTTCCTTACCTGATCGGATCTTTGGAGTTTAAAAGTCTGGCCTGTTCTATGCAGCTTTGTCAGTGATAGAGTTTCACTCTGGGCTATGGGCTCTGTACAGTCTCCTCTCTGGGATTCTACAGTTTTCTGCATTCAGCTTCAACTCTGGCTCTATTTCCCTGGTTAAAGACATTCATAGAGTTCTGACTCTGTACTTTGGCAATCAGCAATATAACTGCAACTCAGTATTCTGAAATCCTGACCTCTATGTGAGTACAGCATTTTGGAGGGAATTACAAATGCATAAGAAGGTAATATTTCTATATCACTGTGCCTGGTTATTACAGCACTGAGGGGCTCTGGGCTCCTCCCAGTTTTGCTTGGACTATTGCTGTCTCCAAGTAGATCAGGAAGATTGGATATACTCCATTACCAAGACTGCATCTTCTGAGTTCTGTATGTGCCTTAATTATCCTGTTTGAAGCACTGTAAACTACCAGTGTCTCTGGATATCATTTATTCAGTACAGCTGTCAGAGACTGTCACTACAGTCAGTAGCATGCTTTGTTTTCTCTGTATATAATCATCGGTTTCTCTGGATATTTATGTTATATTCAAATTAACTCACAGTCATTTCAAATTCTTTTCTGCCTCTTCCTACCAGTGAATTACCTAACATAGGACTGGAAAATTATAGCAATATTCAGTGTTCAAGTTTGTGACTAGTGAATGGGCTTACAGACCCAAAGGTTCCGCACTCTACCCATACATGTGTGAAGCTGTGAATTCTATGTCTAATTTGACCATGTACATATGTGGCCACATTGGAATTATCTGCCTATTCCACACTCAGGATGTATTCCATGGAAGCACAGCTATTGCAATCGGCACAATTTCCGTACATGCAGTAAGATAGATTCACAGAATTTTGCACCAGTGCTTATAGGCGTCTGAATGTTCCTGAATGCACGCACATATGCGATTTGAGGCCAATTAGGTCTAAAGGATTTATGATTAAAGGTCATTTAAATACTCATATGTAACTTCTCTCCAGGGCCAGAAGAATGCGAAGATTTGACTGAATATGGACATTTTCGTATATATAAAATGTAATGTTTTGGGATTTACTGCCTTTTTAATCAGTTTATAGAGGGTTAAATCACTTGAGAGCAACTCTGTTGAATTTTCCAACCTTAGTGTAAAAGTAAATAATTTACATTATACATAATGCTGGCAGTTGCATTGATTTCCTCAGCTGATTTTAAAATTCTGTTAATGTCCAATATTTTTTATGATTATTTTACCTTTTGATGTGCTGTGTATTGTGTGATTTCTTGCTTTATTACTGTGTTTGTTCCCTGTTGTAAAGCAGTGCCGAGTTTATATATCAATGAAACATAATATACTGTTTAATATATTTAGTGACTTTACTTGTCAGCTTTAAACAAGGTTCTACTAGCATGTATGTTGACAAAGTCACTAATAGAGAGGTTATTTCCATAATACTAGCAATAGGTACAGTACCTGTCAGACCAGTACAGAGCAGCTTTCATGTACATCCAGGGAGAGAAAATCCAATGTGAAGCAGAATAATTTGTAAACTCAGCCTTTGATGTCCAAAGAGAATTCAGTATGACAGGCTGTGAATAATTTGAAATCTAAAGATAATCCCACCCCCAGCACCAATTCATTTCCTGGGAATACATTTGTTTTATAAAGTATGATGTACAAAATCTATTTAATTGCCCAATTGCCTACTAATAATCGATACCTGGTTGGAAATACATAAGTCTGGCACAGTAAAGAAATGGTTTCTCTTTTTCTGTTAGCGTCAATTGGTTATTCAGGATAAGCCCTTGAGAATGTAGCCTCAGAAGGTGCTGCTTGATTGATTCCTTTTGTTCTTTTTGCAGGGTTCTTTAGAAGTGCTAATGTTCAAGTTGTCATCCAGTTTAAATAGCACTACAGCCCACATCAGTCATCTGTTTGAATATTTATATAAAGATGTTTTTGCTTACCCTCTGAGTGACCACAAACTGGCAACACCCTTTGTGATGCTGAACTGTGATAATATAATACTTCTGTGGTACCTTTGGTAGTTTAAAGTGGAGGTAGAAATCCTATGGGTCTCCACCTGTTGTGGAATTAGAAGTCCCAGCATACCCTGCCAGTCCCCGACATGGAAATGTAATAGCAGGTGCCATTTTCGGGTAGGTGTAAGGTAATCAACACTTTAAACGCTCTCTGAAAATTAACCTGTTTATTACAGATAACTTCCACCTATACTACTCAGAGAGGTACACGTTCACAACTGTCCCAATCTCCACTCTGAGCCACATTCACTCCTTTTTTTCCCCAGCCCTGCCCTTTTCTCAGTAGACTGTAAGTTCTCTCATAAATAGAACCCATTCCAGGGGCAAACGCAGGATTTGTAGAGGGGGTTTCCACACCACGCCGCCAGTGGGCATGGCCAGCATGCATGGGAGCGTGGCTATAATTTTAGACAGTGCTTTGGCTGCTCTCGAACTCTTTCTATCCCCATAAAATACATGGGCAATGCTGCATGCACTACTGTTAGGTGCACGCAGCTTTACCTTTTCAAGCAGAGCCGTATGAAGCAGGGGCAGGGTCCAGCCACCTCAATTATACAGTGACCCAGGCTTGGATGGGGGTTTCCAGGCACTAGGAAACCCCCCCTCAGTTTGCCTATGCATTCTACCATTTTTACTGACATCCGCGTTTATTTTGTCTACGTTGCATGTCTCTGCTTTATGCATGCTCTCTCCAAAAACTAGGCAAGAGTTAATAATAACTATGAGAGTTTGTTCCTTTCCAACTGCAGGCATCCTACACACTTAATCAGGTTTACCTCACAACATTCTCACTTGCAAAAATCGGGACTGATTAAGCTGCTCTCCTAATCTGCGCATGTCGCAATCCTTTCCACTTTAGACCACTCACCTTTAGCTTCCCAAAAGTATCAACTTTTTAGATGTATGCTCCTGCAGTCAGCGCATGTTAAGCAATAGAAAATAGGTTGTAGTTGTAATATAATAGGTTATTTAAAAGTAATTGCTTAAAAGAAAAAAGAGGACATTGTAAGCTTTTGAGATAGTTGATCTGATGAGGTCAAATCTGGTTCAAGTGTGTGTGGTCATCCGCGCACTGCAAGGTACGCCCATTATACTGCTTCAGACCCCCATATTACCTGTGCAACTGGACGTTCAAAATATTGTTCTGTGTATTGGTGTTATTATTTTTGGTCCAGCAGAAATGCCGTACTACTGTTATTTTATGTCCTTGTTCAAAAACATAGGCAATAATAATAAAATGCTCGTAGTATTTTAGAAAGGTGTTCTAACCATTGAAACATCTTTGCCATTTTTTTCTGACTTTAATGGACAGTTCCAAGTCTCAAAGCTTTGTCCCTGGAAAATATTTATATCTAACATCTGTTTTTGTCCCCTATTAAGTTTTATCTGTGTTAAAGGAGTTTTCCACTTAAAACATTTTTGTTGCTAGTAGCATCCTTTACCAATAACACTAATGCAGTGGGGACTACTCCCTTGGGTAGCTGGAACCTCTGAGATCACCTTCAGCTCCGCTCTTACTATATCAGGGAAGATCCGACGCATCAACTCTCAGTTAAGTAACTGTGTCCCCGGGGAGAGTCGATCACCAATAAAGGTGACGTCAGAGGTCCCGGCAATCTGTTAGAGCAGAGACCTTGCCAGAGTAGGGATCCTCACTAAGGTATTATTATTGATAACAGAAGCAATTTAGTAGCATTCATTTTTAAATTGGAAAATACCTTGATGATGTATAAATAAATATATATATGTGTGTGTGTGTACATATATGTGTGTATGTATGTGTGCATATATATATATATATATATATATATATATGTATGTATATATATATATATATATATATATATATATATATATGTATGTATATATATATATATATGTATGTATATATATATATATATATATATATGTATATATATATATATATATATATATATGTATATATATATATATATATATATATATATATATATATATATATATGTATATATATGTATATCATCATCATCATCTATTTATTCATATAGTGCCACTAATTCCGCAGCACTGTATAGAGAACTCATTCACATTGGAGCTTACAATCTAAATCCCCTAACTTACAGAGACACAGACCAAGAGAGACTAAGGGCAATTTAATTGCAGCCAATTAACCTACCAGTATGTTTTTGGAGTGTGAGAGGAAACCGGAGCACGCGGAGAAAACCCACGCAAACATGGGGAAAACATACAAACTCCACACAGACATATATATATATATATATATATATATATATATATATATATATATAATGTGTGTGTGTGTGTGTCTATCTATCTATATTCAAAAGCAAGTACTCTGGAAATTGTTCTGAGATGCTTGCAAGTATGTATTAAGTGAGTTGAGCATGAATTTGAATAACATCTGAGGTAGGTGTAGAAGTATAATGTTTTCATTTGTGCCTGCGATTATCCAGGTTTCTCATACATAGCTGCAAGAAAGTAAAATCAAAGCCTTTAGCTACTATATCATTTTGTTCCTTTTGTGACATTCTTATGATCTGCACCTGTTGCATGGATTTGGTGAGAATAGCAGGGATTCATAGCCCGGCAACAGTTCCCAGTCAGCATCCAGTGTGACCGGGTCATGCACCCTCCCCTGGGGGTTATGGCTGGGTTACTACTAAGTCAAGGCTGGCAGTCCTCCTTGTAACACCTTTCCCTGTAACCTACTTCAAATTGCGTACTATGCTCACAGACCAAAACATGACTTCACTTTTCTGTACAACTATGTACATTTCCAGACTTGATGTACTGTCCAAACCTTCTGTTATATTTTACTCTGGAGCTTTATAAACCTGTCTGTTATGACATAGGAAGGAACATTCTAAGAATAACAGATTTTCCGAAGTACATAACTTTTCTTAAGATGCACTAGACAGAAGAGAAGCTTATTTTTGTGATACACTTGAAATGTGTATAATATATAGTTGGCGTCATATAAATAACTCACACAATGCTCTGCACATTTAAACAGCAGAGAATCTGGTTCTAATTACTTGTACTCTAGTTGAACTTTGGCGTTTCCTTTGACTTTCTGCCTAATGCCTGTGAGCTGCGGGCCATGCACTCCAGAAGTGTATGCACACACACTAAAAGAATAGAAAGTCCACACCGGCTTCTTTTGGTGCCAACAAAAATGAGGGCTAAGAGAATGCATTGACCAAGGCAACTCTGCTATTCACCCTAATTAGCTCAAATTGCTCCTTCCCACCAGGGATTCTGAGCTCATTGCTCGTAATCCCCCCAAGGCTATGCAGGAAATGCCTTTTGCTTTACAGCTCCTTTAAGTTTAAAGCTCAGCTGCCCAGACCATATATTAAAATACAGTACATGTTTCATCTTATATGGCTGTTGATAAATTAAACAGATATTTTATGAAAAGCATGCGGCTTCTAATCAGGAACAAACAGTACAAACAAACTGCCGCAATGTCCCAGCATGGTCTTCCAGTACAGACGGCATGCTGCACCTTTTTAACCCTTGCAGAGCAATATGTGTGGCTATAGCAAGAAGATCTTCTCCTTTATTTAACCTCACAAGAAAAATTCCAGACATGTTGGGAATCGTCAAGAGGGCTATTGTTCCACGATTTCTTCTCTGTAGGTTGCTGATGTTTGAGTTAAGTAAGTCATGCCTATTAATCGTACCAAGACAAATGCCATAGAGAAACCTGTTTTGTTTTTCTGTCATTTACTCTCGCTCTTACCAGTTTGCCCTCCTCTTTTTTATCTGTGCAAAAAGTACATTGCTGGGATTTTTTTCCTCACTATGCGAGCAGTGTTAAGGCTGGTGATATGGAGACAACACAGGAGTTAGGGAGGAATTTGTTGACACACATAACACAGGGTAAAAGATTGGACTCCTCTCGTTCCACCGAGGGAGTGGAATGCGTCGACATGTTGTGCGTTGGAGAATGTTCTTCCTTCAGCACGTACAGTGTGCTTTCAGCAACTACACAGAGGTCTTATGCCTGCAGGTAGTAAGCGAGTGCAAGATACAAGAGCAACGGGAGGTGTTGGAAACCATATATTGCTTTAAGTGATCAATCTGCTCCCTCTGTGATCTGTCTTTATATCTCCTAGAGTCCAATTTCTGAGCAGATGTCAAGGCTTTCATTTTGAGAAGACTATTAAGATATGTAAAACTAAATATACCACACACTGCATCAGCCAGAATGATATATAACTCCACAGGCACAGCTTTGTGTTATGTCTTGTACTTTTCCATAGCAGACTGACACTTTGAAATATTAGACTCACACCACACTGTATTTGTAACACACATATCTGAAGACAACTTCCATTAAATTCACACACTTGTTGTAATCAAGTGTTCCTGAAAATTGCAAAGCTTAGGGCAACTTGTACTGTATGTAATTTTTATTTTGACCTCTCTGCATAAGGTCGTACAGAGTTTAAGGGAATATGATAAATGCAATTATTTAATATATCATCCTAGCCGTCAGATAATGTAACATGGAAGCAGCATCAGTGCTAGGGTACTAGGCAACTGAGGCAAAGCATCAGCCTGCACCCCTTCACCCATCCCCAAAGGAGGCCTGTAAAGCACATGGTTAAGGCGTACAAGGCAACATGGCCACGAGGTCAACATCAAACTCCTTCCCCAATCATTTTGCCTGAAACGTCAGTTCACCCCAGTGTTGTGCGTGAACACTCTTCATGCTGCTTTGCAGAGCAACATCATATGTTCTATATTTCTATGATGTGGAAAGAGACAGGACGGGAGCACTGGACAGACAACATTTACATTATAAAACACATTATTTAAATCCTCTAGGAGGTGGTGCTAAATGTAGGGTCGCCGCAGAAGAAAAAAATAACATTGAATGAGTGACATTATGTCACACACTCAGTGTCTTGGCGACCCTGAAACTCTGGTGCTCTAGGTGACTGACAAGTTCACCTAGTGGTAGCGCCTGCCCTGAGGCCAAGTATTTGCAGGACTGTTGTGTGGTTTCCCTGCTTTCACATAGGAGCTTAAATAGTGCTATATAGCAGAAATGTTCCCAAATGTAATATTATTTAGGCAACAATGTTATATTATTTTTTAGTGATCTGATCCTGCAAGTGTCTGCCGTCAACCCAAGCACAAACCTAAACGTTGTGGATGTTGAATTAACATAGCTAACTTGACATGAAAGGCTTGTTTCATATGAATGCACAGAGGACATAGCAGACTACTTTTGCATGTACTGTTTGCACTAGTGGTCGAAGTGGAAATTTAGAAGTGGTGGGATGGAAAATGTAAGTGAATGGGATTTGATAGTTTTACAATGAATGCAATAGGAGAAGTGGTGTTATGGCATACCAGCCGCTGGTTTGCACTGTAGCGCAGTATATTTGGACTGGACACAGCTTTAGACCTGGGTTTGCCCTAGTCAGTGACAGATCCAGATGCAGCCACAGACGACATACATGCCAAGAGGCAGGCAGAGAATCCTACCCAGCCTCTCCAGTTAGCCGCTTGTGTTTAAAACACGATCAGAATGGCCGGGCAGCATAATCTTCCTGCTTTTCAGCCACTACGTGCAGTCTAACCACTAGGAGTGAAGGAGGGGTTGGGCTCTGCTAAATCACCCCCTGTAAAAAGAAATACACACTACCAATAAAGTTACCTTTTCCATGTTTTCCTTATGTCACTGATGCTATAGGACCCTACTTAATCGTATGCCCACCAAAGGATCCATCTGTAAATTTAATGGTCAGTCTCATGCCTATATTCCAGGTGGGGAAACTGGGACAATATAAGAAACGTCCTCGTTCCGTCCAAGCCATAACCACTATTTTCAAATCTCACCCACCTCATGTGAGATCTCACCTTTTCAGTAGGTCATATCTACTTAGGTCCTAGAAATCTGGACTGGGGGCAGTTAAGCAGTCTGAGCCTATTTGGACATGTAAAAGGGATATGCTTTCTGCATCTTTTTTATTATTAATATAGATATGACATTTGTGTATTGTGCTTAGATATATATGTGTAATGGCTCATACTATTTAATAATATAATGCTAAAATTTCAGCAATGGAACAAAATACTAACATTCATAGAAATATTACTGACAATTTATTGGGGAACAAACATGCTCGATTTTGTGTGTTTGATTTTATTTTTAGATTTTTACTTTTAATGTTAGGAAACACATTTGTTCCTTATTTAATTAGAAACTGCATGTTTTTACAAACAACTAAGCTTAGGCTTTAAGATTATCATTATTTATTTATATAGCGCCACTAATTCCGCAGCGCTGTACAGAGAACTCATTCACATCAGTCCCTGCCCCATTGGAGCTTCCAGTCTAAATTCCATAATATAGGCACACACTCACACACAGACAGACAGAGCCTAGGGTCAATTTTAATAGCAGCCAATTAACCTACCAGTATGGTTTTTTTTTGGAGTGTGGGAGGAAACCGGAGCACCCGGAGGAAACCCACACAAACATGGGGAGAACATACAAACTCCACACAGATAAGGCCATGGTCGTGATTCAAACTCATGACCACAATGCTGTGAGGCAGAAGTGCTAACCACTAGGCCACTGTGCTGCCCATATATGATCCAATCATTTTTAACTGAATAGTAGGAAAATCAAACCATATGTAGGTGACAATAGATTAAGCAAAATCAGCACTTGCCTAGATGAATCTAAAATTTGAATGGTATTAGTAAAAATATTTAATCTGAAATTATGGAATTAAAGTTCTTTGAAGCACGTACTGTGTTTCATGAGAGAAAATTCTAAGAATGTGTGCACTGTAATTTAACATATACCTAATCATACACAAAGCCAATAATTAATTATAAAACATGAAAAACTGTTGCATCTGTGGCCAGTTTTTGTCCAACCCTAAGCTCATGTAACAGCATACAAACATAGGTTCTAACACCATGAGCACTTTGGGAGTGGTATTTCACAGAGCTATTGGTAATGCTATCACCTGGAGACTGAGAAGTGTACTCCAAGAACATGCTCGAGGTGGTTCTATAAAAAAAATGCTGTTAATGCAGATTTAACTAATGCAAAGCAAATAAAAAAGTTCCTCACAAGGGCAGCATCTGGCAGAGGGAAGGGAAATTTCAGACAAAAGCCTGCATAATTTATATACATACACTGGGTGTTTTTTTTTCAAGTGGCTCTCCTGGTGTTGTGAAACTACTGGGGTTATATTTACTAAAATGCGGGTTTGAAAAAGTTAGCATGTTGCCTATAGACAACCAATCAGATTCTAGCTGTTATTTTGTAGAATATAGAAAATAAATGATAACTAGAATCTGATTGGTTGCTATAGGCAACATCTTCACTTTTTCAAACCAGCAGTTTAGTAAATATACCTCCAAGTCTCAACATGCCCTGCCAGCTATCGACTTGCAAAGCTTGTAGTTTCACAACACCTGGACAGCCATCGGTTGTCCAATCTGGGCTAAAGGATTATTACACCAAAGCTAAAAATTTAGTTTTGTGTGAAATATCCTTAAGGAAAAATCGGTCCTCAAAGCTTGTTTACTTAATATCTGGTAGGTTGCCCAACGTTCTGCATATGTCTGCCACTTCTTGCCCCACTCCTGCACTTCCCCTGAAGGAACAGACAAGGCAAACAGGAAGTAGGGGAGAAACTCCTCCTGCTAATCCATTCCATCGCCAGACTATTATGTTGTCCAATGACAGCGAGTCTGCATATGGGAACTTACAGTAGTCAGCCAGATATACTGAATGCCACAGACTTCAGGTAAGTACACTTTACGAAAAGGTAAAACAATTTTTTGGGGGGGAATTATTCTTTAGGAACAGTTGGAATTATACAAATCTCTTTGTAGGTTATAAAGATATCATATACTGACCTACATTTCCAGGACTAGTTCGAGAGCACTTTCCATGCAGTCTTGATAATTTATGTGGTTACCAAAGTCCTCAGTGATAACTTTACTAATTACACTAGAGGGTAAGTTATCCCATATGTGTAAGGTTCTTTAGGCTCTCATTTAGCTCTCTTTATGCCGCAGTAAAAAGTTCTGTAACCACATTTTCTCTTGACTGTGGCACCAGCCTTCATATGTAAATGCAGGTGTTTTAAAACTTGTCCTTGTAAAGAAAGGATTTGGCACTTACCACTCTGGTGCCCATAACTTTAAATATATGCATCAACCCATTCACAAATACTTCAAGCGTATTTATAAAGAAAGGCTAAATCCACCTTTTTTTAATGCATGTGTGATTGGTTACTGTTTAAAGAAAGAATTTAGGTGGTGTTGGGAGAGATTTGTCAGAATGTCTGAAATAAAGGCAGCAGAATGCATTTCTGAGTGGAGTTTAAAGAGCAAGTAAAGTCAGTGTTTGACATTAGTATATGCCAAAAGCTATATATTACAGAGTTGAAATATCTACCTAAAATAGCTAAAGGGTTTGAACCTAATTAAATATGTCCATAGTGCTCGTATCACTTTGCAGCAGGTTACCATATTAACTATGCAGATAGTGAGTGACAGCCTCAAACTTGCTGTGAACAAAAGCACTGTATGGATTGGTCGTTTGATATCCAAGGACAGGACTAATGATGTCACACCAGCTCAAATCACCGGTTTTGACCTGCAGATCCCATTAGGATACTGTCTTACAGATGTTGGAGAGGCTTCTGCTTTTTGCAGTAGAGTGTGTGTGTGGAGGGGTCAATACTTTATTGTTTAACAGAGCTGCAGTGCAATGTCAGGTTATCACTGAACAGTGTATTTTACTTTCATGGTTTATTTCTGAAAAAGGGTTTATTGGTCCTTAAAAAAGCAGCAAGTTATACATAAGATGTCTGTTGGTTAATATCCTGTTTTGTGTTACTTGCCACATGATACTTTTTATATTTGGTTCTGTTTTCTTTCATGTAACATTAGAGCTGCTTTTTAACTTCAAAGCGTATTTTGCAGTTAGGCTACACTTATGAATCCCCTGGTTTCCATATGGTTAGTAATGCTGTGCTTGGATCTTGTTCTTTAAAAAGAAGAAGCAGAACTGTATGGTAATGGCAGTGGGACACTCCTGGTTGATTTGGTTCCTGCCCTTTTTCTTGCCAGCACACAAAATGAACACTGTGTGCGGCATGTGAAACTATGATCTGGAAATAGTTGTGTGTTGGAGTCCAAATAGCAGTGTAGGGGAGGTCCTGATCGGCTTTCCCTTGCCACTAACACTATTACATTTAAAGTAACCTGGATCTAATAGCAGCTTACATATAAGCTGCAGTTACATCCAACTACCAAATTACCTAACAGTACATCACAGTCTCCCCTCATTATAGCGTTAAAAATGTATAAATATTAAAAATAAAGTGAAAAAAACATTAATTAAAATTTTTGAAAAGTTACTTTTAGTTGGTTTTATTATTGTAATAGGTACTATGTGTTTGTCTCCTTATAGATTACGTCTTTATGTCGTATTCCATTGTACTCTAGCATACCGTGTACATAGTACTTTATCTTTTCCATTTAATAACATAACTATACAGTCTAAAAAAAATAAAATAGCTTGTTGCACAATTAGACTTTCTTGCACTGCCATATGTTGGGACACAACTTGCAGTTGGTATATTTCATTCTGACAGAATGTCCTCTCTTACATTATAACTGTTGTGTATTATGCATATGTTGGCAACATGGATGCTTAGTGGTTAGCACTTCTGCCTCACAGCACTGGGGTCATGAGTTCAATTCCCAACCATGGCCTTAGCTGTGTGGAGTTTGTATGTTCTCCCCGTGTTTGCGTGGGTTTCCTCCGGGTGCTCCAGTTTCCTCCCACACTCCAAAAACATACTAGTTGGTTAATTGGATGCTACTAAAATTGCCCTTAGTCTCTCTTGGTCTGTCTGTGTGTAAGTTAGGGGATTTAGATTATAAGCTCCAATGGGGCAGGGACTGATGAGAATGAGTTCTCTGTACAGTGCTGCGGAATTAGTGGCGCTATATAAATAAATAGATGATGATTATGCATATGTGTCTTTTCCATGAACATTTGATGTATTGTCGAATGCCATAATAAAAAATATTTTTGGGGGAAAAAAGTTTTGAGGAATAGATGTTTTATTGGGTTTGACACAATGTATTTCATAAGTGCATTTTACATAAGTGTTATGCACTATCATTAATATGTGTGAATGACACACAAAATGAAGGTCATCCCCAGACGATGACAGCCAGACCAATATTTGTCTTCTTTATTTGTGTACATGTGTATGTCGTTTATATATCATTATGTAAATCTAAACTTTATACCATTTCTTTCTTTCTTGAGCTCTATCAAGGCTCATACACGTGGACATTTTTATAAGCATTTTACCACAAGTAAACAGAACCCGCTGTTTCTGATGTTACTATACATATTGGCGGTTTTACCAGCATTCCGTTTTCCTTTTGATTTTCAGAACCCATT
Organism: Mixophyes fleayi; assembly: GCF_038048845.1. Taxonomy (NCBI): domain Eukaryota; kingdom Metazoa; phylum Chordata; class Amphibia; order Anura; family Limnodynastidae; genus Mixophyes; species Mixophyes fleayi. Next base: position 69,292,978 of record NC_134406.1, read on the forward strand.
TTGGTCTTTTCTTTGTTTTTATCACAGGAAATCACATTAATAAAGCCTATATAGAGCTCCAGGAGCTTGAAAAAATAATAGTAAGAATCCCAAGTCAAATGAGTTTGCATTTGACTAGCCTTATACCAGGGTTTTTAAATGTAAAAAAAAAATGCCTTTGCTCATGTGGCTCATCTGTATCACACCTTGTACACATATTTGGTATCTAGTTAGTTTAGCTTTAAAATGAATATCCGGTGTTGTTGTAATTATAGGAAACAAAGTAGGAGAAGATTGATTGATTGAAAGATGTATTGTTTCATATTTTAGCTTTTTTTCTATGTAATTGTATAATTTAAAAATATAATAATATTTAATTATAAAAATATCTTCTAATTAAAATTAAGCCTTAGTATGCTGAAAAAATAAGTCTAAAAATTCAGTTGCATTGACTTAGAATAACAGAAAGTGATGCCCATTTAAATTCAAATATTACAAAATGTGAAATTTGGTTTGGTCATAAAGGGGAGGTGGAATCATGTGGGCTTGAAGTGGTTAATTCTATTAAATAAGGACTGTGCTGTCAAACGGAAATCATGTCCGAGCTGCACAGAATTGAGTCGTTCCTATTGAATGTCACGTTGCAACGTTCCCCCGGGTAGCATTAGGAAGCTGTTCTTTTGGACTGGATGTGAGAGGAATATGTTGAAAATAGCACATGGCGGATAGAAATTCTAATTTGAAACCAAAATAGTTTATTTATTACTATATAAGCCCACATAGATATCCCTCTGCATGTTGCCCTTGGGAGTGATGCAATGGTTTATGCATAAGGGAATACTGTTTCTCTTAATATAAGACTATTAAGCATGCTGATGTTAATTATCATTATATTATTGAAATTTATTTTTTATAATATCCAGTTGCAGTGTTTGAAGTATTTATCAGTGGTAAAATATAAGGTTACGCTGACTATTAAATATAAAAGTATTAAAAGATATGTAATTTTCAAATTGTTTTTATTATTTTGAGATCATCACCATTTATTTATATAGCGCCACTGATTCCACAGCGCTGTACAGAGACCTCACTCACATCAGTCCCTGTCCCATTGAGCTTACAGTCTATATTCCCTAACACACACACACACAGACTAGGGTCAATTTTGGTAGCAGCCAATTAACCTACTAGTATGTTTTTGGAGTGTGGGAGGAAACCGGAGCACCCGGAGGAAACCCACGCAAACACGGGGAGAACATACAAACTCCACACAGATAAGGCCATGGTCGGGAATTGAACTCATGACCCCAGCGCTGTGAGGCCGAAGTGCTAACCACTGTTTTATTTTAGTGTATATTTGAGTGCTCTCCTATATGGGTTAATATTATTGTTTTCTATGCTATCATCTGCTCTTCTTTATTTCTTATTATAGTGTTCTCTGTTTTTTCCTCCATATTATCCTATTTTTGATTTGGGTTTAATGTATCATCTATCTCAGTGTGAATATGCTTTGTTCATACATGTCAGTGTGATTGCCCTGCGTTCCATTCACATGTGGTCGTAGTGAAGACAGGTGACCTTAGGCCTTATTGATGCCAATGTAATAAGGGTGGGTTTTCTGGTCCAGCTAACAACGGCATATAGCCATGCATGTTCTGTAGGTATAAATGAGCTGGTTTGTTACCTCTTTACTAAATAGGGCAGCACGGTGGCTAAGTGATTAGCACTTCTGCCTCACAGCACTGGGGTCATGCCTTCAATTCCTGACCATGGCCTTATCTGTGTAGAGTTTGTATGTTCTCCCTGTGTTTGCGTGGGTTTCCTCCAGGTGCTCCGGTTTCCTCCCACACTCCAAAAACATACTGGTAGGTTAATTGGCTGCTATTAAAATTGACCCTAGTCTGTGTGTGTGTGTGTGTGTGTATGTTAGGGAATTTAGACTGTAAGCTCCAGTGGGGCAGGGACTGATGTGAGTGAGTTCTGTGTACAGCGCTGCGGAATTAATGGCGCTATATAAATAAATGGTGATGATGATGATTCATCTCATGAGGAGGCTGTTAAATGGGACAGAAGTCACACTAACTTTGTGAGTACTATTAAACTTATAGAGAGAGCAGTTTAACTTTGCTGTGTAGGTGACTAGTTGGTTACTGTCTTGTCAGTGTTAGCAGTATTATTTCCACCTATGTGAGTGATATATTTGTGTGATTGAAGTCTACAATACAAGGTTGTGAGCAAACTCTCTTGATCTTTGGATTATGTGGATTGCCACTAATGTTTATTTAACTGTTTGAAAGTATTCACAGCACTTATGTATCACATTTATATTTTGCTCTTTTTTTATGTGCTGTCTTTGCTTTGGAGCCCTTATTGAAAACAAGCACTGCAAAATAAAGTGCAATGAATGTATAAGCAATTTATATAGCAGGAAGACAGCTTTCTTTCCAAACCAAACCGGATGCACGTCATGAAGAGTTGTTTCATTTTCACTTGTACCTTCCTGATTACTTGCTGCAAGTTTAAAATACAGAACTGTCCAGATAAATGGTATTAAAAGCAGTTCCACATTCCTTAATGCTGATCTCTCGCTCCATTGAATCATTGTCAAAGTAGCTAGATGGACAAGCCGCAACAGCTGTCCAATCAGCTGTGTTGACAACCGTTCAACCGTTGCAGCCTGTGCACTTGTAACAATCTCCATTTATTCTTGGAGAAACGACTGAAAACATTTCTACAATTCTATCTATTTGGATGTAAATAATTGTTCACAAACAACACTATTTTTACCGGAATTCTCCTTGCGTGCATGCAGAGCACTTACATGAATAAAAGTCTCAGGAATAAAATAAAAATAATATGTCAAAGACAAGGGCAAAGGTGTAGTAGAGGCCATTGTTTGACATCCATGAGCCTCTTCCCTGACGTCAATGGGCCTTATGCATCACTGACTGAAAATATTATCACTGCAGTGTAATTTACATGTTTAATACACATTTCACTAAAGGAGATTGCTCTTTTCTTTTTTTTATAGCCATCGAAACACAAAGTACCAGTTCAGAGGAGCTGGTGCCGAGTCCTCCATCCCCTCCCCCTCCTCCTCGAGTTTACAAACCCTGTTTTGTGTGTCAGGACAAGTCATCTGGATATCACTATGGAGTCAGTGCATGCGAGGGGTGCAAGGTAAGTGTACATGTCATATGTTTATATGGAGGTTTCATAAAACCTACAATGAATGGCTAACGATCAGGCTGTAAAGTTAAACAGTCGTCATATACAAACCATGTCACACATAACATCCGTACACATTTTCGTCCATCAGTTTTACTTTGCTGTTAATAAGGGTCATTTACTAACCGCAGAACATGCGCAAGCACAGTACATTTCATTGTGCACAATGCACCTATTGCGCCTCCAATTGCATTACTAGTAATCTGCTCACTCTCCAGTTCGGAAAGGGCCCCAATGCAAATAACCATTGGCAGAATTGGGATCTGAGGTGGACATGTATGTGACAGCAAATGTAAAAGTCTCACTTCCTTTCTGCCTATGATCACTTTTTGTCCCCGTTAATTTACTTTACCTTTTTACATTATAAATGGCTGTTCAGTGCAGCTTCGTTCATGCCTCTTCATACTATTAAGTCATAACAGTAAGAAGGCACCAGATGTGTGACTAATGAATACGTCTCATTTCTACATTTTATTGTTTATATTATTTTAGTATTTGTGTACAGCAAGTTATGTTTCCATGTACTAAGTGCACAAGGCAGGTGAAAGTACCATCTCTGAACACGTGTAAAGATCTGGTAGTTTGCAATGGGAAAGAAGCTTTGTGTGATTACTACTCTAAATGCACAGAAATAATTCTTTGTATGTGTTTCTTATTACATCTAGCCCAGTGATGGCTAACCTGTGACACTCCAGGTGTTGTGAAACTACAAGCCCCAGCATGCTTTGCCAGCTATGAGCTAGTTATCTACTGGCAAAGCATGACTGGGACTTGTAGTTTCACAACACCTGGAGTGTCACAGGTTAGCCAACACTGACTAGCCTATATTCAAGGAAAGTCTCCCTAATAAGCCCAGCAAAACCCAGTCAGATGGAGCAAAATTGTACACCCCCAAAGTAGCTACTATATTGACACGTAAGTGTTTGCCTGTATAAACATCCACAGTTGTGCAAAAGTAAGCATATAAAGTCACAAAGCAATGTTTGTACTGCAGTGTGTGACCCTTAATGACTTAAAGTAGACATTATTTACAAAAATAAATGCTTACAAATATTACTTACAGTTAGCAAACACGATGACTGAAATGTATCTAGAAAATGTTGTGATGTCCACTAAATGGTTGAACATGAACCAGTTTAATCAAATTTTAAATAATGGACCTACCCCCTTAGCCAGAGCCCTGGAACATCCGACTGCATGTAGCGAGCGGAATTGATTTTGCATAGAGCAGCCCCCAAGGCTCCCGGATAGATGTGGGGAGGGTATGTTAATAAAATTTTACAGTAGGTGGTAGAGGAGCTTTACATTTATAAATTAGGCAATGGTTTCTGATCATTGCTCTGGTTCCCCTTTAAATGAATGACCACAATGCAGCTGCAGCTGGAATCAACCAAGGCCATATTTCTACTGCAAGTCTTCCTAGCCAAGTTAGATTTGGCTCCACAAGAATTGCTACAAGCCTGTTTCTTACATGTTTTTTTTATGAAATACTGTCAAGTTATCAGATCACTGCTGTAATCTTTATGGAACACTTTCATGTGATATATTTCTGGATTACAGTTCAATAGTTCCCTAAAACTCAAAACAAATCAAGGGATTGGACATAGATTGGCATGTAAAGGGGTCAGAAGTAGTGCTAAATAGATGAACATACAAAAGAAAAATAATTTGGTTTGCATTTCATTTATGAAATAGGTGGCCACCTAAGGGGTCAGGATAGAGAGGCTTTTGTCATTGCTGGCTTGTTACAGTAAAAGGTGTATGATATTATGAGCAAGACAAATATATGAGTAAAGGTAGGTATAATATGGCTGGACTTCATGGGTGAGACATGTTCTTAAAGTATTGTTACATAAAAGTACATGGGAGCCAGCACGGAATGTAAACAGGTTTTGATACAATTAGCTCACTATAAACTAACTAGAATAATAACATCTGAATCAAGTAAAATCAGCTTGAAATTGCTTTCTTCATTGTAATATATCTGCATATGTCATCCACTGATATGCAAAGAAGACACATATGTAGTTAATGTTTTTCCACACTTGTATATGAGCTGTATAGAGAAGCCCATGATATATATATAAAAATACCTTCAATTATAGGCACATTCTGTATGATGTACATGTCACTTATGACCGATTGTTGCCACAACTCCATTAACCTCTGATCTTTCAATGTCCTCTAACTGGTCACAGTGGTGGTGATGTTCTTTAAGAGTGAGTGTAGTGTGTGGATGTTATATTGTCCTGCTGTTTTTATACATTACTAAGCGTATGATGCTGAGTTACTGTTCATACTTGGGATTATTTACAAGTAAGGTCATGCGCTTGCTGTTCCTCCAGGCTTTACAAACCAATATAGCAGCTTATTTCAGAGGTATAAGAGATGGTAAGGTCAGTAACCTCGATATGAATACGCACAGCATGAAGTCTTACTTGGCAGACACATATAAAGCAATGTGTTTATTATAGCAAACTTCACAATTATGACAGTTGAATTACACACAGCTTAGTTGTACCCTTAATAACCCAATAAGTATCATACAGGTACTTAATTGGCAGAAATAAATAAAAACCCAGTTTAATGAGGGTGAATCAAATTTATTGGAAAGGGAATGTTTTAACCTGACGTTGTACCTTTGTATCACTGTACACAGGAACACCACAGGGAAACCGTTGTGTAAAAGTATCTGGGCAAGTGACAATTGTATGCATCTAAGGCCACGAACCTAAGTGTGTGCTGGGCTCAGAATGAGCAGTGTGCACTATGTCATATATTTCAGCTATTATTAGATGTATAATGCAGTCAGTATATGTTTAAGTAAACATGTATAAATTTGCTGGCAGAGCAAGTTCAACAAAATGACATGCTGTGACTTATAGTTCAACAACAGCTAAAGTGCTGCAGATTGCCTACATTTTATCTGCTGGAGCGTGTCATTCCTGCAGATTTAATTGTCTTTTATTTTGGCAGTTTGTAAGCCCCTGATTATGTTGTCTCTTTAAACAGAGTACAAATCTTGTCAATTTTCAATAAAGTTTATTGCATTTATTTGAAGTAAATTATCTTATTGCCCTAAGTAATACAATCTAATGTACATAATGCACAACATAAATATGAATTACACATAGTTTCATGCAACGTGACACCACGGTAATAATACAAATCCGATTCACATTCTTTTGACATGGTGTTCTGTGATTGTCTATACTTGTAGACCTCGCACATTACACAAGGCTCTGCCTCTGTCTCAGGGCAGCATGGATGTTCCTTGTACTAAAAGAGCATGGTCACAAAATGAGCAACTTCCATTAATGCCGAGTAGTTGTTGTAGGGCTCTACTTTGTGCCCTGTATAGAAAGATCTGCAGAAGGGGGACCAAGAGCCGTCTAATGCTGCCCACACAAAGGAGACATTGTTCAGGGTGAAGAGAAACTGGTGCTTTGGCAAATGCTGCTGTCTGTTAGAGCCTTGTTTCTTGTTCTGAGTATTGAAAAGGCGACATTCCTTAGCTGGCAGTGCGCTCAGCCTTGTGTGTTCTGTTGCCTTCTGCAACTTATTGATTTATGCCAAGGCAAAAATCTAATTTTACAGGAAAATAATCATCAAATATTTATATTGTACAATTTAAAAAGGAAATAGAAAATAGAAATGTGTTAGAAAGCGGCATGTTTATTAGAAATCCATCAAGAACTTATTACTTTTGCATTCAGTATAGAAGGGTCTTTGGCCACAGTCAGTGGTCTCCGCAATGGATCATAGATAGGAGAGATTTAAAGGAGCTTCTATCTCTGTACTTTGGTCCCCTCGGAATATATTGTTGCTTTGATAAGTTATGGTCCCCTAGGCACACTTTGGGAATAAAAGAAAATAGCTATCTTAATCTATCAACCCTTATATTGACCTAAATATAACTTTACGTCTAGAATATATATTACCCCATGCTTAATCGTAAAGTTGCACTGCCACCTAGGGAACTTTTTTCCTAAAGTGCCTCATTCCCCCAGCTAGAGCCCCGCAGGCAACATGCAGCTGTGTTTCCTGGGGCTCCAGCTAGAGACACTTTAGAAATTGCGTTCCCTAGGTGGTAGTGCAGCCTTAAAGTAAACCCAATGTTTAGGCTTCTTCAGATGTGAGAAATATTTGCACATGTACCTAAATAAAAAAATTTATAGTTCATCATGTTATGTAAGAGGTTCCTCGGTCAATAATAAATAATTATTTAACTAATACCCCTTCACCCATTTTTGCGCCAATGAGTCTTCCCCTCCGCTTTATTTTTTATTTAGATTTGCCTAGTCAGCATGAGTAGTGTACAGATAGCATATGGTAATGAATTTGATAGGTCTACACACCCATGTCCATATTCAACTCTCCTGTCTGTCTAATATAATGTAATGTGGTATATTTAGTAGCACAATATAGAGCTAGGTTTCACTGTGACAGGTAGGAGAGAACTGCCTGCAAGTTGAGCCCATGTAGAACCATGGACCACTTTGTATGTCAGTGTGGTATAGACACTGGAGCACACAGTGTGTATATTATAAAGATTTGCGAGAGAACAACAAAGGAATTGTTGAAAAATGTTCAAGGGTACAAAGGTGCAGCCTGTGGTCTTTCAGGAAGGTGGGTTTTCCTTTTTTTTCATCATGAATAAACATGGATTTAGATGCAATTAAAGTGGAATCTGCATTGACTGATTGGTGATGTACGTGCTGTTTTTTTGCTTTTTAGAAGTGTCTCTGCTTGGTCATGTTGACAGGTATGCTGTGAAAACATATTTTAGATAAACACATTTCTTGTTTCTTCTTTTTATTCAGAAAAAGAGCTTTAGAAAATGGGCCTTGGTTGGTTAAATGAATATTGGGCTGTCTACAGAGCAGTAATTATAAGGTTGGCATATCTCTGGGGTGGTATAGTTTAAGTGGCAGCACATAAATCATTTTATGTTGATTTTATATACTTGTTTTCTTAAACTATTCTTGTTTTCTTGAGGTTTGGTCTTATAAACACCTATTTTACTCCGTAAAAATAATGGAGAAGGGGGCATTAAATAGACGGGCATGAACAATAACACAATTCTGAGTGTAATGTGGACTCTGTGTACAGCCTGATTGTCTATGTGGTGATGACAAAAGAATGCGTGGCTTTTTAGGTATGTACAGCCAGGTCTGTATGAAAGACATTAGTGGTCCAACAACAAATGTCATGTTATTGGGGCCTAGTCCCATTTACTAAAAATAAGATAACCATGTACTACAATGACAGGCAACCTGATGTACTTCAAAGGCTGAATGTGAGATCTATGACCTTCCAAAAGGCTGTAAATACCCTTAATTTTAGTAAATGACTTTAGCACCCTCACATCACTCACTAGCCCAAATTTCCACCACATGCAACTTAGACCTCCCGCTGGACCCGAAACTTCCTCAGTTTCTCTCAGGCCCCAATTGCTATAAAATGTGCCCACATACACCCAGGCTTCTATTTGAAATAAAATACCCCCACATGCACTTAGACCCCCCCATGTGCCACCCAGACCTCTTCATTTGTCTTTCCTTAAAAGCCGTAGCCTGGAAAGTAAGTAGTGAGAGACTGTGGTACATAATCAACTACATTTCATTTTCCACCTCCACATCTGATTGGATGTGCTGTGAAATCAGTCTGCTCCTATAGAGTCTTATTCTCAGCTTTATAACCTAAAGCCCCGAATAAGTCAGATCAGGAGCTGGGGGCTGTAGATGAAGGCTTTCGGGCAGTCTGTGCCTACCACTGACATACAAGCACAAAATACAGTCACTTACAAAAACACAGGTTGCGATTAGACACTAATATCTAAAAAAAAATATTTTGTGATGTCATTCACATTGAGTATAAAAGTTATTTCTTGTAACAAAGCAGTTTGTTATCAACTGTCTGTGAGCAAGTGTATAATTTATACAAACACTGTTTATTTTGGTATCTCTGCTATAATATATAAATATATACAATCACTAAATTTAGTTATTAAAAAATACCTGTAAAAAGTGTTTAAAATTGTATAGTAACAGAGTGTATCAAGAGAATAATGTAAATCAAAAACTTTCTTATACCATTTGAATGCAGGGATGAGAGATGAGAGCTCTTTTGTGGCTTCTATAGTATTAGAGCTTTGAGCTAGGTGTATGTCTTCCGATTAGTAATTCCAGTTGCTGTTAAGTCTAGGTGTAAGCTCGGATAGCTGCATATTTGGACTTGGGCTAATATTAAGGAGATGTAGGTGTTAAGATTAAGACCATGAAGGCTAATATTATTTTTCTAGTTGACCCAGGATATGTTAGGACCATCTTGATGAAGCAGCACCTCACTAAAAGTCGAGACTTTATGAAATAAGAAGTATTTTGTCTTCTCAGGACACCTGGGACTGAGCTAGAAGTGTGTTGTAGAGTCTCTCCTATCCATGTTCTATTACTAAGGCATATACTGGTGCACCCCTTTTCCTCCTTTAGAATACTGTATCTCTCAGTGGTATGTGATTAAGGGCACCCATCTATCTATACGTAGACCATCATAGTGTATAATAAGTATTTATCCAGAACCCTTAATTTTTATTTTTTACTCAATTGGTGAATTCCCTTCTTGGCTTCTTAAAAAAACTTAAACTGGCTGTTTCATTCGTTTCTCTTGCTTTTACCTTCCCTGCTCTTATCATTTTATATCCTCTAAAGTAATAATGTTTTCCGAGTGCTTTATCTCAGAATTTCTCAAACACGTTTTGTATTACTCACCCGCAGTGGCTCCGCTGTCTAAAAATAGATTCCCTACTGTCAGTAATAAAGGGATTCTTTTTTCTGACCCAATTACTTACTGGGCAAAGTCCTGTGATTTCGAAGGCAGAAAAATTGAACCATAGGATGACACCACTGAGAAGAGTGAGGCTTTTATGAATAGACCTGCTTTGGTTTTCTAAGAAATACGGAAAATATTTGTGTCACTTATTTTCATGAATCAATATGATTTCTTATCCCTGCTGTGTTTGATAAAGTGAGCCATAGATGTTCAGTCTCACATTGTCAAGTTTGTGATATGCCAGGAAACTAAAGAAGATAGTACTTGTGAAGTTGTCAAAAAAGCCAGGTGCGGAGATTCCAACCTTCTGCCAAATCCAGACACAAGGAAGGAATCTGTGCTTGAGAAGATGCACTTAAAATCGTCTTTATTGAAGATTATCAAATGAAGTTATAAACACTTGCAAGGACTTGGAGAATATTTTTAAGGGCATCTCGTTGGATTGATGATTCCTAATTTGTTTCCTTTTTGATAAACTATTAGCGCCCTACTAATCCAAATTTTCTTCTTAATATGATATTATTTAGTGCACATATCTAATTTATTTCTTTTTTTACAATAATAATCATCTTAATGCTTGAACAAGATATAAGTAACAAGTAAAGAAAAAAAGTAAACTTAAAGAGAATAAAGTGTTAAATACAGAACTATGATTTGCATGGATCCTGCCAGCAAATTCCGTAGCGCTTTACAATTGGGAGCAAACACAGTATTAAAACAATATTGGGTAACACAGGCAGACAAAGAGGTAAGAAGTTATTACATTATATTAATTTGGTAAGATGGTCAAGAATAATTTATTTAATGGAGATTAATATTACTGTGGGTTTTTTAATGTACAGCTTACTTTATGCCTCACGTTTTATTTAACATAGATTATTAAATTGATGTACCTTGTACTTTTCTATTTTTACTATTATTGCAGTGTTTTTTTTTGTTTTATGTTATTTTTCTGAAATCAAGCATTTGGAAACCTCCCTGTAGAAGTCTTGCATTTGCTCCTGCATGCATACAATATTTACATAAATTATTTTATGAATTTCAATGTAGTGCTGATGTGTGCTTTAAAGAAGAACTCCACTCTAACCGTAAATTATGGGGCATATCCCCCTTCCCCGCCAACTAACAGAACAGCAGTAATCAAGCAACCCAGCATTTTTCAGATGCTTAGCTCACTCGGCTTCTAACATTCAGATCTTCAGCAGCTCTCTACACCTCTTGTATTTAAAATGCTGAATGAATGGCTTTGTACTTGCATTTACAGCACTTTTGATTTTTTTTTTAAATGCATGTATGCAGGGCCACCTTAACTACTTTATGGGCCCCCGGGCAATGCAGTGCACCGGGCCCCTGAAAAAATTTATATATATATATATATATATATATATATATATATATATATATATATATATATATATATATATATATATATTTTAAAAAAACAAGATACAGCAATTGGCGCTTGTAACAAATCACCAATAGTCCAGTATAGAGTCTATATTCTTTTCAGTAGACACTTCCCATGTGCAGGCGGCTGCCAATCCTCTTAACCAAGCGGTGTAGCATGGAAATAACCTATAAAAGAAAAATGGAGGAGGAGGCGCACAATAGTGTAGTATATTGATATAATGTTGGGATCACACCAGAACCCACAGTAGAACCGGAAACACCAGTGGAGAGGAAACCAGGAAACGAAAACTGTCATATATCATCCAATATAAGATGTAGAATACAAGTTACAGCTTATTGTGAGTGAATTTGCAAAATTTCCATATATTAAACACCCAGGACACACTTATGTAGGTGTATGCGTACCAGATAGCAAAACTTTTAAGCTTTGTGTACGTAGATATCCTTCATCTGATCATAAACGGGTCACACGACTGGATACATAACTGTCAGCCTTTTTTTTCGTCCTGCTTCCAGCCGTGACGTCACAACGCTGTCAGCGAGAGGAGCCGCGATCAAGCTCCCAGGTATAGGGGTTTACATCTAGCAAAGGCTAGATGTAAACCCCTATATATAGGGGCCCCCTTAAGTCCGATCCCCTTCTCCTTTTTTCCGCGCCGCTGAGTCTCTTCTGCGCTCTTCTGTGCTGTTCTCGCACTGAATGCTGGGCATGACATCACGCCCAGCATTTACTGCGAGCACAGCACGGGGGAGGGAGCCGGATCGCCGCTGACGTGACCACAAGGTAAGTATTTACTTTTTTTTTTTTACAGAGCTGCCTCGGACGGGCCCCCCTTGCCCGCAGGGCCCCCGGGCACCTGCCCATTGTGCCTAATGGAAGAGACGGCCCTGCATATATGGTATACATTTAAACATTCAATTTTTGCAATCCAGCCATTGTACGGATTTTAGGAATAAGTACAAAAAATAAATAAAAAGGGCCCCACCATGCCCATCCCCCAACCCTGAATCTTCCTCCAAAATATTTCTCTTTGTTTTCACTGTCTACCCCTAACGACAACTATCTAGTGACACTGTCAAAAAACATATTACAGAAATTGACGCCCCCCCACCTTATCATATAAACCAAAGCAATGGGATTTTTACTTTAATGCCATAACAGATATTGTCAAGCCAACATGTTGCATGCCCCGTAGTACCATGAGTACATTTTCAATGTCTGCTTGCTTGGTAAAACACTTTCCAATGTCTGGGTTCTTCTTGTGCCACTTATTTTTAACTACAGTAATATGGGCTAAATCAATGCAACTACGTTAATATCAAATAAGTGGGAAAATCAGAAGCAGGCTATAATTATAGGAGTCATGAATGCAACACTGGGTAATAAATAATGTGCAATGCTGATACAACATATCTATGTATAATAATGCAGTTGTCCACGAATTATCACCACTCGAATAGCATAAAATATTATGTGTCCATGATATATTAACAAGTGTATACGTAAAAGTTTCAGGAATTGAGCAAATAAAGTTATTTGAGATAAAGATTGGACAGTGGTGGATGTATTATTTCCTATGTACATTAGAGCTCCTTAACGCTACACTACAATTACCTATCTCCCAATTGTCTCGATTAAGAGCAATGTCTCCAGTCAGACTGCAGAGGATGTTAGGAGGTGCTCATTGTTCGAGTGTCCAACATTACCCCACGGCGGCTAGCACAATATGTAAATATTAAATGTTGAGAGTCGTGCAGTTTTCACAGGGACAAACCTTGGCAAGTAGTGGTAAGTCTGCTTAAGTTGTCAAGGCCTACACTAACAAGCAGCAGTTATGGAGGGATGTCTCCCCCCCCCCCCCCATAGCGAGCACTTCCATAGACTGTAATAAACTGATGTTTATTAGTTGGTGGGAAGGATCTCTGTGCTGCATTTACCCAAATACTTGTTTTACATGTCCTGCAGAACTACAAACAGACAACACCCCTCCATAATCCATTGTCACTAATTTCATTCGAGTTATGTTTGATGCCTTCCTAGCTCTGTCATGTACCCTTCCACTAAGCTTTTCTATGCTCCCTTGTATGAAGTATGTGCTAATAACTACCAGAGTGAAACAAGTAAATAGCTTACAATAGCTAGATGTGCTTTGTTTCTTCCTACTGACTACACTAGTTCCATTGTAAAAAAACCCAAAAAACTCTCCGATATTTTTGGAGGGTGTCCTGTAGTAGGGGCCATGTCCCTCTGTACCGCTTTACCTTCACTCAAATCGTCCAAAATTGTGTGTTTGGCATACTTGCCAACCTTGAATAGTGAGTTCCAGAAGATCCCGGACAGCGGCTGTGGTTGGGAGCGGGGGGGGGGGGGGGTGGGCGGCAATCAATCACGTCATTTAGGCTCCACCCCGCAACAAAAACGTAATTTTGTCACGGGGTCCGGAGCCAAAATAACGCATTTCAACACGAATCGCGTCATTTTGGCAAATAATTTGCAGTATGCGGGATACTTGCTCTCCCGGGAGTTCTGAGACCTACCCGGATTTCTGGAGTCTCTCGGACATTCCGGGAGAGTTGGCAAGTATGGTGTTTAGTGTTGTTTAAAGCTGAATTTTGGAGGGGAGGTGGTCGTTTGGGAAGAGGAACACATCCCTCTATGCTACCTCCTTCGCTCATACCTTCTACACTTTGTGACTACAGTTGTTTTAAAGCAGAGCTTGTTGTTTTAATGCAGGTTTAGTGTGAATGTGGGGGGTCCCCATCTCCTTCACTTAATGTTTTATTGCAGGGTTAGGCACTGGGGCCTAATGGTTTGTAGGCAGGACTTACTGCTTAGCTTCTGACCCTCATTTGCCGTACTTAAAGATTTCCAAAGTATTTTTAACCCTACCATCCTATGATAATATTAACCATGCTGTCTTAATCTTAATACTGCAAAGCAGGGACTTGGAAGGTTAAACCGATGATTGCCTATCAAGCAACACTGGTTGATTACCAAAAGGGTCAATAGTTCAGCTAAAGCTGGAGCAAGCGAACAAATAAAGTTGATGCCATAGAAGATATTTTATCTTTTAGTTGATTCATATAGTACAAATTACGCTTGACAGGGTGGAAATGAAACCCACAAATTTCACATATGATGCTGCCTATTGTACGTCTGTAACCAGCATGTTATTATTACTTTAGTAGATTTTTTTTCCCCTTTAAGCTGCGCTTTGGCTCGGCTTGCAACTTATTTCCTGTTGATGAGAGTAAAAAAAAAAAAACTGAAGGTTCTCATTATTTCCAACATCTCATTCTCATAAGCATTAAAATAAGCAACCATTGTGTGTATATGTATGTGATATAGATATATATATATATATATATTATTGTATTTGTCATTTGAATGGATGAAGACAGGAACCACAAGGCAGAGAGCATGCAGAGTACAGTACATCAGTCTCTCTAAATAAATAGATATTTTTAAAATAAACAAAGTAAACTTAACATAAATTAAAAACATCTTACGTTTTTTCAGAGTGCATCCAATTAAATTGCAGGGGGAGGATTAGTGTGGGGGTCTTCTAGCTGGATTTACATTACACTTTTCGTTGACTGGCTTCTACCATCTGTAGTTTTATCAGGGGGACAGAAGCTTGGCTAATTAGGATCAGCCAGAGCCTATTGGAGATGGCTCCGGATGCTTCCACTTACTGACAAGTGTCCTTTTACCATAGAAAACAAACCACACTATTTTTAATATATCTAAATGTATGTTACTATACTGATATACACCATACCTCACAACTGTCTCTATTTAGGCGGGACATCCCGATTTGCAAGCCCCATAAGGTGCGGGGATTAGCATGAAAGTGGGTGGAGTTTTACCCAAGTATGGCCATTTGTGGGTGGTATTTGGGGGATTATGGGCAGGGTTTATTTTGTCCCGAATTTGGGATTCTAAATATTGGGAGGTATGATACAGAAAAGAAAGTCGTTCAATCAATTTATAGATGCTTCAAAGGGTGGGATTAAACATATATCTGTTTTTCGGGATTCTAAGTGTTGGGAGGTATGTTACACAGCATTATTTCTGTGTCCCACTATTTGTCTTTCTTTTTCTTTTTTCTTTTTATAAAATAAAACATCTGTCTGGTGTATTCATGTATTTTATTTATTTTATGGATTATGACTGCCTTTACATTAACAAAATATAATTCTTAGCATCTGCATACCTTCTAAAACAGTAATGGACAACATGTGATCCTTTCAGTCTTCACCTGCAGCCTCCAAGTTCATTCCTGCTATATTGTCCGATTTTTTGTTATAGCTTGTAACACTTGTTTAAAATGCCTGCTGATATGTTATTACAGATACATGTGTCTTTCTTTGATTAAATGTTTCTTTTTAGTTATTACTGAGATTAAGGATAATATGAAGCCTTTTTGAAGGTTAGAGGGCTGCACCAGCCACCCCCTGAACTATATCCAGTTGCCCATTACTGATCTAGACTCTAATTTACACCACATTGTTATAAATTATTTTGTGAGTGTAGTTTAATAGAAAGTTGTTGATTTATTTGTTTTTATTATTATGCCCAGCTCTAGCATTCTAGAAAATTTAGTCGGAGGTATTCCTACCACTGGAGAGTTGGGTAGCCAGAACACTTAATAATTTGCACTATGCTGACTCCGTACTTGTGGGGTAAATATTAAAATGGCTGACAAGAATTTCTGTGAGTGTAGGGTTTGTAATCATCTATACTAGTGTAAGTGTAAACAGGTCTTTTGGCAAAGTCTGCCTGGTGAAGCTCTGTTTCGTCATAAAATAACTTATTGAATGTGCAGAGTTGTCCATTCCGACACTTTAGGACAAAAAAAATCTTTGCTACATTTTAGACTAGTGCAGAAGTCTACAAGTGGTTTTGTGATGTTTACTAAAGACAGGTCAATTTTAATCTTGACAGTTCTTTAGGACTCATAATTCCTAAAGCAATACAATGTAAAGCAGGCAAAATAATTGCCCACTCTCCAGTTACCTTCCACTGGGACATCCCCTCCTCAACATGCCGCTTGTATAAGAGGTAAGAAGCCGTGGGGCAATAAATTACAACGAAGGGGGTAGAATTAATTGCAGGGGAAGGATGGAGAATGAATTATTGAGGAAACTAGTTATAGGGGAGGATAAGGAGAATTAATTATGGGGTAAATAAAATCAGTAACAAATATAAAGAAAAATGTGAGACTATAGAGAATCCAAAATGTTATTGCAAATATGTAAAAATAAATTGAATATCTATACAATAACATTAGTACAAACAACCAATATATAAACAACCATAAGATTATTTTTACATTTTTATTGATTTAACTTGTTCAAGTACTATGACAACTCTTTAAAAACATATTTTCATACAAAACAGAGCTGCTCAAATTTGTCTAAAAATTAAAGCCGGAATTATTGTAAACCGATTCTTTATCCCAGCAAAAAATACTTGACCTCATGAATCTAACTAGCATTGTCCCATAGATAGTAAGCTTGTGAGCAAGGCCTTCTTACCTCTCTGTCTGTATTACCCAATATTGTTTTATTGCTGTGTTTCTTCCCAATTGTAACGCAAACCTGCTGGTGCTATATAAATAAATGTTGATGATAGTAGAATGTAATACTATATAATACAGTACATTTTCTGGCTAAGATATACCACCCATTACAACAGCCAAAATATACAATGATGTCCTCTGAAACATTTATGAAGTTCTCTGGAAATGTTGTGTATAGAAAGCAATGGAATTGGTTACATTTTTAAAGGGGAAGTGTCTGAACATAGTTTTACTAACCGTACACTCCATTCTTTGTATTTGAGACATAGATTTTCCTTTTCACAGTGATTGAGAGAGTGACCTTGTTTTTCAGTTCCAACATTGCTCCCTTGATTCTACAAGCGTCAATACAGTTGTAATGAGAATCATGAAAGGTCCATTAATAAGCTTTGCACTGTGCTGGTCCTTGAGACTTACAAGGTAAGTCCACAGGGCAATGTAAAGGTTAAGCTGTGATACAGACCATCACAGATACTCCTTGCTTATTTGCAATGCAAAATAAATTGTCATTTAATACCACCCATCTTGGATTTTGTGCTAGCTATAAGCAAACAGGATAAACTATCAAATATGCCTGTAAAGTATAGTACATTGTACGCCTAGCTGTCAGACCCAGCGGGAAATATTACACATTATGTTGACTCATTAAACATGTTATCTCGCTGGTGTTAGCACAGCCTTCACAGATGATGTTTATGGCTCTGTAATAAACTGAGAATTGAGTAAGAAGCTTGCTGATCTGAACTGCAGCGTACATACAATGACTCCTATTGTAACCGGATGGAATTCTACAGTTCTCTAAGTCACCTCAAGTCTTGTCGGAGCATTCCAAGACCCACATTTAACCTCTCCCATGTTCTAGGCATAACTAGACAAGCCCCACTTAAAAAAAAATGGCAAGCACATCTTCCTGGCTTTCCTGCGTTAAAGTTACATCTAAATAGTTGCTCTGGCTTTAAATAAAAGCCACAAGAACCTGCTTTATTCGTCTTGCAACATCTATGGTTTCAGGTATCACTCTTCATTTTCCACAAAGTGGATAAGATATCCACACAATTAAAAGTGAAAAATAATCTGTCTTCCTTTGCCAGTGGCGAATGTTCACAGAACACGCACTAATACAATAGATTTTGAATAATTTATGTCCACAACTTTCAGTTTTTTCTACTTGCAATCTGTAAATGAGGACATCTAATGCAGCAGAGAAGGAATGACACTTGATCTGTTACCCATTAAGATAACAAGATAAGGGGCAATGATTCAGCTCAAGAGTTTTTCTTCCCCTTTGGGGATGTATAACAGATGAAATATTAAAGGAAAGGCTCATGTTCATGGCGTGTGGCAGTAGTACTGATCTCATTTTCACTGCTAGTTATAAAAAATATTATGACAGCATACAATGTTAAAGGGTGGTACCATGTATTTCTCCAAACTGACATCTATGTTGAGTTTAATTCTCTAAACTGAAAATATCATAGCCAATACTTTAGACATGAGCGTTCTGATCAGATGTACAGCTATATCCACCAATCAGAGATTTGCTTTCATTGTCCGACTTGCTCTAGACAGATAAAAGCTGATTGGTTTATGGTTAAAAGCATATTGGCACATTGCACTTTTGAGCAATGTTAGTAAATAGCACCCCATGTGTGTTTGATTTCATTTAATTTATATTTTTATATTAAAAAAATAAACACATATGTCTCATAGTGGTATGTCAAAGTCTACATACCACTCACTGGAGAATAAACATGTCATCTTTGGATGCTTTTGCTATGACAGATGAGCATAATATAAAACTCTTTAATAACACTGCAAGATTTAACAATTTTCTCCCACATAAGATTTGATCAAGTTCACTACTGAAAATCTAAAAATACATATTGCACTTACACAGTCAACAATAAAAAGAGGTAAACAATTGTGTTTGAGCAAAATGTGATGTACTGCTGCATGGAAAGCAAGGATATGATGATATGCACTCACTAACTGTAACATGGAAGTGAATTGGGGGACACTTTTCCTTGTACACCATAAAGATTCCGCTGTCAAAACTCTGTATCACTATGCAACACTGGTGTGACTGTGCCCCAAGACTCAGCAAAGAGATATAATATTTCTGAAACATTGTCCTACGCCGTTGTATTATTGCTTGTATCTAAATATGTTTTTTTCCGCATGGATTTTTGAGCACTGCCATTATTCCATTTATTTCTTCTGAGGTTTGGTAAGCTCTATGTATCTTACAAATTCTGCTTTGTGTTGCTGAGCATGCAGTGCACGTGCTACTCAAGTATAGTAAGGGTGTGCACACGCAACAGTTCCAATTACACAGACGGATACTATGTGGTGATTATGACCACCATCAGCATGGATCTTTGCTGTGTTAAAATGATAAAATAAATATGAGACCCTGGTGTGGCCCTACACCCCCTCAAAGTGAAACAAGCACCAATGCTCATAGCCAAAGCTGGTTGAAGCTTATGCAGTGGGACGAACAGCGTGGGGTCCCCCACTTTAGCTGGTACAAGTAGGGGATGCACTTTTTTTTTTCTTATTCCTGATCTCCCTTGGCAATTCTGCCTTGTGCTGACTATGACAGTGGTGCTGGTTGTGCATTTTGCTGGGGAGACATCACGCAGTTCATCTCGCGTCATTAGCTGTAACCAGCCTAGGCCATGAGTGCTAGTGCTTGGTTAAATTTAGGTTGGGTGGGGGTGTTGGATGCCCATTATTTTAGTCGCCAGGCATCAAGGGGTGGGGTATGATTGAACGATAATGAAAAATCCGAAAACGAGGACACCTAGAAATAAAATCTGAATTGAGCAAAAACCGATTTAATTATAAACAGACTTACCTGAAACCGACACTGAAGATCACCGATGGGACCAGCATGCTGACACCAAGTTATTCTAAATGTACAGCTGTTCGGCAGTACAGTTTGACGTCATCGCGATCATTTAAAGTGGCAATGTCGGGACTACGCAGGTTAAGTGTTTAAAGACTTAACCCGACATTGCTGCTTTAAGTTAAAATTCAAGTTGTACTGCCGGACAGCTGTACATTCTGAATAATTTGGTGTCAGCCTGCTGGTCCCATCGGTGATCTGCAGCTTCCGTTTTCAGGTAAGTCTGTTTATATTTAAATCGATTTTTGCTCAATTCGGATTTTATTTGTAGGTGTCCTTGACGTCGGATTTGTGGTAATTGTTAAAACGATTACCTCCGGCATCAAGTTGTGGATGATGACTGGTGTATCTAGTATGTAGCTGCATCAAGGTACGCTTTTGTACGCTTTTTTAATCATAACATATCTGGAAATCAAAATACACAGATAAGAACACAATTTGGCGGTCGTCACTCTGTGTACATTCAGGCCACACAATTGAGTTTAACGCTAAATGAAGCTTTGTGTCTCTATAACACATTAAATAAAGATATGGCTATATTAAATGAATGTTCAAAACAGAAACATTTTTTTAATCATCTGCTACATTTAAATGTCTTTTTTTACCCAAAGAGAACAGAGACATAAATAACTGTTAAGAATAAGGATATCATCTTATCATCAACTGGGAAGCAACTGAGCTAAAAAAAATAAATATGTGGAAAATAGCTAGAAATAGCATTCATCCCTTTGGCATTTTTAATATCTTAATTTCTCATCCATTCAAAATCCTCTAATGTAATATATCCACTCTATTTGTATATTTACCATTGTTATTAATAAATCTCAAATTAACAGGCGGTATAAATAATAAACTCAATATCGGTGCTACTCACAGATCAGTGACAGACAACAAATTGTTAATAATAAAGTTGCTTAGGCAGCAACACATGATGTTGATTACAGAAAATTAATCAATATTGTTCCATGGGAACTGTCAGACTAGTAACAATTTAAGACAATATGAAAGTTAACATTACTTATGTGAATATTTTATTTTACTTTGTTTACACTAGCAACAAGTTGGTGAATATCAACAGTATATATATATATATATATATATATATATATATATATATATATATATATATATATATATATATATATAAATATATATATAAATATATATATAAAATGTCCTGGCGCATTAGACAGCAGGACATACATAAATATCCTGTGTTATTGTCGTTGATACTGAAATGTTTCCTCCTCTTCCTCCTGTCACAAATCCTGCATTCCTTACAGTGCAGATATAGGAAGAGAAACTCAAAGAATAATGCAAATCATACCAGTGATATTTTCTTCGAAATATCTGACCCATGTCTGTGTATGTAAATATCTAACTAATCTGTTCAGAGCATTTCTGTTACCTAGCAGACTGTAATAATGTCAATCAGGCTCAGCCATCTTCACAGCCTAAGAGACACAAGTTATAGAATATCTGCCCTTCTATATCTGTCCATCTGTCACCTTCCGTGTACAGGAATGTGACAGATGACATGATTGACTTTGATTACACAGCTGCACACGACCTCTCAGCCTGACTGCTGAGCAACTGGGTCCTTGTCAGATTTGGCCACACACGTATATTTTTTTCAATTGGGGCAAACAACCAGATCCATAGAATTTGATGGCAGATAAGAACCGCTTGGCCCATCTAGTCTGCCAATATTTAACCTATGGTAAACTCAAACCTTATTTGATCCTTTAATCTTTGTAAGAATATCCTTATGTCTATCCCAAGCATGTTAAAATTGCTCTGGTGTATCCAGCATGGCACTATTATCGTGGTTGGATGGCGACCACATACACGGCTAGATGCGGTCATCATCTGACCTCGTGTACCATCCAGCATTATTTTAAGAATTGAAATTGTACAGTAAATATTAAAGTCAGCACAGAGGTTATGTTATCTGCACTCTTACATGAGCATTACAGCCAAGGTATAATGCCAATGAGACTACACAGAAATAAAGCACCACATGTAACTAAATGTCATGCTTGCATGGACAAGTGTATAAACATGTAGATAAGTGAGGCCTATGAAACAAAATCATTAATGGCAGCCAGCTTAGTACATGTCATGTTGATGCAGCAAAATAATAAGATACCAGATACGTGCAGTTACGAGTCATTAGTGTTGCCACAGAATGCTGTTCTTGTTCAGACAAAACTGTCCTTATGGATGAAGGTAGACATCTATTTAAGTCATCTCTCTCTCTATCTCTCTCTCTTTCCCTTTCTCTTTCTCTCTCTGTGCGTGTGCGTGTGTGTGTGTGTGTGTATATGTATGTATATATATATATATATATATATATATATATATATATATATATATATGTGTGTGTTCACAGATTGACAAATTGCTCTGTTTGCTACTTGGCCATTTTTCTTTGCAAACAGAGCATTTCTGTATCTCATGTGATCTGTCTACCAAGTATGTAGCTGGTAATCCCTACCAGCTGGACAATGTATAATTAATCACTGAATTTGAGGGGAAAATCATCCAAACATTAGATAGGAACATTAGATTAAAGCATTAGACTGTTTGCTGTACTTTGTATGTGGCTTATTTGCTGGTTTAAAGATGGCAGATTCAAGCACCTATTAAATGTACAGTAGGACAGAGGGGAGTAACTCACAATGGGATGACACAAATCATATCTTTTTTTTTTTCTTTTTTTTTCCACTTTGCCTTTGCGCAGTTTAACCCTTAGACAATACTTTCTGCCATTTTGCAGTTTGGTATCTTCATTTCATACACAGGTGCATTGACACCCTGATCTTTCTGCATCAGTATACCAGGAACTTCACATCATTGCTCTGTGCTATTGGTAATGCTGGTCCTTCCACTTCTCACTCTCAGGTTGGGATGTACCTATTAAAATTTTAAAACAACCATCGATCGGATGCAGTTTAATTCATTTTTACTGTCATTCGCAATGAATGTTAAATCAGAGAGAGAGGATAACAGAAAAATAATTTGACATATTGAGTGATAGATCCAGTGAGTATTATATAAATGTTGCTATTGCTCTTGGCTAATAAAAACTTAAATCATAAGTATTTCATGGTAAAAAAAAAAACTAACATGAACCATAAATAGTTTATCATTTTAAGCATTATACATACAATTACATACATACTCTGTTGCTTGTGTTTAGGTGCTCATGTCTGCGTCTGACTTTTACATGGCATGTTGTCTTAAATTGCCATAGATTCTAGGATAAACCCTTTTATTGTCTGTATAAGAACCGACCTGTGTTTGAAGACAGTGCTGCCATTGTTCTATCATTAACATGTCTGCAGGTGGCTGGCGCAATCTTACTGCAAGTTGTAACTTTATATCTTGCCCGACTCAGTAACCTAATTCTCCTCGCAATGTCAACGTTCACATTTACCACTCTTTGTTTCTTTCTGGATTAAATGTTTCTTTCCTAAAACATCTGTTGTAAGGTTTTAGATTATATCCATACAATAAAAGCATCAATGGTACCTTCTCTGATATTTACATATGAAGTAACATATGTCAAAGTGATATACAGGTTACTGTAGCAAAGTGAGATCCGGTAAACATGTCCTGTTAAGTACTTTGGAATCCTTAACTATGTATTCAACAAATTGCTCAGAAAAACCATTGATATGCTTTACAAATAAAACAGAGTTTTTTATTTTTTATTTATTTAAGCATTTTGCAGATGGGAATCAGTGAGACTGCATAGGATGAGTATCTTGAGTCATCTGCCACAAGGGAGTCTGCAAGTTAATAGTTTAGACCTATGAAGTTTTAAGATTCACAGTATTATTATTATTATTATTATTATTATTATTAATTTTTATTTATAGGGCGCCACAAAGTGTCCGTAGCGCCGTACAGGGACAAACAAGTACAATACAAGGTGGGACAGCACGGTACAGTAAACATTAAGCACAGTAACTCAGTAAGCTCAAAGCACAGCTAGAGAGAGGGGGAGGGAAGACCAGCAAGCGCTGGAGCCCAAGAGGAAGGGCACGGGTGACGGGGAGACCCCCAGAGGGGTGGGGGGAAAGGTAGCTGGAGAGCAGAGTTAAAAGTGAAGGAAACAGGAGGAGAGATGGCCCTGCTCAAGGGAGCGTACAATCTAAGGGGAGGGGTAGACAGACAGAGAGACACAGGGATGAGAGGGAGAGAAGGGGGAACGGGGGCAGAGTCAGGGGAGGGGAAACAGGCAGAAAAAGGTAGGAAGTTAAGTGGGAGACTGGAAGGCTTTGAGAAAGAGGTGGGTTTTTAGAGCCCGTTTGAAACTGGACAGATTAGGGGATGTTCTGATGGAGGGAGGGAGCTTGTTCCAGTGGAGGGGGGCAGTACTTCCATTACTCTCCTTCCTCTTTGCCCTAGAGAAGCTATACCTCCTAATTTTGCTTTGTAAAGAGGTTAGACGACCTTCTGACATTAAATGAAGAAAAAATCTAAAATACATATATTTATATATTTTTATATGATGGCTTTTTAATATAAAACAACTTGCATTTTAAGTTTACTGGTTTTGAAGCTAATTTCTGTACAGTGATTGGCCAGAAGACAAGGTAGTCTTGGCCGAAGAGTGCCACTCACTTCTCCAACCTTCACAGCTAGTAAACCAAGTTGGGAACTTGGATATTGAGAGTGTAAAACAGAGTAAATTGGGTAGCACATGAATTATCTGGATATGGTTCTGCCCAGACAAGAAATGATGCGGTGTTTCCATGATTCAATATTTGCTTTGCTTCTCTGAGAATAGTTGGGAGAAATGTTTGAGCTATAGATCATAGCTGCAAGTGAGGAAGACATACAGATATTTTATTTTGCTGAATTGTCTATTATACTAGTGGTTGGATATGAGAAGTTTCTCCTTGGACAGGATGTGGAGGAGTAGTAAATTTTTGAAACCTTAATTCATCCCATAATTATGCAAAACTTTATATGATTTTGGAAGGAAGGTAGAAGAGGCTAAGAGAGTTAGCAAAACATCATTCATCAGCAGCTTATAGACAGAGTAAGCTTCTTGTAGACAGAGTTACTCACCTCTATGTCCTTAATATCTCAGCATCCATTTATACTCACCACAAGGGGCTCAGTAAGCAGGGAGAATATACGGGGTGAAAGGGGTCATCCCAGCCTAGTGCCATTGCTAACATTAAAACTGTCTGAAGGTTGACCGTTAATTGGGACTGTGTGGTTAGAGTTGCATAGCAGTTACTATCTGTTTTGCCAAAGTGGTTGAGTGTAGCCTATGTGAAGGGCCAATTTATCCGGTCAAATGTCTTCTCGCTGGATAATGATAACACAAGGGAAGTCTTAATTTGAATCAGTAGGTCTGTGATCTGAACTTGCCTATTTTTCTTGGCTTTTGAGCAAGACTTATTAAACGGCCCCTTATGACCGCTTTATCGGGATTCAGGGTCTCTTCAAGGTTATGGTTAATTACTGGGTTATGTAGAAGGTATGCATTATGCGGCAAGTGAAAGTGAGACATGGGCTGATATTCCAGATATCTCCTCTGTAATTGATCAGACCAAGTTATTGTGTGTATGTCTACTTTACTAATATATTGGGCTAGGGTGTGACTGAACAGGATCATATCCAGTATGGAATAAGTACCATTTTTTGTGAGCCATTATCCAGTACAGTTAACAGCCACAGTGTTAATATGTTTGTCACAGAAGTTTTATGGAATCCTGGAGTGCTCAATGCCTTGTGTGATGGAATCGTATTATTTGGCATTGACACAATTTACATTCCCATTCTCTGACAGCCAGACATCACATTTCCAAATATCTGACACACACTTACTAGGGCTGTGGTCAGTCATAGAGCGGGTGAGCCTCTATGTTAAGTAGTGACAGTATTTATTTTTTTTTCTATTGAGGACCTCTGTGAAAATTGGTGCACAGGAAAAAATGCTGTAACCAGTTAGAGTCTCACTTTCATTTTCAATACAATTTAGAATTTTAGTGGGTAACCTGATACACTTCAATGGCACCATGAGCGGCCGTCTAACCTTGCTGGCTGCCCATATCCTTCATTTTAATCAAACAAGTTAAAACAATGCATTTAATCAAGGATAGAGACACCATATGCCCATAGAATATATCCCACATGTACTTCAAAATACCCTTCAGATCTTCCTACATGATAGTCAAACCTCTCCACTCACCTACAAAACACACCCAAATGTCTTTTAGGACCCCATATACTTCACAACACCATTCATACCAACCACTTACCCTAAACAGCTTATGTAGCCCACTCACCTCTCAAATCTCAGACTTCATACAAAAGACTCCTGAAATCTCCAGTTCACCCATCATTGGGAGTTCCAGTGAGTCACTTATAAATCCCTGTCTAGAAACTCCTTACTTTGTTTTTATGATGTATGCAGGAATAATGCAGCTCTTTCCTGTGTAGGAAACAGGAGAAGACAGCATGTCCTCCCTCCTCTGTGTTGTGTGGCGGACACATAATGTGGAACTCCCCTGCTCTGTCCGAATAACATAAAATTCATAAGAGCTTAGCCACAGTGTGAAGTTATTGAGGCATAAAGTAGAGGGTACGAGCTGGGACCACCAGGACTGACAGGTCATAAAGCAGGAAGGAGCTAAGGGCCGTAGGTGAAGGTACAGAGGGCCGCATGCACTCCTCAGGCTGCCTATTGCCCGTCACTGGTTTAGAAAATGGTAAACATAGAATTGATTGCTTTGTGTTATCTCACATTTTTTTCGTCCACCAGTTTAAATGTCCTTTCAAATACACAGGTGTGGTGACTTATATTTGATATTTAAGTAACCTACATGCTTTTGTATAATAAGCTATTTATCAAAAGATAAAGCAATCATAAATATCTGTTACGGGTGAAATATTGAAAATGTAATCTGTTAGGTATTTCACTTTTCTGTCTCTAGGAAGAAAGCATGTTGTAACATTGTATTTCATCTACTGGAATATATTCCAAACCTATATCCCAGCAGGATTTACATCAAGTTGCAGTATTCTAGCATACTTCTTGTAGACCTTTACCCAAAACCGAGACCAAAAATATTTCACAATCTTATCAGGCTTGTCTGGGAAGCTTTAATTAACATGAGCGTAGGCTGCGTTCATTAGTCTTGTCTTATCTGAGGTAGTGTGCCTGACAAAAAGTCAGTGCAGTTATCTTTAAAGACTTTGCGTTAGTTATGAAAATATATGTCTAATTAACTTGTTAACAATTGACATTAATTAGCCAATATGTCACTGATGCGACTTATATAAAAATATGCTCTGCATGGTTCAAGCTGAAATTCACATCATAAAGACAATAACCATGTTCCACACATTGGAAGGCACTGTGGCTAGTTAGAAAGGAGCTTAGCTTTATATAGCTATGAGTTTATGCAGCATTGACAAAGTCAGTAGCGGATTATAACAGGGGCATCTAGAGCAGCTGCCCGGGATCTATGCCTGTAAGACTTAGGGGCACATTTATCATCACTCGCAAAATATGAAAAATAGTTTTCAATCCTTATCGCATTGATAAGGATTAAACTATTTCTCATATTTATTAAAAAAGCAACACAGGAACAGCAGTTCCGAAAAACTGCTGTTCCTGTGAAGTAGAAAACATACCACTCAATCTTTGTTCCCGAAGCAGTATGTGGTCAACGGGGGTCCTGTTCTTACTCTAGTGCGCATGCGCCAAGTGAAGCCCTCAGGCATGCGCACAAACATCTCTGCTCTCTATCGGCAATTATAGTTTGCAGAGAGAGAGAGTGAATGACAGGGAGGGATCATGTGATCCCTCCACACATGCGCTGTCCAGCTCTGCTGGTCGGAGCAGAGCTGACAGCACTGAAACTTTTCATTAATGATAATGTATGCCAGCTTGAGCTGACGTACATTAACATGTTTGAAAAGTTAATTACATTTATTGTTAAATAGCGTTACTGAGCACTCCCCATACATTGTTATGGGGAGTGCTCAGTAAAACGATAGGAGATGCAAAGCAGCAGATAGCGATGCTACTATCATAAATACCAATTTAGTGTTTAATCCCCGAAAACTGTTGTTTTCGGGGATTTTACAGGGGGAAAACCTTTATTAATTAGGCCCCTTACAGACCTAACTCTGAGGGTGGGATACAGGATACCGACAACCAGCGTTCCTGCAAAAAAAAAGAGATTTGTTAAATAACGACATGATGAAAATATACACTTACCTTGACAGCAACGGCATGGATTTCGGAAGACTCTGCTATGCGACGCGTGGTTTTTCCGAAGATGCTGCATGCTGGCGCTGGATTGTGACGTCAGGAAAGTATCGAAATTCTAACCCTAACGGTATAATTAACGTACCTCTTTAAATGTGTTCTGCGACATCACAATCCAGCGGCGGCACAAAGCATCTTCGGAATTACCACGCGTCGCATAGCAGAGTCTTCGGAAATCCAAGTCTTCGGAAATCCATGCCGTCACTGTGAAGGTAAATGTATATTGTCATCAATCGTTTTTTGGGGGGTTTTCTTGTAGGAATAGTGGTTGTCAGTATCCCGAGCAGATAAATATTGAAAGTCTTTAGCCACACAAAGACCACATGAAGATGGTAATATTATGTGGATATTTTCTAAGAACTAATCAAATCCAGATATTAGAGCCCTGTATCAGCAATACTACTAGCAGGTGATAAGGGGAAACAGCTTCCAAATACAAGTGTAAATCAGTCCACCTCAAACAAACATTTCAATAATTAAGGCACTGGACTTTAAATGTTCCACTCTCATAAGCAATATCCAACATGCCTTGCAGACCCCATAGTAGTATCTTTATGCGATTATACTGTACTGCTTAGAGGGCTCCTGGATCCGCCGTCTTGGACGGTGTCAAACAGAAGTTGTTCCATTCATTGGAGTTACTCTCATCTCCTTTACATCCCACTCCTGGGTGTGGGAGGATAATAACCAGGTGTCCCTGGCTCTGAGCTCAATGACCAGACCTCTCCAGTGTGTGACTTAATGCTCTCAAAATACACTGATTCCAAATACAATAACAAACTGATGTAAAAGTCTATAGATCTCCAATGTAACAAGAATAAACTGAGAACAAAAGGCAAATGAATGGAGAAAGTTGTGAAGGCCAAACATGTTACAAACAGTACAAAGCAACTAAAAGGTCACAGTACTCAGTAATTAACTCCTTCACACCAAATAACATGTGGAAATGTCATATCTGGCAGTTCCATGCCACAGATTGACACTTTTAAGCATCATCATGGATTTGGGAGAGCTTGACTAATGATAATACTCCAGAGGGCCGCAGAAGTTATGGCCTTCTGGGAACAGGGCACAGATATAGATGTTTGACTTAGTTTACTTTGCAAAAAAACAATTACTAGATGATATTTCTTGCTCTGTTTAGTCAAGAGTACTCCCAAACCGTTTCTCGTTAACAGGGGGCAATCACATGTTGGTTGAGCCAAGGTACTTGTCTTATAGTCGTCATAACATTGACACCATTGCATTGTTTTCTAACTCAGTAAAAATAATAAGCTATTTAAAATGACTGAGATATGCTGTAGAAATAACCTATAATCATGATGTACGCAAGTAAATAAGTATCTGTAAAGTAACAGAATATATTATATGAGAGCTATGGCTATATATAAGCAGCATTAATTGTTAATATTATCAGACTGAGCACTTTGTGATCTGTTGGTGTATAATAATAACACAAAGAATGGTAAGGCAAATATGCAGTAAAGTAGGAATAAGATAGCCCACTGTGGTCTATAGGCCAGGTAAATAATGTACACAAGCAATGCACTACAGGCGACTCTGGGGAGCAGATAATAAAGCCGACAGGCCAATTGGCTCATATGCTGGGAAGAGTTATGAAACGCGTTGGTTATATATTTTATAATGACTTATAGTTCTTTTTGCAGTGCAGCTTATTGATACTTAGTTTGAAATATTTACCAGCTCTAAGTACTATTATATTTAGCAGGTGGTTTTACAGTTATCAACAAATGTGTATTTTTCAGCTGATATACTCTAAATTATACTCCCCTTACTGCCCATCAGGGACTCTGCCAGCAAATAAACAAACATCCGTAGAATTTGGTGCCTATTTTTCATGGCAAAGGAGCAGTTTTTATAGCAAAATTAAGATAACTAGTTTCATATATTGCTTGTACTTACTGTTTGCTAATATTAAATTCATATTATTGTCTGTTAATGGAAAGGCATGAATTTGAGACAAGGTATTTCTGCTTTTTTTTGCCACATATTGTAATTAAGACAAGGAAGCCGTTATACCGTTTAGAAAATAAACTAGTTTTGGTTCTAAGTATTAGGTACAAATTCAAAGTAACATGGGACATTTAAATAATTTTATCAATAGATAAGAGATAAATCAGATCACACAAAAACTAATTAGTTTAAAAAGCATTTCTTTTGTTTTTAGGTGTATTTTACTAAAGGTAGTGTCCACTGGTGTGCCATGACTCATTGTGAGAATATTTGGTGATGGAATTGATAATTGTCAGTGGAGATAAAATGCACATGGACATGAAGATCACCTCATACATCAACTTGTTATATAACTCTACCTGATCATTGTATTGAAATATGTAAAATACACATGAGCCCATCACCCTATTTCTGCCTGTACACTAACCACTCCAGACTGAGGAATGCATTCTCTTCCAGTACTCTGAACTATAACCCAGTGGATCCCAAACTTTTTCAGTTCAAGGCACTCTTAGGGTCTCCAAATTTTTTTCAAGGCACCCCTAAGCCAAAATAATTACCAAGTAGTTCCCCGCCTTGCTTACCACTGGCCCTGGCACCCCTGTGAGATCTCCAAGGCACCCCAGGGAGCCACGGCACACAGTTTGGGAACCACTACTATAACCCATACATCACGTTGCAGTCTGTGTCTATTATTCAGGTATAGTTGGGGCAGATGTCATGGAGGATGTCATTTTACAGAGATAGGCAATGTGATTTTGGAAGAGGTGAAGTTTTAACCACCATTAGGTGGGCCTGATATGAAGATGTATATTACACAGTATCATTTACTCAGGAGTTGATAATATGGGGCAAGTGCTGAGACAGAATCCCAACTACCTAAAGACTGTTTTCCTTTTTTGGAGATCATCAGTGTAGGCTGGTTTATCTGCTCAATAACTCATCATCATCATCATCATTTATTTATATAGCGCCACTAATTCCGCAGCGCTGTACAGAGAACTCATTCACATCAGTCCCTGCCCCATTGGAGCTTACAGTCTAAATTCCCTAATATATACACACACTCACACAAAGACAGACAGAGAGGGAGACAGACAGAGACTAGGGTCAATTTTTGATTGCAGCCAATTAACCTACCAGTATGTTTTTGGAGTGTGGGAGGAAACCGGAGCACCCGGAGGAAACCCACGCAAACACAGGGAGAACATACAAACTCCACACAGATAAGGCCATGGTCGGGAATCGAACTCATGACCCCAGTGCTGTGAGGCAGACGTGCTAACCACTAGGCCACTGTGCTGCCCTCAGCTGTTTTAGATACAGCATCACTGAAACAAAAATGAGTTATTAAGCGTTTTTAGGCTACATCCTAATTATAAATTGCAATTGTTAATTCCTATTGCAGGAGCAGTTACTTCTGGGAAAATGATTGACATGGTAACACTGTGTATCAACGTGCCTGCCCACTGATTAGGTAGAATAAGGCGTTGCTGACACCTGTTTATCTATAGGAGATATTCTGTCAGTGATTTGCCTGTGTTATGTTCTTAATTCTTCGGTAAGAGAGCTGCCATTTAAATAGGGTTCTCTGCTCAGTACAGTGGAGTTGCTAATTTAAACTACTAAATTAATATTTTTTTAATGGCTAGAAATAATATAGTACTCCCTGTTATACCACCAGCTTAAAACAAAACAAAGACCAGAGGGGGAGACACATTATGAATTAATACATGTTAATGCCTTTTTGTACAGATAATATACCTTGTGGTAAGTAGGGTTGTATTATAAATAGGGTGGTATGAAGAGGGAGCTCTGTATTTAGAACTGACACATTTTCAGGTGCCCTTGCACTTGAGCAATATGGTAGCTGTTTAAAACAGATTGAAAGCTACTTTTTTTGCTTTAACATCACTACTTGGTGTACTTAACTCTCACTCATTCCATTGAATGGCAGGTTTATGGTACTCTGAGATGCAGTGATAGTTTCATCAATAAATGAGTTTTGCAGGCTCAATTTAAGCTCTATGACTGTGAAGTGAAGCTGAGCTGTTTTAAGTTTTTAAGAACATAAGCTGATAAGACAGCCAGTGTTCTACCTGTACTCGTTAGGGTTTTCAGAACAAATGAATGACCTTACTGATCCGATATCACAGGATAAGATGTAAGTGGAATAGGGATTGGGGCCAAAGCAGAACTGAAAGCCCCCCCTATGCAACTTTCCCAAAACAAACCCAGATCTATTAGAGGACAGTTAGCTTAATATTAGGTCAATGTAATTATCTTAAGATCTGACCCTTGCTCCTCAGCACTAAGCCAGTTAATAGCTGTCAGTTTAGAATAGAACAAATGTACTACAGCAATTTATAATGTAAATTGTTATTTATTTTGTGTTCTGTATTTCCGCTTTACACAAATATTGTTTGTTTAGGTTTCTTTTATGGTTTAAATATGCTTTGCAGAATGATACACTAACAGCATCCTCAGCACTGATTTATAGGCCTATTTATGAAGCAGAGTGAAGTCATATCCTCTGCGAAAATGAATTATTTTGCCTTAGGGGCTTGTATCTATACATCAAGGACTACTGCCATGCTATCGCTCCCAGTGGCAACCGCCTGGGAACAGTTTTCGCTATCTCCAGAGATAGCCTTTCCCATGCAAAACAGGGCAGAGTTTATTTAACAAGGACGGCGGTACTTGCATTTCTGAGTATGCTGATACCATGTAGTAATAACAGGTAAAAATGCTTTATTGTTTAAATAAGGCATTTTCTTCCTAAGTGAAGTATTTTACAATTATTCTTACAATTTCTTTCCTTTATTTTATTTTGCTCTTTAAATGGAACTGAAAGCTCAAGTCTGGTCACGTATGCACATATGCCACAATACTAACCCAGCAAAGCGGCTGCTGCTGTCCAGTATCAGCGGACAGCTGAGTATAACATGATATATTGTGACAATAATAGATTTTCTATAGCTGCAATAAAATCTATGTTATCGCCACACATTGATAAATTGTGGCCTTAATGAGATGGGTCTGGGAATAGTGCAAAGAAACTGTTGAATGAGCAGTACAATAAAATCAAAGCACTAATTATTCAGTTATATTGCAGAAAGTTTCTTTACTTGTGTGGAATTTTTGTGTGCTTAGGTTTGTACTTCGTAAACAATTTCCCTGACTAGACATTCCTAACCACATATAGTACAGACAATTGTAATAATCCACGTACAACCCCTCTTTTATTGTTGTTAGAGTAGTGGGTTTTGTAAAGTCACCTGTTACATTGATTTACTATTATAATGACCCCCTCCCATTTCCTGTTGGTAGATCCCATCTGATTTTCTGACTTGATGATTGATATGGCAGTGTGTCGGATCCCTCCTCTCCTGGCTGCAGCTTTCCAGCAGTGCCCCCCCACACAAACATCATTGGTCCTAGAGAAGTGACCCCCACAAGTGTACTAATCTGGAGGAAGGGGAGGGGGGTTCCAAAGGCGGAAAGTCCCTTTAAAAATCACCTATTGATTCCAATGGAATGAGATCATCATAAAACAGGGTAATACTTGCTTAACTTTATTGTTCTATATTTTTTGGGCACAGCATATCTCAGATATTGGAGCACCAGTTTTTCTTTCCTTATTTAGAGCTCTATGTATTGTTTTTAAATTATTACTAATATAGTTATAATATATAGTTGTTATTCTTTATTTGCATTTAAGTATAAATTATATTATACAAAACCTGTTAAAGAAATAATATGTGAATAGTCTTGGATTGAAAGAGATTGTCATGGACACACTTACTGACTATAGCTATGTCTAGCACACTCCATTTACATTGGAACATAGTCTCGTGCCTCATAGTTCTTAGTGAGTCTATAGATTTACCTTTCATGAATATTGGTTCAGCCCACAATATGGGTGGGGTACTTTTTTACGATGGGCATGTCTCCGATACTGGATACGCCAACAGGAATACACCGAAGGTGTATTCCCCGTAATGGTAATGCTGACAGCTGTAAAGACTTCATTCGTCGCCACGGTTTCCGATCAGTCTTTACAGCTGTCAGAATTAACAGTGTGCCGGGGAATTCCTGTCGGCGTATCCAGTATCGGAGAGATGCCCATCGTTTTAATGACTACCAGTGCACAATATAGATGCCTGCGCTGTGGTTAGGTCTGGGCTGGGCAAATCCCGATTGCAGGTTACCATGGCGACTGAGAAATGCAGCCTGAGTGGAACATAGAGCCTACAAAATGCTCTGCTCCTGATCTTCCCACTTATCTTCTTACTGCATTTACCATGGAGCATTTAATTAATTAATGTTTAATACCCTTCTCAACAATTAATTTAGCATAGGTAGCTTGTAGAAAGTGATAAATTGCAAGGCAGATCATCTTGTATTGTGTGGAATGGGTCATGTTGGAGTGACTGGGAGTATGTCCCCCTTTGGTGTTTCCACATCCTTTCTGCATTGAATTATGGCTGTGAATAAGAGTCCTCTCTGCAGCACATCTGACGAGCCATCTAGAACTCAGTGACATTATGACAGGAGAACCCCATGCTGTGGGTTTCTCTGTTATAGTGCACAAGCCAAGCAAGTCAAGCCTAGTGTAGGTAACAGCGTTTTCAGGATGCCCCATGCTGTTTGTTCCCTTGATTTTTGCATAAACAGGAGAAATAGCACAGTATGTCGTAAAGCAATGCATGGGAGCTTTAATCTTGGGATACGAGTTATAGTGGTTCATAATAGAAGCATTGGATTGTAGTTAGGAGCCAGTGAACAATGTCTAAGTGCGTCACTGGCTGGTGAGCTGATGGAGGCCCAGGCATGCTGGCACAAGTTGGGCTGGGAGGTACAGGATGCTAGAAAAGTTGTTTCTGGGGGGGGGGGCACAGGCTTGTAAAAGTCATGCTGAGGGATGCAGGTTGGTAAACGGAGTGCTGGGGGTACAGGCTGGTAAAAAGTGTGCTATGATGACACACCACAGTAGAATGTATGCTGATTATATGCTGGTCATTTGGGCTAAATGATATATAACATTTATGTTTCCTAACAACATACATCACTCTACTCCTAAAGTTATTGTGTTGTTCAAAAAATTCTTTCCTACAAAATTTCTGTCTGCCTCATTTAAAGATATTTGTCAAGTCCTGGTGTAGGTGACTGTTACCTATTTATGACTCAATGTGGACAAAATATCAAAGTTAAAGTAATTGTTATCATCCAGTATTTAGAAACGATACTATGTGCAAGGTAGAGGTACACCTCATATTATAGTATGCTCCAACAGATATTCCTAGCAAGTGACTGATTACACTTAGTATGAACCTTTGTCTGTCTGTCAGGAGGTATCATACCGTCCTCCGGCAACCAGCGAGTACTTAGCTTCTGTATCAGCTTCCCAACTCGGCATCATAATCTGTTCAATATACTATAGTGTTGATTAAGCAGATCCCTCTAAAGAGCAAGGAAACAGATACAGAGTCTTTAATTTTTCAGATGGGTCTTGAAGGGTCACATTATCCAGCATTTACATTTAATGGCGTTTAATTAGCTAAATAGAAAAATCTGTGGTGTGGCAAACGTATATTTCAAGTTATTCTTTTTCTGCCCATCTCAC
Source organism: Mixophyes fleayi (assembly GCF_038048845.1). Taxonomy (NCBI): domain Eukaryota; kingdom Metazoa; phylum Chordata; class Amphibia; order Anura; family Limnodynastidae; genus Mixophyes; species Mixophyes fleayi. The sequence goes on from NC_134406.1 coordinate 69,328,821, forward strand.
TACAGGGATTTTTTCGGCGGAGTATTCAGAAGAACATGGTTTACACGTGTCACAGAGAAAAGAACTGTGTTATCAATAAAGTGACACGGAATCGCTGCCAGTACTGCAGACTACAGAGGTGCTTTGAAGTGGGAATGTCCAAAGAATGTAAGTCAAGTTAAGAAGAACCATTATTTTTATCAATAAGAAAAGTAAAATGTGCTGTTTATATTATCTTGTACAGTTGAGGCTCTGGGCTGGTCTTTTCACTCCAGTGACAAAATGTTATACACCATCTGCAAATAAATTCTTTATATTATATTTTGCCAGAGTGATATTAATCAGAACATAAAAAAAACTATGTATTCTAGTACCAATTTGGTTAGTGCTTTGAAAATAGACATCCTCAAATACATAATATAAGTCCTATCTATCTAATATCCATCTATCTATCCAAGGGTGGAACCCAGAACACTCCTATAGCAAACTTTGGGGGGTGGCCCAGTAATGTCGCTTCACTCTCCGAATGTCCCTGGTTCTGCTCTTTTGAGCGGCCCTCACTCCCCTTGGTGCTTTTGTCACTTTATATATCATTATTATTACTGCAAATGATATTTATTTTGGTATGTGTTTACGTCAGTGCTGCTCAGGTTTCACTTGTTTAAGCATCCAGAGCAGTCATCGCCAGATGGAAAACCATGTGTGACGTATTTAGTGTGACTTGTACTAGTAAATGTCCTGCTTTAACAGAGAATGTTTTGTAAAAATATCATGAGAACTATTCTGTTGTAATCATCTGATACTTTTGTTGCAGGTCTTTCAAAAGCAAATAGAGTTATTATTGGTATGCATTCACGTCTTATTTTATATGGTTACCATTCATAATCATTAATTGTTTATCTATTGCATGAGTTTGATGATTGTTAGTGGTGATATTATATAGATTGTTACTGACATGCTTATTAGCTTCAGCCCTTTCTTTGTCTACTCTTTTACACATGTGCTCTTCTAGAGCTGCTCCACCTAACTTCATTCTGGCCTACTCTCCCGGAATTTCCGGGAGGCTCCAGATTTTCTGGGAGTCCTCCTGGACTCCCGTAAGAGTAGGTAAACCTCCCAGAGCCTAAAAAATCCTGAAATTCACAGCATTGATTAATGGGGGTGGGGCTTAATAGTGTCATTAAGCCCCACCCCTCCAATCAATTTTATAGTGGGGGCGGAGCTATGTCGATGCAAAGTTGTCACCACGCCCCCTCCTGCCCCTGTCCTCCAGGATCTCCCGGAGGACAGAGTCACAAAGTCGGCAAGTATGCCTAACTTGTTATTATGGAGCATTTGGACAGGTAGTCTATGGAGCTGCATCAGAAGCTTTATTTGGCCTATAGGCTACAACAGCTTTGTTCACAACTATGATATTTGACCACTTTAGAGCCCTGAAATGCAGAAAACCATACTAAGCATGAATTCATGGGAAAATCATTTGCATTGTGTCATGAGCCAAGAAAATTACTAGTATTAAGTGTTTCCTTGCCTCTGCTCAGAGCATGTGTAATGGGGTCTTAAGCAATAGCCAACTCATAACAGCCTATGGAGCGCCCAAATGAACAATTCACAATTATCTGATGTGTACTTATCAGAATATAGTTTTGCACTTGATTGACATTTATTCAAGTAGGAGAGCTGAACAGTTGTGGCTGCCAAGCTCTTCAGGAATAATGAGCAAGTGATACATTCCTAGTCTATGCTTATTTCCATATTTCTTAGAAGAGATTAAAATGTAAAATTCCAATGCTCGTATGGGATCATTTGTGCAGTGGAACTTATTGTGATAGAGCACGTTTGATTAAATATTCCTTACAGGCCTGGCTTTTTCAATTTCAATAATGTATATCTACACCAGTAGAGCAATCACAGAATTTTAATTATTTTGCCAGCCAAAGAAGGACAAACCTAGGAGCTGAGGAAAAGGGGTTATGTCTGTTCAAAGGATTACAGTGAATAACAAATCCCCTTGGTAACTCATTCAATTAACATGTTGCACCATTTTACTTAAACAACTGCTGTGCTTAATTCATTTTAATGTGTTTTAGCCCTCAGTCAGCTTGAGCTCTCTAAAGACTGAGGTGGGAAAAGACTTGTTGGATAGGATTGTGTATGTTCATTTAATCTGCAAAGCTGTGATTAAAAGTTTGTTCTTCTAGTCTTAAAAATAAGACTTGATGACTTTCTGGGGGAAAAGTGCAGTTTTTAGTTTGCCAACAGCGTAAGCGTCACACACCCTCCAACACAATCGTGTTCACAGTGTATGGTATTTATAGGCAACAGGTGACCACATGAGGCCCTTCGTGCCTTCACTTGCGGACCACAGGTGAAGGGTCGAAGGCTACTTTATTGTCAAATTTGTGTGTAACACTTGTTTAAAACGCCTGCTGATATGTGCTGTGGGCAGCACAGTGGCCTAGTGGTTAGCACTTCTGCCTCACAGCACTGGGGTCATGAGTTCAATTCCCAACCATGACCTTATCTGTGTGGAGTTTGTATATTCTCCCTGTGTTTGCGTGGGTTTCCTCCGGGTGCTCCGGTTTCCTCCCACACTCCAAAAACATACTGGTAGGTTAATTGGCTGCTATCAAAATTGACCCTAGTTTGCATGTCTGTCTCCCTCCCTCTCTGTTTGCATGTCTGTGTGTGAGTGTGTGTCTATATTAGGGAATTTAGACTGTAAGCCCCAATGGGGCAGGGACTGATGTGAATGAGTTCTCTGTACAGCGCTGCGTAATTAGTGGCGCTATATAAATAAGTGATGATGATGATGATGATGATATTACAGATAAAGCTCTTTCTTTGATCAAATGTATTGTTTTAATTTAATACTGATATTAAGGGTATTGTGCAGCCCTTTTGAAGGTTAGAGGGCCGTGCCATGTATCGTGTTCACCATCACTGGAGTATGGAATGCTCTGCTCCTGAGCTTCCACTTCCCTTTCTACTGCAGTTACATGGATATGTTAATTAAGGTCCCTTACCCACAAGTGCTATAAAATCATTCTTTTTGTGTGTGTGTGTTTTTAATTGTTAGGAAAAACATGTATGCGGGTATGGGGTTGGAACCAGTTGGGTCTGGAGCATCTATCAGATGCTCTTTATTTACTCACATGCATGTGAATGAAAGGGATCAATCTAGTGTCCTCCGTTGAGCCTTACTAACCACAAGTGCAAGTACCGGTTACAGCCACATGTTAAACTCGTTTGACATGCAGTGTTTCTGGCGCTTTTCTAATGGCAGTAGGTAACCAGACTAAATTATATTTAACAACACCATTCTCTTGCATTAATTTTTTCAGCCATGTAACTGTAATAAGGGGATAAGTGGAATGTTCGGGAGCAGATCATCCTCGAGTCGGGTGGAATGGGTGATGTTGGACAGTCGTAATATACTGATATAAAAACAGGAGTAGCTAAATAATACAAAACAAACAAGGAAAAAAACAAGCCAACAAACAGACCAGATCCAGATTATTTGCTATCCTTTTTGATAGACTACTCATGAATGCAGTGACTTAATGGTACTTGATTATTCATGTGGGTTGTATTATGCGTAATATAAAATTAGTGCTTAATAAAGTTTGGATAAACATCAGTATTTTGGTGCAGTGTCTCAAGCCATGCACCACTGGACACAAAAGACTTGACATACAGCAGTGTGTGTACCAAATTTGCACTGCGCATGCTCATAAACAGAATCACATCTGATGCTTGAACCTCCTTACATCTGGAGAGGCGTAATGGGGAGGGAGGGGTGTGCAAATGCAGCCTGAGTACAGTAAGGGCCTATTCACACAAATGCAGAAAGATGCAGACCTAAAGGGTCACGCGGATATGGCTGTCAGAGGTATCTGCTGTGGGTGCCTGATGGCTAATGCCAAGATACACGCTGATGTTGATCATCAGCAAGGACCTTTGCAGCATTTAAACAAAAGACAAATAAATAAATGAAACAAGTGTTGCTCCACTCATAAAAGTGTTGCCAGCACCACCACTCACAGCCAAGACTGGGGGCAGCAAAATCAAGGGGACAAACAACATGGGGCCCCCTAAAGCACTGCTACCAGCACTAGGCTATGACTGGCTAGGCTTGTGCACTATAACAGGGAAACCCGCAGCATGGGGTTCCCCTGTAATAATGTCACTGAGTTCTAGTTGGATGCTGAATCCCCTAGGTTGAGTATCAATGTAATGTCGGGGAATAGGAAGTGGTGATATAACATAGGTTGGGTAATGTAATATGGGAGATATTAATATAGTAGTGGACACTATTATGTATTGTATGTATTTGGGTTAGTAATGTAAAGTGGAAGTTGGTAGAGCTGTTAATGTAATGTGAGGGTGTTAATGTTTTCTACTGTAGTTGGAGTTATTAATGTATATGTCTGATGGTGGAGGCTATTTATGTAATGGGGGGACCACTGTTGACAGTTATGTAATGTGGAGGATATGCATGTAGTGTAGTCCTACTGCTCCATGATGTGAGCGGTCCACGAATAGTGCCGGTGACATCATCAATGGCACTGGTGCTCTGCACACATGGCACAGCGGAGGTGAAAGCTGCTGCTAAAACCAATGTCCTCCTCCACTGTAATAGGTAGAAACCTGGCAGAGTGAGGGGACTTCTGGAACACCTGACAAGGGTTTCCCCTTGTCACATATAATACCCAGCCTCCCTGTGAATGAGAAGGAGCACAATTCTTGCACAGAGTCCCACTCAATTTATAAAATACCCCTGTTCTTGACACTCCCTCTTGATCACAAAGCTGTTATTGTCAGTTATTGTCAACACTTTGAGAGTCCCCAGCACCATACTATAATATGACATGCTGTTATTGATTGATTAAAGAAGATAATAATCATGATAATTTTATTTATATAGCGTTTTTCTCCCCAATAGGACTCAAAGCGATTTTACTGTGCTTTCTTTTGTTGTTAATGTTTTCTTTTTTCTCAGTAAATAGTCATATTTGAGTGTACCTCACTATATTTATGTTTACAAGGTTTTAAGACCATTGTATTTAAGATGCAAAAAGGGGCATTCAGTTGTCGGCGGAAACGCCAAAAATCCTGCGGTCAGCGCACTATTAGCGTTATTACGGTAATAGTGCGTTGAAAAACCGTTACTACGGTAATTTTCTCGCTGGATTTCAGCTCGCGGCTCCCTAAGCCGCAAGCTGAAATCCAGCTAACTACTACCGTAATAACGGTAGTAGTTTTTTACGCGGCAGGATTTCGTAACAATTGAATACCCCCCAAAATGTTGTTTTAGAAGAAAGATTTAGATGTTCATTTATGAAAATCAAAAATTAGCAACACTGTAATTCTAACAGTATATTTTGATTTTCCCAGGAAGACAAAAATAAACCACTCTGACTGTTGATAAATAAAAAAATTCCAAAGCAAAGTAAAAATTGCACCAGGCATGTGCAGGAGAATATATTAAATTCACATGGAGGTGGAAAACTTTAATATGTTATTTTAAACACCAAATTTACTTGCTGACCTACAGCCTAGCAAAGCATCATGGGAGATGTGGTTCACTGTTGCCTATCTTTGTATTGAATTAACTGCAAAGTGTATTCACTCATCTGCTATGGTGTGGTTTCATTTTCCTTCATGCGAAACCACTCTCCCTCGCTGGCTTTCAAAGTCTTTCAGGGAAAGTAAGATTGAATGATATTATTCATAATTTGCTCTATGTTCTGTAAAGATGGTTATGTAATAGCAGTAATTGCATCAACCCATCTAATGAGCATTTCTTCCACTACCATGTATGACAGATTAATAGTCCATGAATTCATTTTCTGCTTGTTGTGCTTCACAAAAGTATTTCACTGAGCAATTAATAAACTGGTAAAGAAAATAATACTGTTGTTTTCTTTATTAATATGATGTTAACTCCAAACAGAGAAGCATCTTACAGGCGCCTTTTATCTTGTTCCTTCAATAAATTCCTTTCTAATTTGTGACTGCATAGAAAGCTCATTCATTAACCTCAATCAGGCTTGTGTCTTTATTTTTCTTCTAGGAACTAGATTCTATATAAATTGCTAAATGCACTGTCGCAGTTCATGAAATCTGTCCATCTACATATATGACAGATAAAGAGCCATTTTGGTGCACGATTATTAATGAACCATTAAATGTGAAAATAGGCAGCTTTGTATGAATGTACTGAAAAAGAAAGTTGTATTAATCATAAACAGAGATTAATAAGATATATTTGGGGATCATAATATTTGAATATGGGGCCTATTTACCATCAAGTAATGATAGGGCTGGTTTGCTATCTATAGGAAGCTCCCTATCGCCACACTTTACTAAGAAAAATGTCCCCGGGACAGTTGAGTGATACCCAGCTCCCAGCAGTACTGTCTGGCAGCGGTAAGAGAACTCTTATTGCTTCGAAAGGCAGTCTACAGTGCTCTGCTCATGCGTGATCCGGCTTTGCCAGTTCATACATGGGCAGTAGAACTGAAACGTTGACTTAGGCTTCCAGTTCCACTAGTAAATAAAAATAAAAAGATGAGATGGTGATAGGAGGACAGTGGGCCTGATTCATTAAGGATCTTAACTTAAGAAACTTCTTATTTCAGTCTCCTGGACAAAACAATGTTACAATGAAAGGGGTGCAAATTAGTATTCTGTTTTGCACATAAGTTAAATACTGTTTCATGTAGCACACAAATACTTAATAGCTTATTTGTACACTGAAATTTAAAGTTTATATTTGTGTGCTACATGAAAAAACATGCAGTATTTAACTTATGTGCAGGACAGAATACTAATTTGCACCCCTTGCATTGTAACATGGTTTTGTCCAGGAGACTGAAATAAGAAGTTTCTGAAGTAAAGATCCTTAATGAATCAGGCCCAGTGCCTGTACTCGTACTGCTGATGTGCATGGTAAATAGGCAAAGCATGGGGAAGGTCCCGGAGAATCTTTCCTCAAACAGGGTTTGCCACCAGCTGTATGGTAAATAGGCAAAGCATGGGGAATAACCCAGATGACATTTCCTTGTTTTGTTTAGCCGGCGGTAACCCTTTCATGTATAGGGAGAAGACTTACATCTGTTTTTGATGGAAAATACCTGTTTTCGCTAGAGAAAGGGCTTTTCTCTCTTTAATAAATAGGGCCCATATCTGAGCTCTCCATTATTCCATGGGAGGAACTCTGTAGGCTTCTCATATAAAGAGCTATTTAATGATATTCATCATTATCACCATCCTCATATTTCATAACGCACAGAGCCTCTTGGTCTAAAATGGTTGATAACAAAGGACAATACAGTTCACTTATTTTACTAATACAATTTAATACAGTGAGTTCTGTCATGATGCAGAAATGTTATATAAGCATTTATCTTATAAGATGCATTTTCATATCAGCTCAATTGGTTGTTTCAGTATAGTGGCAATTTAATTAAAAAAAAATCAATAAAATGCAAAGTATTTTATTATTATTATTAATATTTATTTATAAGGCGCTACAAGGCATCCGCAGCGCCGTACAGAGACAAACAAAATCACAATACAATGGGAGACAGCACAGTACAGTAAACACAGCAACTCAGTACGCTCAATGCACAGCTAGAGAGGGCGGGGAAAGGGGAGGGAGGATCCGAAAACGACGGGGCCCAAGAAGGGGGGCGCGGAAGACAGGGAGACCCCCAGGGGGGAGGAGGGAGCGAAAGTGGACGTGGGGTGGAGGACCTTTGAGGAGGAGGGCTAAGTAGCTGGAGAGCAGAGTTAGAAGTGGTGGAAACAGGAGGAGAGATGGCCCTGCTCAGAGGAGCGTACAATCTAAGGGGAGGGGTGGACAGACAGAGAGACGCAGGGGAGAGAGGGATGGAAGTACTATGGAATACTGATGGCTATATTACATCTGTAATTCTCATTTTTCACTGGATTCCAACAATATAATTTATTTTTATGAGCTTCATTTTTAGTTATTCAATATGGGAAGGCATAAAGCATTTACTAGTGTTAGCCTGAAATACGATCATAATTATTGCTAGGAAGTATTTGTAAAGAAATTCCATTTTTACTAAACATGTTAAAAATATGTAAAAAGTAAACAGACATTGGGCCTGAGTCATTAAGTCAAAATAGGAGTAAATGTTCTCTGGGACAAACCATGTTTCAATGCAAGGGGTGCAAATTAGTTTATTATTTTGCACATAAGTTAAATACTGGCTGTTTTTTCATCTAACACACAAATACTTAATAATTTTATTACTACACTGAAATTTAATGTTGATCTAGGACATGCCCTACCCCAACTATAAATCTGTCCCCACATTTTAAATTTACCTCCCCCTCCAATGCAACATGGTTTTGCCCAGGTGCAAATGATACTCCTTTTTTTATGCTTTACTCTCCAAGTATAAATGGATTCAAGTCTCATATACAGCTGTATTAAGCAGAGAAAGCCCTATCTCTAGCATAAACTGTTGTTTTTCACTGGAAATAGTGATTCTACCTGTCAAAGGAAGCCTATTTAACAAGGATTACGGCAATACTAGTACTGCTGCAAATCTCCTTCTGCTATTGCCATCTCAGGCTATTCAATGAAATAATGCCTTGATTATTTAAATACAATTTTGGGGGTTTTTTTGCAAAATATTTTTTTTTAGATGTTTTAACTATTTAGATTTTATTTGTCTTTTCCTTTTTTTTTTAACAAGTGGAACTGAAAGCACAAGACAGAGCTTCCACTTCCTATGTGCATGTGTGAACAGCAAGCCAGGTCACGCATGCACAGATAGACCAAGACTGGCCTGGCAAAGCGGTAAGACTGCTCTTACCACTGCCAGCCAGTATCGCTGAGCAGCTAAGTATCACTCAGCTGCCACGCCAATATTACCTTAGTATATCATAGTAATAGGAAGTTTAATGTATTCTATTGTTGCTGTAAGCGGCAATAGTAATCCAGTTTTAATGACACTTTGTATTTACATTGTCCTATAATATTGATGGCGTGAGCCTCATTTATACTTTAAATATAATCTGAGAGCATTGGGACAGTGGGACCTCTTACAAATCAGAAATAAATAGACAAATAAAAAATGATAAATGTTTTTTATTACATTTGTAAAAATAAAATTAGCTGTCCCACATTAAATGCACCTAAAAGGTCAAAATTAAAATATAAGGCGATGTAAAAGCAGGCCTTCTGGTGGGAGGGAACATGGGAACTTCCCCCAAAATGCTCACTTTTCGCCTCCATAGGAATAAAATGTTTAATTCTAGCTATATCTTTGTGTTTGATGTGGAACTTACACATAATGTTTGAAACAGCAAAAAGCACCTAAGGAAACGAAAAATACCCCCACCAACGCTGTTTCATGATCTAAATAGTGTGACTACATTGGCTGTTGGCTTTCCTGACACACCAGTTTGGCTGAGCCAAACTTTTTTAAAAGGACTGTGTGACTGTCTAAGTGCCCCCAACCCTAATCCCCTCAGATCTTGTATATAATTAACTGATGTGAAACTCTCTGTCCTAACTCACAGTTCAAGTGCATGTGATACGTTACTTTTATTTGTAGCTTGTGTGATACACTGTTAATTTTCTTTATATCTGCTGTACTTTGATTATTTGTTTGTATTTTGTTACATTTTTTGTTATCCCGTTTGTTATTGAAAAACTTTAAAAATAGTTTTTTTTAAAAAAATACATTACTAACATCTACTGCAACTGTGGGATTTTCTTCTGAAGATGGTTTCCTTTATTTTTGGATGTAACATATTTTTTTTCTTATGCATCCACTCATGTACAAGACAAATTCTACAAATGACATTGAAAACTTACACATTGGAACCCTGGAGGCAATGCCTAGGGGTGATAAGCATTTAATTAAGTGCAGGATTTCACTCTCAGTGCCCTGAATACATAACAAGCTTTTTGTTGTTGCAGATATATAGTAACTGTTTAAATAAGGAATATAACTTTAGCAATTTCGGGAGGCATACATAAATCTTTGGATGACAACTGAATGGGATCTTAGCTTTTTCACTTTCAACAAATTCAACATGCTTTTTACAGGGAATGTTAGGCCTGGTTAGCTCTCTGACTGACAATTATAATGGAGCTTGAAATATAAGCAAACCAAACAGACTGACCCACTTTCTTTTGTACTTTATCTCTGCAAGAAGGTAAATGTTACTTTAGCTCTGCATTTAATTGGCTATGTCTTATGTCTTTAAGAGGTGCTTCTTAAGTGGCAGGAAACATGAAAGGCCAGTGTAGAGAACACTAATTACTTTAGAATTATGTGTTTTATCTCTTGGTATTCTTTTCAAGCAATGATTTACTACTGAAACGTTTGATTACAAGTAAATTGAAAGTACAAGAGTGTGGCTTGAGCAGTTAATGCAAACCACTTTTATTTCTCATGGAAAACAGGTTGGACTTAAAACGATTTAATGTATCAGCATGTACATGAAACGCCCAGCCTCACGGGGGGGGGGGGGGGGGGCTTATTTATTATTGGGAGAAAAGCTTTTACCTGCCTGTCTTGGGATTACCACCGACAGTTGTTACCGCTAACAAAGAGTAAGCTCAGGAAAGCCTATTTAACATGGATAGCGATAGCAGGGGAAAAATGAATGTATTTATAATAAAGCAGAGTTCCACAGACTTTTTTATTTTTAAATATTTTTTCCCCAATTATTTATTTAGTTGTTTTTTTGAGAAATTATTCCTGGAAGCACAAGTCCGGGCTTATAGTTTCACTACACATATGTGAGCCTGCACAGAGAAACCAGACTGGCTGACGAGGCAGTAGGACGTCTCTTACTGCTATCAGCCAGGAACACTCAGCTGCCAAACTCTTCGATTTAAATTATAGTGAAACTAGGTTTTCTATCACTGTAATAAGTGGCGATAGAAAATCTTAGTTCTTGCTGATGGATACAGTCTCACAGTGTGAGTTTCTACAATCCCCTGTCGCACTGCCTAAGAACTTTTGTCATCTCTGTTGCTTGACATTTATTTACAATATATTTCTGTATATGTAAGAAAGTTTGTGATACATGCATTTGCTTGTCCACCGTGCCACTCTTTCTCACTGTCCTTTGCACCAGGGTTTCTCTGCCTCTTAGTTATCACATATATGCTTATGAATGTTTAATAAGTGCCTATTAAGGTAAGACTGGTCAAGCAGCTGGTCACCCATACTCTGCTTAAGTCATATACACACACAACCACACTGCTTAAGGCACGTGTACACTGCTCAAGCCACTCACACACTACTCCAGTCACACACATACACTCTTCTCAAGTCACACACAGATACTGCTCATGCTACACACCTACTAAAGAATAGTTTAAAAAGGTTAAAGGACATGTGTAGTGGGAGGTGTAAAATGGATAATTAGCACAAAACCACCTGGTCTGGATAAAAATATGACTAAAAAGCCCCAAAATTTTCTCACACTCTCTATTAAACAAAAAGTTCTGCCAATCTTCAGTCACTAACTGGCATCCTAAAATGCAATCACAACCTAAATTAATCAGTTACTGTAAGGCAAACAATGTCTGACAATAAATATATAATATATATAATATATATATATATATATATATATATATATATATATATATATATATATATGTATGTATGTATATGTGAATACAAGTAGAGATAATTTATTGGCATACAGAAATATAAATGCCAAACCGTTTATTAAAATAATGCATATTCATATAATCTGCTGCTTTGGGAAAGTGCAGAAGGGTGCAGACTGATCCCCAAGAACTGCCAATGTCCCAAATAATTTCAATTCTTTTTAAACTTTCTACCTCCATCCCTGTGGCGTAACTGAAAAATGTGTGCTGGTATGCTAATCTGTTTTACAACGGATTTAATGCGCTATTGCAATCTAATAACAGTTTCAGTAATGGGTTCTTAAAAATATACTATAACTCCCATCTGGCATATAGTAAATATATGGCATTACTTACATTAAACATATGTAAACATATATAACTTTCTGCACTTATACATATACATCAGCCTTATAGGTTCCTGATAGACTACAACATCAGTTTTCATATATATCCTCCTATAGATTTTGGTGTTTGCTTGAGAGCATGTGCCTGTCTATGGGCAGACATGATGTCTCCCAACATTGGAACAGGTTGAAACGTTTGTTTGTTTTTTAGCTTGGGGGGAAAAGGCGTCCACAATCCCTCGAAGATATTTGGCTTGTCACAGCGATAGCTGCTTAAATTCCCAACACCTCTGCTCCATGAGGAAATAATATATGTACTAGAAAACCAATAGTTTTAGTTGTATTTGTATGCGGTACAATAAACTACTGTATTTGAAGTAAAGTTGAATAAAATTGCAAAAAATAAATTATTTTGGGCCAATATTGAAAACTGAGCAGCTGAGGTTCCCACACGGGCAGATAAATGTACACAATAATTTAGTTAATTGTGCTATTTCCTTGTTCTTGCAACCTTCATACCTAAAGTCAGCAGTTTATCTCAAGCTGTTACTCACTGTCTTATTTTTTTTATCCTGAATGGATCCCTAAGGTATAAAATAGAAAAAGGACAGCTTCTTATCTAGCAAACCTTGCAAAACACACAACCTCCTTTACTCCATTTCAGACTTCATATGACATCCAAGTTACAGCCTTTGTTTTCATTTCTGAGCCAAGATAACTGGGTCAGTTAATCCAAGTAGAAAACGTTATTTGAGTGAGTTAACTCTATGTGGTGAACTGCTCGAAGAAAGTAATCTGCATGTTCTCTACTATGAGCTTTCGAAGTCAGCCCAACATTCACTCAGATTCAGAATCACAAGTTAAATAAAAAGCTTTATTTTAAATGAAGAACTTCAAATTTCCCAGGAACAAGTTACTCTCTAATATCCTTCTTCCCAACCTCTAAGTCATATTTGTGTCTTGTCGTTAAAGGATTTAATGTGAAATTCAAGGTGCTGGCAAAGCGGCAAACGGCTGGAAAGTAATATAAATAATATATATGAGCCCCAGGTCAAAGAAGGATTTGAGACAGTTTGACCTCGGCTGACTAAAAGGCACCATTTAAGCCAACCTCCTAATTACTATGGTGGTTTCCCATTTAATACTGTGATCCTGTTTCTACTAAATCAGAGGAGAGCCAAGTAACAGAAAAGGCAGTCTGTCGTATGAGTGTAGGCGAAACAATGAAAAACACCTAGTAGTGACTGAGGTTTCTTTCTATTTGTTTGATCTTCTGTGGTACACTCTGCATGTAATATGAATGCTATCAGAAGAACTGAACATAGAATGGAAAAGGTACATTAAGAACTTTATGTACCATATCCTATACTTTACAAAAATGTTTTGAGACCAACTTTTATTATGAAATGTTTATAGTGTTTTATGCTTTTTAATTTTTAAGATACTGTGCACACGACTCGGTATATAAACTAATACATGCATATATACTCTGTTACATGGGTACATGGAAGCCCTAGTTTTAGGATGTGATTCACTACGATCTGATGGTATTAAATCTTCATCTCCTGCTGTCCTTGTGTACCCTCATCATCTGAGTGCTCCCAGCATATCAGATCATGGAAATGTTCACAGCAGCAGAAGATGAATCTTGTGAGAGTTACCAATCTGTCCGCTCATGCTATTATGTAAGGTAGGCAGGGACAGTGTCAAGATGTGAGGAGGAGAAGTGGAAAACCACAGACAGAGTTACACAGTGGTAAGGGCAGGTTCCCCAATAGCACCGAGTAGTTGTATGAGGCTCCTTTCATACTGAGACAAGAAGATTGTGGTGTCAAACCCACCTCTGTATGAAGAGAAGCTCATACATCCAACTGGGCCTTGGCCTTTAGAAACACTAGATAAATAGTTGAAAACATTTGATAGCTGATAGGCTAAGCAGAATTGCTTATATCGTGTATTATCAGTTTTATGACTCGTTAGAGTGATGTAATTGTGAATTAAGACCTATTATGGTTCATGTTATTGATTTATTTAACCCATGGAATTTTATTGTCACCTTGTTCAAGCAAATTTCTTGAAAGTAGAGTGTCTCCTCCTTGAAAGAAATAGCTACTTGTCTTCTTTGAGCCTATCATTATATCTATTGATCATCCTTATTTTGTTTATGATGATTGTATGATTTATATTTCTGTTTACAGTTTTATATGTCTATTGTTAAACTAGCCACACACATTAAGATAGATGACAATTGGCACAATATTGCAGCATGTGTGCCTACAAAATGAGCACAATACCAAAAAAACAACCATTCTAATAAAAATCAATTAGTAGATTAATGGGCATGTTGGAAACCTGGTTCTTCCGACTCAACTAGCGGCCCCAAGTATAGGCTACATCCTGCCAACTAACAGGCCCTAATGTTTTTCCAGATTGATCATTGAGTTTGTAACTCAGCCTGAGTAATTGCTATCATTGTGATTAACAGCTTCCAGATATTATACAGGTGTTGACTGCAAATGTTTTAAATGTTCTTGTCTATGTTATTAATTGAGCTTTGCGACTTTTGAATCTTATACTTCTATTTTACCTAGTATGATAATATATTTTGCGTTCTGCTTTATAGCTGTAAACTATTGCTATATTTATAGCTATATCTGATAAACCTTAATATACCTTCAATACAAGTAGTACATTTTATAATTTTATTGGGTAGAGTCTTATTTCTTTCAGCTTGTTTCATGGAACTGCAAGTTCCAACATTTTATATTTGACCAAGGAGTGGTAACAGATTGTGTTGTTTCGTTTTGTTTTTATGTAAATTTTTTTAAAAAGAAACCTTAAGTTCCACGTTTGTGAAGAAGACGCTGATTGTAAAAATAACAATACAACTTCACTCTCATACTAGGTGCATGATGACACCATGCCACCAGTGTGACATATTTACAGTGGTAAAAGGTAGGGTAGTGCATTGCACATCTCTCCCAACACTCAAGTTCTTTTCTGAAGTGGGACATGGTCATGCTCCCTTTAAAAGGGGGTGTGATTGTGTTAGGGATAAGGTCTTGTCACAATGGGCACAACCTCATCACGAGGGGATGTGTCTAGTAGATCTGAAATGCTAGGCATTCCCCATCACATCTCCCTTTCGCTGGAGACACCTCTCCATTGCTACCAGAATCCGTTCACCGTTACTCTGCTGTGCAGAGTAGCAGAGAGCGGGACGTACCTCCCAATAGTCCAGCAGCTATGACAAATGTCCTGGATGGTGGGATAGTTCCCCAAATCGGCACTGTCCCATCTAAATCGGGACAGCTGAGAGGTTTGATTGTACAATAGGGTGGCATGTGCTCTTGTGTGCACTTCTGGTCAATACAGTACTAAAATCTTTGCTTACAAAGACAAGCAAAATTTTCAGGCCGGACATCACTGCAGCGCCTCATGACACAAGGCCGACGGTGGAACTTTGATATTAATTGAATTTCCCCAGAGAAGTACACACTCACCCCTGCTTTTAAATGTAGACTTTAATGTTTTTCAGTTCTCTGCTTAAACACACAAGTTGCCGCAGCCACGACTGGTTAATTAATGAATGCTTGAATGCTGTACTGGACTAGGGCGAGTTACACTTGGAGCTGGTAGTAACAAGTTTTCATCACTGTTTCATACATTTAAGCTACATACTTATTTATTATGTAGAGGCTATATAGTGTGTGTCACTGAGATCTAAGCACTGGAAACACTGACTGGCACTTATACTGTGCAGTATATGAAATGATTCAAGTGTCAGACACGCTCACTGATCACACATTAAACTTTTCATGTGCATGCAGATACTCAGGGAGCTGAGTGGTGCCCTTGACTTATATAAAAGTTCCATATACCCTATGGAAGACCTATTCAAAATGCTGGTCAAATAGCCTCTAGTTATTATATTGATTGTGTAGTAAATTTATAAGGTTATTACACTTTTATTTTTTAACTACAGTGCTTCAGTGATATTACTACTAGTGAGTTGATAGGCTGCATTCGCATGAATATCAGTTTGTCCCACAGCATGTCTGTAGGTGACACGTGGACTTCACACAAAATGTGGGTGTTCACAGCGAAACCCGCTGTCTGGCAGAGGCCTGACTTTCCAGTGATACAATCTACAAGTAATGCTTTAATTCAACACTTTGCACTGTATTTGTAAATTTGCATTTTGCTGAGTTTATAAATAGAAGATGACAACAGTCAAATTATGCCGCTGTGTGGTGTGTTTGAGGTAAGACTGGGAACAATTTAGGCCAAATTCCTCCAGTGTGTAAAATTCCTTCCCCAACTAAGGTGGGTGTTCCACTGGAACAGGTATTAAAATTTCAGTCATATCTAGCTGACTGTATACTAGTGCTCAATAATTTGAATAATTCAGGTTTACTTACAAACACAGACAATTCTTGATATAATAACATACTTACCAACTTTTTTAAGTTGGTGTCCGGGAGACTCTCTGTAGCAGGTGGGTGTGCGGGGGGGGCGCCGAAATCGCATCATTTTGGCCCCGCCCCCGTGACGTAATGACGCAAATCGCGTCATTTGACAGCGGGGGGTGGGGCTAAATGCTGCGATTCACCGGGAATCGCGCCGTTTGGGATCTAATTCTGCCCACTTCACTAGGAAGTGGGGCACTTCCTAGTGAAGTGGGCAGAATTCGGGAGATTGCCACACTCGCCCGGGAGACTCTCGCAAAATGCGGGAGTCTCCCGGACATTCCGGGAGAGTTGGCAAGTATGTATAATAATAAGAGAGAAAGAGATTGTCAGCTAAAGACGGTTGCAGGAAATGTGGTGGGAAGTGCATTGTATACTAGGTGAAAGCAATCATTTTAGAGTGTCTGCAGTTGTGAGTGGTTCAAAGGGGATGACTGAGTACATAGACAGAGATAAGGGATGCAATAGGCTGTAACAGGGAAAGGAAAGATTTAACTGTAAGCAAAATTAACATCTATGTTATATGGTGGTTAATGGGAAAATGAGAATACAATAAAAACTGCCTAAATGTCATGCTAACCATTTGATGCAGAAATACATTTTTATCGATTTTTTTGTTAAATGTCTCCTCTCTCTCCTTTGGTACTCCTCCTTAATGCCAAAGGCTCTCATGTCAGAGGGGGGCAAGGGCAGATTTTATAGGCATTTTAGAAGTTTCAAAAGAGATATGCCACTTTAGGTTTGGAGAGAGTAAAGAAAAGGTCATTTCAAAGGTTATTTCTGTTTTTTTTTTCTCCTTTTCTTAAGATACAACAAATAGACAAAGCCTCACATGATGTTTTATAGACACTAGTGTTTCTGTGTCATTCACTAAAATTTACTTTTTATGTTTTCTGAATAAATGCTCAAAACTAATATGAAATGCTTGTTCTTAACCAATTGGTGGTCCCTTATTCAGCGAACACATTGCCACTTCTGCAGACACCAAGGGGTGAGGGACAAGAGGTCCGTCTTCCAGAGCATTTACTATATACTTTATCTGCTTTTACTGGTGCTATGGCAGTATCAGCTAATCCATTGAAGTATTTTTTAAATTGTAGACACTAAAAATAAAATGATAATAATAGTTCTCAAGTAACCTAAGAAAGTAATAATAATAACATGACACTTGGCTCAGATGTGGTTTTGTTTTAATTTTGAAATAAAAATACTAGAAGTGTTTAAAAGCCGTCAATTTAAATAAGTTGTTGTTAGTCCAATCTAGATGTTTTTTTGCTTCTTTTCTCTTCCAACCAGCAACAAGTCAACACTCCAGTATGATGGTAGTGGTGATTAGGTTTGGACATTTGCACAATGCATTTCATCCAAAATGAATGAATGACTAAGTGTAGTCAGTAACATCTCCTTGTACTGGTTTTAGTTTCTTTCTATTGTGGTAATAAGTACATTGAGATAACATTTACAAATTGCATTTGACAAAAACCTTTCTGGTCTCATTTTATGAATGGAGGTTAAACTTTTTTTATTTTCTTGTTGCATGAAGTACGATGGTGGTAAATGGCAAGTTGGTTGGAGCCCTCCTTTATTATGTCAATTGCACTTTTCTTTTTGTCTGCATTTCATTGTTACTAGCCTATATATAAAACTATGAAAGCAAACCTCACAGATACAATCATGCACATGACCTATGGATAGGCTCCAAACACAATGTTAGAATCACAACTTATGACAAAAAGTATTAGACTTGAGACGGGATGGGACATTTTGAACAACCAGGGCAGCTTGCTACAAATTGACCCTAGTACTTGTGGGGTAGGTAACTTAGGTGCCCATTTATTAATGCTTCCATTTTTTGCCCCATTAGTTAGCTTCTTTTTTTGCAGCATTCAGAGATGCTTTTTCATAGCTATTTATCATTAAATTCATGCCGGTACAATGCCTCTGATAGTCATCACTATCCGCATATTTATAGGTAGTGTCCCAGCCTATTCACTGTGCATCCGCCGCCATCAGGCAGTGCATGTGCAGAAATCAATTACTGCCAGGAAGGAGGGGGAGGAACCTACAGCCTGCTGGGGAGGGAATAAAAGACATTTGTCCGCTGGCCTTCAACTATAGGTCAGAGTAGCTAACGTCATTTTCATAAGGATTTTGTACTGAATTCTGGAGATATGGATGATATCTCCTGTGTTACATTGTTGTTAAATAGCTCCAATACTTGAGTTTGCTATAATCCTGCATAAATAGTAATTTTCACAGAATTTAGTAGCTGCAAGTGTAGCAGTAATTACAATAAAGCATTTTAAGGTGGGGTTTTTTAAATAAAGTTTTTATTTTTCTATTTTTTTTTTTTTATTATTTTTTATTAATTTTTAAACTTTAAATAAAACTGGAACTAGAAGTCCATGCACAGAGGGACCCTGCACTGGCCTGCGAGTGGTAACACTCCTCTTACTGTTGCTGAACAGTGTCGCTGAGCATCGCTCAGCTGCCCCAGTGACATTTTTATGATATATTGGTTGGGCGATGATTTTCTATTTCTACAATAGGCAGCGATAAAAAAAATTATCAGTTTCACAGAAAATTGATAAATAGACCCATTACAGTGTTATTTTACTGACGTCAATCGGAAATGGAGTAAATAGAGAACAATTATTAGGGTCATGGGGGCAGCATGTTGTCCTGGGGCCAATAGCTTCTCACCACTGCTTTAAGTCCAGATGACTGTCTCTAATAACATAAAACTGTTTTATTTATACATCATTCAAAAGAGTGGGTGTCCCAAGGTCAGGAGCGCAAAAAACCACTAGAAATGGAGCTGAGAATTGCATTATTATTTTCTGATAGCTGTTGTCCATAAGAACATCAGCAGCCATATCTGTTTCTCAACTCATACTTCTCTCATGAAATAAGTTGCAGTGCAGATAAAACGTACTAGATTTAGACTACTTCATTAGCCTGGTTTGATGACCCCCCCCCCCCCCCCCCCTCTTCAAATTACTAATGTGTAGTTGCTTTCGCTTGGATTCAATGTTTTGATGATGATCTATAGTACCTCTGATTATAGTGACGTCTGAGCAATGAAACGAGCAATGGCTGGTAAGCTGCAGCCGTAGACTTTGGAATGACTGACTGTCCCCGGGGACAGAATCACTCAGTCTTGTAGAATGGGGTGACATTTAAGAAAGAAACGCAGAGGAAAATGTCATGCTTAAAAAATTAGGTTCAAACATGCTGGCTTCTGATTTATTTTTATTATAGTCAGGGTTGGAATAGTGACATATTATCAGTCTTGGAAATGTTTGGTACATTTTTCACTTTTTTGTTTTAATCAGAATAATCTAATTTTCCGTAGTATTGAGAGTGTGGAAACCAAGGCTGATGAGGCCAGATGGAGGGTTTTTAGTTATAAATCTCAGCAATAATCTGATGAAGCCAGCAGGAATGTAACAGATTTACCCGGAGCGCTCTTTTATTAAAACTGTTTGCAAGTGTGCAAAAGAGAACTGAAATATGTAATTTTATGCAAAAAATATCCATTTATCTTATCTAGCACAGTACACTAAATCAAGATAATTAAGTAGTCACCACTTCAGTATTTCAATGGAACCAACATAATGGCATGTTTTTAAAGAAGCACTCCCAGTCTAAATGTACATGATGGATGGATATTAGATAGATAAATTGCTGCTTCTCAGTGCTGGGTTCAGTTCTGAACAGGACATTCAATGGCTCTCCATCGGATCTCATCTACATTGGCAATGGCACCAACTAGGGCTTGCCCCCTTTTCCCATTGATT
Source organism: Mixophyes fleayi (assembly GCF_038048845.1). NCBI lineage: Eukaryota > Metazoa > Chordata > Amphibia > Anura > Limnodynastidae > Mixophyes > Mixophyes fleayi. The sequence continues at coordinate 69,349,075 of NC_134406.1, forward strand.
TTTACCCATACCATAGAACCCCTAGTTACCACCATTAGGATTACTGTTAAAATGAGTATCCTCCCCCAACTTCTCTACCTCTTACAGACTCTCCAAGTCAGGGTTCCTCTTTCTGAACTATTCACTATTGAAAGACACATGGCTAAGTTTATCTGGCGCAACAGCTAGAGTCAGGCTGGCGTTGCTCAAGAAACCTACCATACGTCGTGGCAGTGGGATCTCAGACCTCAAGGCCTACTATTGGGCGGCCCACCTTAGTAGTGTAGTGGCTTCCTTTGCTCCTCCCACCTGCCATTCTTGGGCATACATCAAAAATACTTATCTCAATTTCCCAATTGTCCTACATCTGGGGCCTGCCGCAGATTTCCAGGGCTGCCTTCATTGGGCACTTCCCACCGTGTCATTTGCAGCTAGTACCTGGGAGAACTGTAAACCCCACCTCTACATATTCCCTATTCCCCTCTCTATCTTGCCACTATGTAAAGCTTTTCCCCCCAGTATGTCAAGATCCTTTCAATAACTATGGGTCACCTCGGGCATTTGATTCGTCGGGGATCTGGTGTCCTCTGCTCCTGATCTCCTGACTTCCACCTGTTTTTTTTCCAATAACTGCAGATTAGGCATTTTCTCTGCTCTCTCCTGCCAGATAGTCCCCATCGCTACATCTCTTCCTCTGTCTCTCCTCACCCCTGCGGAGGGGCCTGATTTCTTCTATCTGTATTATACTCCTTGACTATTTACTGGTCCCTAGGAACAGACATTAGAGGTAATGGAAAAGAGACCCCCCCCCAGAGGAGGACTGCTGGGAGACCATTAGATCCAGTGTTACCTCCAGTTTCTTCTCAACCTTGATTAAGAAAACCGCTTACAAGGTCTGCTATGGATGGTACCTAATGCCTGATAGGCTTACTGTATACCCGCCTGCCTCCCCTGCTTGTTGGCGAGGCGGCGGTCATAGGAGCAATTTCATTCACATCCGGTGATCTTGCCCGTCATCTCTTCCTTCTGGGACGAAGTTGTCAACCTGTTGTCCTCTAATGCCCTATCAGAAAAGAACCTTGGTCCTTCCTTCTCTGCTACCCTATCCAGGACACTGATGTCTGTTCAGGTAAGCTGGTAAACGCTCGCTGCTTGATAGCCAAATTTTGGAAAAAGGCTGACTCTACCCACATCTCTTCTTTGAAATCCTATGTTTGGTCAATAGCCAGTATGGATAAAATTACCTTCTACCTGCACGATAAGGAGAAAAAGTTCCATCAAATTTGGGCCCCATAGCTCTATATGAAATGCTCCTTGACCCCTTACCCCCTCCCGGACTGCCTCCTGAACTTTCTACCACCCCACTTATTTATCTTCTAAGCTCTGAGTTAAGCCCCTCCACCTTTTTTTTTACTTTTTTGGTGTTATATCCCAGGCTAGTTTTCCCTCTCCTTCTTGTGATTGGCGACCACTCCCTCCATCCTGTATTCTCCTAATATATAGCATTTGAAACGTTCAGTTTGTATTTTACCTCCATGAGGTTGTTGCTTTTCACATACTGTGACTAGGTTTGGTTTCTCTTATCTAGTCATTTCCTTGACCCAGTTTGTCACTTATGTTAGGTTAATACAATTTTGAGTTAAAAAACAACTATTTTTAGAAACACTGTATATTTTTACATTAAAGGTACTATAGGTAGTATTTATTTTTACCATAGATGTGAACTATTCTTTAGCTGCACGGTGAGTGATCATTCAAAATCTGGGTACATACTATAGAAAATTACTTCAGTCGCGATTTCTGTAACGATTTTACAAACAACCAAAAGTCAAAGACGATTAACTTTTATCAATCAACTCTCAAAATGTGCATAATTTTAACTGAATTTTTTACATGTATTCATAAAATTCTATACCCTAATATTACTGCACAATAATGCTGTAAGCGTTTGGGATTTGTGTGAAGCCCTCTTAGCAGATTGACAGCTTTCTTGAAACTACTTAGCTCAATAGCTGCATGCTGCTTGAGGAACACAAACACATTATTTAGCACAGTCTTATGAACTGCTGCCAAGGACTCCCAGATACAAGGAAATGATTCACAGGGGAATCATTTTCCTGTTCTCTTGCTGCAGCTACAGCTCTCCCTGATAATCTTGTCCCAAGAAGCTTATTTGGAAATGCAAAAATTCCAGCATTCTTAATCCATATGAATGCTTTTGATGATATATTTAATATTTTTTTTTTAAGTGTACCCATCCTGGAGGAGTGCAACTGGAAGGTGGCAAATGTGTCCCATTAAAAGTATGTCATATTTTTGCACGGGGAGAAAACAGCTGTGCACCCTCCTTCAAAACAGGGAACAACCCAGCAAATGCACCTTTTACACCCCTTTGTCTCATGTAAAAAATGTCACCCACCAAATGAAGTTTATACCTAATACATGTTCAGCAAGGGCCAATATACCAAACCCCTCCCATCAGTCGGTCCAATTGTTGGCGGCTATACCCCAGACGCAGCAGCATTGCTCTTTTCATGTCAGCATTGTGATTGACAACATTGTCAATGTCGCCAATCACACTGGCGACATTGTTAACCTGTCTGCATAATGTAAATGTCGCAATTTAGCCTGCAGACATTAGCTCCGTCGCAATTATATACCCTACCCATCCATATATCTTGGGCTATTTCTCAAAAATCCTTTTGCAATGCTGCAGACAGAGGGGTGTATTAGGATCAGGTCAGGGGTATATCCATGGTAGATGTGGTTCTTCGCCATATAAATCGAAGACATGGAAAAAAACATTGGGAAGAATTACATAGTGGTCTAGGGGCATGTCCTTGTGTTCTGATATTTACTTTGACATCACAGAGAGAGATTTACATTGGAGGTTGTTTGTGTTCAATAAATTACATATTTAACAGAATCTCCCCTTTATAATCCAGCTTCTAATTTGGACCACCAATTAGTTGGACTGCCATAGGCAAATGTGCAATGGCAACACAGATAAGTGTTCACCATCTTGTTTCATGTAGCGTTTATAAGCTTGACAAGCAGCTTGTGTAGTTATACGCATTTATCATCCAAATATACCCACAGTATATCATATACACACTCTTCAATAGAAACAATTAGATCATTCCCCTCACACACTTGGATTCACTTTCTGAGAGCATTTGAGCCTCGTAGCCAGTAATTTAAGTGTCTTCATCTCTTCTACAGCAGTCAGAAATGACAGAAACAAGAAGAAGAAAGAACCGTTGAAACAGGAGTGCACAGAGAACTACGAGATGACTGCTGAGCTCGATGACCTGACAGAGAAGATCAGAAAAGCGCATCAAGAAACCTTCCCCTCCCTATGTCAGTTGGGAAAATACACTACGGTAAGTTTTACCTGCTAATGATTTAGAACTGCTGTACTGCAGACACTGCTCTCACTTGTAGAATTACATTTTCTTTTTATCTACTGCTAGTCATGATTTATGAATGTGATGGTAAGAATCCTGTTACATGTCCTCCAGGAAGAAGATGAAGAAGATTTGGACCAGAAAATCCTCTCTTTTATACTCTACATATTCTCTACACAAACTGGTGCTAGCGATCAGCCTCGGATTATTAGATTATAGAGTTTGTTCCATCTTGTACATTTGATTCCTGCTACTGTTAAGACTCAGGCAAAGAACATTTTAGCTGCCGTTCTAACACGCTGAGCTTAATATAGGTACCATTGATCTTTATACATGGACACTGGGATGTAACAGATCTAACATCAGAGACGAAAGTCCAGTTGCCAGTGTGGAAGAAGTCAGGAATAAGCCAAGGGCCATTTTATCCTACTCTCCTGAAGTCCTGGAAGAGTGGGCCACCCTCCTTTCCTTCTTGTAAAGAGGGCGATTCCTGATCATGTGATTCACAGTGATTTCTGTGGTGTCTGTAAGCTGCTTATTATAGCATCATTGTGCTTCTTGGAGTGTTGCGTAAAGCAGCCCTTGGTTCTTTTATAAGTCTGTCAGTGACAGCTGGAATCAAAGTGATAATGGGAGACAAGTAATGAAAGCTGGATGATAGCACAAAAAAGGGGGAGTGTGTTGGGAAGTGGAACTGTATTGAGCTTTATTTTATAAGCAGTTTCTTCTGTGTGTAAGATGTCAGTCCAGCCATACTGTAGATGACTAATACAGCCTTGGTGGTATTTTTCCAAACTTTAATTGGTGCATTCAGTTTCCTATCAGATTGGGGTTAAAACATTGAATATAAATTTAAGCCTATTCCCAGGATGGAGCAAAATATTCTTAAGGACTTTTAATTAAATTGAACTCCTTGAATAGAAACCACTCTACAACCACTAGAATAGTGGATTTTGCTCTGGAATTGGAAGTTCAACTATAAAATCCAGATGCACCCTCAAGATCATGAAGGTAAAATGAAGGGCTGAATCAGAAGTTGTTTTCTGGAAGAATAATATTAACAGCCTCAGTGTCTTACGGAGGGTCATAAGTACCTACAACAGAGCTTCAGGTTATCCATTCTAAGTTACGATGATCTGTAAACACTGTTACTGGATGAAGTGCTCCTTCAAGAAGATGTTGGCATTCAGAAAAGGCATATTTTATTGTCAATGATTGCCGGCTAACAGTAAAAAATATCCGCTCATTTTCTGATTTCTGTAAAAACTCAGACGCAGTGTGTCTCCATGGACTGTTCCTTCTGTAGGTTGGGTGATAGAAGCAATAATCCTCTAGTAGTTTTTAATAAATCATCTTTAAGAAGTCCAAATCTATGAACTTCTTTCTATTTTTTAGGGATAAACTGTTCCTATAAAGATTTTGTGTTGCTGGTATCCATTCCGTCCTTCCAGGTAGATCATGTATCCTAGAATTTGGATTTATGTGTTTTCAAATTCACACTTATCTAGTTTAATATATTGGTTGGTGGAGACACTCTAAAACAAGTTTTATTTGCTTCTGGCATTCTTGAAAAATGTCAGAAAATAATCAGAATTCATCAGGATAGGCCACCATAAAAATAGTCCCAAGAAATTCGGTACAGCTCCCTTAATAGTACTGTAATTATGGAGGGCTGTTATAGAGGCTAAAGAGCATCTCATAGTGCCCATAATGGGTCCGGAAAGTGGTCTTCCATTAATCTCCTCCTCTAATGCAGATCAAATTGTAGACTATACGAACATCAAGCAACTCAGATATCAATTGGAGAGGACATTGATTATATGAAATTCCTTTAATCAGTACAGGGTCATAAGATCCCGTCTTTATTCTCCATAAAATAAGGCTCCCCCAGCCTTAGAGGTTGAAGTTTGAGTATACCCCTTAATCTATATTCCAGGTCAGAGAGAGAAAAAAAGCAAACGAGAGGTATCTCCTGGCAGACGTTCAATAGGACAATAATAAGGTCAATGAGTAGCCACTTGATCAACTTTTTTTTTTATTGCAGACTCTCAAAACTCAAGTTACTTAGGAGGCAGTATATCAAATTCTGCAGTTGTGAGACCCTGTACACTCACAGGGGCATCAAAGAGTGTCTGTAGGGTTTTTTGTGGTGGATTTCAATAGTAAGAATGAATATGTTGTTTTTTTTAGGTTTTTAAATTCTTTACAGATATTTCTTCAAATAACATCCACAACATAAAGAATATATATGAGCAGAAAAGTCTTTGTACCTTTAGTATTAGAAAATCTGTAGTGGTGTGAGGTGGATAAATAAGGCACAGAAAACCAAAGGCTAAGAAAGTTCACAGAATCATAATCCAGAGGCACCGTGAGAATTGTCATGCAAGCCGATAATACACAGAGAAGCAGCAGTCCAGGAGCTCAAGAGCAAGGGAAGCTAGTCCAATAAACTGGCAGTTGCTTGTTTCCATTAGGTTATTTATATAGAGCTGACTCTGTGATAATTGGCTGTGGGTGTTAGCAATTTATTACTAGCAGTAAATAGTTAAGACTTCTCTGATGCAGGTTACATACATGGAAATGCAAAGGAAAACAGCAAGTGGCTAACAGAGCCCATAGCTCAGTGCACAGAGACCTTATTGCTGCAAGCCAGAGCTCAGCAGTATGAATCCTGCATAAGTGTCGGGTAGCATAGAAAGCTTTTTGGACATAAGAAACTGTGTCTTCGGCAGTGAATCGTTCGCACCATTTTTGAAAATGGCTGCAATCCTTTATTGTGGGCCCAGCATGCGTAGAGAGAGGCTCTAGTGGCAACGTAGCCTCTTAGATGGACAGTTAAGTTCTCCTGAGATTAGGGCTGTGTTAGTAGGGGCCTGTCTCAGGATGACTCTTAAAGTAACAATATTTAGAAGAAAAAGTCAAAGCCCTTCCAGTCAATTGTTGTTTTCTGAGACGTAAGTCAAGGAATGTGAAGAATAACAGGAAACAATAGGGAAGATATTACTACAGTACAAACACAGGACTTAGAAGTAGGGATGTGCACCGGCCACTTTTGGTGTCTCGTGTTTTGTGTTTTGGATTCGGATTTGCTTGAGGTTTTGGGTTCAGATTTGTTTCGCAAAACACCTGACGAAAGGTTTTGGTTCGGATTTAAGGTTTTGGATTCGGATTTATTTTGAAAAAAACATAAAAAGTGCTAAAGACCAGTTTTGTGGGTTTTTTTGCACTCCTACGCTATTATTAACCTCAATAACATTCAATAACAATCATTTCCACTAATTTCCAGTCTATTCTGAACACCTCACAATATTGTTTTTAGGCCAAAAGGTTGCACCGAGGTAGCTTGAGCACATAATGCCAAAAAAAGAGGTACAAGATGGAATTGTTCTGGGCCCTCCCTCCCACCCCTCGCGAGATTGGACGCGAGACTTGGACGACAGAGCCTCGTTTTCAATTTTTTGCCCGCCGGAAATATCCGAACAGTGCTCGGATCCCGTTCGGATCCGCACTGTTCGGGTGGGCTCGGATTAGCGGAATCCGAGCCCGCTCATCTCTACTTAGAAGTGAGAAGTCCTGGAATCAAATCCAACTTCATTGGTTCAGGCTCAGGTACCAGAATAGAAGAAGTTTAGACAAGATTTAAGTGTCAAGATATGGCCAACTTTTATACGTAACAAGTGGTGCCGATGCCCTTTGCATCTCCATTCTTCTCTCAAATAGTCTAGGATCAATATGAATACTTAATGCATGTATCAAAATTGTTGAGAGTTTCAAAAACAAACTGAACTTTTATTTGTTCAGATAAAAAAAATATGAAAACGACGTCTATGTGATAGGCATTGTAAATGGTGTCAGCTACCCACCTGCAGAATTCGGCAGCACAGCCTGCTACTGCATGTCTTCTTTGGTAGACAGTTGTAAAGTTGGCCTCAGTTGTGGAGCAACTTTGAATCACCAAAAAGTATTTTCATTTCATAATTTAAATCATCCAGATTCCCTAATTTAGGAATGTAAGGTAGATGCCCAAAATTCTACAACCTTTGTTATCCATTTTGGAGCAGAACTGGGAAGATTGTAGATAAAAATGTAATCTGCACAAATCCCTGGTAATGTCATTTATCTCCACTAAACCTTAGAGAGAGAGAGAGAGTAATAGGCTTCCTGAGGTGTTAAAGCTGTGGCAGTATCAACGCACAGGTCTTGAATCTGGTATTGTTCTTAATTTATTTAATCTGTTTGTAAGTATTTATATATTTGTGGTGGTTGTTCTATCCTATGCCACTTCAAACATTGTAGCAGCAGATGAAGATTAAATACAAAAGGTGCTCCGACCCTGCCAAAATATACGTTAAAAGTATTCCAAATTAAACTGTACCTGTGGAGGCAGATATATTGTGGGCTAGAAAAAAAAGATTTTTGACCAACACCGTTTCTCAAAAGTTATCAAAAGACCATTCAAAGCGAAGATATTTAAGTAATTTAAATATCCCTAAAATCTCCATCTGCCATGACTGTTCTTAGAAAACAGGGACAGCTCTCATTTCGAAGGGTCGAGGCAAAGTTTTGCCACGTGAAAGCTACCTTACTTCTGTATGTAGAGGTAAAGACGTATGTAAACTCCTGTCATCACACAACATTTTGAACAGCCTTGTATTCAGTGGTTGTGACTTGATAAAATTAATTATTTTCACATTTTTGTCCAAGACTTATTTTAGGCAAGACAGTATTTTTTTCACAGCATGGGCACGGTGCTGAAAGACGCAGTGGCTACTGCTGCATTCCTTGACTTTTTGTTTTATTTTTGAGATAACACCGGACATCTTCCCAGTCATGGCCTTCACTCCGTCTTTGCACTTATCAATGCAGTTTTCCTATGGTATGCCCTTCACTGTGAAAAAATGTGTCTATTAATTAAAAAATGTGTGCGCCACTTGTGCGTTTTTGCAGGGAACATCACACTGTTTGGCAACACATTGCCACAAATTATGCATTGTGGTTTGTTGTCACTGGTCTCAACGATCCCAATAGCCAAGTAAGAATTGTGGTACTTTCTTTCTACTGTTCTTTTCCCTGTGACGCTGGTCTCCGAAGACCTAGGAGGCCGTTCAACACTTCAGAAGTCTCTGGTGCACCCACTGTCACTGATTCGTTCAAAAACCCTTCATCCTGTCCAGCAATTATACCACTAACAACGGCTCCATCTTCTTCCACGCCACAATTGAAATGTAATGTTCATATCAGCTGGTAAATAATAATAATAATAAGGGCAAATATTAAAAAAAGTGTAAATGTTTACAATGGACTTGCTTAACGAAAGTAGTAGTAAGTGGTTGCGCAGGATTTAGTCCTACCACTGTTTCAGTCATTGCAAAATCGGTAACATGAATAAACATGGCAAACAAACCAAAAATCGCCTGGATTTCAATGTTTGGATTTTTTTTTTTCTATGTTAAGTTCCTCAAATTTTCAGAAAATAGACAAGAGTATATTTTAATAATATTGTAGTATGTAATAATCTTTAAAATTGCAGCTTTTGACTTTTAAAATTTTTAAAGCCGCCATCACTACTATTGTATTTAACAGAATGTTTGGACATACCTGCTAGCTGTTGATGCTTCCACGGTACTGGAGGTACTGTGACGGAGGTTTTGACAGTTTTCTTTAAGGATCCAGAATTCAGCCCTGATCCATTGAAACAAAAACGATGATGTTTTCTGAATCACTACGTAGGTGCTCCAAAAACCTGCAACAGACAGGCAAAAGCGTAGCGTGGAGCCATGGCACCCGGAGCAGGCTCATGTCACGCCCTTCCCCCACCACACACACACACACCATATACATATACACTTATCACTTCTCACCAAGAAGAGGACAACAGCACCTCAGTTCTAGTCTGGAGAGGCGGAGCTTCCTATATGATTGACATGCTGGGACTCCGAGGCTAGGAAGAAAGGACTGAGGAGAGGAGAGCACACTGCCTGCAGGAGCTAAATTAATTTCTACCCAATACTTAAGCTTGGTACACACTACATGGTTTTCGTACAATAATCAGCTCAATCAGCCGACATACGACCGTTCGTTCAAAAGTCGGGTCAGTGTGTGTAGTGACACGATGGTCGAAAGTCTGCCCAAATGGACGATTGTCGCCTCGTTTGGTTGGTCGTACCGTTTAATATTTTCGTTCCAATCTCGTTTCCATTGTGTAGTGTGTATAAACTTCCAACCGATGTGTACAAAATTGCAATCATTGCTCAGAACAACATGGCTGTAAAAAGTCGCTAAAGGGACGTCCGCTCTTCCCTTTATCGTCTAAAACAAGGCTAGTGTGTATGCAGTCCATGGACCGAGCGATCGGACCATCGATCGCATGTAAAATCGATCGGCATAAAAAGTTGGTGGAAAATTCTATAGTGTGTACCCAGCTTTACCTATGCATAGTTCATGACAACACATATTCACAATATTGAGATCTTTTTATTTATTTTTCATTCCAATATCTTTGTGGGGAGCACTTGGAGCACAGTTTGGGAGCCGATGTCTTAGAGCATGAAGTGGCTTCTATTTTTACCGTATAAGTATAGGTGATTCTGTGATACTTATGTATGGGAGAGCCAAAAGAAAATGGCATTTTTATGATGCTTGAACTAGGGGCTCTGTCCTTGGCAAAAGAAAAACCTTGATTTGTTCCAGATAAATGTATATCTGTAACATCCCTATACCTAAGCAAATTTAACTTGCACTTATATGTGTGTCAAAACTGTGATTGTGGCTTTGCACCATCGCACAGGCACACCTAAAATGACCTCCATCAGGAAACACAATGCCCCGCCAGCTCAAGCACTGAGCAATAGATGTTCAAGATAAAGTTTGCCATTCTCATTTTGGATGCAATAATACTCTCTGGATTGTGCTCTGATACGTAAGCATGAGGTGTAATCAAGAATTTAAAAGCTTAAATTATTCAAGCACAATGCTAGTGAAATGCCAGCACTGCGCTTGAGTTCCACTTCTTGTAATGCGGAACATTATTTTGCATGGGTAATAATTTATTTAAATGGGAAAAAAATGTGTCCTTTAAAGGCATGCAGACTGTCTACAGATTTTAAATGAAGACACGGGTGAGCTTGTGTAATATAGACAATGACCGATCTAGAGTTTCATTTATCATTGATAACAGATTATTATACTTACAAAAGAAGTACATATTCGTGTGATTGTTAATTCCTAGGGAGCCATGAAAATTTAAGTTGAGACTGTAGTAGAGACTGGGAAAAACGTGCATCTTGTGCCTTCCCAATTGTCGCTGCTTATCCTTCCTTTTAGTCTAAACAATCAATGCAAACGTGCTGTTAAATAACAGGAATTAATGTCGTGGCCAAGCATGTTCTTTCCTCTTGGGATCTAGCTGTTTTCTACATTGATTGTCTGATAAACCTGAGGCTGAAGACACAACCAAAACATTCCAAGCTTTAACTCTATGTGACATTTTATTTTTTAGTTATATGACATAAGTTTTTTAAGTTGTGTTTGACTAGTGACAAAGCCCTTACTGATTTAATTTTTCAAAAGTGGTTACAAACAGACATGTAAGACGTGATGTGAGGGGGGGGGGCATATAACTTCTTGTGACTGTCAGAGCATTAGAATTACAAATTGGCTCCAAATATTTAGTTTCCACCACCTCCTGTATGTTGGCAAGTTTGATTTGGGAGGGGTTAGGTAAACATATAGTCAAACCAAGCACCTAAATATTATCGACAGCACAGAGTAGTGATACAAGGTTCCTGTCGAACTCATGTGGAAAGATTGTGTTGTCAAAAACACCTCTAATTCAGATGTAGTGTATACAATTTGTTCAGCCATTTCCTCTAGAAAGATTGTTTGGGTTCTAATGCTGAAGCACTTGACATTACTGCTGCACTCCATTTATATGTAGCTACTTTTACCGACAATTTGTATTACCTATTGCGTATGCTAGTGACATTATGTGGTTGTCAAGTCACAAGTTTAGGCTGCTTGCCCCAGAGGTGCAACAGTTCCAAATGATTGGAAACAATCTTTCTTGTACTCTGTATGCCAATATATAGCTATATATTAACCTGTGATTAGTGAGGATGAACGATGTACAATGTGACCTATAACTGACCCTCAAACAAACTTGTGCAGCTGTGGCTTAGATTATTTGAATTTCACTGCTGTGTTTGGTGGACTCAAGGTTGAGTACCTAGAATTTATTGAATTAAAATGTTTAATCAATTTAATATGCTTGTAGCAGATCTCTAGCATTGTTGCAGAGCGCTTGTGGCAGTTATGTGAATCCACTGAGTCAATGTTGGAGCCATGCAGTCTCATATACACAGTAGAACTCATTTAAAGTAGGATGTACCTCACTTTGTTGTGTAAAATATGTATTACTTTCCTGTGCATGTGTCAAACATGCGTAAACATACGTCTGAGTATAGACTTTTGCGTATCGTTCACTTGCATTCCCTTACATCTGGAGAGGCAGAACTGAGGCAGGCAGGGTCTGCCAAGTGTTCGGTGTGTCCATGTAATTGCGGCTTAATTAGACATGATCGCATCCGCGGATAAGCCTTTTAGGAGGTGTATCACTTGCTTGTACTAGAGGGCTGGGGCAGCAATACGCAATGGCGATGACTTTTCGCAACACTATCTAGCTGCTTCTGATTGGTTTATTGTGTATTGACCCCTCCAGTACTTCAGTCATTAGCATTTCAACTATATTATATCAAGTCACGACCATATTCGCCGAACTTACATGGTGCTTCCATTTGGACTACTGCAAGGAAAGAAGATTCCTATTTGATATTTAAAAGGAGAAAACAGATGTTGAGATGTCTGTATTTCATTACATGTTATATGAAAAATGCAGCCGACATTTATTAATAACTGCCCAGACAATATTCTGTTATTATTTTGTACAAATATGGTAATGCATATTGTACATTTATTAATAATACTGTCAAGCAACATGTCTACGTTTTTGTGGGGTGTAAGCATTGGTCAAAGTGGAAATTTAGAAGTGGTGTTATGGAAAATGAAAGTGAATTGAATTTGATAGTTTTACAGTGAAGGCAGTGGGAGAGGTGGCGTTATGCCATACCTCAGTATACCAGCCCAAGTGTAAGTATACACACTTGTACGTCCGTCATATGTCTGGCACACATGCTAGTGTCTTAAGATGCATCAACATAAACATGTAAGTACGCATTTCTCTTGTGCGTCTTTTCTTTGTACATTGGATGCAAATGTGTCTACCGTCAAATGAGCTTCAGAGTGATTGGGTCATTTTGAAACAGCACAATGCGTTTATTACATTCAGTTCTATGTTTCGGGAGTGCTGTGTGTCTCAAAAGACCTCAATTCATCTGTTTTCCTCCATTGACTGGCATGCTGAAAGCTGTGGTTACATAACAGCTGTGAAGCCATGGGTTGCCTTTCCAAGTCAGGAGCATTAAGAGAACTCCATGAACATTGTTTTGAGTTAAATATTCTTGTGACAAAATCCAAAATTCCTGAGCTGTGGGCGTTTTCCTCAGCAGCCAAAGGGTTAAGAAGTACAGACATTCCATAGCATGCAGTAACCATGTAACTGTACATTAGATGTATTTATATTCCTTGTCTAGTTGCACTATGCAAAATAATAATCTTTACTAGTGTAAATCACCCTGCCTAGGTGCATATGTTGATAATCAATCTAGAAAGGCTTTATATGTAAGTAGCTTGTCAGTGACATGACCACCTACTAACGTGTCACTTGCTGCACCATAGTCTCCAAAAATGATATTTCCTGATGCCCTGAAATTAGACATCTTATTATAACATCATATTATCTGGAATCTAGATGTTTTCCCCTCTCTGTCTGTCTTCTAGGAGCGGCAATTAAATTTGCATTTTGTGTGGGATACCTTTGCATTCTGTGTAATAGAATATGTGTCAAACTCAATGGCATGATAAAGTAATCTCATATAATACTGATGAATATTTTGTTCACACTTGCTGGTTTCATGCAATGTCTTTTTTTCCAGATGGATAAACTATTGCCAAATGATTTCCTGCTGTAGGCTCTGTATTGTGTATCTCTTTACCATGCACTATTTCTATGGACTGGATAAACTGGCTATTAAATTTAATTACAGCCCGAATGACTGCACATCTTGATTTTTCTTTCCCTTCCCTGATCTCATTTCCTCTTGATGGGCTGCATTTTGCCCAGGTCTTTCAGGATTAAATAAAATAAATCTGAAAAATGTACAGGCTCGCTTACTGGGAGGAATGGCTTAAAGGGCACAGCGACGGCTGTTAACCTGCTACCCTCAGACTCTAGAAAAAGCGTTTCGGCATCCAGAGCTTTGCATTGATAAATCTTGTGACAGAGGAGTCCTTAACCTGCACACTCTCATCACAAAGCTTTGATTTTTATCAGCTGCCATGACCAGGGTATTATATGATGGAAATGACAGGTTTATTCTCAGCAACAAAGAAAAAGTAATTGTTAGTGAAGCTGTTTCAATACATCTGATCTTGACATGACAAGACCTCTAACAGCTACACATAGGCACGTTTATACCTAGTGCCATCATAATCATAATTGGCCCAATATCTAGAGCACTTAGTCACACAGATAGATGGTTCCTATTCTGTGCAACTTAACTGCCCAGCTCCTGCTAACTAGCGTTCCATACAGGTTCTTATACTTAATAAGGCATATTAAATACCATGGTGCAAATAGGCCACAGCCCACAGCAACCAGACATTTGAAAATTGACTTAGCGTTCTCTCATTATTTGTATTTACTTATATGTGATTCATTTTCATTTTTAAAAAGGTTAATTGCTTAGTTTAACTGGCATGTAATTGAAAGTACTCACTGAAATATGTTTATTTGGTTTTACAAGTTTTCCATGAACACAAGATGTGGTATGTTCGGTTGCTGCAGTCTCCATGTTGTACGACCTGCGGACAATACATTCACAGAGTTAGAGGAGCCACTAAGCTATTTTCTGCTTAGGTGCTATATGTACATGGTATAGCACACTGATTCAGTGGAAAGATGTTAGTAAATTTATCAACACATTTCATAAAATGGCATAAAAAGTTCAATTATTGTGCAGCATTGCAACCAAGGAATTTGCTTTATTTTCAAAAACAATGATGCATAAAAAAGACCTTAGTTTTGGGGTTTTTCTCTTGCCACTATAGTAAATATAGAAGATGTGTAATAAGCATTGTTCTTCCTTTAGTGAATGTGGCTTTTGAAACTGTCGTTAATCTTGTTTCTGCAAACTACTTAGAATGTTTTAGCTACTTTGTATGCTTATTCTATTACTTTTATATATTTGCATTTTTGCTATAAGATTCTGTCTTCTTCAGTTTTCTTTTCAGCATAGTAATCACTCTTCTGTCATAACTGCCTGACTTCATAACAGCTGGGACTGACCCAACTTCAACTGCCCCAACCCTCACCCTGTGTCTCTTTGTTCCCTTTCAAACATTTTTATGAGGTGGCTATATAGATGTATGGCACATGATTTCTTGCTTCATCTGATTTAACTAAAAATGGCCATACAATAAAAAAAGCTGTGGAGTTTCTCTCTAAGAACGAAACAAAAGCATTGGAGGGCCACCAATTGGACTTCTCTGTTTCAGCTTGAAATCTCTCTCTTCTCTATGTGTTAGTATTGGGTTCCTTTATATGACATATGTTTCACTTATTACCTATTATCATCAAAAATATTCCATGGTGTCAATAGTAACTGTATGACAGCAAAAGTATAGGCCCTCCAACTGTGTAGAAAGATGACTAGCTTTAGAGGTATAAAAGACTGTACTAAAACATTTGGGTACGCCTGGTCGAATTACAAGGTTCACAGAATTTCTAAGTGAAAATTAGTTAACCTCTGAAAGTTCCAAAAATATGTATTTTTATACATTTATCCTCTATCTGGGCTGGAATCCCAACTATGCTGTCAAACAAATACCAAGGTACCAATCCTGCAAATGAGGGCTACCTAGACCCTAGCACTAGCTTTGACTCACTGGATGAAGAAGACATTGTTAATATCACCCTAAGGTTGCGTCCCACCACCTGTGATCTGGAACCAGCTGCATCAAACTTACTAATAGGGTGTATTGATGTAATTGGTCCAATATTTGGAAAAATAGCACAATGCTCTTTGCAGACATGTATTTTTTCTGAATCACTAAAGGAAGCTGTTGTCAGACCCTTCTCAAAAAAGCCTTCTGTAGACCCAGGCTGTATGACTAACTACAGACTGTTATCAAACTCTCCATTTCTAGAGAAGGTTATTGAGAAAATGGTTGCAACCCACCTGGAGACATGTCTTATCCTGAATAATGACTGAAATGGATCATAAATACTGTGGGTTAGCAGACAGAACTGAAACAGCCCTGGTGCGTGTGCTTAATGATCTTCTTGTGGTAAGAGACAGAGGTTATTGCCTAATCTTAATCCTCCTGGACCTTTCTGCAGCATTTCATACAGTGAAATATGGGATACAAATAGAGTGTCTGAGGAATTCCTGTGGACTGGATGGCACAGTCCTTAGCTGGTTCAAATCGTTTCTCACTGGCTAGTCACAGAGAGTGTCTTCAGGAGTACACTAATACCACATTCATACTGCACCAAAAACCTGGCTTTTTGTTGGGGCAAGTCCTTACGATCTGGGTCAAAGTGCGGTATGAGTGGTCCCAGATCTAATTCCCGGGTCTGCCCTGGGAAGCCTGCTCTATGAGTGGTGCGACCCTTTTTTTCAATCCGGGTCTCACCAGACACAATGTAAAAGTAAAAAAAAGTAAAAAAAAAAACATCATAAGAGGAGCCAATCAGAGCTCCTCTTGTGATGTTGCCATGCAGACCCGTGTTCAGTATGTCTACCCGGGATTTTGACTCCGGGAGGAGCCTCTGTCCCCCGGCAATATCCAAGGTTCATACACCCGGGATATTGCCTGGTTGGCAGTATTAACGCGGTATTATCTGCACCAGTGCCCCTACTATGCAGTGTTCCACAGGGCTCTATCCTATCTTCCATGCTATTTATAGTATACATACTACTACTGAGTAATCATCATGGCCTGGACTACCACTACTGTGTGGAAGACATTCATTTATACCTGTCCATAGCACCAGGTATTAAGAACCCAATACCAAGCTGATTTCCAAGAGTGAATGTGTGGCAGTTGGCTGAGATTGAATCCTGATAAAACAGAGGTTCTTGTAATAGGAGATCAACGCCACATAAGAAGATTACAGCTGTGCCAACCACCTGGGAGTAAGTTGAGGGTTCGGAGGTGCAGAACTCAGATCATGTGCGGAATCTTGGTGTTGTACTTGACTGTGGCTTGACATTTAAACATCAGGTTTCAGCCATGAATTTGAATCCTTCAGAAGATCTTCCTATACTTATACTTGTATTTGTGTCCTCATGTTTAGACAACTGGTGAATCTGTTTTAAAGCCGTACACAACCAAGGACCTGGGTACTTGGAGCAGCTTCTGATTCCCTACTCTCCCACTTGCTCACTTCAATCTACAGATGAAGGACTGCTACTAGTTCCTAAAATATCTCATAATTAACTTGGGGCACGAGCTTGTAGATTTGCGGCTCCTATGCTCTGGAACTCACTGCCTCGTACAGTCCGCCAGACCCCCACTTTAGAAATCTTCATCTTGTTAACTGAAGCTTTTCATGAATGCCCCTCATTTATATGTTTGTTTTGTTAGATGCTTTTTAATTAATAACTGTAAAGTGCTTTGATTTCTATTGGGAGAAAAATGCTATATAAATAAAATTAGAAGTAGTATTAGTAATAGTAGTAGTATTATGTTCATGCACAATTGCAATTTATTTGATGACTTTGACAGATTGAAAAAAAAAAAATGATATGTGAATCTTAGCGGTTAGTGGGTTGAGGGGCTATATTCCCATACGGTCTACGACAGGTCAGGATGGACAAAACAAAGAATTTATTTTCATTTGAACTATGAAGAAAATAATATTTTTTGTTTATTTGTTGAACTTAGTATCTGTGTCTTTTGTCCTAAAACTAATGGGGTGACAAAATGAATTACCCCTGCCTCCACAGACCCGGAGGGTCATGAAGAGCCCCAGTGCTTTTCAGTGTGGGGCTGAAAGCCTCTAGAGGGTGCGTGTATGCTGTTTCCTCCTTGGTCTCCATAGAGGTACCTGCCCTGCGCTGACCAGTCTGTTTTTCACTATAGCAGTGATACACCTCCATTTGTTGTCTCCCTATTACAGTGGACATCCGCCCAGGCTGTCTAGTGATGGTGTTGATCATTATTATCATTGCTTTTTAAGGCGCCCCAATGTGCTCCGTAGTGGGGAAACATGACATACATAAAACAGGGACATATAAGGTTGGCAAGACAAATAAATGCTGATTAAGGATTTTTACTTAATTAGTAATGTAGGTGCAAATATTTAGTAGCACAGTACTGTTCAGCAGTGATTAGAGACAATGGGCTAGATTTACTAAGCTGCGGGTTTGAAAAAGTGGGGATGTTGCCTATAGCAACCAATCAGATTCTATCTTTCATTTATTTAGTACCTTCTACAAAATGACAGCTAGAATCTAATTGGTTGCTATAGGCAACATCCCCACTTTTTCAAACCCGCAGCTTAGTAAATCTAGCCCTGTGTGTATCAGTTGTAGTTTCTTCCCAGCTTTGCATTGTAGACAGTTTATGAAGTAAGCCTTTAAAATGATGCATGTGCTTTATTAAGTGTATTTACATTATATAAATATGCAAGTAAACATATGTTGACACACTAAAATTTCTTTCTGTCACTGCTGAACTTTATGAGATTATTGAACATTTTTGGCACTTAATCATGGATACTGTTGACATCTTTATGAATACTGTAATGTATATGTGATACTCAAATACGAAGACATTGCTTTTGAGCAGAGCAGTAGGGCTAATGCCATTCTTTCTTTGTGCCCACAGAATTCCAGCGCTGATCACCGAGTGAGACTAGACCTTGGGCTGTGGGACAAATTTAGCGAACTTGCAACAAAGTGCATTATTAAAATAGTGGAATTTGCAAAGCGATTACCCGGATTTACCAGTTTGACCATTGCAGATCAGATCACTCTACTTAAAGCAGCATGTCTGGATATTTTGGTGCGTATTAACCTTTTATTTGTTGTTACTAAACTTCGTTGGCTATTGACTTTTTATTATGTAGAACGATTTTAAGTCATATGGCAATTTTTCTTTTTTAGACTGTCTGCTTCTGCAATAGTTCTTCTACATATTCACTAGTGAGCGCAAAGTGAACATTTAGAAAAATATCAGTGTATAATTCTAAGAGGGAAACTGTACACTGTCTAAGAAGTAAGAGTGACAAAAAAAGAGTTTCCCACCATGCTAAAAGCAATTACAGTATTGAATAAGAGTTGATTGAGTTATTGCTCGTCCTTTACAAGTACAGTATATACATTGGGTCTGATGCTGAGTTGGGAGAATATGTGTCCAAAAAAAGATGTAAAAAGACACAGATGAAATGTGTGAAAACGTGTTTACACCCATATGATGAGTCAGACGCATCTGGAGATGCATCCAGCTCTGCACCAGCAGCATATGCGCCAGGTTTATGTCAGGCATACATCAGATACACTGACACCCACCCAGGTCATAAGCTCTAGAAAAAAATGTTAACATTTGTTTTAATAGCGAAAAATGCTTTCACTATTAGGTTTTATTTAAATAAAAAAAACCTCCTTAGTACAACATATGTAATCTTCCTTATCATGTATGAAGGAAAGTAGCAGCAAATTGATTCTAAAGTATGCACACAAAATCATGCAATATAGGCATGAGCAATGAATAAAGCACTCACCATCATCATCATCATCATCATCGTCGTCGTTGTGTATTTGCACCAGCCCTCAGGCACCCACAAGTGATACTGCAACTGGCAGACATATCTGCAGGTTTACCTCTGTGGCAAGTGTGCAAACACGCCCTATTGTACTCTGATTAAGTTTAACTACCCCTTCTCACCCATTCAACCGTCATAGTGTATGGAGGTATAAGTGTCAGATCTGCATGTGTAGCTGTACACTGTTTTGTGCGTGTGCACAGTACAAATTTGTGTGCTTTATGCTAAATAAATAGGTATATGCCCATCTCAGCATCAGCCCCATTATGTTCATGTACAAATGTCTTCATTTCACTTTTGCCCATTTGAGAGTATCTTGTGTGTCTAAGATGAAAAAAAAAACAGTACAGTGCACTAACTGTGTCTGTGCCGTGTAGGGCTGGATTTAGCATTGGGGAAAGTAGGCCTGGCCCAAGGGCAGCAGAGCCCGAAAGGCAAATTTTTCCTTTTCTATTTGCCAAAGAAAATTATTTGCAAAAAGTTAATGTATAAGAAAAATCAACTGATGTGAGTTTAACTAATGTTAAATGAACTGACTTTAGTAAAGTTTACCCGAGAAACATGATTTAGCAGAGAGAGTGATGAACTGTGCAGGGTACTGCTACTATGCTCTGTCTACAGGGCTGTCAAACTGTTACAAAATATTTTTTTTGTTAAAGAGTTGTGGGTAGTGAATAGGACTTTAGGGCAGCAGTGGTTGTGTCCCCAGAGACACCAATCCATCCCCAATCTGTTGTTTAAATACCCTGAACTTGCAGATCTTGAGCAAAGAAGATAATTATATCTTACTTGTCCATAGGTGTTGTAGATGCCGTTGCAATTAGATGCACATTTGTACCAACTTCAACTATGACACCACAATATGGGATAGTGCTCATGGATATCTTGTATGACTGTACACACTAAAAGTTGTCCCTTGTTCTTCTTTTCTTCTTCCATAATCTGCTCTCTCTCTCTCCAGCAATGGCCCCAGTGCTGACAGACAGAGCTCAGTGTTGCCCGCACCCACAGGTACAGCATACCTCCCAATGGTCCTGATTTTGGGGATACACCCTGATTTGCGGACCACTAAACGGACGTTTTTAACAGGAAAATGTGCAGAGTTTTACACAAAATTGTCCATTTGTGGTCGGCGTTTTGGGCAGAACAGGGAAGAGGCTTATTTTGTTCCGCTTTCGGGATTCTAAATGTTGGGAGGAATGTTACAGTAAGGCAACATTGAACAACCACGAGACAAGAGGGTAGAGACACCGGAATTTACTGTATCTGTACATACACATCTACAACTTAGCACCACTAGCTACATCTTTCAGTAGTATGCTGCATTTTAGCTGTGGTACAGTGTAGACGCCCCATTATGTATGATTATCCTAGATGTGTGGCCAACAGCATTGCAAAATATGTTGTAGGAATTGAGTTTGCTTCTGTACATCACATAATGTACCTAAATGACGACCTGCTTTACTACCATATCTATTATGACCATCATTTGCAATCTGTGATTTCAGAGCCTCTGTTGGAATTCTGCATTGTCATCATTTACATGTAGTTATGCTCTGGTCCCCCTATTCATGGCAGATCTATGGTATGTTTTAATTTCCAATTGGATTCTCCTAGAACAGGTAAAGGCAAAGTAACAAAATAATTCAGAGTACAACTGGAAAAAAGCTAAAACAATTTAAGACAGATCTACTAATAATAATGATTTAGAACCCCTGAGGTATCCTTTAAAGTAGATCATAGCTGCTATTATTAATCATGCTGTGGCTTCCTTTCAGTGCATACTGGCTGTGTTGAACTCCTCTTTATCCCCAGTCAGGAATAGTAGTGAATAGCCTCTCATGTATGACATTGATTTATAGCATAAACAGAAGAACAGAGTAAAACTGCCCTCTGTTCTGCTGAGGCTGCCCTGAGGTTTCTCTCCCTGTGAATTCATTCATACTGTACTCTCTTATCAGAGTTGCTTGTGTGTGTGGTCTCACTCTACAAGTCATAACTATATATCACTGATTACATGCCTGTCATTATTACACTATTAAGATAAGTCACTGCCGCCTCCCTCCTAATCCGGTACACACGCTGTGATTTATTGAGGAAGATTTTTTTTTCTCTTTCCTGGTATTCAGTATATTAGTAGTGGTCAACACCCCATAATATCATTCACACAAAGTCATTGATCACATTAACTAAGTCTACACTGTAATGTTATATCCTAACTCTAATGTCTTCTGGATTACTAGTTCTTAGCAATTCAGTAATACAGAAACCTGTTTATTTTATTTGGGCATGTACTTATCTGTCTGTCTGCGGCTATTGGTACACCCACTTGAATGACTTAATTGTTTTAGAAGTATTCAGTAGTTGAATGCGGTATATGTTATCTTTATAGGTTATCATGTAATGGATGATGGAGATAATATATGTGGAGAAAATAAGTGAAATACTGGTCCTGTTAGTTATAGTTGAAATACTGGTCCTGTTAGTTATAGTTGAAATACTGGTCCTGTTAGTTATAGGTGAAATACTGGTCCTGTTAGTTATAGGTGAAATACTGGTCCTGTTAGTTATAGGTGAAATACTGGTCCTGTTAGTTATAGGTGAAATACTGGTCCTGTTAGTTATAGGTGAAATACTGGTCCTGTTAGTTATAGGTGAAATACTGGTCCTGTTAGTTATAGGTGAAATACTGGTCCTGTTAGTTATAGGTGAAATACTGGTCCTGTTAGTTATAGGTGAAATACTGGTCCTGTTAGTTATAGGTGAAATACTGGCCCTGTTAGTTGTAGGTGAAATGCTGGTCCTGTTAGTTGTAGGTGAAATGCTGGTCCTGTTAGTTGTAAGTGAAATGCTGGTCCTGTTAGTTGTAAGTGAAATGCTGGTCCTGTTAGTTGTAAGTGAAATGCTGGTCTGTTAGTTGTAAGTTATATACTGACTTAGTGATACACAACTATGTAGTCCTGAAGCTGGTTGGTTAATCGCATACAATAAAATTACCTGTGGGATAGAGGATTAGTAGTGAAACATGTTTTAAGAGGGTGCCATTTGTTTCCTGCGTACAGTATAATCATGACCATTCTTTGTGGTATTGTAGAATTTATAATGTACGTGGAACCAGAGCTGGATTAATGTAATGGGCTTTCTGGGCTATAGCCCAGGGGCCTCACACAGCTGTGAGGCCCTAACAAAGATTTTTCCTTAATAGTGCTGGCAATCGGGTCGGGGGCGGCCCCATCCGGACTGTCACTGCCGTTGCATTCCATTCATTCTCGTTAGGCAGGCACAGCTAACAGCAAAGCTGTTGCTGTTAGCTGGCCAGGTAAATGTTTTTCTTTATATTAGGGGGGAAGGATATATTGCGGCAGGGGCCTTTACATATTACTGGGGGCCTCAGAGTACTCTTAGCCCAGGGCCTGCATTGTCTTTATCCAGCCCTGTGTGGAACATGTAGCAGTGCCCCCATAGGATGATGAAAGTTTGCTCATCCTTTTTTCCCCTCTGCCAATCTGATTTCCTTTGCTCCCTTCACTTACTTGCATAAGAGTCTTCCTCATGATCTGAGGTGTTTGTAGTTTATAAGATAAATATTCTGTATCTACCATGCAATATGAGTTATAAATGAGGCAGTGCTATGTAATGACATGGCTTATGTATTGATATCAGTGCATTGATTTTATGATGAAATGGGGTTGGGTTAAATAAAATCTGTAAATTTTTTATTACCTTGTCTTACACATGCTATTCGTTATCACAGATCTCCATGCATTTAATTATTAACAAATACCGGTGTAGTTTACATGTATAAGTAAACAAATATATGTAAGGGTCCTACACTTGTATGTATTTTATTAGTGATTGACAACTATGCAGCGCTGATTATACATTGGAAAATTGGAGTTTGGCCACTCGTATTTGCAACTGCTCATTATAACGATCACATAGTCACCTCATAGGGAAAACTAGGATGCAAACTACAATGTTTTAACTATAAGATAAATATTACATGGAATACAGAGATGTTGTATCATGCTGTTGTTAATGGACGGTGAACGGTGTATTTCTGTTTATGGCTGTCTTTATTTTTCTGTCTAATCTGGATGACGTGGGAGGAGATTATTCTTTTGTTGAGCACTGTCATTATTCATTAATTGCAGGTCTAATAGACAACCTGTTAGTACTTGTAACTTAAAAAGTAAAGGAAGTGTGTGGGACTTGATAATAAAGTATTGGGGTTTGAGGAATAGTTTTGTTGAAAGTATAGCTAGTCCTTAAGGCAGTGGATCCCAAATTTTCTCAGTTCGAGGCACCCTTAGGTTCTCCATAATTTTTTCAAGGCATCCCTAAGTCAAAATATTTACCAAGTAGTCCCCAGCCTTTGCTTATCACTGGCCATGGCCGCGGCACCCCTGTGAGATCGCTGCAGCACCCCAGGGAGCTGCGGCGCACAGTTTGGGAACCACTGCTTTAAGGAGTTTGACATTGTACATAACAAAAGCTCCTATACCTTAAGCTGGGTACACACTACACTGTTTTCGTCTAATAATCGGCTCAAACAGCCGACATACGACCGCTCGTTCAAAAGTCGGGTCAGTGTGTGCAGTGACACGATGGTCGAAAGTCTGCCCAAATGGACGATTGTCGCCTCATTTGGTTTGTTCGTACCGTTTAATATTTTCATTCCAATCTCGTTTCCGCTGTGTAGTGTGTATAAACTTCCGACCGATCCACAACTGTGAGTACGAAATTACAGTAATTGCTCACGACAACATGGCTGTGAAAAGTCGCTAAAGGGACGTCCGCTCTTCCCTTTATCGTCCTAAACAAGGCTAGTGTGTATGCAGTCCATGGACCGAGCGATCGGACCATCAGTGGCATGTAAAATCGCTCGGCATAAAAAGTTGGTCGAAATTTCTGTAGTGTGTACCCAGCTTTAGCCCTTAGTGTGGTCAAATGCAATTATTTCTTGTATGCTCATTACTTAACCACACACACACATCCTTGCAAAGAAAATAAATAGAGTTTCTATGCAGTCTATTCTACTGTTCAAGAGAACTAACAAAGAGAAAGGGGGTAGTGGAAGCATGATAGAGTTGCCCAGGTATGCTCTTTAGAATATTGGGAGTGGTACAATGTGATCCTTCTCCTTAGTTAATGAAAAATTGCCTATAGAAAACTCCTTAGAAATCACTAAACTTAATTAATAAAGCCTCATGCCCCTCTACAGACAGATCCACTTTAAGAACCCATGTAGACACACATGAGAGATCATCCAGTGATTGTACAGGAAAACACATCAATTAATTGTTATCTGTGATCCAGTGGCGGATAACAATAAGGGCATTTGGAAGGTGTTCCAGAGCTTTAAGTGCACTCAAACCTTTCCCATTCTACTTAAGTGGTGTAACTATGATCTTTGTAAGAGGTAGTGAGCTTGAACTGAAGGGAGATGTTTGATTTATCTTCCAGTTAATTTGGAGAAAAGGTCTTACTGTTTTTACGGAAGTATAAGTCTTGCTGTCTGTATTAATACTAACTGTTGCTACTGGCTTGCTGAGTGTTGTATTGAAAGTATTACCCCAAATCTGTTTTCAGATAGATATTAGAGGATTGTGATTATTTCAGTGGTGTGAGTACAGCCAATGCTTTTCATGCAACTTAGAGGGAACATTGAGCTAATATGTAATGTGATTAGGGGTGTCCTAGCTATGCTGCTGCCGGGAGCTTGCTTTACATTTTTAGCGCAAATATGAACACTTGTGTGCACTTTTGAAATGTAATAATTATACAATGTACGCTCAATACTCAAAAGCAAAATGCTTTTGTTTACCCAAGTGTGTCTAGGTGGTCCACCATGTGCACATCATGAGAGACTGCAAACGTTTGACATCATATCAAAGTCCAACCTCCCATCACTTTAGAACCAACCTTTTCATTAAAACATACTTTTAAGTTTTTCTTATAAAATACTGCATAGTTGCCAAAATGTCCAGGAGGCTCCAGAATATCTGGGAGTTCTCCCGGGAGAGCAGTGTAAGCTCCCACATCTTGCCCATTTCCTTAGTGAAGTGTGTGTGGGGGGGGGGGGGACTTAGTGACACAATAATAGGCCAAAAATTGTGTCATTTAGCATAGGGGGTGGGGCGTAATGATGCGGTTCGCATGGCCATGCCCCAGAACTCTGCAGCAAGATCACAAATGTAAGTATGAAATACTGCCAAAGTTAGTCACATATATGGTTTAAATTAATCATGAGTGTGAGGACTGAGACCTCCTTTTTGCTCTGGTGCGCCTACTCCATACTTTGCCAGAAATATCCTCACTCTGCCTAACTCCTCCCACCGGCTGCTGCTTTGCAAATACCGTCTTGCTCTGTAAAACTATGCGCTGTGTTGGAAATTGAAGTGCACTTGCACTATTTGGAGCCCATGACACCTCCAAATAGGATTAACCTCTGCCATTTTTTCGCTTCATGAATGACGCAACTATTAAAATAATCAGTAAACATATTATGGGTATTGTAATGCTCTAAGATCCGCAAGAGAATGTATCCAGGGGTGACAATTCCACTACACAATTAATGTCAAATGTATGCAAGTTTACGGACAACACCATTTTTTTTTACTCACCAGATCAAAATCACAGAAATAAGTGTTACTGTGGAGCAAATTCTTCTTAATTACAATTTAAATATAGGATGCAAATAGCATGCTTAAGTTACTTTTAAAATTCAATGTCAGTTTACTTGGCCCTCCTCCTTTCTGCAGCAGCATTATTAACTTTTGAGGGCTTTGTGTGTAGTGCGCATCTTTTACTGTTTTTATTAATTTATTGGTGTCTTCACAGCAGTGTTAGTTCTGGGAAACTTTGCAGCATTGGTCTAGTAGAATGTTGCTGTATGTACTTGGTTTAGATTCATAGCAGAGCAGTACCATACTATAATATAATATGTTCCAGCAATTTACTTGGTAGTAATGTATATGGGTATATAATTATGTCACTATCTTCTTATGGTATTGTTTGATCAGTCATACTAGTACAGTTGGTGGGAGTGTGTAATTAGTAAGGAAAACTAGGTGGTTTTAATCTTGACAAGATAATATTTCACTCAGGGCTGACAGATGGTGTCCGTATCTAGAGTTCCAAGGATGCCTTACATTGATGTGGGAATGTGGAAACCTGCTGAGACTAATTATGAACAGGGTGACTACAGCTTAATAGTTTATTTTAACATGTCGAAAGTTGATATCTTAACTTATCTTAACTTGATCACATATTTTCGCTCCCTCATTCACATTTTATTTTAGTCTTATGTTTGATGCAGCAGAAGATGTATGCGGATGCAATTATTTCTTTAAAAAAATAGAACATGTGATGTCATACTATTTTTTATATTTGTTAGTCATTATATAAATAGCAGAACTGTGTAACCAATATGAACTAAGTTAGCCGCTAGTGGGCAAACGTAATGTAGTGGTACATAATCCAGGTTAGATATACAATTACATAAATCACTTAGACTGGCAGTCATAGTATAGAGGGGTGGAGGGATTACTGCCTTGAGATTAATTTTAGGTACTGTCATTAGTTCAATTGTTTTCTTTTTGGACAAAAGGACTGTGGAATATTAGTGCAGCTTGTATTCATGGTTGGGACATATCTGTGCAGGTGAAGCTTGTGGTGGTATTTTTGAATAGGCTTTTAGAAACTGACAGTGGGTGAGAAGTTTATTCCATTATACTACAGATTGTTGG
This sequence comes from Mixophyes fleayi, assembly GCF_038048845.1. Classification (NCBI taxonomy): domain Eukaryota; kingdom Metazoa; phylum Chordata; class Amphibia; order Anura; family Limnodynastidae; genus Mixophyes; species Mixophyes fleayi. Next base: position 69,376,158 of record NC_134406.1, read on the forward strand.
TTTTGTTTCTTTATTTTGGGGACATTAGAGCTGCTCCTTCATTACTGGTGGGTTACTGATGTATGTAACTGACTTTAGGAAGGTCATGGGTTCCTCCTGTGTTCCATTTGGGTGTTCTGTTAGAATGGATTTCAGTAGGGGCAGTGTTTAATAGCAGATACTACAGCAAGATATAGACACAAAAGGCCTGATTCATTGAGAGACGTAAACTGAGATTTTGTGGGTATAATGCGCACAATTACTCTGCGTGTGCCCAGAACTGGACAATACGCCACAGAGCGCAGCAACCTTCAAGGCATCTTTGAGCGCAAAGGACACATAATACAGCCTGTGATTAACAAGGTAACAAGGCGGGGAGGGGGCGTATGCTCATAGTCAATGTAGAGTTACACGCAGCAACATCCGATTCAAGCTTAGGGCATCTCTTAGGTACTTGTTTTTCAGCCGGATCTCTTGCTCCAGCTACAGGTCTGGTGTAAGTGCCGATTACTAGTGATGACGGCTGTGTATACATTCTATGACATGTGTTTGCAATCAAGAGCAACTGTAAAAATGTATTTTGTATACACTAGACATTTATAACATCCTAATAAATGTATTTCATGGGGAAAAAATAAACAATAAAACACTTTTTTTTTTATGTTTTATAATTAATGCCTAAATGATTAACAGGTAACATTATTTTTTTTTTTCTTGTGCATTCTTTTGTTGGTTCATATTTCACATATGTATTGGACATATAATGCAGTGTCTTGTCTGCCAGACCTACACCCGTATTCACCACCACACATATCTTCAGATCCGCTCCTTGTTAAATTTGGGCGTAAGTGTAACCGATTTACTTGCGTTTTACCGCTTAGTATGCGTCCCTTAATGAATCAGGCCCTTTGTATCCATAGCCTGCTGCACTCAATCTGGGAGAGTAGCTCTTGAAATTACTATGTTTGACCTCTGCTTTGTCTTGGTGCCCTTCTCCACAGGTTCACTTTCATTTCAGGTCCTGTACAGTCAGGTCTTGTCAGTATAAAGTACAAGTGTGGTTCTGTTTATAAGGTGGTGGTAATGTAGTAGCCTAGATCATGGCTCTGTGGTGGGTCATAGCTGGTTTGCAGTTAGATTGCCTTGGTGGCATAGCAAATAGTTTGATATGAAACTAGATGTGAGCATAGAAAAGTTTGTGTGTGGTGGAGGTCACCGTTTTGAGATATTCAGAATTGTATCCTATGGCTCAGGTGTCTGGAGTAGTTAAGGACGTAATCACCCTATAATGATGGTGAAGATGTGGATAGTGGTAAGCCTGATTAGCCCAATATGGACCTGCCACCTCTTTGTGTCTTAGGTTGGCCAGTTTACAATACTTCAGGTAGGCTACAATAATTCTGTTAAATTATTCATACTTGTCAATGTTAGAAAGTGGAACTTTCACTTTACTTATAATTTTGCTTCAATACTTTCTGTGTCATAGCCAAGTTTACCATATTCATTATTTCTCACCATTTCATATAATAAAAATTGGAACAATTTATCTACACCCTGATCCACCCATGCCATGTCACTTATCTGACCAATATGCTACCAATTAAGTGTAATTCCACCCACTAATAACTAGGCACCCCATTCTCAGAGGACATCAGGACTGTCCCACAAGAAAATGGGGAGTGTGAATTCAGTCCTCTAAAACTGCCAGGAGGAAATCAGAGAAAATCAGAATGAAAGAAGAATCTTTGGTTTACATCTGACATAATACACATTGATAATAATCACCCCCAATTGGTATCTTCATATGTGAAGGTAAACTACATTGTTCAGTCCAGCCCTGACGTTTCATTGTGTTTTTTTAATCTCATGGGTCTATCAATCGAATGGAGAAAGGCCCTACATGCATTAAAACAGTCCTGTCAGCGAGCATTTCGATTAAAGTAGCCTTTCTTCTATTCTGTAGCAGCTGCCAACATATATTTTATGTGCTTCAGGTTATGATAAAACTGTAGTACAACGGTATCTCATTTCTTTAAGATAAGTGGGGCTTTAAAACCAGCTCGGAGCTCAGCCATTATCACTTAATAGATAATGGCTGCGAGACTTTCTCTGTGGGTGTGATGTTTTATAGAACATTTATGCTCAATATACATTAAATCACTCATTAAAATAAAACTTCTCTTTGTGCTGAGCTGAAAAATATGCACCTGGCATTTAAATAATTATTGGCTTAAAAAACATCTTGTAAATGGAGTCGTTCTTTGTTTATTAATATTAGCTCAGTGCTGGAACATAAGGAAATGCTAACAGTGGGACCCGGGGCCTGATTCATTAAGGATCTTAACTTAAGAAACTACTTATTTCAGTCTCCTGGACAAAACCATGTTACAATGCAAGGGGTGCAAATTAGTATTATGTTTTGCACATAAGTTAAATACTGACTGTTTTTTCATGTAGCACACAAATATCAACTTTAAATTTCAGTGTACAAATCAAGCTATCAAGTGTTTGTGTGCTACATGAAAAAACAGTCAGTATTTAACTTATGTGCAAAACAGAATACTAATTTGCACCCCTTGCATTGTAACATGGTTTTGTCCAGGAAACTGAAATAAGAAGTTTCTTAAGTTAAGATCCTTAATGAATCAGGCCCCAGAACTTTAGTTGGAGTATGCAGCAAATAGTACATATTTGAAGGGTGGAATAAAGGTTACCAAACAAGCTGAAAATAGAAGGAATTTCATTAAAAAATGATGAAGTATAATAATACAAACACATTTAACTTTTTGAATTTTTTATTAAGAAGTACTTTCCAACAACAAAGTCACTATACCCTGGGAATCAGCACACTCTCTCATGTATAAGTATATGTATATTTGGTGGCGCTCAGCTCTACTTTCCCAGGGCTAAAATTCAAAAGCCATGGGGCGTATATTTGAAGCTGTTACATGGCTGAATGCTTTCATATTATTGTGACTGAAATGTATTTTTCTAAGTGGGTCCGTACCTTTCGGTGACCCCCTATGATTTATTGACCTCACTGTCATCTTCTTTGAGTCCGCTCTGTCTGACATCCAGTGTTTGATTTCCTCACAGTGGCTAACAAGGTCTCACAGATCTCTGTGCCTCTTCTTTGTTGGTCTTTTCTTGTGAGGGGAGCGCCACACTCTTGGTGAAAAATGAAGAGTTTTGTTAGTGTAGAAAGGGAGCACTTTGCATGATCAGGCCGGCTGGAATGTGTGACTGATCTGCTGATTCTCTCCTGCGCCACCATTCTTGTGACTGCCATGGGAATGCAGCAAATGGTGCTTACCATCCCACCCCTCAGTGGCCACATGGCTCCAGTGAGGAGATGCCAGACTCTTCATATTACTGAGTTACTGCAATCATTTATTTGTGCAGCATATTCTGTAGCAGGGTTTTAACAAGGCGACAGAGAAGAAAAATACTAGAGCCATAAAGACCAATCCAAAGAATGCAAAATGTAGTGCACTAGCCCGACTATTACAAAGATGTCCTGAGTCACGCTAAGAGAAAGACCTAGAACATTGTTGGTTTCTGATGAGGTGTTCCATATGTAAAATATAAATATTTATAATTGCAATATACAATATATATAAATATATACATATAGGGCTGATCGCTGCAAGTTAATTATTGACAAGTTTATGGACCTTCAGTATGCTCTGATAGTTAGATCAGCAAGTTGGATGTAGGAACATTGTTTCAAATAGAGGTGCTTTAGCACCACAATCTTACTACATTAGTTTGACAGCAGCCTCATCGCACTATGCTGTTGGGGATACTGCCCCATCTACTGTCTAACTGTCTGCGGCTTCCTGCCTGCCTCCATTCCTCTGCTCACATTGCCCTGTCCTTGCTTATACAATCGCACAAGTGGACAATTCACTGACTTCCCCCTACCCAAAATAACTTCAAACACTCAAAAGTGACACGTAATAAAGACAGTTCCGATGTCCCATCACACTCACTATTAATTTAAGCCATAAATAAACCGAGAAGTATTTTAGGGAAAAAAATGAAAAGTCTTATTTTATGAAAGGGATGATTTTAAAGTGATAAGAAGTTGCTCTTTTCATGTGATGTTTACACATTTACACAGTCCTTATCTTTAGGTTTTATGGCCCTGAGAGCAGATAATAGGCATGCAGGGTGAGAGCAAGGTTTCTTGCACTGCACATTCACTGATCTTCGTAAATGAGGTCCTAAGTATTTATAAATTATTATACTGTATTATGATATATACAATCAGTTGAAAGGACAGTATTAAATGTTGCCTATGTGGCATACTTGCAAAATTTTCCGCAATTTCCAGTATACTCCTGATTTCTGGGTAGTTCTCCCAGGAGAGCAGTGGCGGATCCAGGGAAGGGGGGGGGCGATCGCCCCCACTACCAGGGGCTTGCTGCCGACAGCTGCACACTGTGCAGGTCCGTTCAGCAGTGACCGTATGCTGCCCGGCTGCTCTGATTGTGTTTTAAACACAATCAGAGCAGCGGGACAGCACACTGTCACTGCTGAACGGACCTGCACATACTGTGCAGCCGCCGGCAGCCTTAGAACACAGAAAGGGGGCGGGGCCTAAATCCCCCCCCCCCTAAAATCGCCTGGGATAGGACAAATGTCTGGGCCCGCCCCTGCAGGAGAGCAGACAATTCTTCCTCATCCTGGCAACTTCCTAGTGAAGTGAGCATGATGGGAGCTTCATCGCAAATTGCGTCATTTTGACCCCGCAACAAAATTACATGTTTGCGGTGTTGCAGTGCCGGGGCCAAAATGATGGCAATAAAAATGTTGGCAATTATGCTATGTGGGGGTAGTGATGCAAAGGAGCAAAGGGGTAGTAGCTTTCCTACATGGTGGTAGATGAATATCAATGAAAGAACAGCAATGTTAACTAAACAGAAAGTTGACTGGACAAACATGGAGATAATAATTTATTGCGTGTGGAATCACAAAGCTTCTCCCAGTTGTAAACAGGCTTAATTGTTTATAGCACATCAAGAGGTGAATAGTATATGGTTTGAGTTCCTTTATCATCATCACCATTTATTTATATAGCGCCACTAATTCCGCAGCGCTGTACAGAGAACTCGCTCACATCAGTCCTTGCCCCATTGGAGCTTACAGTCTAAATTCCCTAACATACACACACACACACACACACACACAGATAGATAGATAGATAGATAGATATATATATATATATATATATATATATATATATATATATATATATATATATAAAGAGAGAGAGAGAGAGAGACAGACTAGGGTCAATTTTGCTAGCAGCCAATTAACCTACCAGTATGTTTTTGGAGTGTGGTAGGAAACCGGAGCATCTGGAGGAAACCCACACAAACACAGGGAGAACATACAATCTCCACACAGATAAGGCCATGGACGTGAATTGAATTTATGACTCCAGCGCTGTGAGGCAGAAGTGCTAACCACTTAGTCACCATACTGCCCTTTATCTTATAAGTTTGACATTAACAATTCACATCTACTTTGTAGAACATAACACAAAGACAACAGGTGATGAAGTATCAGACTGGACAGATTCAGCTGCCATGACCAGTGCACCAAGGTCATCTTATAAAGTACTCTATACAGAAGCGGACTGTAAAATATCCTTCAATTCTCAACACATCTATTGACTAGTTCACTATGTATTTCTCTTCAAAACATTATTGCTTCATAGCCAACGGTAGTCAATATATTTGCTATTCCTTATTAACATCAAGGGGGATTGGATTTTTTTAACCCTTTACCTGACTTTAATGCCTTTTTGGAGGAAGGTTTAATAGAAATTCAGCATGCTATCCATGTGAGTCCTATGAACAGTGTCATTCACTGCCTAATATACCTGTAATTGCATCCTGCCACATTTACATTACCGTCTGCTCTTTCCTTATAGCTCAATAATCTTCCCATCAAGTGCAATCCTTCCTTTTTAATTTGAGATTAAACATTTATGACCTATTTGAGGTAGCTAATTAGGTAATAATAGGACAATTGTCATACCGAGCTACTAAATTGTCACTTTATTTTTGTGTTGAAGTGTGCGTCTGGATTTCTTTTCAATTTAACATATACATTACTCTTCACTTTCACATAAATTACTATATTATTTATTTACTATTTCTCTGGTTGATCATTTTTACCACATTTTCTATCACATATTATTTATTCCATTTAGGGGTCTATTTACTATTGTGCAATAGCACCACTTATTATGTATTGCTGCAAATCACAAAGATAGATGATGTAATACCGCTGCTGTTTCCTATGCCTGGGCTACTTAGTGAGCCCCAGCAAAGAACCCCCTGCTACACAAAGTGTTTTATGTCTTCAGCGGCAGCCAACATGGAGAATCTGAACTTCACATGCGCGGCTAAAATCTGTGCATGCGGTTCAGATATGACCTGGCAGTTGGCGTTTCTGGCTTCAGTGAACCCCATAGAGACAAGAGCAATGTTTTTCACTGCTTAGTAAATTACTAACATTGCAGTCCCCATAGAGTTCTAACCCATGAAAAATAGGTTAATCCTGTGTTAACCCCTAAATGATGCTATAACAGAGCAGCTGTTTTCTCTGGGTTTATGGTTGATCGCAGTTTTGTAAATAGACCCCGTAGTGTTGTTTTATTATGTTTAGTTGCAGAGGTCAGCCACCTATGGCTCTCCATGGTACTATAAGTTCCAGCATGCAGACCAGCTGCAGAGAGAGAGGTTTTCTAGACTTGCTCGCTTGTATCACCAAGATTATGATTGGTGTTAGGATAGGATATTCACTATATATCTTTAATTTTGTATTCCTCTCTCCTGGTTTCCAAAAGTCGCTCCTGATGGCATCATTTCTCTGTTGACATATCTATCTCCATTTTGTTCTTTCAAGATAACCATACATAGTCTCTCCTAGTTCTGCCGATTCCACCTTAAAAACATTGCCAGAATATGCCCTTTTCTTGCTCAACTTGCTACCAAAACTATTATTCATTATCTCATCATCTGCTTTCTTGACTACTTCAACCTTCTGCTATCTGTCATTCTCAACACCCATATATTTACACTTCAATCCATCCTAAATGCTGCGGCAAGACTGATCTTCCTCTCTCACAGCTCCACATCTGCTGCACCACTTTGCAAACCCCTACACTAACTCCCTGTATCCTCCAGAATCCAATTCAAATGAATCATCCTTGCCTACAAAGCCCTTAACAACACCACCCCTGCATAGATCTCAAATCTCATATCAAAATACTCTCCCTCACACCCTCTTAGATCTAACTCTGACCTGTGCTTTGTCTTGTCTCTAGTAACCACCTCTCACTTGCGCCTAAATGACTTCTCCCGTGCTGCTCCCCACTTATGGAATTCCCTACCACACCCAATCAGGCTTTCCCACAGTCAACAAATCTTTAGACATTCTCTAAAAACCCATCTCTTTTTTAAAGCTTACCTTATCCCTGATGATACTATTCACACTAATACACCCTCACAACTTTTCCAATATCCACTCTAAGCCACACTCGCTCCTCTTGTTTCGGTTGTGCCCTCTTCCACTTAGAATGTAAGCTCTCTAATGAGCAGGGTCCTCCCTAGCCTTTGTATTCATGTCTGCATTTATTTTGTCTACCTTGTATGTCTTTGTTTTATATATGTCCTGTTTTCCCTACTGTACGGCGCTGCAGTGCCTTACAAATCTATGAAAATGGTGTTAAATGGTTAATAGTTATAACAAATGATGCAAAAACATTGACACCTCATACTCACGTTACATTTTGTTGTACTCAAAACTATGTCTTCATCCCTTGATATTCTAGGGACAATGCTGCTAGATAGACATTACAAGGAAATGGAAGGGACATTGTCTGGGACAGATCACTGCAGATCAATCTTCAAAGCCTTGAACCGTCCCTAGATGACAATTGGCAACAATGACAAATGAAGATGAAATGAATATATTTTTCATTTAAAGTGTACCCGCAGTCTACACAAAGTAGAGACAAACATACTGTAGGATGAACTCATTTTAATGACAATGAAGTCTATTAATTCACTATGAACAAAGTATTAACCCTTTGTTTCCGTTTTGTGGGTGTACGTTATTATGTATATGCTTGCCTTTATCTCCCCAATTGTACAGTGCTGTGGAATATGATGACACCTTGTAAATAAATAATAATGATAATAATTAACAGTAAATATTCTTTGCATGCAAAGCGTGCTAGTCCTGCTGATTATGAGTATGTTGTGGCTGTGTGCTTGTTTGACTGATCTCTGCTTTATATAATCTTTCTTGCATAGCAATCACAGCAAGGTATTCAATCACTAGAACTGATCTGGCCTACAGCAGTCATAAGCTTAAAAGGATTCTTATGGAAATGGACTAGCAACTAGTAATGAAGTGTCTGCTCATTTACATATAATCACCCAGAGTCCTTGGATGTAAGTCTGGTGTTAGCTTCTGAATTGTCATGACTGACAAAACTGTCTGGAACATTTGGGTATATTTTATATTCCAGATGTTCCAAATGTCTTTTGTTTGCTACATTGCCCATCTCCCTTGTTACACATGACAAAATCACTCTGCAACAGTAGCAGCAAATAGCTCTGCAATCTCATACCTTTCAATATGATAGGCACAAGAATTGGAATAGAAATTGTCCACATTCCAGATCCACTCAAACATATCACCAGATTCACAATCTTCCAAGAAACACCCATATTTACTGAGGTCCAGCCATGGGCTGAACAGTGCATTGTGGGCCCCATAGCAACATTTTGGGTAAAGACGGCAGAGATGGGGCCTCATTGAGCAAGTGCGGGTCCAGCACATGCGCAGAGAAGCCCCGCATGGGGCATTTCCATACTGCACATACATGTGTACACATATGTCCATATGCACATCTTACACTTATGACTCCTTACACTTGGAGAGGTGGAGCAGGGAAGAGGCACGGAAGGGTAAGCCGAGTACAGTAATGACGCTTTTACGTAATTGCCACTGATGTAGACCTGGATGCAGATGCTGATATTTCTGTCAGGAGGCGTCTCTCTTGTGGGTTCTGGAGCAGCGATGATGATGATGATAAGCAACACTAACTAGCCGCTTCTGATTGGCTTATGGCAGATTAACCCCCCTAGCTGATTGTATTTCATTCATTAGTGTTCCCGTCTATTCGCATATACTTAATTCATATTACCAATAGGGCTGTGACAGGAAAGGAGATTCCCATTTCATTTTTAAAGGGGAAAATAATAGATGTTTGTATTTTATTGAATTGAATTTGTATTTTGTAAATGTGTTTTGTTTATAATAATATTTTGTATGGAATTTGCGACTTTCGCTTTATTTAATAACAGTGTCAAGACACTATTTTCTCTTGTGTCTGACACAATTATTATTTTGTGTACAAATATGGTAGTGTGACTTCTACATTCACTATTAACACCGTCAAGCCACATTTCTATGCTTTCTGTACGTGATCATGTGCATCTACTAGGGATGTACAGTGGACACATTTTGAGATGCGTCTTGAGAACAAATGCACGCAGATGCGCTTTTCCATGCATGCTTCTCTACTTGCTTATGTGCGGGGTAAGAATGAGTCCAACTTTACATGAGACCTAAAATGACTAACTTCATGCAGACATGTAAAAATGTGAATATAAAAGACTTTATATTGCTGTAAGACACAGTACAGTGATGTGACATATGGTATGTGGGATTGGCAGTATGGCCTGCAATTTTCTTCTATATTCAGTTTACATTTCAATGAGTTTCCATTACAAAATGCATCTGCACCCAGTGAGCTACAGATAGGTGTCCATGAGTCCTTCCACCTATCAGGTAAACCCAGCGTCTACATGTTGGCTATGTGGTATATTGTATGATTACTCAAGTTGCTTTTGCAGATGTGTAGCAAGGATGAATTTTGTGCAAGGGAGACTTTTTTTTTTTATTGTATTCATAGTCTATCCAAAGACACACAATTCTGGCAGCACAAGGGTCATTTTGTATGTTCCGTACATCACCAGCCAGCTCTGTTCTTCACAAATACCCCTTTTTCTGTCTAAAAACACTGCTGTTCAGTACAGTGCTTGTGAGTGTCTGGTTGAGCACTGCTCGTTGTCTATCACATGCTGGATGCTATTTTAATTGGCATGAGAAAACGGCATCTTCTTCTGAAAAAGAAAATATTTTGCTTGTCAACAAAAGAGTTTTTATTGATATATGAAGCATTTGACTTCCATGTGACAAGATGTACGGCATAAATGTATGTTTCTACTATGTGTGAATGGAACAATGAGGTCAGTTCTCATTCAGTCTGGAGATGTTCATCTTTCATAGATTGCTGCCTTACAGCCATTGAGGCTGCTTTAGCCATTACATTTTCTAATTTCATTAGTGTTGAAATGTGTAAAATGCTATTGATTTTCCACTATTCATTATTGCTGGAAGAAAGTTCTACAGTGACCGGTGCAGGATAATAGTTAATAACAGCACAGTAAGTTCAGGATAATTCATTGCTGTGTATATGAGGGTAAAGTAATCCCAAGACTTTTTTTTAATCCTATGCAACATGTGTCCGAAGACATTCGTATGTATACCTAAAACTGGTGGTGTTGTTTAACTACAACTCCCAGCATGCACTGCAGTCATCCGCATTATCCAAGTTTTACATGGTCTCTTTTAAATAAGCTGGATTATATTAAAATGAGCTTCTGTGTGTCTGCTTTATAGTGATCAACATGAAAATATGAGATGATTGGCCATAACCCATTTATGGAATACAAGGAAACTTGTAGAAAGGTTATATAGAAAAAGAAAACAACTTTAAACCTTTTTTCTTAATGACAGCTAAAACAAACATAAATTGATTCTATAAGTATTTACCTCGTTTGCTAAAATACACCTAAAAATCAGTTGTCTTCAGAGATCACATAATTAATTGAGTCCACGTTTGTGCAAAGATGTTTTTAATTATTTTACAATTGATTTCACTAAAGAGGACCTACAGCTGGTTAGTGCATTTTCAAACTAGAGATTCATCATGAAGATCAGAAAATATTCAAAGCCAATTGTAGAAAATGTTTATGAAAACAACTAATCAGGAGAAGGATATCATTTTCAGTTTTGGGTGGCATTACCCTTTAAGAACAGTAATATAATGTAAATGGCGTTTTGCCAGCTAAACAGTTTTGAAGTATGATTGTTGCTATTGTGTGAATTCTGTTATTTAACCTTTCACATCTGCTAAAATGTAATTTATCAAAATGTAATTTGTCTGCATCAACCTCATTTGATCTAGTAATTAATTTACGTAGGATTTACACTTTGAGCTCCCCGGCCAGAGACTGCAGATAACTTGTGGGACTGGCAGTTTCTTTTTTGTATCTGATTGTGTTTCTTCTGCTATTAATAAACATTACAGTAGGGTGAAATGCATTTACTGTATAGTATTAAGGATAGATTAAAAATCCCTAGTTAAATGGCAATTACATCATAATGGCTGGAACACTTTAGTCCTTGTGGTGTAATAGCTACATCATGTCCTCTTGTGTTGTCTTACTTTACTAGTAATCAGATGTTATATTGCTCTACACATAACACCAATAATTTGCAAATTCTGGACCCTTAATTACAATATTATGTCAATAATAACTTTTACTATAGACTGAATGTAGTCAGCAGGACAAATAGTGTACTTGTTCCAGTCTCCTAAGAGATAGATTAAGGATCATTTGTCATTTGGAAGATATAAAATGGTTAAAAAGATCTTTATGCTATTCACGTTCTGTCGGCTCTATGTTTCGCTTGTGTTGGAGATCAGATCTCATGAGGTGGTATGACAGAATGTATTAAAAGATTGCAGGGATATCCTTATTGCTGTAGCTAAGCAGTATTTCTCTGTTACAGTTCCATAGCTTAGTAACCCATGCCATCTGTGTGTTGAGACTATGAGGTATATTTACTAAACTGCGGGTTTGAAAAAGTGGAGATGTTGCCTATGGCAACCAATCAGATTCTAGCTGTCACTTTGTAGAATGCACTAAATAAATGAAAGATAGAATCTGATTGGTTGCCATAGGCAACATCTCCACTTTTTCAAACCCGCCGTTTAGTAAATCTAGCCCCATGTCTCTTTTTGGTAGTGCACCTCTTTTGCAGTGAAAGTAGTCTGGCTCCTATCGTTTGAAGTGGTCTCTTATTTTACATTTTGGACAGATTTGTTGAACCCTGAGCACTCTCTGAAAAATGAGCATAGCCCTCTTGCAGTGCTCAGTGAGGTAATGGTGGCCTATTTTGCCTCCCTAATGTCCACAAACTATCCTCAAGATTACTGTTTGGGTGAATGACTGTAGAACATACGCTCATTAAGTTACATTAGGGCAAGCCAGGCCACGGATGTGCAGATCCACCAAGACTACTCTTCCCGCTGCAGCCAGTATCACAGGGCAATATTTTATTAATAAGTTGCAGAGATAACAGATTTTCTATTGCAGCTGTAAGTGGCTATGGAAGAGCTGTTATCTCAACATGTTAATAAATAGGGGCCTGTAGCTGAAGTAAAAACACTACAGAGATAACTACTGTAGAACCATTCTGTAACATCATTTATACTAGTAGTACTGTTGTAAAATTATATTTTTAGAAAATAGATAAAATATATGCTCTCCTTAAAGCTGTGTGGTTGAATGAAATACAATAGTAACAATAGGGTCACAATCCGTAATACAGAGATCTAATATAATCTACAAGAACACTTCTTTGGGAGAAATAATGACAAAGTGAATAATGACTTACCTTACATACATCTAGTGATTTACTTACCATGTAAGATATCCTTAGTAAGATGCTGAGTTTTACTAAACAGAAGATGGCTACAGAGTTCTCCATCAGCCTGTCCAAGCTGAATTCCTTGATTCAAATCCAGTTTATTTCAATGTACACAGTATTTAGAAGCAGAGATTTACCAAAGATCACATCATTTTGTTACACCAGTTTAGGAAGAATGTGATACATGGGTTTGTGTATACAAGACTCATAATCTCTTATTATGTCATCATCCCAAATTCCAAACTGAACATGGATTTTTTTTTAAAGGAGGTTGTACAATATACTACAGCTGGTATATTTAAACTATTTATTTAGCGTAAGTTTTTTTTTTCTAAATGACACAATGAAATAAAAAAACTGTTGATTTATGGCATCTTGTACTAGAGTTAAAGGCTGATCTGTTGCATTCTCTCCAGGCCAGGTTTTGGGCTAGAAGACCATTTATAGAATACATCTGTAGAAGAATGGTTGCATAACTATAGTCCCCGTGATGTGATAGCAGGTGGCTACTGGGAGGGGAAAGTTATCAGACATACTGTAGTACAAGAGAGGACTCAGTTGGCAGAAGAGGTGGCAGCATTGGGTGCAAGATTTCCCAATTTGACTACAACTACAAAGAAGCAGCAGGGCAGTGACTCCTCTTCCACACACTTTTCAAATGATATTTTGTTGTCTAAAGAAAGAATGATATCATAATGGTCTCACAATATTACTGTGCAGGAGCCATGTGATGATGTCATGTGTCAGGAGGGGTGCAGTATTGCAGCTTTACCTTCAGATGCAAAGGCAGGATTTGCATTTCCACACCACGCCACCAGTGGGCGTGACCAGCATGCATGGGGGCGTGGCTAAAATTTTAGACAGTGCTTGGCTACTCTCCCTATCCCCATAATATACATGGGCAATGCTGCGTGCACTACTGTTAGGTGCACACAGCTCTCTCTTTTCGAAGAGTCATGTGCAGCAGGGGCGGGGTCCAGCCACCTCAATTATACAGTGCCCCAGGCTTGTAGGGGTGTTTCCAGGCACTAGGACCCCCCTCGGTTTGCTTATGACCTTGGGTACCAAAACTCTTTATGTCCTTGAGGGAAGTTTATGTTTAATGCTGCTTATTAATTCCACTATGAGAAGTTAGTTCCAGGCAGACGTATTGCAAAACCTAGAGCTCTGAAAAGACAGATTATATTTCAGTGTAGTTGCATGTGCATGTAAATGTAGCTCATGTGACAGTGGTTCTGTACATAGTGATGGACTCTGTGACTTATAAAGTCCATGCCCTCAGTGGCTACAGCTAGATACACCTTGCTTTATTACTAATATGACCTTCCAGCAGCCTCGTTTGTATGCTGTTATTCTTTTTATCAGAGCCCCATCAGTTGTGATGAATGAAGACAGGGAAGGACATCAGTGATCTCCACTGTTATGTGATGAGACACAATCAGGTTATGGTATGTGTTGTAGAAAGGTGTCGATAAGCCTGAACAGCTTAATGCTCTGCATATACTTATCCAGAAATTCATGTATGACGTTACATATTGTCCGAGCCTTGTCTACACTCTACCAGAAAAATAGAAAGTGTTTCTATACGAGAACCTGAGCCATCTTATCCAGCAGATATTTGCTTGCCCCCAAATTTAGCACTGATTTTTTGACTAAATTAAGAGCTGTAAAACGAGCATCAGTTGGTTAATTGAGCCCAAGTTAAAGGAAAATTACTTTTAAAACTAAACATAATTGCTGTGAATGGAGCTTGATGGGTAAATGGAAGCTCATGTGGGAGAGGAAGCGACTCTGCTTAAAACAAGTGAGAGCAAGCGGCATGGGAGGTCAGTAAGCATTCAGTTTTTATTTTTTTTGTTTTATCGCATTGGAGTACGCCCAAAACTAAATTTAGTATTAGTTGGAGTTATCCTCAGGAGCAGATAAGCCTCTTCCAGATGAAATGGGTCAGGTTGGCGCCTCTGTACAAGCCAGATGGAAGTATTGTAGAGTATAAAGTTAGAAGGTTAACATGTATGTTGAGAGGTCAGACTCTTTGTATCCTAAACAAACTCTTTGTACTAAGAAATATTGCTCTCAATGACAAGTAATGGTGTGAGGCTAACTAGTCAATGTGTGTTGTTAATTTCAGGCAGGTATTTTTTGCTTTAACTTACTGTAAAAGTCAGTGGAGTCTATTTACCATTTGTTGCTAGTGGGCAGCATTATCATTTGGTATCAGTGCATATTGCAATCATACATAATGTTACTTCTGTTATTTACCATATTGGGGCTCATTTGAAGCCTTGGCAAAGTTCCCCCTCCTAAAATGAGCAAAAAACCCTTTCCCCAGCAGCCTACCGCTGCCGGTAAACCGAGGTAGCTATTGTGTATGCTCGAGGGATCCAGAGCAGGTTGTCCAGAGACAATGGAACCTGTTAAAAACTAAGGCCATCTAGAGATCCCGTTAGTATTTTGTCCGGATTTTGGCTCATCGCAGCTTCATAAATAGACTCCAGTGTGTGTTGTCTTTTTGTGTGTACAGAACATGAACCAACTACGTGTCTGCCTCTTCATGTTCACTTAAAGACCATGCCTGGCTTATTTGCTTGCAATCAATCCACTTGAAAATGTATACTTAACAAAGATGAGCAGCAGCAACTGGTTTGAAGATGTTTTAGTCACAGCTGAGAAATAGCAATTATTTCAAACTTATACAGTCTCCATATTAAGTCATATATTATAAGTGAAAATGATTCAAAACCCTACTTGAAGGGAACTTGAAAATTAACCTCTTGGCTGATTGTTGGTCATAGAGAATATCAATTCTGTTCTAAATCATCAATGGTAGAACGATGGATGATCTTCAGGGCAGTACTAACAATTGTTGGCAAACCAATTGGTCATTGGATAATAAACCATCCAGCACTCTAACTGCTGCTACAAAACATTTCCAACAGGTTTATTCCAGGGCACTGGCTCTATGTATCCACAACGTTCAATATGAATGCTATGTATTCAATGAGGAATTGGTATTTCCACATTTGCAACTGAAACCAAGGGTGGCCAAGTTAGGATAGAGGACAACAAATCCTAAAGGTGATAAATAAAGTAAACAAGTAAAATAATACAATAAAAATAAACGTAAAAAATGTTCCCCCTTTTCATCTACGCACACTTCCCAGGCCCCCAAAATTAGGTCACCCATTCTCTGACACTTGCGCATTTTGCATGAAAGTCCCAAAACATTCCTGTGGTCCAAACTCTACAAAAAGCAGTTTCACCCCAATATTTGTCCTCCCACTGCCAGGCTTATCCCACTTACTGCCACGCTGGTTCTTGTAACAGTGTCAGACCTTGTACAAAACACACATATTTGGTACTCCAACGCCCAGGAGAAGTAGCCAGTTACATTCTAAGGATATACTTCTCAGGTTGCAAAAAAAAAGAGTGATTTTTTTAGTGTTCTCGTTTTTCCCATGTTACCAATATAAGGCCCATAAAATAAATATTTTTATTGAAATATAGTAGCAAAATAAAGGCCTGTCTCTATCGATAGAACTGATAAAAAATAAACTATAATATTTCATTGGATAGAATAAAAAGTTATCCCCAGTGATAGCAGTGTAGCTCCAAAGCCTTAAAAAAGTCTTGTAATAATGAACAGGTGAATATTAGGTTGAAAAATGTATATATCAGGCTTGGTGAAAGTGATGTAAGGCAAATAGCCGGAGACAGACCTTTAGAAACAGCAATTTTGCAATGAATAATTACGGAACCATTAAGGAATTATTATGCACATTAATCAGCAGCGTACCTTACATTGCATACGTACTCAAGCAGTGTACAGCTCAAACACATAACATTTACACATGGCATATTTTATGCGTACAAGTCTGTATACTTACTTTTAATGATAGTGTTAGTAGTAAATGCTAAAGTCATATTACCCTATTTTTACACAAAATAATAATGTAATGAAGCTTCATATACATGGAAAATATTGTCTTGAGTTATTAAGAAATGTGAAAGTTGCATTTTCAGTTTAAAATGTAACTAAATACAAATTAAATGCAAACATCTGTTGTTTTCCCCTTTAAACCAATTAGAAAAAAAAAAAAAATGGAAATGAAGTAATGAGAATAGACATCAATGATTCCATATTATACAGCTGAAGTGCTAATGATTTAAGTACTATAAGCTGGATGGGTCAATATACAATCATCCAATCAGAAGAAGGCAGCCCTCATCAGCATTGGGTCCTTGGACCAACCCTCCGGCACACATTCCCTAAAAGGCCTGTCTGCAGATGAGTCCATGTCTAATTATGTTACAATTACGTGAACACATCCTTACTATACTCTGTCTATGCTTGCCCTCCCTGTTCCACCTTTCTAGGCATAAGGAGACGTCAAGAATATGCAAATAACTATATACAGATGTATAGCATTGATATACAATATGAAAAAATATTTTTTGCGTAAAAAGTGTATTTACTCTATCCACCTCTTCCCTGTAGTAGCTAATAGCTGCTCAGCACACATAGCCAGCGTTATGGCCATTACTGTAGAACCTGCGTGACAAATCAAAGCACACTATTTACATCACAGGCTGCAATAAGATGGTTTCACATAGCACTAAACCATAGCAACCATGAGACACTCTTCTCATTATGTAACTTGCACTAGACAGATAAACTTTAATTGCTAATAATTGGTTGCTATGGATCAGTGCATATTGTGCACCTACATAGAAGTCATGAACAAAATATTTTATGACCACATGCGGTTTATAGCAAAACCTGCTCCAGATTTAACCCTTTGAGATGGATCTGATTTTGACTTACATGTATCTTTACATTTAGGAGGCATATCTTTGTGTGTCCTATAGGCCTAGTGCAAGTTAACCCGTTGATGATGATGATGCATCTGTATGTTCTATTTAAGTTGTAGATATCATAAGATTTGTGTCTAAATTTCTTTTGTGCGGATATTTTGTGTACACATTCTAGAGATCAGTTATAAAGCAGGTGCTGTGTTGTAGGCATAATGCTGAACCATTCACCAGGGGATAAATGTATCATAGTCCGTTTTTTTCAATTCGCCGGAAATTGGCGAGTTGACAGCTAAAATTTAAAGCGGCGCTTTAAATTTTAGCTGTCAACTCGCCGATTTCCGGCGAATTGAAAAAAACTGACTATGATACATTTACCCCCAAATTTCACATTTAGAAACGTACGTTTTTTTTGTGCAACTCTTTAAACTGCCGTTTGATACGCTGCACATTTCTATGGATCTGGGGTCACATAAAACGACACTGTGGTTTGCAATCTGGTGGACAATGGAGAAAATGGGGCTTGATGTGCGGTTTTTACTTTGATAAATTACAGTTTAAAAACTGCACAAAAAGACACATTTTAACTTAACAGTTTGGAGGAAGTGCACCTTCCCCCCAAACAACATCTGAATCTGTCTTTGTATCTATGGCATTATGTGGACCCAGGTATCACTGCAGACAGGTAATCCAAGTGTGCCTGTAATTAATATAATAAGCAATCATCACTATTGAGAATGTTTTGTTCTTTTTCCCTGTCGGACATCAGCATCTTACACAGATAATGTTATTTTGCTTTGTCTTCTGGTTTCTGATAGATTCTTCGAATTTGCACAAGATATACCCCAGAGCAGGACACTATGACTTTCTCAGATGGCCTTACACTCAACCGAACTCAGATGCACAACGCTGGGTTTGGTCCACTCACCGACCTCGTGTTCACATTTGCCAACCAGCTCCTGCCCTTGGAAATGGATGACACAGAAACTGGCCTCCTCAGTGCCATCTGCTTAATTTGTGAAGGTGTGTTTCATGTATTCATATAACCCTGAGATTCATTGTCTTTTTCCAGTCACTGTTTTATGTGCAGTTAAACTGATTTTTTCCAATTTCTTTGTCTCTTCTGTGCTTTTCAGTTATGTATTTATATCAGTAGATAGAGATGATGTTGTTGTTCCCTTGGCTACGGCACAAAGTTGCTTTCTAACCAATGCAGAGAGAAGCCGCAAAATGCAAAAAGGTTGATAAAATAAATAACATGGCTGAAAAACACAGATGGAAGGCAGAAATATAATGATAATTGATCATTTACATGCAAGCATCAAGGTAGCTGACAGAAGCCAACATTGGACACCTTGCCCTGTACTGTAACTGTAGTCATTAATTTGTTATTTGGTGCATTCAGGTTCTGCCATAGTAAATGTCTGCCTATAAGTATAATACTTATGTATCAGCTATGGGCTCTGTCAGGTATGTCTGTCACGCAGTCTGCAAGCAGAGACTGCCCCATTAGGCTTATATCAGGGGCTGCTCCTGTACCAGAGACGTTGAAAGCATCAACAAGGACTGTTTTCTGAGTTACGGATGAGAGACAATCAGCGCTCATTCCCTGTGCCACTTGTGCCAGCATGCTTGGCTGCACGTAATGTATTAAAGCTCTTACAACAACCTTGAGTACCCCATATATAATATATAGAAATTGATCCAGTAAAAATAAGTTCTATCAAGGGAGAATAGTGTATGTTGCAGTGAATGAGTATCTGTAGTAACAGGCATCCAAGCAATATTGTTGTAAAGAATTGGACGTGAAAGGCACTCAGATGTCAGCAGGCCAAATATAGCTCTCTCCTCCTAATGCAGCACAACAATTTGTTCATCCAGATGGTGCGGTTTCTATTTGGGGCTTGCAGACTGCTGCCATCTACTGGTATGCCTGTATGTGACCCGAACGGCAGGAAATGTAAAATGGTAAAATCTCATATATTCTATGTCAAACATGTCACATTTTCTGTTTATTAATCTAGACCGTCAGGACCTTGAAGAACCGGCAAAAGTAGATAAGCTGCAGGAGCCGTTACTGGAAGCACTGAAGATTTATATCAGGAAGAGAAGACCCAACAAGCCCCACATGTTTCCAAAGATTTTAATGAAGATCACAGATCTTCGCAGCATCAGTGCAAAAGGTAAGATTACATTGTTGTTGCAGTCACATGGGCGGTGGCAGCGGAGTAATATGATCATTCCAGCCAAGCTGTGTTTGTTTTCTGGGCAGGCAATGTTTTTACCCTATAGAAGCAATGGATATAGGCTAATGTACAGATTATATATACCTTTCAATTCAGGGTCAACATTCTTTCTGCTAATACATTGCTTTTGAGTGTAATAATAGCTTCTTGCAGCACTTGCCAAACTTCAAAATACAAACTATGATGTTTAATGAAGGCGTATATTCTATAAATAAAGTGTACTGTCACCTAGCACACATGAGGCAATCATTTTCTGAGCTGAACCAATAGTCACGACAATGCAGCTGATCGGTTTTCTTGGAACCAGTGAATTGATCTGCCACTACCCCTGGGCTGAATTGGCATAACTATAGAAAAAAGCTTGCTGTGGTACATGACAGGTGCGCTTCAACATAGCCCTTTAACTTTCTCAAAACAGCTGCCCCAGAACAGTTTAAGCATTACCAAAACAAATGCAATAAAAATGAATAAAACCATTCCAGAAATACTTTCTCCACACTATGTAAATGATTGTTTTGCCAGAACTTCTTCAAGTTCCAGCGTAATTCAATTCAAGCTCAAAATCCTGCTTGCGTCACCAGGGCCGTCTTTCCCATTGGGCACAATGGGCAGGTGCCCGGGGGCCCTGCAGCCCAGGGGGGCCCGTCGGAGGCAGCGCAAGAAAAAAAATAAACCTGAAAAAAAAATAATTAAAAAACTTACCTTGCGGTCAGCTGGCGATCCGGCTCCCTCTCTGGTCTACTCCTCCGTGCGGCGCTCGAAGTACATGTCGGGCGGGACGTCATCACGCCAGCCCAACATCCATTGTGGAGTGCGACGGAGGAGGAGACCAGGGAGGGAGCCGGATCGCCAGCTGACCTCAAGGTAAGTATTTTCATCTTTTTTTTTTATTTTTCAGGTTTATTTTTTTTCTTGCGCTGCCTCTGACGGGCCCCCCTGGGCTGCAGGGCCCATATATATAATATATATATATTTTTTTTTATATATATATATATATATATAGGGGCCCTGGTGCACGGCTTTGCCCGGGGGCCCAAAATGTTGTTAAGAGGGCCCTGTGCGTCACGATCACTGACGCAGTGCCTGCACGACTCTTCTGTTCACACAGGCGGCAGTATCATCTGCTCTGACCGGTGGATTCCACTGTTGCTCGTGGTAACATCAGACACGACACTGTGTGATCAGTAATCCCGATGCCCGCAGAATTGTCAGAGCCTCTTTCTTCTTTGTGTTCCATTTGGAAAGCAGCATAAGCTCTGGCTAAACATTCGTATGAAATGTAGGCATATTAGTATAACGTACCTTATTGACTCACACAAAAAAAATCCTACCTTTCCTATGAAGTGCCGCACACATGTGTAGGCTCGTCTACCTGTGCCATGAAATCCTCTTTTTTTTATGGCTTTATTACATCATATGGCCAGATTTAACGCAAGGCCTTGGACAATTTGTTTTCAAAGGTTAAAAATTAAAACCAAAAGCTTACAAGAGGTGCAAATACACAGCTATAATTAAACTAATTTATTCAATAAATGAATGAACAGGTGAATACCATGCTGCATCCACCTATTTAGTCACTTTGGGTGAGATTTGGTTATATAGACCATAGGATTACTATTTTCCGGATTTCTTGGTTGCCTTACGGATTTCCGTTCCCAGGTTGGGTAAATGGCTGCAAGATTCTGATCGGATTCAGATAATCGCTTTTGTACTGCCGCAGTTATCATTGGGTTTTCTCCCAGTGCAATATGATATTGGATTTTGTTTCCCAATGCAAGTTCTGTTAAGATGATGCTTATGATTAAGTTTTAAGCCATATTTATTTGTTTTTAAGCTATATTAAGATCATAAGCGTATGATTAACTATACATGTGTTTTATGCTAGTATTTATTGTTGAATAAGTCTTGAAACCTTTTGGTTTTAGTTATTAGTTTTATTGTTGAAAAGAGGGGTTTACAGTGTTTCCCCTGTTTTAGAGGCAAGAGACACTTTGATATCCCTGTGAGTATATTATTAATCTGCCCTTTTTTTAATTTTCATTTAGTTATTTACCCTATTTTAAATTAATCGTTACACCTGACTATATAAATATGTTTTCAGATGTTATTTTAGATGGGGCTGGGTTTTTGTTCAGAGCATTTTAGTTAACTAAAGAAATGTTTTAAAAAAATGAAAAGTGCAATCTCTATTCAGTCAAATACGTTTTCCTTGGGATTTGATCCACTTTAAAAAATGACTTGTGTACAGCGACTGATGTGAAACAGACATTACTGGGAAAGTTGTGATTTGCAAATTTGTAGTCTGATGTTTTTTTTTAAAGGGGATATTAAGAAGAAAACAAAAATAAACATTATATTCTGAAGTGATAATCCTCCTGCTTTTTAAAATTAGAGTGGGAAAATATGTTTACATTTTTGGATTTAAATAAAGCGTTAGTGCACCAGAAGCCTACACAGATCCATGAGCCTTCTCTCCAAACGTGGTCTTTGCAACGTGTATGTAAGCTGGAGCTACAACATAAGAAACACAGGGTCATATACAAACCACACAAAATGTGGTCCGCCTGCCTTTTTGTGTTTTTATTAGTGCACCTCATTGCACAAGGCCATTTACAGGTGCACGGCAGCTTCAAGCTCTGCGGATGCACCACCGTAAAAGGGTGATGTGCTCATATTTGTACATCCACTACAAAGCCCAACCAACATTACCCCACCCCTAATTTATTTAAATGGTTTCTTTTAATAGGCAACACTATTGAGCTGCTTTAATGCGTTACATTAATCGCAAAGGGATATCATAATTTTATTATTTGAGGGGAAGGGGGAGGGAGCGAGCTCCTCCTCCCTTACCACCCCACTCTCATCTGGATCCATTCTCAGTTTTTGTAAAGTGCCATAGGGTGTTTTATTCTTACTTTTATTTTTTTCTCACTGTGCGTCTGATTGGGGATGCCTCCCAGGGCATGAAGTGCCCGTCGGCTGCCTTGACCCTGGGTCCCCGAAAGTTACCGCTCAGGCTTCCCTCTCCTCGACAGTTGTCAGCTCCTTTCATGTTCCAGCAGTGCGTGCTAGTTTCTAGGTGTTGCACTACTCACACGTACCTCCGACGGCTGTAAGTGCATCCCCTAGCAACGTGCAGAGACTCGAGCTGGGGACGACCACTGAAACAGATCTCCGTGGAGCAGAGTACAGCTTTGGTGGTACGCTGAGGCTGTCACATGTGTGCAGCATTGTGGCCACGGAGGGGTAGGACAGCCGACACAGGTCTCCATGCTGGAGAGAACAATATCGGCAGATGTCAAGTAACGGGCCAGATGAAGGCAGTGTTTCAGAAGAGAACACTGCTTGGAGCTGGAACAAATTAGCTATAGCGATCAGTCTAAGGGGCACATTTATGAACAGCCGCATAAAATGAAAAATAGTTTTCAATCCTTCTCGCATTGATAAGGATTGAACTATTTCTCATATTTATTAAAAAATCTCCACAGGAACAGTAGTCACAAAAAACTGCTGGTCCTGTGAAGTTAAAAACTTACCTTTTCACTGCCTCTTCGTTCCCTCAGCTGCTGTGCGATCCATAGAAGTCTTGTGCGCATGCTCCATCTAAAAATTTCACTGCACTTCAGTGTTGCAGAGAGCGGAGTGTGACAGGGAGGGATCATGTGATCCCTCCACACGAGCTGTAAAGCTCTGCTCTTCGGAGAAGAGCTGAACAGTGCTGAAAATGGCAGAAACGGTAATGTACGGCAGCCTGAGCTGCTGTACATTACCGTATGTGTTAAAGCATTTCCATTCATTGTTAAATTGCGGTACATAGCAGTCCCCATAGACATCTATAGGGACTGCTATGTATTACGAAAAAAAGTGCAAAGCAGCAGATATCTATGATATCTGCTTCGATGCACTGTTAATAGATGAGGCAAATACTTCAATTGGTGTCTATTCCCCGAAAACAGCAGTTTTTGGGGAATTGACATGAAAATTAGGTTTAATAAATAGGCCCCTAAGAATGTGATTCTCCCATGGGGGCATGACCTATTCACCTTGGTGGCTTTCCCCTCAGCGGGGAACGCCCATTCCTTCCTCAGCATTGCTGCAGTAGTTTCCTGCTCTGGGTCTTCCTTATCTGGTGCCATCTTCAGTCGTTATCTAGTGGGCTACTAAATAAATATATATATATATATATATATACATATATATATATATATATATATATATATATATATATATATATATATATATATATATATATATATATTATTGTAGTCCCTCTGACATTCTCTTTTGTCTTAGCATGTTTGGCATGTCCCATTATCTTTTTAAGCAGGATCTGGATTGACCTATAGTTAACTTAACACCTTATTCTGGCTTAATAGTGTTATAGTAGATGAGGTCTCATTTCCTTACATTATTTTCTGGTGTGTATTTATAGTTTCTGTAATCATGACTGCAAAAGGGCCTTCCAAGACTAAAGGGTCCGCTGGAAAGTCTGTTCAACACTATACCTCTGCCAAACATATTGTTAAATTATCTTGTGGACAGTCTGACCCAGATGCTCTGTGTGCAATGTGTAAGGCGGAGTTCTGTGAACAGCGTTTGCCCCACAACTGCATCGGCGGTCTTAGAATAACTGGCTTGGGCTAAGTGACTGGCATCTTCCATATCAAGACTCGCTTGGTAATGTCTCAGTCCAAAGAGGCATGTGACTCTTATTCTGTAAACGCACCACACATTCCACCTTCACAGTCTACGAGTGAGGCTTTCCAGGCTGAGGGAGGTTTGGCTTAGTTGAATCTAGCTGAGTCCACTAAGAATCTTGCAAGGGCTGTTTCCTCATTGGATCACCTTCTTAGTGCCCTATTTACTATTTCTGAATCTTATCTTTCTTTTGATGAAGATAGGGAGTGGATTCAGGAATCTGAGGGGGAGGATGCTTGTAATTTAGAGGTATCCTCTACACTATAGAGTGTTCAGGATTTAATCCTGGGCGTTAGACAAACCTTGGGGTTTGCAGAACCCAAAGTTATGGATTCTTCTGTCTTCTTCCTTTTTAATAAGGAGAAGAAGCAGAGTTTTTTTACCTCGGTCTCCTCAACTTTGAGTTGGTGGCTGAGGCCTGGCAGAAACCTGACAGGAAGAATTAGTTGCCACTAAGGGCGCTCAAGCCACCAGACAAAATCAGAGCATGACTGGTTGATCCGCCACGATTCTTGCGTGGGGATCGGTGTGCTGAGATTTCAGGATCAGTGGAGAGCTTCGACTTTGGATGCCTGGGTTTGAGGGATTGTGATCTGAGGCTATGTCATAGACCTCGTTAACTCATTCTCCCAGAGCAGATTCTTCAAAACAGGTCTTCCCTCATGTGGACTCTAGAAACTGGCTATCCAAAACCTTCTGGTCTTGGGCATAATCGCTCCAGTTCAGTTTCTGGAAAGAGATTTGGGGTTTTACTTCAACATCTTTCTGGTCCCAGAGCTGGACGGTTTGTTTCATCCAATATTGAATCTCAAAACTTTCAACAAGCAGGTTCGGTTTCTGGGGTTGCGGATGGAGTCATTGTGATCAGTGATCACAGCCATTTAATAAGGGGTATTTCTGGCATCCCTAGATGTATAGAATGCTTATCTGTACATCCCCATATGGGAAGAGCATCACTGTCCCCTCCACTTTGCGGTCCACAAGGCACATTTAGTTCCAGGCTTTGTAATTCCTTCAATAAAATGTTGGCTGTTATGGCCGGTCTCCTGCACTCTTGGGGCATCTCTATAGTGCCTTATTTGGATGACCTGTTTAAGGCTCAGTTTCTGGAATTTCACAGCTAGATTCTAAATCTACCCAAGTCATTTTTTGATTCCTACTGAACAGATGCGGTTTCTGGGCCTCGACTTTAACACTGTGTGTCAGAAGGTTTTCCTCCCGCAGAACAAGGTTCTTTCACTTCTAAACAAGATCAGATACCCTTTGGCCCAATGGGAAGTATTCCCTTCTCTGCTGCATGAAACTTTTAAGAACCATGGTGTCTGTGTTTGAAGCTGTGCCCTTCGCCAAGTGTCATTCCTGGCCGCTCCAGAGGAAGCTTTTATAGGAAGTGGTCCAAATCCACTTTTCATCTGGACAGGCAGATCATCACACTGTCCACAGCCATGCGTAACTCCCTTACGTGGTGGTTGCCCTGAGCAAATCCGGTCCAGAGTCAATTCTTTCAATCGTGGGAGTGGACTTTGTTACCACGAATGCCAGTCTGTTCAGTTGGGGCGTGGTTATCTCCAGTTCCAGGGCCTCCGATCTCCCCAGGAGTCATCCTTACCCAACTCAGAGCAATCTGTAGGGTGCTTGCTCAAGGTCAACGGGTTGTGGCCGGAAGGCCCCTGAAGGTACAGCAGTAGCTTACCTGAACCATCTGGAGGGAACACGCAGCGCCATGGCAATGCGGGACAGGACATAGATCATGTCCTGGGGTGAAACACTATGTTCCAGTGATCTCAGCCTTATTCATCCCAGGGGTGGAAAATTGGGAGGCCAACTACCTCAGCTTCAAGAGGATCCACCTGGGAGAATGGTCCTGTCATGCAGACATCTTTGCTCTACTGGTTCAATGTTGGGGTCTGCCAGAGATCAACCTAATGGCATTTCGCCTAAACTTCAAGGTCCCTCTCTTCTGTGAAATGTCCAGGGATCCAGCGGCAAGGAACACTGATGCAATGACGATCCCATGGCAGTTTCGTCTTGTATACCTGTTTATTTCCATGCTCCCGCAGGTGTTCCAGATATTAAGAGAACGGTTGATAGGAAAAAGATACTCCTAAAAAAAAGCGCACTAAATTTACAAAATAAAAATAGAAAATGCTAAGGCAATAAAATGAAGTTGCTGCAGATGGGGAGGATGCCACCTTCCCCTACGGGAAACACGAATAAAACCAAAATGTACAGCGCTAAAAAATATATAGACTTATCTGTCCCCAGGAAACAATCAAAAGATGAACTCTGACAGATGCCAATTAGAAATATATAATATATATAATTTTAATAAAGAAAAAAAAATTATAATATAAAATCACATGCATAAAAATAATAAAATAGACATTCCTAAGAACCCATTGAATATATTATCTCATATCAATTATAGGACTGTTTGGTAACAATCTATAGAGAAAATGCGCAAGAAATGACCTTACTATAGTTATTAAACTGGGCCAATAATTAAATGGTGCTCTCAATAAAAAAAATCTCTATAAGATAAACCTTGATCCATATGATGTTAATACGAAAAACATTACATTCAAAGAATCCGAATAAGCTAGATCAGATCAAAACTTGATTATACCGGAATTAGTGGACTCAGAGGGTGACATGTGTTTCTGAAATTGTTGAGATGTTGTTCAATTAATTCGATATCAGCTGTAAAGCTTACTTGAAAAGATAAAAAGTTAAATAATACCCCTTCAATCCTTCCCCTTTTTATTTTTGTGTCCTTTCCTTCCCCCCCCCCCCCCCCCCCATCCCTTTCTACTTTCTGTACCCCATAATTTCTGAAAAATTAATAAAAATACTATTGAAGTTAAAAAAAAAAAAAAAAGTTAAATAATCGGTAAGCGCTCCTTCTGGGGTTGGGGAAAGGGATAAGAATGCTGCGGGAAAGCCTGATATTTCCCAACAAGCAATTTATAGAAGTAGGGAGTGAATAAGGGACTGAGCGCAATGGTGGAGGCGAATACCACACTAGGATAAACAATGTTTCCTATACACTCTATGAGTTCTATATGGGACCAAAATACCCTTCAATCCGGAAAGTCATACAAATGTTGTAACCCCTAAATGCATGAGAGAATAGTGTGAATAGGTTGGTATAAACTCCTCATCATTAAACACATAATTACCAAATATGCAATCCCAACATAAATTTGGGGTTGCCACGGATAACCTGCATACCATACGTAGCGGTTCTATATATATACACGCTATCTAGTAGATCAAAATAAACATGCCACTCAGTCTGTTTGCAGAAATAAGACCCAATGGTGTGTAAAAGTCTTCCAAATGTGGTTCCAATATCCCAATCAGTCTCAATTGGATCTTGTTCCCCCCTCGATTACCACCGATGCAGGCAACATGAATGAAAAAAAGAGGGGAGAGAGATGAGGAGAACTCTTGGTGCAATATATCCTTTTAAAATTTATTGGAGAAAATATTGAAAATAAACTTAAATTAGTTAATTTAAAAAACGTGCATTAAAAGGTATCTTTGCCTTTTCCTCCGTCACGGGTATATTCCACAGACCACTGATGCAATGTTGGAACTCGGCTAGCCAGCCGTGGCTCGATGGAGGGGTAGAGGGAATCCCGTAGCATCGGGGGGGCGTGGTGGGAGACAAAGCTTTGATGTGATAGACCCCAACGCGTTTCGTCACCTGTGGTGACTTCATCAGGGGGTGTGTTTAGTCCTCGTACTGTCTTTATATACTAACACTCATCAGAGAACATTTGGTTACATTCCAATCCTTTTGTTTGTTGTTGGATATATGTTTGTTGCTGAGCTCCTATACAGATGAGACCCGATCTCCTCATCCTCAAAGGTGGTGAAGGCTGTCCTCCATCAGGGCATTGAACACCCGCTTAACTGTGTTCACCTCCCCATGTCATTTAAATAACCCCATTCTGCATTTCAGTGGAAAATCAAGCATGCTCATGCACCTAATTTACAATTAGTACAAAATGGCAGTAGTTAGTATCCTTGCAGGTGATCTACCAGAGGTGGTAATTGTGCTTCTTGGTAATGAAATCTTAAGGATTTTCTGTTTCTTCCAATAAACCAACCAGAAGTGTCTGTAACTTTACCCCACTTATAGTTTGTTGGTTTACTTGCTGTGACAAGACTTAATGGAGATTGTATTTTACTAGCTTCTGTTTATTTATTTTTCTGAGACTGATTGGGATATTGGAACCACATTTGGAAGACTTTTTACACACCATTGGGACTTATTTCTGCAAACAGACCGAGTGGCATGTTTATTTTGATCTACTAGATATTGTGCATATATAGATCCGCTACGTATGGGATGCAGGTTATCCGTGGTAACCCTGAATTTATGTTGGGATTGCATATTTGGTAATTATGTGTTTAATGATGAGGAGTTTATACCAACCTATTCACATTATTATCTCATGCATTTAGGGGTTACATTTGTATGACCTGGAATTGAATGAGATTTTGGTCCTATATAGAACTCATAGTGTATAGGAAACATTGTTTATCCTCTTGTGGTATTCTCCTCCCCCATTGCGCCCAGTCCCTTATTCACTCCCTACATTTACTTGAAAAGATAATTAGATAGAATGTCGTCACATGAACCACTCGATAAGCAACTTACTTACCATAAATGGACTTGAAAGAGCATCACTTCATATTAGAAGGTGGATTGTAATCAAATCATTCACTTGGTGGAAAACCGAACACGAATGTAGTTATGGAATCAGGAGTTCAAACCTCCGTAAACTGTCAGCTAGGGGCACTAGGGACAACCGGCCGGCAGTGGTGACCTGTCAAGCCAGCATTCACGTGAACCCTGATGTACGCTGTTAGATGGTAAATTGGGAGATAACACTGTGTGTCTGTTCCACTTCCTAATGTTCATTCACAGACTGGTTGTAGTTCATGCGCATGAATGTAAGGAAATCCAAATTGACTGGATACATTGTTGGAACAGCTCCGCTTAAGTAATTCAATGTGAAGCTGAATTTCTGCGGTAATAAAATTAGATACATGAATAGAATTCCAGTGGGTTCGTTCAATCATTGTAAATATTCCAATGCGTTTCTTACTTGAAATTAATTTTTTTCATAGGGAAATCTGAATGACCTGCATGTTTCCTTTGTCTTATTTATACAACAAACACATTCATTCATTATTCAGTCAGCTGTGATGAGCTAATTGGCATCTTGTGCTGATAGCATTAAGGTGAAAAGACAAGTCCACATGGCAACCCTGGCAAAATTAGATATCCATAGACTACCTTTTCCAGTCTTTGGGTGCAGTTTTACAAGCCACTGCTTCACAGCAATCCCTCCCTGAGGGGCAGCTTTGGAATGTCCCCATTGTTACAGTGTTCCCCAATGGCAGAAAAGAGTTTGGTGTTTTTTTTCCTTTTTTTACACCCTAAAATCCATATCTCGGACTCCATTGGGGAGACACTGTGCTCCTTTCCCATTGCGGTTTTGTTGTTTACCTTTAAGCTGTTTATTGTAACACCTGCCCTCTCTTCTGGGCTTTGTTATAGGAAAATTGAGGATGGCTCCAGATGGGAGGGGCATAGTAGGGGAGGAGCTAGCTACTCAAATTATTTGAGTGTAAAAAGTGTCTTTAATTCAGACCCGCCTACTATATACCCCATTGTCCCAGCATCCCCCAATAAGTCATAGCAAAGACTTTTACACAAATTCTCTTTATGCCTCCATTTCCATGAAAAGAAACCTGTTTAGCAAGAAACACCCCCAATCTGCCTAAAGTCCTCCCATTAGCTGATGCAAATCTTCACCCCCACAATGCCATGTGTTTATCCCTAAAAATAGGCGATCTAACAAAACATTTGCGCCAGTCATTTGCATCTTTCTAAAAGACTTTTTAGAAGCTTCAAGTTGACTGGGTGCAGTAGAGGTATCCTCATATTTATTGCTAGTTCTTAATAAGCCTTTTTGTGACCTATAGTTATTGCTGAAGGGTATGTGGGTGGTAGGAAGCCAATATGCTCCATGCAAATGAGTGTATATAAAACATACGAGAAAGCATTCAGGAATAAAGAAGTACTATACAAAAAACATTGAAAGGGAAGCAATATTTGCAGTCAAAACTATGTATAACCAAATACTTTGTTCCCCACTTGTTTAGGAGCAGAACGTGTGATCACATTAAAGCTGGAAATACCTGGATCAATGCCACCTCTCATTCAGGAAATGCTGGAGAACTCTGAGGGGCACGAGGCAACAGCATCCAGTCCAAGTGAGGATGCACCCAGTGAGAATGCGCCAGAACGCAGTCACAGCATCTCAACCAGCTCAGACGAGGAGCAGGTCAGCACATGTGCACAGGTGCAATAAGGACTGACCTTCCACTTCAGACATTCCCAAGACAATATGCACACAGGGATGACAAGCAAGGAGCAGCTTTTCCCCTATTGCTGGATTTGCAAACCCAAACCTTGTTCAACCTCCCCAGTAAGAAAAGACCAAGTTGGTTTCCATTTATATAAACCTATATACTTTTGCTGTTTACATTCTTAACTTCGCTGGACTCTTATAAACTAGAAGGAAGAGTACACTAATGCAGCCATTTTACAGAACAAGAAATAAATCTAAATCTATTTTCTCTTCTGATCATCAGATTGCATGATCTCTGAAGACTGCTCTGACTTTGTACATAACCTATTTACTGTTCTCTCTGCTGGATGTTTTTGGTGCTTTCCTTCTGTCTTGCATACATGAAATGATCAAGACAAGGTAACAGAATGGACTGTTGTACATGTCCACGTGAGGAACGAAGACTGTCACTTAGGTCATAACATGCCCTCAACTGCATTGCGTTCATTCTCGCCTCTGTCCTGTGAGGAAACTGTGGAAGAACATTCACTACATTATCTGAAGCCAGTTTTGTATCTGAGTAACTGTCTGTTTGGTTAGAAGACATTTCATTGTAGTTGTCAATGTCACTTTAACAAGGTGGATCAAACAGATGTGATTGTTTTGGTGGATGATATTTACAGGTGCATTACTACAGTAACTGTAGCCTCAAAGGCACTTTCCAGTGTTAAAATGTTTGTCTGTTTATTTTT
The DNA here is from genome assembly GCF_038048845.1 of Mixophyes fleayi. NCBI lineage: Eukaryota > Metazoa > Chordata > Amphibia > Anura > Limnodynastidae > Mixophyes > Mixophyes fleayi. Next base: position 69,407,886 of record NC_134406.1, read on the forward strand.
ATTTTTTCATGTTTACTTGTTCACAAGCCATTAGAGCAATGTTTGTGTGGGATTCACTACTTATGAGTGGGTATTGCATAAAAGTTTCCCCTATGATTCCCCAGAATACATCTCTCCTGTGCACAATAGCTCTGTTCACCAACAATCTATTAAGTGTTTGCTGTCAGAGGTCTGGCAGAAAAGCTATTTTGGCAAAGCAAGCTGTGAGTGGCAGGTGCAGATTTCCTAAGCCTGCCATACATAGGAAAAAGCCTCTAATAAGGACTGAGCGACAGTGTTAACATATACAAGCGAGATGTAACTTACACTACTCTCCAATTTAACTGGCACAATATGACTATAGTAAATGCCTCTGCCCCACACACTTCAAAAACACTCAAAGCCCACCCATTTTATTATTTTAATCTGTCTGGATCACAGTGACGGTGATACCACAGTAGACGTTAACACATTAAAAAGTGTTCATAGGTCTCATTTAAAGCACTAGTAGAAATTTTGGGGGATATTTTAGCAAGTCTGTGATGTATTCTTCACTGGCTCGGTTTGTACATTGAGATTGTTTAACAATGCTTTCTATGTTCATATACTGTTTACCTTTTTTTCCATGGAGTCTCCTGGCAAAGAATAAAATATATTTATTTTAAATCAAAGTATTCTTCGATGAGTTTGATAGAAAAACAAGACAAAAAAAAATATCTTTCCATTTTTTTTTAATGTTTTGTCTTCATTTCAAAAAGCAGAGTTGCTGTGTTTTGTTTTCGTATATTTTTTTCCTCCTCTGTATTTTCTCAGGACAGTTAAAATGTGTGCTTGGGCACAGCAGTCTAAAACATTTCTACAAGGCAAATTGGAACAGAGTACATGACATTTCATGAGTAAAAAAGAGCAGAAAACTGTATGTGTAACAACAAATGTTAAAATGCCTACACGATAATAAAAAACATCAATTACGTCATCACATAAAATAAGACAATGTACAAAAGTCTGCAACAGGAGGGACAAAAGGACTACACAAGATACTTTGTTGGAAAACATTTTTGTGCTCTTCGGGCACATAACTAATACATAACAAAATCATCATCTTCTTCATCAGACTCTGCAAAATATTTGACTTCTTTCCTGGCCCGGCCAGGCCTCTGTCGTGTCGCACTTTCAGAGCCAACTTCTGATGGGAAGATGTCCACGTCTGAATCATTGTCCATTACTGCTTTCTTGGACTTCTATAACACAGGATAAAAAAAAAGAAAGTCAAAATGCGCAAATCCTTTTGTTGAACGCTGTAATAATCACTTATGCACACAAGTTATTTTGTTGAACAGACTGTAGTTTTGGTTAATGGAGTGCAGAGAGCTACACATTGCTGCATCCATGTAAACGATGATCATCTTCTATTCTAAATGACGCCCATGTACATGAATGAGCCCAAAGGCATATCAACTACCAGCATCAAACATGCATCTCAACTGACAATGTTGCATGATTATTTCATGTGCCTGGTACTAAAGGCACTTCAATATTAACAGTTTTGTTTAACTGTGCCATAATGATATCTGTTCCAGTTACGAGCAAACCTGAGAGATATCTGTCAAACCATCCTTCAGATATACACAATGACATACCCATCACCGGCCTACTAAGCCACTTCCCCAGACTACTGTGAGAAAATTATATGAACAAAAGATTATATATAAATATGTGTGCGCTTTGGGTCATGGCAAATGAACTTGCTGGAAGTAGCCATTAGAAGATGGGTAGACTGTGGCTATAAAGGGATGCACATGGTCAGCAACAATACTCAAGTAGGATTTAGCATTTAAACAATGGTATTAAGGGACCTAAAAAACATTCCTTACACCATTATACCACCAGTCCGCACAGTTGATATAAGACAAGGTCAGAATTTGACGCAAACAACATGGATCCATCCAATCACTGCCTGTTCTGACGAATCTCGATTTCTTCAATGTTTTCCAATCTTCAACTCTCCAGTTTTGGTGAGTCTGTGCCCACTGTAACCTCAGTTTGCTGTCCTTAGCTGACCCTAGTCTGGCCTACTGCTGTAGTGCATCCACTTCAAGGTTCGATGTGCTGTGCATTCAGAGATGCCCTTCTGCATACCTCTGTTGTAACACATGGTTTTTTGAGTTACGGTCAGCTTCCAGTCAGCTGAACCAGTCTGGCCATCTCCTTTGGCTTCTCATTAACTATGCATTTTTAACAACAGAACTTCTGCTCACTAGATGTTTTTTATTTTGAAAATCCCAGGAGATCAGCAGCTTGAGATACTCAAACCACCCCGCCTGGCATCAAAAATCTTTCTACGGTCACATAGATCACATTTCTTCCACTTTCTGGTGTTTGGTCTGAACTACTGAACTTCTTCACCATGACTCCACGCATTGAGTTGCTTCCACATGAATGGCGATTTCGATATTTGCATTGACGACCAGGTGTACCTAATAAAGTGGGCATGATCTAAGTCCACACCCTCCTCTGCCAAAGACACTGAAGAGGCAACTTCACTTTTGAATGTTTAACATGATCAGCCCTTGGAGGGTGGGTATTGAGACACAGAACATAAAGCAGTCTACTTGAAGGTTGAATTTTGCAAGCAGTCTGATTATGAACTACAAAAGCTGCTATGTTAATAAGTATTTCATCTCTAATAATTGTTTTAGACAACTAGAAGTAGACAATTCTATAGTAGGGCTAGAAAGTGCTTATATGGATGAACCAGCAACAACAAAACAGTCAAAGTCATCAAGGCATAAAGTAACTTCAGTCAGTTTCAAAAGGGCACTTATCAGTAAACTACACTCTAAATAAATGGACAATTACATTTAGGTTCGATACTTATTACCTATAGTCTGGTACATTTGCTTAGGCACAAGAAACCACCTCTACATCTATCACGTTTGTACGGCTAGTTGACCAACACCATTCTTACTTTGCTGGATGTGGGCTTTGATGCGGATTTCCTCCCAGGATTGTATTCGCCTTCATTTTCGGAGTCCGATGTTTTTCTTTTCTTTCCTCTTCCTTTTGCTTTAAAAACAAAGAGAACACATGTGAAAGGCCTGGTGAAAGGTTCAGGTAATGCATTACTGCTCTCTAGTGGGGAAAGATGCAAGTCACACAAATAACAGCTATCTTCTAACCCTCATAACGGATCCTTAATATAGATAAGAAAACTAGGTCTAGGTGCGATCAATGAAGAAATAACATCAATAGGTCACTGGTTTATATACTGCATGTGCACTATTTGTAAAGTCGTGCAGAATGAAATATCCATAAGTTCATATTTCTCTTTCAATATGATTTTCTATCCAGTATATCAGATGTGCTTATCACATAGCATTAATTTAAGTGCAAAATATTTAGAGCTCTGCAATATGAAAACTTATACTTCTACATTTTACACTATTTAGCAATGTAACACTCTGTACCTTAGGTAACAGAGTAATAACTTACAGAAACCAGCACACCACAATGAGTTCCAGCACATGCGTTCTTTTTTTTGGTGAAGTTACAAAACACACTTCCTATTCAATCCTAATGGCTGATAGAAGAGATGGAAGCAGCACTATAGCAGAGTTGAGCTTGTGGAACAATCTTTATAAATGTGACTACTTACAATGATCACTACTAGTCCATGAAGGCAAAATATAAGAAGTTCTAAAGACATCTACCTTTGGGCGTTACAGATTTCTTTGGGGCTCCAAACTCTAAGTCGGAGTCCGAATTAACAAAAACATCGGACTTCTTTGGCTTCGGCGTTCGTCTTTGTTTCGGGGTTCCATCTGAAGGGGTTTTTGCTGCATTTGGAAATGAAAGAACAGCAAGCTGAAGTATATGTAATGATAAATACAGAATACGGTTTCTGTGCCAAACACCAACTGACATTGTTTACATTACACGGAGCTTTCTTATGAAGTGCCTCCTCATTATCTACTATATAAATGCCTAGTGGCGTGTGTGGGAAAAAAAAAACCCAAGCTGCAGCGCCACCTGCTGGGCAGAGTTATACACTGACCTATATATTTCTTGAAGGAGAAGTGACAGTTGGGAGTGGTTGGTGGTTGCCGGGGGCGACAGTGGGGAGTTTTTAACACCTTAAGTAGCTTGATGAAGGATTTGGCGATGAAGATGAAGGATGAGGTGATGGAGAAAAATGATGAGGTGGTGACATGTGGACAAAACCACGTTAAAAAAGGGCGCTTGCGTCGGGAAGTAACGCTCTTCCTGAGGAGGCCTGGGCTAGGCCCAAATGCATGACAAGAACATTTTTAACACCTTAAGTAGCTTGATTTGACTAGAATGCATAAGTATCATGCACGGGTTAACTTGTTATGTATATACCTTTAGATAGCCAAATCCATTCATTGACAAAAGCATGTTATAAAAATCAGACTAACCACAAAAGAGGAGGGGGGCTAAACTGACAGATAAAAATCAAATTTACATTCATCCAATGAAATTATATACATAGTGAACTTACATTCTTATATACACAACACATACAGATTTAAATCTTAGTGACCATTTTCTTTGAACACTGCAAGTCCACGCCGGTGCATACAAACCATCCTGGAGAAACCTTGCTCTCAAATGTACTATGGTATTTATGACATTGCTTATTACAAGGCACAAATAAAGGAAGCTTTTTAGTCCCATATAGCAATGAGAACTAAAAGGAAAATTAAACAAATGAAGAGACCTTTTTCCAATCACAGCCAACCACAAGGCTCACGTTACCTTTCTTAGTAGATGCTTTGCTGACTGGCTTTTCTTTAGACTTGTATGTGAACGAAGATAAGAGCGGGGAAGATTCATCGTCGTCACTGTTGTATTTTGGTGCATCTTCTAATGAAATAATAATTCAGCATATCACAACATGCAGCACTGAATGGTTTAGCAAACTAAACATTTCTGCCATAAAATACTGCCCTCTGCAAACAAACTATTTTTCTCCTATTCTTAAAAAGGACAGGTCACATTTCTATGTTGAACTTCTGCACCCTGTATACAAAACATGGTGACTAAGTTTCGCTGTACCCACAGCTTATCCTGGGCACCATTTTACTTCACATGCTGCTACTTTTCCCATACAGTTCAGAGTTCCTTTGCAGAATAGGAACCCAGCACAGATGGAGATAGGGGATTGGAGGGTGAATGCAGTTGTGCACATTACAGTAAATGCAAGTATAAGGAGAGATAGAGGGACTGGTTTAATAGAATTTGGCACCATCACTCATAACAGATGTTACCAACAGAGAGAAAACTCGAGTAGTCCCCTCCCTCTTAAACATAATCCATTTTACTGCTATTTATCAGAAATATATTACATTTTGTTAGTATATATTGGTTAGTGATTGGTCACCCTCTTCCCATCATGAAGGTTCACATTACCTTTCTTAGTAGATGTTTTGCTGGCTGGTTTCTCTTTAGACTTGTACGTGAACGCCGATGATAAGATGGGGGAAGAACTATCTTCGTCGCTGTTGTATATTGGTGCATCTTCTAACCAAACACAAATGCAGGATATCAACATATGCAGCACTGATAGTTATGTTTCTTGTTCTATCCTTAAAAAGGAAATATCACATACAGGTAGTGGACCCAAAGATGGAAACATCTGGGTAAAGGAGGGACACTAAGCATGCTGAAAGCAAGGACATCTACACAGGTGGGGATCATGCGTTAATTAAGCAAACAATATCCGTCAGTGTCGTGTATAAGAATGCTGGGTTTGTGTATACTTATGGCTATCACAGGTGCAAGAGGAGACATCAAAGCCTTATTGGCTTCCTGGCTCTTCCACTAAAGACTGGAAGACAGCACTACCTACTCCCTGACTACCTATCTCTCATGTAGCTCTTCGTAGAAAGGTGGCCCCTCCATTCCCTACCTGGTCACTTTAGAAAATAAAACACACACAATTTTGTCTTGCACCCTCGCCTGTGCTTGTTTCCAACAGTGAAGGGTTCTGGAATTTTCAGTATGTTGTTGAGAGCATTTTCCTGGCATGGTTTAGGTACAGTTATTCCCCTAGAAAGCAAGGTCAATGCTATGCACTACCTAATGGTACAGAGGTACCATTGCCACCCCATGATGCAGCCCTTCTTTCCTTACAGGAAGGATGTCTTCAAGGAAGACAATAATCAAAAAACTGCAGAACATATGTGGTTGAGCAGAGGTCTGAGGAGCACATAGTGGCCATCTCATTATGATCAAAATCCAATCAAGCATTTATTTATACGAACACCTAAGACAGCATTTTCCACCGCTAACAGCCAGGCAGCAGCTCAGTGACTTTCTTGAGGAAGAAGCATTCTGCGTCCCTCCTGTACCAATCCAAGCATTGGGAGACTCCATGCACAGAGCATGCAGGCCATACTGGCTGCATGTGGTAGCCCAACGCCTTACAAGGTTATTTTATATAGGCAATTTTGTCCACTTTGTAAATTTTAAAACTGTCCTATGACTAATATGTACTGTACAAACAATAACCACAATCCACCTTTCTCTCCCCCATCTCGAGAGCTCAGATTACCTTTTTTAGTAGAGGCTTTGCTGGCTGGCTTGTCTTTAGACTTGTAGCTGAACGTTGAAGAGAAGAGCGAAGATTCATCGTCATCACTGTTGTATTTTGGTGCCTCTTCTAATCAAATAAATATACCGGATATCAACACATGCAGCAATGACTGCTTAGCAAACTGAACATTTTTGGCATAGAACACTGCCCCCTGCTGCCCAAACATGTTTTGTTTTTTTTAATAAAAGAAAACCACCTAACCCTCTACCCCATCATAAAGGCCCACGTTACCTTTCTTAGTGGATGCTTTGCTGGCTGGCTTTTCTTTAGACTTGTAAGTAAGCGTTGAAGATAAGAGGGGGGAAGATTCATCATCATCACTGTTGTATATTGCTGCATCTTGTACTGAAATAAAAATACCAGACATCAACACATGCAGCAATGACTGTTTAGCAACCTGAACATCTGTGGCATAGAAACCTGCCCCTATGGCTCAATAATTTTTCTCTGTCTATTCTTAAAAAAGACATGTCACATACTACGTATTACATTGACTGGTGATAGGTCAGATATATATATATAAAAAAAAAAATTCCAACTTAATTTTTATTGAACTCAAAGTACACAATACGAGGGGGTACAAAAAAAAGGGGGCAGGGGAATAATCACAAAAAAAAGGTGGTGTACAGTATCCAATAAGAGCATGTGAATGCATGAGTTTTATATTATGGTAAGAACATTAACACAGCAAATGTCCGGGATATATAACATTTCACAATCTAAACAAATCTTAACTTATCAATGGAGTCCAGGCATTCCATTAACTTCCAGTACTCCAGCGTGACTTCCGAGACAATGACGAGCACATATACATCAAAATTGCATATCAATAGGAGGATCTTTCAATACAATTCTGGCTTTATACCATTACGTAAATTTAAAATATTGGTAAATGTTGATATCTTGCAGAAGTGAATTTATATAAAACTTTCCCATACATCAAATAACTTTTTCTCTTGTTTCTTTTTATAAATAAAGGCTTCTGCCCAGTGCATTCTTAACAGATAAGCCTGTTTTTCTTTGAACAGCGTTAAAGAAGGGGGTTGGGGGAGTAACCAAGATTGTAAGATACATTTTTTGTCTTCCTTCGAAATAAGCAGTCATTTCTTGCTGCCTAAAAAAAAAGTATTGTTCAAGCCCCCTAATACTGCCCATTCAGGAGATAACAGGACAAAGTTAACTAGTTGCTCTGTGGCATAGTCTAACTTGGATCCATAATTTGTTAATGTATGGGCAGTCCCATGAGCAGTGGTACAGCAATGCATTAGGATGCTTAACACTTTGGCCAATTAGGGACAGTATTAATACCAATGTTATGGGACCTGGAGGGTGACAAATAGCGCTATGAAAAAAAAAGTTTGAAAAATATTTCACGATAAATACTGGCAGCCGAAGTACGAGTACAATATAAAAATGTTTCTGGCATAGACGAGAGGTGCACGAGGGAAATGTAACGACCACCCTACCCTTTATTTTTTGGCAGGACCATCAGGTTTATTGTTCCAGACGAACTGCCGAAATGCAAAGTTCAAAAGTTTCTCATCTTGTTTCGATAAAAGTATCGATAGAACTTTCAGAGGATAGAATATTTTAGGAGAATTGTTTAACCATGTCAAAAAGTGGCTGAGGACAGTGTCTAGAATTACACATATACAGAAGTAGATCATCAGCAAAAGCGGTACATTTAATGGTGGCATTACCAATTGGTATGCCTTGGAAAGTATACCAGTTTTGGAGAGATAATACAAATAAGAGGGTCAGTAGGCAAATTAAAAAGTAATTGTGATCGGTGGCACACTTGTCTAATGCCTTTAGACATGTAAACTAGGCTGCCCTTATTAATAATGAGCTCTGTACGGGGATAATTATATAAGTATTGTATTAATTGTGAAAAGGGTGTCTAAAGGCATGTATTTCAAACACCTGCATAAAAGACCACTAAACAGTACCAAAAGGTCAGATTTAAAATAAAAACTGTAAAAAAAATTAAAACCACCCAACCCTTTACCCCATCATAAAGGCTCACGTTACCTTTCTTAGTGGATGCTTTGCTGGCTGGCTTTTCTTTAGCTTTGTAAGTAAGCGTTGAAGATAAGAGGGGGGAAGATTCATCATCATCACTGTTGTATATTGCTGCATCTTGTACTGAAATAAAAATACCGGACATCAACACATGCAGCAATTGATCTTTAGGAAACTGAACATTTTTGGCATAGAACACTGCCCCCTGCTGACCAATTATTTTCCTTCTATTCTTAAAAAGGACATGTTGCATACTATGTATTACATTGGCTGGTGATAGGTCAGATTTAAGAATCAAAAATGAAAACCACCCCATCCTCAACCTCTCCCCATCATAAAGGCTCACGTTACCTTTCTTACTGGATGCTTTGCTGGCTGGCTTTTCTTTAGACTTGTAAGTAAGCGTTGAAGATAAGAGGGGGGAAGATTCATCATCGCTGTTGTATATTGCTGCATCTTGTAATCAAATAAAAGGCAGGATATTAACTCACGCAGCAATGACTTTAGTACACTGAACAATTTTTGGAACAGAACAATTTTTTTTTTACTATTCTTAAAAAGAGGACAGGTCACATTTCTTTATTAAACTTCTGGAACCCATTCAAATAAAGCTCAACGGTTACTCCGCTGTACCCAGGAGTTGACTTGGGGATCCTATTTCTTTTTTAAGGCCATGCTCAACTACTTTTCCTATTCAGTCACAGTCAGGAGATCTCAAACATCAGTTGCAGACAGGGGTTTGGAGGGTGTCAATAAATAAAGGTGTGCGCATTACAGCAAAAGCAAATCTCTGCAGTGATGGGAGACATAAATAGCACACACTACACAAACTAAATGGCCAAAAATATGTGGACGCCTAAACATCATATTCATGTGTGTTTGTTGAACATCTCATTCCAAAACCATGTGTGTTCCAAACCATCCCAAAGGTGTTTGATAGTGCTGAGGTCAGGTCTCTGTGCAGGCCACTGAAGTTCTTCCACACAAACTCTGGAAACCATTTTTTTATTGACCTTGCCTTGCGAAAGGGGGCATTGTAGCAAGAGTTTGGGGGAAGATCCTTTCCTCTTTCAGCATGACAAACTTGGTAGCACTCAATTCTTAAGAATGTCATTGTATGCTGTAACATTAAGATTTCTCTTCACTGGAACTAAAGGCTCCAGGCAAAGCTATTCAAAAAAAAAAAATAATAATAATAATCCCAGACCATTACTCCTCTTCCACCAAACTTTACACTTCACAGTACCCACATGAGTAGGAAGCATTCTCCTGACATCTGCCAAAACCAGATTCATCTGTCAGATGGTGAAGCGTGATTTGTCACTGCAAAGAACATGTTTCACTGCTCCACAGTCCAATGACAGTTTGCTTTACGCTACTTGCATCAACATTTGGCATTGAGCATGGTGTCTTATGTGTGGCTGCAGGGCCATGGAAACCCAATTCACAACTGGCAAACACTTCTTGTGCTGATGTTGCGTGCGGAGGCAGTTTGGAACTCTGTAGTGTGTGTTGAAACTGAATACAGACTATTTGTATGTGCTTCAGTGCCCGGCGTTCCTGTTCTAAGAGCTTGTGTGGCCTACCAGCTTGCAGCGGAGCTGTTGGTCACTTCACAATAATCACACTTACAGTTGACAGGAGCAGCTCTAACAGGACAGAAATTTGGCGAACCGACTTGTTGCAAAGGTGGCATCCTATGACAAAGTCACTGAGCTCTTCATTACGGCCAATGCTACTACTAATGTTTTACTATGGTGATTGCATGGCTGTATGTTTGATGTTACACACTTGGTAGCAATGGCCAAACACTATTTGTCATGTAGTGTGTTTACACACACACACATTATATACGTGTATATATCTATATTTGCCCTTTATTTAATATCCTGTATAAAATATTTTCTTTTAGTAAATGATTTGGTGCTAGGTTAATTTTAATATAAACAAAAACCACAATCCACTTTACCTTTCTTAGATGCTTTGCTGGATGATTTTTCTTTAGACTTGTAGCTGAACGCTGACGTGTAGAGTGGGGAAGGCTCATCATCATCACTGTTATATTTTGTGGTTTCTTAATTAAATAAAAAAGCAGTATGTCAACGTACAATGCTTCCTCTTTATGATACTCCCCGTTATAACTCGATCCTCACCACCAGGTATATTCTCTACACAGAAGTGCATTAAACTAAATTAAATACATCACACAGCACCCTCTTATAACACCTTTGATATGATGTCAGTTTTGGCCTATGTTTTAAGCTGGCCCTATAAAGAGTCAGCACTTTATAACAGCTATGTTTAAATATTTTACTCAACACAAATAGAGGAAATTCGAATTACCATCATCGACTTTTTCAGAGAACGAAGTGGAAGAAAATATGTCTTCAACATCTTTTTTCTTTTTCGCCTCAATTGACTTTCTATAGGAGGAAGAAATGGATCACATGCAAGAGTTCAGAAATAAACCCACAGATGCTGTTATTTTACTATTAGATCTATGTAGAGGGTAGGAACATACTCTGTAGATGCCGTTGATTTGAAAGGAGAAAAATCATATTCATCCTTTTCTGGACTGTCTGAGTGGGCATCATCGTCATCATTTTCATTATTTGGAACAGTACACGATCGTGGCTTCAAGTCATCCAAGTTGTTGTTATTACTAATAATTTGTTCATCATCATCATCATCTGCATCTTCTTCTTCAGAAAAATCAAATGTATATTTGGGCCTTTCAGCTGTGGAAGAGGGAGAAATGTTATGACCTGGGTATAGATATCCAATGCGCCATGCTGGCAAGATCACCAAGTAATCGTGTCTACATATTTCTATGTTTACCTATTCTAAATGTATCTTCCTATTACATTCAGGAAATTCAGCAATTACAGTAGTGGTGTGCTGCCCCTCAAACAGAAATCTCAGAGTTAAACCCTATAAAAATGTACAATTAAAGTGTCCGATAGTAACGTTATGGACGTGAGGAGGCATTATATTAGCTGTTGTACTACACGAACAAGTAACGGAACAGACGTGAGGAGGCATTATATTAGCTGTTGTACTACACGAACAAGTAACGGAACAGACGTGAGGAGGCACTATATTAGCTGTTGTACTACACGAACAAGTAACGGAACAGACGTGAGGAGGCATTATATTAGCTGTTGTACTACACGAACAAGTAACGGAACAGACGTGAGGAGGCATTATATTAGTGGTTATACTACACAAAAAAGTAACTAATGGTAGGGACATGAGGCATTATATTAGTGGTTATACTTCATGAATATTATTGATGTACATAATGCATAGAACCAGCAATTTAAGTCCTGGCTTTATAAATCCTTTTTGGGGACACGTAATTATCACCCCCAAAGAGTGACTTGGTTAAAATAAATTTAAATGACCTAGACTTAAAAGTCAGGAATGAATATTACTGTAATGCAGCAAATAGGACCAGCAATGAAAGCCCCTAAATCTCAAGTACAAGTTGTCTGACTCTGAAATACCACATTGTAACATTCAATGATATAAATGGAGCAAAAAAAAATATTTTTAAAAATTATTATTGCAGTACCGTGTGTCAAATCCAGGTGTTCGATTGAGCCCTTGTGTAAATGACTGGAATGTTCTTATCAGCTTAAATTCCCAGATTTTTATGTCCCTGTCCTTTTTAAAAAATGTGAGAAATGTTATGATCTGGGTATAGATATCCAATGTGTGAGGACTAGACACCCCCGTGGGTAACCACTTTTCTGGACCAGGACACAGTCGGTGTTAATGGTTTTTACGATTAACACTATTCCATCAACTTTAAACCCTACAAATAAACTCCGAAATGTTGAAAAAACGATGTGAAAGAGGATTTATGTACTTACGTTAAATCCGTTTCTCTGATTCCGTCTGGGGGACACTGCTTACCATGGGTTGTGGAGGGAGCTGGTGGAGTTGGCACCTAACTAGTTAAGTTTTAGTACTGCCGACAGACCCCTCCCCTCTACAATCCCCCTGGACTCTTCAGTTTATTAAAAAGCCCTAGGAGTAAGGCCAGTCAAACAAGAGCACACAGAAGAAGGGAGGGATCGCAGTGTTCCCCAGACGGAATCAGAGAAACGGATTTAACGTAAGTACATAAATCCTCTTTTCTCTTTCATCCAGTCTGGGGGACACTGCTTACCATGGGGACGTTCTAAAGCAGTCTCCTAAGGGTGGGACTACTCTGAAAATCCCGCTCGCAAAGCATTACGAGCGAAATTTGCATCAGAAGATGCAAATACATTAAATTGGTAAAACTTTGTAAACGTGTGGACAGAGGACCAGGTGGCTGCTCTGCAAAGCTGGTCCGCAGAAGCCCCATTTCTCGCTGCCCACGACGCCCCTACCGATCTGGTGGAATGGGCCGTAAGTCTCTCCGGCACAGGACAGTTAGCCTTTATGTAAGCATGTCTAATGGTTGCCGTAATCCATCTAGCGATGGACTGTTTAGAGGCTGGCCAGCCTCTCTTATTAGCCTCATAGAGAACAAACAAAGAATCTGTACGTCTAATCTGAGAAGTTCTTTTTACATAGATGCGCAGAGCCCTAACAACATCTAACTTTTCCATAGTCTGGTGATCAGATTGGGAAGTGGATGAAAAAGCCGGAACTACAATTTCCTGGTTAAGGTGAAAAGCCGAAACTACCTTCGGAACGAAGGAAGGAAGGGTTCTTAAGACCGCTCTGTCCTCGTGGAAAAGCAAATATGGTTCCCGACAAGACAAGGCTCCTAATTCCGAAACTCTTCGAGCAGAAGCGATAGCTAAAAGAAAGAGGGCCTTCCAGGTCAACCACTTTAATTCTGCCACACGCAAGGGTTCAAAAGGAGGCCCTTTACGCATTTCCAGTACCAGGTTGAGATCCCATGGTGCTGTCGGCGGAACATAGGGAGGCTGAATATGCAGTACTCCCTGGAGAAAAATCCTGATATCTGGTAAATCGGCTAATTTCATATGGAAAAAACCCGAAAGTGCCGATACCTGGACCTTTAGGGAACCTAACCTGAGACCTGCCTCCAAGCCATCCTGAACGAAAGCTAATAAGCGAGTGAGGCGAAAGGAGGAAGAGTGGCAAGTCCTACCTTCGCACCATCTAATGTAAGCTCTCCAAATCCGGTGATAGATGCGAGCTGAAACTGGTTTTCTAGCTCACATGAGGGTGTTCACCACGTCTGGGGAGAAACCTCTAGCCCTCCAGAGGCTGGCTTCAACAGCCATGCCGTTAAACTGAGCTGAGGTAAATTCTGGTGTAGGAATGGACCCTGAAGGAGAAGATCGTCTCGAGATGGTAGACGAACCCCGGGTCCTTCTGCCATGGAGATTATGTCCGCGTACCAGACTCGGCGCGGTCATGAGGGAGCTATCAGAATTACTGGCAGACCCCCCTGCCTGACCCGTCTGAGAACGCGAGGAAGCATGGAGATAGGAGGAAATAGGTATCCCATCCTGAACTCCCATGGCATGGTCATGACGTCTACTGCCACGGCTAAGGGGTCTCTTGACCATGCGCAAAACCTGAAAACCTTCTTGTTGTGTCTGGAGGCCATGAGATCTATGTCCGGAAGGCCCCACCTCTGAACTAGGGACTGAAACACCTCCGAATGAAGAGACCACTCCCCCGGCATCATCTGGTTGCGACTGAGATAGTCTGCTTCCCAATTGCGTATTCCTGGGATGAATACAGCCGATATAGCCGGAACATGAAGTTCTGCCCAAGACAAAATCTGGGCTGCAATTTTCATTGCTGCTGCACTCCTGGTTCCTCCCTGTCTGTTGACATATGCCACAGCCGTGGCATTGTCGGACTGAATTCTGACAGGGTGGCCCTGGAGGAGGGATTCCCCTCCTTTGAGGGCTAAAAGAATCGCCTTCAGTTCCAACACATTTATGGATAGGGATGATTCCTGAACCGACCAAAGGCCATGAAGCCGGAGGTGAAGGATAACCACCACCGAACCTTTCAGGCTGGCGTCTGTCGTGGCTATGACCCACGCCCCCGGAGAGAAGGATCTGCCCACTGTCAAGTGATCCTGAATCAGCCACCACTGGAGAGATTCTCTGGACCTCGGGGATAGAGATCTTCTGGAGGTTCAGGCGTAGATGGGATCCACTGAAAACAGCGAGAGTGGGCTCGAGCGAAGGGAATGGTCTTGAAGGAGGCCACCATCTTTCCTAGCAACCGCATGCACAAGTGGATTGATGGTCTGGGAGAGGACAAGACCTGGGGTGTTATACTCTGAATTGAAGAGGCCTTTTCGACAGGCAGGAACACCTTTTGCTGGCTGGTGTCCATGATGAGGCCCAAGAAAACCATGCGTTGACACGGAACCATCTGTGATTTCTTCAAGTTGATGAGCCATCCGTGGCCCTTGAGAACCGCCAAGGCAAGGGACAAGTGATAACGCAAACAACTCTCTGAGGAGGATTTGAAGAGCAGGTCGTCCAGATAAGGCACGACCTGGATGCCCAGAAGGTGAAGACGAGCTGCCATAACCGACATGACTTTTGTGAAAACCCTCGGCGCCGTGGAGAGGCCGAAAGGGAGGGCCCGAAACTGATAATGGGAGGGTCCTACAGTGAATCTGAGGAGGGACTGATGGCCCTTCCAAATAGGATTGTGGAGGTATGCATCTTTTATGTCTATGGAAGCCATAAATTGATCTTTCTCCAAACCGTTTATGACCTACCTCAGAGATTCCATCCGAAATATGTAGACTCTTAGGTGCACATTGAGGGTCTTTAGGTTTAAAATGGGTCGGAAGGAGCCGTCCGGCTTCTTCACAAGGAACAGGTTTGAATAAAACCCCTGACCCTTTTGGAATTCTGGAACCCTGCAGACAACTTTCTGAGAGAGAAGAGAGGCGACACAATCCTGTATTGCCTGTCTTCTGGATGGATCTCGGGGTAGAGGGGTTACGAAGAAACGATGGGGCCTGGGACCCAACAGGTCTATCCTGTATCCCCTTGATATAATGCCCCGAATCCAGGAGTCTTGGGAGGACTCTGTCCACTGTTGAAGAAAAAAAGACAGAAGACCTCCCACTGGGGTTTCCCCCTGGGGAAACGAGTGGTCGCCAGGACGCAGGCTTCTCCTGAGTTTTGGAGGCCTGGCGCCTGGCCGAAAACGAGGATCTTCCTCTAGAGGAGGAGCCTCGGGCATTGGGCTGTTTACCCCTAAATGACTGTCCCCTGGACAAGGAGGATCCTCGAAAGGGCTGATGGAAGGAGCTGAACCTGGGTTTCCTGCTTCTACCTGGGAAAACCGGCAAGGAAGTACTCTTGCCCCCAG
The DNA here is from genome assembly GCF_038048845.1 of Mixophyes fleayi. Lineage (NCBI taxonomy): Eukaryota > Metazoa > Chordata > Amphibia > Anura > Limnodynastidae > Mixophyes > Mixophyes fleayi. The sequence goes on from NC_134406.1 coordinate 69,423,823, forward strand.
TTGCCTGGGATATCAAGGTATCTAAATCCGGACCGAACAAACCTGCTGCTGAAAAAGGAATGATTTCAACAGACTTTTTTGATTCCGCATCTCCTTCCCAGGATTTCAGCCATAGAGTTCTTCTGGCTGAAATGGATGCAGCCTGTATAGAGGAGGAGACAGCCGCTGAATTTTGTGCCGCCTCATAAATGTACCCCGATGCCTCTTTTAAATGTAAGGTATGGGGGAGTAATTCAGAGCCCTGTAAGGCCTCTGCCAGCTGGTCTGCCCATACTTCCATGGCTCTAGCAACCCAAGCTGAAGCAAATGTGGGTCTAAAGGACGAACCTGCAGCCGCAAAAATAGATTTCAGTTGGGATTCAACCTTCCGGTCATTGGCATCCGGAAGGGATGCTGAACCAGAAGCTGGAAGCAAGGTGTGTTTAGCCAAACGGGCTATGGGAACATCTACTTTTGGAATACTTTCCCAACGAATTACCTCCTCCTCCTGTAAGGGGTACAAGGAGGAGAATCTTCTGGGAACTGAGAACCTCTTCTCAGGTAGTTTCCATGCTCCTTCTGCAATGTCTACGAGTTCCCTAGATGGGGGAAAACGGCAAGCCTTTCTTTTGGCCTTCTTAAAAAGAATTCTGTCTCTAGGCGTAGGATCCTCCGGTTCTGGGAGGTCCAACGCCTGTCTAACTGCAAAGACCAAATCATTAACAAATTGGCTTTTAGAACTATCCTCCTGTTCCGAAGACTGAACTTGGTCAGAATCGAAATAAACTGCCCCCTCATCCTCAGAATCTGAAAGGACCGTGATAGGATTTTCTGATCTAGGTCTCTTTCTTTTAGCGGACGGGATGTTTGGGGACTCAAGCAACAAGTTAAGCTTATTTAAACCTTTAAGGAAAGCTGTAGACCATGCCGCTTCTGTGAGGATAGGGGTCTGGTCAGAAAAAGAAGAGGAGGGTCCTGGTAAAGACGCTCCAATGGACCCTGTGGTAACAGGGAGGCCCAGCTGAGTGCTATTATTAGAAGCCACCGAAGTAGCCATATTAGATAGCAATTGGTTAGATTGTAATACCATCTGAGCTAAGGAGGTAACCGACTGTGTCAGGGAGGCTACCCAGGCCGGCTCCTCCGTCAGAGGGGCTGTGGACTGATGAGTCTGCACAGTGGAAGCCCCTGCATCACAGGCAGAACAGAGCGCCAATTTAGGGTCCCCCTGCCCACACGGTAATTTAACTTGACATTTTGAACAAGTGAAATATTTTGCAATAGGGCCCTTTCCCTTATCTTTCATTCTTATAAGGAAGGCACACTAATCACACAGATTAAAGGGTTAATTTAGCTGTGTAAACAGAGAATAGAGAGAGATATGTATGCAGGAAAAAAAACAGATTTGTATAACAAGAAACAACTAATCTATATAATAAAAGTTGTACTTGTAATAGTTAAACACCAAATGTTTGTAGGCAAGTAGGAGACTATAATGTAAACCTTACTAGCCTACTTTTTTCCACAGAAAAATAAACAATATGTGTGTTTAAAAGCAATACTTAGCCCAGGGGCCACAAAGGAGATAAGTCCACGGCAGTTTGTCCTGTGTCTGCTTCCTCAGCTCTGCTCTCTCTTCCCGGGCTTCCTTTGGCGCCAGAAGACTGGGATATACCATCTCTCTGTGGAAGGAGGGGGGAACTCTATGTATTAGCTCCCCCCCCTTCAATAGCTCTAAAAACGTTTTTTTTTTTAAAAAAAAAGAAAAAAGAAAAAAGAAAAAAATGGAGCGTGGCAGATAGTGGAGACCTCTATACAGAGTTCTCCGCAGCGACATACCCGGCCTCTCCTCCTATGCATGAGGGGGGAACCGTGGTATAGCCCCCTTCCTCCTCTCTCCGTAGTGCTGCTGGCCCGAAAATCCAAGATGGCCGCCGCTACTTGTAAATCCGATAACCGGCACTCTCTGCCTGTAATGGCAGCGCCGATTATCGGGGAGGCTGGAGGAGTGCAGCGGGTCCATGAGAACGCTTGTCACTCCTCAGTTTAGGCCCCCTTTTTTTTAGTTTCCCTGTCAGTGAGAGCCGCTGGCTCTCATCTGACAGGAGAATGCCTGCGCTGCTAGCTGTGAGTGTGTTCTCTATCATAGAACACACTCCAGCGCTGCCACCTATAGAAAGTAAAAAATAAAATAAAATAAAAAAATGTTTAAATTAAGCTAAGCTTTAAAAAACACTGCCTAACTCCAGGGCACCTGAAAAAAACCGAAGAGTCCAGGGGGATTGTAGAGGGGAGGGGTCTGTCGGCAGTACTAAAACTTAACTAGTTAGGTGCCAACTCCACCAGCTCCCTCCACAACCCATGGTAAGCAGTGTCCCCCAGACTGGATGAAAGAGAAATAAACAGACTTACCTTAAACCCGACGTTGGACATGTGCATTCATCGGAGATGTCCAGCGTCGGGTTGAAGGTAAGTCTGTTTATTTTCACATCGTTTTTTCATCATTTCGGAGTTTATTTGCAGGGTTTAAAGTTGTCGGAATAGTGGTAATAGTTAAAGCGTACCTGACCCGACAGTATGACAGATTTAAAAGTCCTAATACTGAAAGGTCTTTTTAAAAATGACAGGGAGAGAAAAATCTGGGAATTTAGCTGATAAGAACATTCCAGTCATTGACACAAGGGTTCAATCTAACACCTGGATTTATGACCCACTACTTGGACACACTTCACACCCCACAGCAAAGTGACTCCAGATCTCTGAACTCTGAACGCTTCCATCCCTAACGAAAACCTCAATTTTATTACTTTAGCTTATCCTAATGATATATTCCCCCTCCCCCTTATACAAATTTATTGATGTAACAGCTCTTAAATGTTGTGCTTGTTTCTTAGTCGTTCATTTGTAAAGATGCCTGATGAAGGGGTCTCTTTGCTCTGAAAGCTACCAAATATATTATTATTTCTTTTGGTTCGCCAATAAAGGTATCACACCTATAATACTTTTATCTTTGTTGACACAAATTTTTTTAACATCACATAGAAATAAATGTGAAAGTTTCCCATATCCTAACCAGCGTTATAGATATGGAACATTGGATGTAACTTAAATTCTCTAAATTGCCGACAGCCATTTAAGGCTCAGAGTAGCTCACTGCAGTTTAATGGATTTACTGACAGATGGTGTGAAGAAAGGATGGACACTGCATGATCAAGTCATATCATTAATATTTTGTTGGAATAAAGCAAGGTACAGTACAGTTTTTTTTAACCGATTATTGTGCCAACCACACGATAAACAACTGTTAGGTCCGTTATTGCATTAGTGTGTATGCTCCCAGTGTCATGTTTTATCATACCAAAGCACATCGTATTGTTTCATTTGATTTTTATAACTGGACTAAAAATATCTGTAAATGATAGAGGGCAAATTCTGAAGTTGCACTCACAACCAGCAGAGTAGGCAGACCTCCATAAAGTTTACAGAGTCACGATCTTTTCAGCAGATGGTTATGACAGATGAAGAGCACAGGTCTGAAGGTAAATCATATAAATTTGTGTAAGTGTGTGGCATGAAACAGCATGCTGATCGGGACTTTCAGTCGTTGGTAAAATCGTTAAATCAGGAGAATTTTCTGTAGTGTGTACCTAGCTTAAGTTACTGACATCTTCATGAATTGAAGAATGCTATTAGTATTTTTAATATAAAACTTCTTCTGATGGTCCTTTATCTACAAACTTAGAAAATGAGTTCCTCCTTTAGATCAATATGAGTCCCGGAACCTGGATTGGAAACTTTTTGCAACATTCAGAACACACTGAAGTTCCGTCCTAGTCACACTGTTACAACTCACCAGCTGCTCTCCTCAGTAATGAGTCCCGAGGAATAACCACAGGTTCCACCACCTCTGCCTCTTCTAGGTCACTGTCTGACTTGGATTCATCTTCTGACCAAGGATTCCTCTTCTTTCCTTTCTTGACTGAGGATTTTGGAGTCAGAGTGTTCTTTTTGGCTCGAGGGCCTAAGAAAATGCAAAGCAACAGAGGAAATAATTAAAACATGAATATGATCTCAAGTCGTATAATGAAATATGTAAACATTAAAAGTATGTTCTCTTCATATGCAATATAAATTAACACAAGATCAAAAACACTATTTTGCCTAATTCTGTGTGAATGGATATCAAACCGAAACAGTGTGTATTACTTAAAGCTGTGCTAAGGACAAAATGATAAAGATAATTTGCAGTAAATTTTAAAATAAAACTGCTGCCTTATTACTTGACACGCCACAAATGCTCAGACGTAAAGCAGCAGGAATATTCCACACACCGGATTCTCTCTCTTTCCTCTCCCGCTTGGGCTTTACAGGTTTCACTGGAGTGGTTGTCTGAGAATCTTCTCCACCTCCCTCTACTGGAGTTGAGCCAAACTCATCATCAAATTCCAGTTTCAGTGCTATGGAGTCAATCTCGCCCTTCAAATTAACAAAAAAAAAGACCAAAACTTCAAACACGTCATTAACAGACGCTTTCAACAATCCTAAAAACCACACTGTGAAAGAGCAATTCTCAGCACATCAGTTATTGGCAATCTTTCTACATGATGTGAAAATAACTGCCGATTTGCACAGACATTACTAGTGTTTTATGTATTCTGCAATTGCAAGAGATAAACCAGTCTCACCTTCTTCTTCTTGAGCATCTTCTTGCTGACGTCGGCTTTCATTGCACTTATCTGAGGCTCTATCCTTCTGCCATACATTGAAGGCAAGGTCTCCTCTAGTTGAAGCTTCTTCATTTTTGGTTTGCCTACTTTACCCTTTATGGCTTTCCCTGCAAATCCAGCTAAAACATCCTCTCTTTCCTGTGCCTCCACTTTCTAAAACAAAATCGGTGAAACAACATGAAAAGTATCAGTAACATTCACTAGAGATATACTGCTTTCTATGTATACATTATTAAATTCAAACTGTGGTACAAAAACCATTACAATTTTCCCACATCTCTCCTCATGAAATATACTTTAGAATTACCCCAAAAGAACTAGGCAGAAGGCCAATACATTATTATCAAGCACTTGACAATCAAAATCTTTGTGGCTACGTAGCTGCACATAATGTGTGCCTTGCATTTCGATCCCTACATTCCCAACGAGTAGGACGCTATGATCTTCTGCTGTACTGTATGTAACTATGGTTACTTATGGTAAATTCAATCCGATATGCTGTCTGTGCAGTGTTGTGGAATATGATTACCCATACATATACACACATACTATATAATAGTATTGTCCTTTAACCAAAGTCTCTTGTGGAATATTGTATTTTGCTTGCGAATGTCATTACTAGTCAATGTCAATAAATGTTTGTTTTTAAAAATATAACATTTCGTTTAATACATTTAATTATCACAAACTAAAAATAAGAAAAACATTGCTTTATGAAATCCTTCACCCTCATTAAAAAAGTCAAAATTTTAAACCCACTTCAAGTTCTTCAACAAAAGCTGCCAAGTCTTCTTTCCAGAGGTCTGATGGAGATTTTCTTTTTAGGTCATTGAGCTCCTTCCCCTGCAACACAAGTAAAATTAATAACTTACGAAAACTACATACAACTCCATCCACAACAGATAACTTACAATGTGTATTTCTTTTTCTGCAGACTGGTCTTATACAATACTTAGTAAAATAACTAAGCGCAGACCTAGAATATAAAATCAGATAGCTAGGATCCAGGGCCAAAAGTTAGAAGCCAGCAACTTTGCACGGAAAAATGTGCGAGATACAGTGTCTGCTGATATTGGGCAGCATGTTGGCTAAGTGGTTAGCACTTCTGCCTCACAGCACTGGGGTCATGAGTTCGATTCCCGACCATGGCCTTATATGGAGAGCATACAAACTCCTCACAGATGTCTGCTGGGGTTTCCTCCCACACTCCAAAAACATACTAATAGGTTAATTGGCTGCTAACAAATTGACCCTAGTGTGTGTCTGTCTGTGTGTGTTAGATAATTTAGACTGTAAGCTCCAATGGGGCAGGGACTGATGTGAATGAGTTCTCTGTACAGCGCTGCGTAATTAGTGGCGCTATATAAAAAAATGGTGATGATGCTGATAAAGGATTAGAGGCATTATGTTAAATAAATTATTTAGCTCAAAAAAAACCTGCAAAGTTTACATTAGAACAGCACCAATGCCCCCACAGTGTCCAAAGTACAAATATATAAATGCCCTAACCCATCAGCTGGTGCCTCCATGTTATACCATTAACCCACCAGATCAGTCAACAAACACATACTGCTGTCAGAGTTAGCCTGTGCAAGCACATACCAGCTTGTGCCACCACAGCAGCCATGCCTCCACATACCATTCTGTGGTGCCCATTATATATGCAACATTGGGGGCGTAAGCTGGCACGTGGAGGCAATGTATTAGCACCACCACAGTACATACTAAGGCACCCTCAATATATCAGCCTGTGCCTCCAGAGTACCAACATCACTGCTTCATATATCAGCAAGAACCACCTACTATAACAACCTATGCAACACAGCATCCCCTCAAACTAGACAGTGTATTGCATAAGCAGCACTTTGGCTCGCAGGGACCATTCATGTCAAACCCTCTTGTCAGCTATCCAGCAGCCGCTTATACCTTTTGTCAGATCTTAAGAAAGGTAGTCTGCATGTGCAGGTCACATGGTGAGGTCAGCAAACATGGTCAGTTTTTTCAACATGGAGCCCCCTCGTACAGACTAACTATTGTTAACTGCCAACAGCCGTAATGAATATTAGGCTATTACATGACAGAGGGTTTCTGTATCCCAGCATCCAGTCCCCAGCCCTGGTGATAACCAGTATACATCCACTTGTAAACTAAAATAGGATTTTCATACCAACGTTATTTCTACAATTCTATTTGGGGGACATCTCTAATTTCAGGTACAGAGAGCAAATGCTGGAGAAGGCACGTCCTATGCATTTTGTACAAATCTGTTTGTATCTTTAGTTCCTCTCCTTCTATACCCCCCCCACCCTCTCCAAACTTTCAAAGGAGTTGCCCCTTGAGGAGGATTCTCTCATTTTCCTTGAGAAATGAAAGGACCTACATCTCTCATCCTTGGGTCTTGGAGTATTCACTGGAAAGAGCCACCCCTGAATAAGAGTTTTGACCAATTTTAGGCACAAAGGACCTCCCCAGGATCTAAGCCAAAGTGCTCTCCTTTCAGGAACAGCAAAGACCAAAATTGTGGACTGGATAAGTCAGGCAACCAGGACAGCCTCAAACAACTATTCAGATGCGGTATACTAAAGGCAGCAATTCTGATCTTGACCAATAAGATTGTATGCCCTCACTAATCTGCTCAGTCCAGATCTTGACTGCTTTGTTTACCCAAGCAGACGCTAGAATAGTTCTGAGTGTTGTACCAACTGCAACATAAATGCTTAGAATCACTTCACATTTTCTATTCATGCTGTCCTGGTAATTCAAGGAGGCAACACACAATATAAGAATTATGGAAGACATGGAAAGTGGCTCTCCCTGAGTATTCTACTCAGAGAATGTTTTGGAATGCAAAACTTGTACTGAACCCAAAGTTTTCAGTCAGGTTGAAGCCAGGCAACACAAAAAAGCTCTGAAAACTTTGGGGAGGAAGGAAAATTGTATGTTACTTTTTCCTCTAGTCTAAAGAAGTATCAGGAACCACCAGTTGCTGAGAGTCCTGAATAACTATGGCCTTTTGAAAGCTAGGACTAACTCATATATACCCCGATTCCTGCTCCCAACCTGTTGGGTTCTCAAAATCTGAGTCCTTTGGGATATCGCCTTACTCCAGAGAGAAAATTTCATAGGACTGACTATGGGCGGAACTGTGGCTCTTGCAAGGCTTCTGAGCTTTTAGAGGATGCCAGCAATCTCTCCAGTGAGAAAGACGATCGCACCAATCCCAGAACGGACTTTGCCAAAACTGAACCGAAGATTGTTCGTGAATCACTGACAGGGGCTCTGGCAACCACGGAGTAGAAATGTCCCGAGAACATCTGACTGCAAAAGTGCATTTGGCAATTGTGAAGATACGTGGTTCCCAAGTCACTCAGACACAGTATTAGAGGAAAAACATAGAACGATTTATTCTGAAAAACAGCATACAATACAGCACTCCCACCTTTTTCAATAACAGATCCAGCAAGTGAGGAAACCAATAAATCCAGTGAGATATGTTCCACAGCGAATCTCTGGCAGAGTATCACCTCTTGGCCAAAGTCAGTCACTCTTTTTCAGTTCCCTGGCTAGCCTCTTTTATCACCTCCTAATCCCAATTTGGGAACTGCCTGCCCAGGGGAGTTGAAAAAGGTCTCAATTGTTGGGTTTATCACACTTCCAGCCCCCTCCCCTACATTACCCAGGTGTCTTCCTTCAGGTGACCCCCTGCTGGGTCCAGATCCTGACTGTCTGTAGAGCTCACTAGAGGACAATAGGGAGCACACAGAAATAACAATGGTAACTTAATTCACTCAACTCCTGAGTGCTCCCTGTGGAGGTGGAATTTAACCTCTGAAGCGCTTTTCCAAGGAGATGTTACAGTTCCATCACGGATACTTCCCGATATCAACATGGCTAAAAAGTGAAGTCCGGATATGGAATAGAATAAGGGGTTGTAACACTGGTTCCATACACCATGTCCGTTTCTTTACAGCAATATTTCCCTGACATTTGAAAGTGGTAAAATATATAACTGATCTTCCTCCATCAGACTTTGTTCTGGAACTGGACCCTTATCAGACATGGTATTAGCACGACAACAGGGAGCATAGCTGAAAGTGAACTTATATCCATCTAATATTTTGCTAGTTTATCTATACCTATATATTGTTTACAGTAGATTAAAGTCAGACAACAGATCTTTCCTCATGGGAAAGATGGCTCTGGCACTGCTGAGGAGAAGATATGGCCGTCAGTTCGGCTTGGTTTTCCTGTACAAGGTAAAGCCCGCCAAGGAGGAGATGCAATAGGTTATGCACCACACCCCAAAGCTCCAGTCTGGATATAGCACTGTCTGAAAGACACCATTACCCGTCCCTAGTGAGGGTCTGCTGCTCCTGGACTGTGGTCAGTCTGTACAGCAATGCGGCTGAACCACTCTAGTGCCGGAGGTTCCCTGGTCACTATACTGATGAAGCCATCCCACAAAGGGAGCAGGGAAAGCGGCAGCTGAGGCATCCAATCAGACACCTGTCACACTCCGCTGCTAAAACAGTTGTGCTACAGTACTGCTGACACAAAAATGAGACACTAAGTTTACAAAGTGAAGAAAGAAATACTTTACATCTCACTGCTGCCTTTGGGAGCAGAGTGTAAAAGCTTCCTATGCCATGGGCACTGATTGTCTGTTGGTAGAGGGGTATAAAAGAGAAGGAGATTCAAACTGATTTGAACAAGATCCAATCAAAATGCCTACTCCAGCACAAGCACCAAGGTAGCAGTGTCCACAAAATTGGACAAAAGAAATGTATTTTAACAAACTGTATTTTTTTCTTTGTTTTATTCAGGAATTACACTGAAACCATCCACACTCAGGCAATCCTGATCAATGATCTGGAACCAAAAAGAACTGGAACCCAAGCCTGGTTTTGACATCTGTTTTCTAACAGAGGCTTTGTTCAAAAGCTATAATCTTATAACAAGTATTCTACACATTATAATCATTTGCAGCTGTTCCACTGGATTCTAGGATAAGGCAAACCTTACCCTAGTATCCACTGGATTGCCAGTAAGGCAAAGTCACACTCATATAAATAAGTTTAGGTTCAGAATAATCTAAGCTTAATACATAAGAAAAAAATCTACTCATGGACAGGATACAATTTCCATTTAAGAATGCTAGACAGACTATATTGCTGAAGTCCCATAGTATGAATTAGATTTTCCATACGCCAGGCAGCTTAATTTAATTATGTTAAACGATTATATTCATGGAAATCAAACAAGATCAATTTTACTCAATGTATGAAAGTTATAATAAAGTGCAATACAATCATACCTTCATATCTCTCTGTTTAATCAGCTCATCTACCCTCTCCTTGGAAAGGCTCCAGAGAGACATATTGAGAATGTAGTTAAAATCCGGCCCTGATGCAGAGCCGGAGTCCGAGGAACTGTCCTCATTCTGATCCTGGAGATCATCTTCCTCTGCAGCCTGTAAAGAGACCAGATGATCAGCAGGGTATTGATCAATTTGCACGTGTCTCTCAACACAGGGAAGAACTAAGGAGATAGTCAGTGGAAAAAATGTCCACTGCTGAACCACAAAAAATGGGTTGGATTTTAAGGTGAACTGTGCATATGTAGGTAAATCAGTTGCCTAAAACTGTAGAATGTTTTCAGGTGGAACACAGATTTCCTGTGACATTACGATATTGCAGAAGTCCATTAGTGCTTACTATACAAAAAAATAGAAAAAGGAGGGTTAATTCTAAAAAGAAACATTAAATCAACAAAGTAGTAACACATGATCTACCTTTTCCTGTGCTTCTTTCCAGCCTTTAACAGGGTCCGACTCAAATCCCTTCTGTACCAACATCTGAATCAGATCTCTCTTACTTTTGTTTTCTACATGCAAATAAGAGCACATAAAAGTATGGTATAAAACTGGTGACAATTTTCTTGTATCACACATTGAAACAAAATAAACGTACATATGCACCATAATATTAACTTATCCCCCAAACACCATATTCAGGAAATCACTAGGTCAGAATGTTTAACAGGAAAAGACAATACCAACCGATACTTACTGCACTATTGATTAAATTACCACCCACCATAAATATTCAGCAGGTGATAGTGGTGTAATGGAGGTAGTCTTAAAAAATAAATGCTGCTACTGTCCATTTATAAACTAGACAAACCAAACAGCCACTGATAATACAATCCCTTTTGATGCTTACCTATAGCGATCTTTCCTTGGATCTTCTCAAGAATAAACCTGGCTTGATTGTTGAGTTTGGCGGTCTCAGCTCCCAGCATTCCGATCAGCCACTCCTTCCGCAGAGTGTAGTAATGCAACCTTAAATCAAAGAACTCCTTCAAAATGTCTTGTACAGTCTCATACTTCTTTAGACAACCCATGTGATCAAATAATACCTGCAGAGTTAAAACAAGCAATAATTGTACATTTTATGTATGTATAACTGTGACTTATGTCTGATGGTTGAGCAATTTCAGGGAACAAACAAAGATAAAAAAATACTTATTGATAAATATGAGGAGCTTAATTCAGACATGTACCAACCATCCACATAACCCCTTCACCTCCACTCGCTCTCCCTTTGCCTCTTCTGGCTCCCCTTGTGTCTTTGTTTTCCTTCCCTTAGGATGTAAGCTCAAATGAGCAGGGCCCTCTTCCCTCCTGTCTCCTCACCAGTTCTTCTGCTCCATGTTTATTGCTTTAACTTGCCTGGAGTTTCTGAAGTACTGGTATTTTTGTTTATTGTTTTGTGCTGTTCCACCCTGTATAGTGTACTGTTTGTATGATGTACAGCGCCGCGGAAACCTTGTGGCGCCCAACAAATAAAGGATAATAATAATAATACTAATCTAACAAAATTTAGGACAGTTTGAGTATAAGTAGACCAGTCAAACCATCCAAAAATCGGCACCATTACCCATTAGCCTGCTAAAATATCAACAAATTTAATGTAACAAAAAGGAATAGAGTGCTGCTAAAAATAATTCACTTATAATGAGGTGGTCACATAGCACTAGCTGGTGGGCCATATGTATGTATGTATATAAAAAAGTAAATAAATAATACGCTTAATTAATATTGTAAGCAAGTGGTTAAAGGTGAGTGAAACACTGTTTATATGAGCTCACATCCAAGCCAGCTTTGGCTTACGGATTTTGGTGTACATGCCATCTGACAAATGTTCTCAATGTCAAAAATTCAAGGCGATTAGGCAGAGTCTTGAAATGACTTACCATAGAATTGCAAGTAAGACTAGCCTGAAGTTTGAAGACTTTGTGCAAGCCAGCAGCTTCTGCCTGAGCCAGCTTCTCTTCTGTCATTTTGACAACGAATTTCACAGTTGTGTCAGTGTGGTACTCTTTATAATCTGAAATCAGAGCTGGTGTTTTCTCTGTCCCGTTAAGCATAGGCTCCAAAACCTGTTCTTTGTAAACCTATAAAGATATCATACATTAATTAAAAACCTAAAAATAAAATTAAGAGTTTCACTAACTATGCTGGTTTAATTCCCATGAAATTCTATCTCAAGCTGTTCCACTATCTAAACATCTTCTCTCACTCTGCCATGGTGTCAGTATGTAAAATATTGAAGCCCATTATTTATTGCCCCTTGTGTGATGATTGAATTCAAAATATTTCATAAAGGCTCTATATGTATAGTGTCAAAAAATAGCCTCAGAATTATGCAATTCATGGTTTCCCATATAAACAATAGAACACGTTAAACCCTGTACACAAAGCTACTCATTTCCATACATATGTCCACTTACCTGCGTCCATGTCCTGACCGGGAGCTCTGTAATTTCAACTGTATTTCTGTCAAGAACATAGATCTCCCCACTCACAGCATACTGGTTTTGGCCAAGTTCCTGAATGGTACCTTTGAAATTCTTGTAGCTTGGAAGCTGCAGGACATACAAAAAAAGATGACTAATACAAAAATAAATGAAGATTTTCTAAAAAGTCCACAGAAACAAAGTAAGAACAGGTAAAGGTCCAAAGAAGGAACATCTCAGCAAAAAAGAAAGGAAAAATTAAGCAGGGTCAGAGATCATAATCCTTTGTCTCCTGGTGGCAGGATAAAACAAAGGAGGTGAAAGGAAAGGAGTGTGCCATAAAATTAGAGTTTGTATTCTTTACATACAGCCAAGGAAGCTAAGTGCAGGGACATCAATGAAAAAATGGTGAATTAGTATTTATAGCCATTCTTACTAAAGAACAAGTTGCAGAACATGAACAAAAAACACAAGTACATTCAGATGCCTGGCCTTTGTTTACCATGGGGTTGTGAGAGTGGAGGCGGAGTTGACACTTAACAGGTTGACTTTGTTAATGCATCAAAGCTGACAAACCCCTCCCCTCTGCAACCCCTGTAGCTCCTCAGTTTAGTTATAAAGCCCCAAGGAAGGGGAGCTAAACAATCCAAGAACACACAGCAGAGGAGCAGGGAGGGAACACTTATCGTAACTATAAGTCTGGGGGACACTGCTACCATGGGGACGTTTTAAAGCAGCCCCATTAAGGGAGGGACCGCTCTGACTGCCCAGCACGTAGAGCACTACTGCCAAAAGCCGCGTCTGCTGATGCAAACACATTGAACTGATAAAATTTGGTAAAAGTATTGACAGAGGACCACATGGCTGCTCTGCACAACTGATCCCATTTCGTGCAGTCCAGAATGCCCTCACTGAACGGGTAGAATGGGCTACAATACAATCTGGCACAGATCTATTAACACTGACATGGCGTGGTGGGTGGCTTCAACATACATTTGAAAATGTGTGTAACTGAGACTTTTGCATTTTTATCTACAGTAGAAATAGCAGATCTGTTGCTGGCTATAGCAGTGTGCTGGGGAAATTTGTCTCTGTTTTTTCCTTTTAGGATAACCCCACCCTTTCATGCACCTGTTATAGCCTATAAATTGATTTGAGCAACTACCAGTTCTGTATAAGCACTGACATAAGCCTGCTTAAAAGTAGAAGCAAGCCACCTATCAATTTATTGCTTAGAGGCCAGCCATCCTCGATTAGAGGAGTCAAACCAAACAAATAACGAATCCGTGCAGCGAATCTTTGATGTCCTCCTTACATAAATTCTTTGAGCATTGACCACATCCAGAGACTCCATGGAACCTGTCCCTGAAGACTGTGGGCGACTCTTAAATACCGGAACCACTATTTCTTGGTTCACATGGACACCACCTTTGGTAGGAAAGCGGGAACTGTTCTGAGAACCATCCCATCATCGTGAAAGATAGGATATGGTTCAAGACATGAGAGCACCCAAATCTCACAATCTACGAGCCGATGCAATAACTAGTAGAAATACAACTTTCATAGTCAAGAACCTTACTTCTGCAGTGCATAATGGTTCGAAAGGAGGCCCTTGAAGCATATCTAGCACCAGATTAAGATCCTAGAGGGCCGTTGGAGGAACATATGGAGGCTGGATATGTGGGACTCCTTGCAAGAAGGTCCTGACATCCGGCATGTCTGCCAGGGGCTGGTGAAAGTATATCTAAAGGGCCAATATCTTTCAGAGACCCTAGACGGAGGCCGGCATCAAAGCCATCCTGGAGAAAAGCCAGAACTCTTGGAAGACGAAAAGGCAGCCGTGCGACATGTTCGGTTTTCACACCATCTGATTTATGTTTTCCAGATGCTGTGGTAAATACGTGCCGAAACTGGTTTCTAGTCCGAAGGAGGGTGTTCACTACTCATGAAAAGAACCCCACTGGACCGCCACAGGCTGGCCTCAACAGCCATGCTGTTAAATTGAGCTGAGGCAATTCCTGATGTGTGAATGGCCCACGCTGAAGAAGGTCTTCTCGAAGATGTAATTTCACCCCTGACCTACCGCTAGCCCCAGAATTTCTGCATACCAAACTCACCTTGGCCAAGCGGGGGCCACTAGAATGACTGGGCGTCCCCCCCTTGCTTCACGCGTGAAAGGACTCTGGGAATCATTAGTGTGAAAATACGTGGTTCCCAAATCTCCTTTTTCCTTGGTGATCGGTACCCCCTTCCCCATGTGCCTGAGCTATGAACCGATCCCGATATTTGGGTGGGACTAACAGCCTGTACTTATTATTTGGGCTGGACACCTTCTACGGTAACCCGTCAAACCAAGCACATTCCTCTACCACCCCTTTCTTATAGGTCATATCTGCAAGCGCCCGCATCCCTTCTCGTTCTGGATCTAGTAACTGAGCTTTCTTGCAGTCTAGACTTATCCTCCTCACCCCAGGACTAACCCCTCCTTAGGATGGTCTTGGCTACTCACCCTCAAAGGCCCAGAGATGGAAAAGATAGTTTCAGGCGTTGTGGCAGCTGATCCTACAGAGAACTCTGGTGCTGATATGGATGGATCCTCGGGAGCCATCTCCAAAGCCTGTGCTCATCTCTGTGTGATAGCTTTAACAAAATAACTGGCCAATCCACCACCCAGGTCATTCCCCAGAATAACTTAGGTAGGTAATCCATCCAAAAGTCCCACCATTCACCTCTCCCAACCCCTGGCCCCAATCCAATTGAATCCTGGCCATGGGGATAACTGTAATCTGGCTTCCCGCCATCGAAATTTGGATTTAGCCATTGGTTAGGTGGGACTAAACTGGGACGTATCAGAGTAATAGAAGCCTCCGAGTCCCGGAGCCCCTGCAGCTCCTGGCCATTAACTTCTACAGGCTGCAGGTGTCCCTTCATATTTGCAGGGGCAGCCTCCCCAATTGTCGGTACCACCTCCATCTGATAGACTACTTCCTCCGCCTCTGAAGCATCAGGATAGTAGTACCCCTACCCACCCTCAATTGGTGTTCCTTGACACAGCTGGTCTCAATCCAGGGAATGGTCTACCTCCCTGTGGGCAATTTCTTTGTATGTGTCCCGGTTGTTCGCAAGTGTAGCACCTCCTAGGGTCGAATACTGCTGGACCACGAGGTCTGGGTGCACTAGAGTGCGCAGCTGGGGTACGTGGCGACATAGGCCGTGATGTATCTCGATCGGCTGGGGTCCTTCGAATAGTCGCCCATTCACCTCCGCTAGGTCCCCTCCATCGGGGACGGTTTGCCAGGAATTCATCGGCTAATGCTGCTGCTGCTCTCTCTGGGGTAGTGGGATTTCCATCCACCACCCACTTTCTAATTTCTGGAGCCATTTAATTCATTAGCTGCTCCAATATAAAGATGTTTTTAATGTCCGTTACAGTTGTAGCTTGCTACCCTTCTAGCCATCGATTACAGTTTCTTTGCAATAAACTGCTAAGTTCCATATAAGAAGATTCAGGGGTGACCGCATATCGAGCCAATAATACTTTTCTAATCTCCTAGTAGTCTCTTCCTTGCTCAGGGCATGGCATGCCTCCTGCGCTCAGCCCATCAAACTAGGTATCAAATATTTTGACCACTGTGTCACAGGTATATCATGCATTGCCATCATGGACTCAAATAACTGAATGTGAGTGTCAATGCCCGAGGCTGATTCCACAAAGCGTGGTACATCGTGATATCCCAATCGCAGCACCTGTCTTCCTTCCAATACTGACACTGATGCCATTGCAGGTACCAGAACCAGTCTACCCAAGTATATTCAACCAAATCTGCAGCTGTTCCGTGTTGCCAACGGTTATTGCAGCTGCCTGGTTTGTCATCTCCCTGGTTCTATTACTGGATTCCCCTGACTAGTCCTGAACCGCGTCCTTCTCCTCCTCCTCACCAGGGTTTTCTATGTCCCACTGAGCCAATTTTTCAACTGGTATCCGCCAAGTTGATCTCAATTTTTCTTGCCTGACAATGTTTCTGCAGGATTCCTTTCTTGGTGTTTCCACATGTTTGTGCTGCTGCCTCCATTCTGCCATGGGTTTCCAATTTCATGCTTGTCACTGAGTGATCCCACCGCTTTCCACCAAATGCGAGATATGTGGTTCCCAAATCACTCAGACACGGTATTAGAGGAAAAATAGAAGGATGATTTATTCTGCAGAACAGGATTAAATACAGCACGACCCCTTAACGATAGCAGGTCCAACAAGTGAGGAAATCCGTTCAAATAAATCCAGTGAGATAGGTTCCA
Source organism: Mixophyes fleayi (assembly GCF_038048845.1). Classification (NCBI taxonomy): domain Eukaryota; kingdom Metazoa; phylum Chordata; class Amphibia; order Anura; family Limnodynastidae; genus Mixophyes; species Mixophyes fleayi. The sequence goes on from NC_134406.1 coordinate 69,440,622, forward strand.
CAGCACATCACCTCTTGGCCAAAGTCAGTCACATAGGTCTCCAGCTCCCAGGGTAGCCTCTTATCACCTCCTAATCCCACCTTGGGAACTGCCTGCCCAGGAGAGTTGCAAAAGGTCTCGATTTGTGGGCTTCTCACAATACCCAGCCCCCTCCCATACCTCCACAGGTGTCCTCCCTCAGGAGACCCCTGCTGGGTCCGGCTCCTGGCTGTCTGTAGAGCTCACTAGTGGACAATGGGGAGCAAACAGAAATAACAATGGTAACTTAATTCACTCAGCTCCTGAGTGTTCCCTGTGGAGGTGGAATTCAAGCCATGTAGTACTTTTCCAAGGAGATCTAAGCCACACCTCATAACAATGGACATTTGAGACAAGTGGTAATTACCTTAGCTAACACAAGCAAAATGACTTCTGCTGTCCTGTTATTTTCACACAATATGGCAATATTCTTTATATTTCTAATACATACAATATTGCAGGTAATAGCCAAAATATCCCTAATAACAACAATAATACACATAATACACCAATGCTCAGGTGTATATATACTTAGACTGGGCCAAGGATTAAAAAGTACATTAAACTGTAAGAAAAGGGTGATGAATAAAACATCCTCAGTCCAGTAGCACCCTGTTTTGTGACAATCGGGATGGGAGGAAATAGGTATCCCAACCTGAAGTCCCATGGCATCATCACCTCCAAGGGCTCCTTTGTTTGAGAGCAAAATTGAGGCACCTTCCTGTTGTGATGCGATTCCATTAAGTCCAGATCCGGAATCCCCCATCGTAGAACCAGAGACTGGAAGACCTCCGGATGGAGGCAACATCGCATGCCGGCTGAGAAAGTCTGCTTCCCAGTTTTGGATTCCTGGGATAAAGATTGCTAATATAGCGGGGACGTGGTTCTCTGCCCAGATCAAGATCTGAGCAACCACCCTCATTGCTCCCGGTGTGCCGCCCCCCCCCCGCTTGTCTGTTGACATGAAACACTGCTGTCGCATTGTCGGATTGCAGAAGTATCGCCTGAGTGCTCTCTCAAGCCATTAGCATGGCTTTTAGCTCCAGAATGTTGATGGGGATCGAAGCCTCCCAAAAGGTCCAGAGTCCCTGGAGCCGCAACTGAAATACCACAGTCTCCCCATCCTGTCATCTGTGGTTAGTAAGATCCAGGACCATGGGGCAAAGGACCTCCCCTATGTCAGATTCTCCTGGACTGTCCACCATCCAAGGGAAGCTTTCACCACTGGTGACAACTGTATCAGCTGTCTCTCCAATTCCTGACCACTTCCTCAAGAGATTCCATTGAAAGCATCATGCGTGCAGTCGAGCATAAGGGATGGTCTCAAAGGTCGATACCATATATCCTAATAGAAGCATGCACAAGTGGACCGAGAGTCTGTGGCAGGTCATCACCTGAGCAGTCAGGTTCCTCAGGGATTGAGATTTGTTCTCTGGAAGTAAAATCTTTTGTTTGTTGGTGTCCATGATTAGTCTCAGAAAGGTGATTTTTTTGGCACAGAATCAACTGACTTTCCTTGACTTATGAGCCATCCGCGTGTCTCCACGGACCTAATAGTGAGGACCTGGTGCTGATTCAGCTGGAGAGCTGAGGAAGCTATTATGAGCAGATCGTCCAAAAAGGGGACTATTTGCACTCCTCTGGAATGAAGATAGGCTGGCATTATTTTTGTAAACATTCTTGGAGCTGTCAAAAGGCCAAATGAGAGAGCTCTGAATTGGTAGCGAGACGGTCCCACTGTAAGTCTGAGAAGGGCCTGATGAGCCTTCCAGATAGGAATGTGAAGGTAGGCATCTATGATGTCTATAGACGCCATGAATTGATTTGGTACCAGTCCATTGATGACTTGAGGGATTCCATTCGAAACCTGACCACCTGTAGGTGCCAGTTTAACTGCTTTAGGTTTAGCACAGGCCAAAACGAAGCGTAAAGAAGAGCGGCAACACATGTAGCAATCGCCTCTTTCTTTCGAGGTTCCCAGGGTAAGCTGGTTGCAAAGAGCTGAGAAGGTACCGGACCTGATAGATCTATTATGTATCCTCCCGTCATGATGCCCCAAATCCAATGGTCTTTCTAGCTTTCTTGAACAGACTTTGATCTGATGTTCTAGTCTCTTCTAGATCCAGAATACCTAAAGTCTGACGAACAGCTACCACCAGGTCGTCAATACCCTGATATCTGGAAGACTCTTCTGGGTCTAAGACCTGTGTAGAATTAGAGTCTTCTATCAGTTCACCCTCCTCTTCTGACGATCCCCCGAATCAGAGAGGGTCAGAAGGGGTTTAGTGGATCGGTGTCTCTTATTTTTTGGTAATGGCCTTGGCACATCGAAAAACTGGTTTAAGCCATCCAGCCCTCTAACTAGGGAAGCCGACCAAGCTGGTTCTCCTGTAGGAGGGTCTTGTGAGGTGCAGACCGATGGAGCCCCAGCCTGTCACAAGTCAGTGGACTCGGTAGTTCCCGTTGTCCTGCCTGTTACTAGGGGATCAACTGCTACTGAGGTAGAGGGGAGAACTACTGCAACTGCTGGAATCTCTGTTGGTTTAGATAGCAGCTTAACCAATGTCTCAACCCCCTGTGTCAGGGCATTTGCCCATGCTGGCGTTTCCGCTAGTGGTGGTGCGCTAACCTGAGCCTGCACGGCTAGGGTACCCCCCGTCAGAGCCGTAACTTAGAATTCTAGCGCCTGGGGCGAGAAAAACTAATTCCGCCCCCCTAGGCTTCAATTTTAACCAAATGAACATAAAATATTCCTAAACTGCAATCCCACCCACCCCATTTCAGCGTTGCGCCCTGGGCTGTCGCCCCTATCGCACAGCCCTAGTTACGGCCCTGCCCTCTGTTGCAGTCACCACAAAGCGCCCCCGGGTCCTGTAGTCTCATTGGTACGTTATCTTTACACTTGGAACAGGTATAATATTTTGCCCGAGGTGCCTTTCTCTCATCAGTCAGTTTTTTAAGGGAATAGTAAAACAGTAAAAGAATGAAATGCTGGCAATCACTCACAAGCAAACAAAAAGATACTAACTAATCTATGACAGAGTCAAAAGTTAGAATCTCTTGCAAAGGCTGTGTGTTATGCAATTCGTATTCTATATTTTTGTAAAAAATACTATTGCAACAACAACTCTATTTCAATATACCCCTATCTATAATATAGAGATGTAAGAAAATTGATACTTAACCTTCCAATCAGGCTAAGATTCTTATGGAACAGTAGAGATCTGTCAGCAACTCAGTGACCTAGAGGATGTCTGCAGCCCTTGGAACAGCCCACTTGCTTCAGACTGCAAGGGGGAAACACTGTCCTTAGAATTCTCCAACTTCACCTGTTTTTCCTGCTCCTCCTTGAGTTTTCTGCTGTTAAAGAGGGCAATCTGCTGCATCTATGTTATGTAGCAGTCGCCATTAGCAGATTTCTGGTGGCCGTTTTTCTTATTACACAAGTACCACCCTTCCATTGCTGAGGAGGGGACTTGGTATAATCCAATATGGCAGCCCCCAAAGCTCCGATTTACTGGCGCTCTTTACCGTTTTGGCAGCGCTGCTATCCGCAGTTTTTTAGCAGCCTGTCGGCGGCTATAATCCGCTTGTCAGCGCTGATCAATATATGTTAAAATAAAATAAGAAACACTATCATTTTAAGTGAGAGAAGCCCGGCTCTCACTGTCTAACTAAGTGTGCTCTGCCATCTAACAGAGCACACTGCCGCAACACTTAAGTTAAAATCTTTAGAGGAAAAAACAGAATAATTTCTTCCTGTCATAAAAGTAAGCCGAACTCTCTTGGGCACTTAAGACTGAGGAGCTACAGGGGTTGCAGAGGGGGAGGGGTTTGTCAGCTATGATACATTAACAAAGTTAACCTGTTAAGTGCCAACTTCACCTCCACTCTCACAACCCCATGGTAACAGTGTCCCCCAGATAGGATGAAAGAGAAAGATAAGATAAAAGGCATTGAATAGATGATAAAAGAGCAATATGACAGTGGCAGTATGAGAGATATGGTAGAATAATATAAACACTCACAATATTTGTGGTACAGATTTTAGTTTATGGACAAATTCGCTGCTAGCTTTGTGTTGAGTTCACTGCTGCAAACATAGCTACCAAATACGCTAATAAAACGCACTCAGCACTGACAACACCATACGCACAACGGAACAAAAGTAGAATAAGAACTGTAATCCATTTCATGAGGTGTCAGTGTAGAAAACAGTACATGTTTCAGGATCAATGATCTCTATCGCTGGAGCTACATTAATAGTGCACCATACTTACCATGGGGTATGGATCCAGGCCATCAAGCATCCTCTTGATATTATTCACAATCTCCCTGGTGTCATAATTGGGAAGTTTACAGGCCCATCCAGTACCTATACCTTCTGCCCCATTGATCAAGACCATAGGAATAATAGGCATGTACCACTCTGGCTCCACTCGCTGGTTATCATCATATAGAAACTTGAGCAGATTATCATCCATCCCGGGGAACAGTAATCTTGCCAGGGGGCTGCAAGATAGGAAACCAGAGAGAGTTATACAATGTCATACTGGCTTCTCAAAGCACCTAAGCAAAGAGGGTATTCAACCTCACAATTATTGCATTGCGACTTACCTTAACATTGTGAAAATATAACGAGGACTAGCAGCATCTTTGCCACCATGCAACCGTGTACCAAACTGACCGATAGGCTGCAGTAAGCTCACATTGTTACTTCCTACAAAGCTCTGTGCCAGGTTCACAATTGTCATCATCAGGGCTTGCTGGAACCAGAAAGAAATATAACATGATGATAATCTGAAAGTCATGATTACTGGTCAGTTTAGTTTGACATACTTTGCATGACACTTGCCTCCCCATGATGATAAGCAGACATTTCAGCAACAGAACCAGCCAGCTGAGCAACTTTCACTTCACGCTTATCATTTCTTTTAAAACAAGTGAACAGCACTTTTCTTTGTCCAGGCTTCAGACCTAGTCGATGGAAGAAAATGGTCTATTTAACTATGATAGATGAAATTATGTACCACCTACAGTAAATTCTAAGGATATTATTAGCCACTGGGAAACTCATATCATGAACCACTAAGGTCACTTCTAATCTCTAAAAATTAACTGTAGAGGTACATTATTCATTATGCACATGCACAAAAAAACAAAACAAGAAATACAGAAGAAACACAAACAATTACACACCATATGACAATTCTACACAGCAGCAGACCTTGCTATTTGATGCACTGTGGCGTCACCATTTTCTGTGAGCTTCTCACTGATCCAACAGCATGTGAGTGTCTCACATATCTCACAAAAACAGTCTACAATTTACTCTCATAGCTCTGGGCAGAGGGAAGATTTGAATGTGCTGCTGGGCCAGTGAGGAGCTCACAGAAAATAATGGAGTCCAAGTGCATCAACTCACAGCTGGGGGTGTCACTTATCAGTACCACAACCTACAGTGGAGAGCTCAAGCATATTTTTATAACTTCAGTCTAGACTTATTTAGTGGACTTTAAACACTCCAGCTATCTTACATATAATATTTAACTAACACACAGCTTTTGGTAAATATTAATGTCAATAAGTAGCATTTCTTGCCAACTCCATCTGTTAAAAAAAAAAAAAAATGGGGTGGAAAACTATTTAACTCACCATCAACAAGAGAAGGGATGGACCGTTCATTGTCGGAGTTCGAGAACAAAATCAGCTCTTTGTTGATGAAGTCATTGAAGGTCAAGTGTTTTGTGGCTGTCCCATATAAGAATTGCTGCAGGGGACAAAAAGAGGTCCAATAACAAAAGAGAAGTGAAAAACACCCTCGCCCTACCACCTTAATTTTCTTCCCTACTCACTTTACCTCAGGCAACCCATGCAATCGGCGCTGACGTCGGTCCTCCATAAAGTTTGTCAGCCATTCTTTTCTATCATCAATTTTCTTTTTGCTGAAAGCCTGTGGGGTTCAGGTTAGATAACAGGATCAGAAACACTGCATTAAATACATGAGCAAAGATATAAAAAAATAAAAAATAAAAATGTAATCAGAGAATGCGTTCTACATGTCTGAAACAGAATGTATATAAATAGGAACGTCTCACTTTTTGGCATGTTAATGGAAATAGAGCATGGTAAGAAACTTACCACGCCATGTGCCATGGATGATGCTGAAGACTACTTTTTGAAGCAGTGAGCATTTGTTTCTTGCATAAGTGGCCCTATGTAAGTGGATATATTGACTTAAGCAAGCAGTCTTTTCTACAGCATTAACATTACACCAAAATGAAGTCTAATGCTGCAAAATAACACCACATTGCAGCTGTGTGATCAGAATTGTGTGCTTGACACTTACAACACAATGCCATAAAGTAGGGCAGAGAGAATCAGAAAGTGGTGGGTTAAATTAAAGAGAGGAATACTTCTTGTTTTACACAAGTACACATGGGTTATTAGACACCACCAATACTTCAGCAAAGAGCAATAGCTGTTTCTTACACTTAAACACTGTGGTCAAAATTGGTCTCTTAAAAGTTAAAGGGACACGGACAAAGGCAAAAACTCATGCTCTGTAGGAACATGGGAAGCAAGTGTGGTTCTTACCAGAGTGATCGCTGCATCATCCTCCGGGCCAACATATCTAAAAATAATTCGATGCCTGTCCATGTCTGCAAAATACTCTTTAGCTTCTTTCGAAGTACTTGTACCCAAACCTGAGTCACAGAAACATATTGTTAATATTCGCATTAAGAAACATAATATATATCGTCTATATTCAGTTACTAAAACTTAGAAAAATTAAAACCCTATCTTTTTTGTATCTTTAATTTACTTCACCTCAATTACCAAATACATTATTCTTTTTAGATGCAATACTCTAAAAGGAACACATGCCAAATAGTTGTGCCAGTCTGTAGACCACAGGAGTAGCTGAAAGACCTTCAATCTAAAGAAATATGTGAAGGTGGAGATTTTATAGCTGATGATACATAGGTATAGCTGCTTTAAAAATGTTGTTCTTAACAGTTGTAGGGAGCACTTTAGCAACATCAGCATCTAGGTTTGTGTAATAAAGTGTATCCGGTGTCTATCACAGTAAAGGCAGCCATTATGTAAGTTAAACCAATGTTCATGTAGAATGTAACCAATCAATTTACTATTATCTAGTGACATCACTGAGAAATAAATCATTTGTACCTGTGATGTCACTGGCTCCATGTGAATGTATAGGCCGATAATTAGTTCAGCTACCGAAATGGCTGCCTCCATTGTGTGTAGGCGACAAGTACATTGATACTGTTCTTAACAACTTTGGTTCCGATAGATGTCAGGGCTTCTGCATAAGCGAGAATTCATACAAATGCCTTTATATTATTTAGGTTTAAATAATGCTTACTTGTATTTTGGAACTAATATTTAAGAAAAAAAAGCAAAAAAACAAAACAAAACCACCACCAAAATAAACAAAAAACCACACCCACACACCTTTGTAATACTTTATCTTCCACAATTTCTGGTTTTCTATTTGTTTTTTCCATTCATCAAACTCAGGAATACTGTAGAATGCCAATTCCTGTTTGCTTTTCGTTGCCTTGAAAAACAAAGATTTTCACCTGTTAAATGTGTCTCCTCCACAAGAAAGTGGACAAAAAAAAAAAAAAGATTAAAGCTAGTGGCACCTTAACAATTGGAGTGATGAACTCCTCAAGAAAACTGTGTTTCAGCAAGGACGGCCAGTTGTGATGGAAAAAGTTAATCAATAAGCCTTTAATATGAGAGCCATCTTGATCCTGTGTAAAGAAAAATAAGTGATCAGACAACTGCTAGAAAAGACCTCAGCACTGACTTAGCGGACATATACAGCTCATGTGTGTCCTGGGGATAAAGTGGTATTATGGATGGCACTCTATAAAATCATTTAAGAGCAAAACAAGAATAATATATATGCTACAAAGCTTTACTACATGTTGCCTAAAAAAAAATAATTAAATAAACTTCTTGCAATGTATCTTGCTTTTTTTGATATGTGACATTTAACTGACTGCTAGTTTTTGGGGTTTTTTTTACATTTCGTAAGCTGGGTACACAAATGTGCAATTATCGTGTGGATCACACAATTCACGACAGTTTGTTCAGATAATGCAAGAGTATGTACACACCCACTATCATATTTTTTTTCATACCAAAACACATCACATCTGTTGATTTGGTTTCATAAACAACTAAAAATTCACACTCAACGAAGGAACAATGTCGGGCAAGTGTGTACAGAGTTGTAATGTTTTCAGAAGATGGTTATGAGAGATGAAGATCACAGATCTGAATGTGAATTGTATAGGTGTATATGCAGGAATAGGCATGCTCATCGTGACTTTCAGTCATTGGTGGAATCGTTACAGAACTTACATAGCTATATACCCAGCTTTATTTTGTCTTTTTGGAACACAATGAAATGTTAAATCAAGTAGGTTTGTAGGTAAACACTATGCACTATACTTGAGATCAAGGCAAACAGCTATAGGATTTTCTTGCAATATTTTATTAATTATTATCACAGAAAAAAAAAAAACAACAACTCTAGTCTTTGGAAGTTATACAAAATAAGTATTAGTAAGTAAAATGCAGCAAAACTGTAAACACTCTGGCCATTTTAAAAACCTAAACTGTCTTCAGCATCATAAAGAGACATAATTCTGCAAGAGATGGCAGCTGGCCATTCCTTACTGGAGCAAATGCAAGATTACCTGATCGGTCATAATCATGATTTTTCCATAACGCAAAGACTTGAGGGACTCCTGATCGTCATAGCTTTTCTTGTATTGTAAACCAACAATTTTAATAATGTTGTTAATTTCAGCATTTTCCATTATCTGTTGGAGAATATTAGATTTTATAAAAGATTGATGAAAGAATAAACGGTAGTAAATTGTGATGCTTGGAAACAGGATCGACCATGTAAGCAATGAATATATTGCGTGTGATAGGCATTGTCTGGATTACACACAGTGGTCATCTTCTCTTCCAGTAACCAGTTGCTGTGAGTTACATAAAGATTTAGCAATACACTAATTATGAAGTATTTACCAGACGTATTCTGCATCAGCTTAATGATTACGACTATAGTTTACATTCTTACAATGGCACATATGCCCCAGTGGGTTTTTGAGAGATTTGACTTAAAGTAAAAAAACTTTATTTATTATTTAAAGTATCTTGGAATTACATGTTTAATATTTATTAAGATCAGTTGATGGGTGTGGGTACACAAGTAACTACCTGTTTGTGCGAAGCTTCTCGTACATTGAGGATTTTCCCTCTGAGAGGGAACACCCCATACCGGTCTCTTCCTATGACACCTAAGCCAGAAACAGCCAGGGTCTTGGCGGAGTCTCCTTCTGTCAGAATAAGTGTGCAGTCCAGGGAATGTTTTCCACCTGTAAAAGAAAATAAGCCACTAAACATAATGAAACAAATCAGAGTTTTACCCTGTGACACTGTCAAAGCTGCTTTAAATGTATTGTACGAATTTTTAAACCAAGCATCACTCTTCTTCAATAGCTAAAATAGAGTGCCTTAAAGATTTAAAGCTTGGCATCATGAAAAACAAAACACACACACCCATTTTTAATTGTCCAGATATTTGTCTGGTCTGTAACCTTACTGAAGGAGACTGCAGTCAGCAACTCAAAGCAACTAAGCATCTGTTAAACATAATGTTTTGCATTCTGCATCATAATAGAAAAATGCAATGGCAAACATCTTTGGTTTCGTCAAGGATTGCACATAGGTTTGTGATGTATTCGTAGCTGCTTTATGTACATGAATTTGCATTATAGGCTTAGTGGACAGTTCACACAGATTTATAGAACTCACCAGCATCGTTAGCGTCGTCCAGTTTGGGAATGCCTTTAATTTTGCTGTGCTTCACAGATGAACACTTCTTGTTTAGCTGCGTCTGGGCCTTAAACTTGACCCAGTTTAGAATACTCTCCACAATGCCACAATTTGAAGCCTAAGCACAAAATAAGAAATCATACAATAATTACATCTTTATACAAGAGGCTCTGTAGCAAACTTGGATGCAGAATAAAAAAATAGCAACAAGTTAAAGTATTATTTACAATTTAAATATCATTGCATGACATGTGGTGTATATTTTTAACCCTTTGTTTAAAAGGAGAAAGACAAACGACAAGACTCAAGTAATCATGAAGATCATTCAGTATGTTTTGCTTTAGGAATCTTTTTGCCTGGCACTAACCGCTTTTGAAAACTTCTCCGATAGTGGGCACTTGGAGCCAAAACTCTTCGGCTGGAGGGTCATGTTCTCTTTTGTCTGAGAGTCAAAGGATGGGTTCTCAATCAAACAATTGACAAAAACCCATACGTGATTCTTCACCTGTAAACAGCAAGGACACAAGTTATTGTTTCCGTTTGGCAACATTTGAATTTGTTTAAATTATAGAAGTCAAGGGTTAATTAATATTAAGAATTAGTGTTAATTGTCTCCAAATACTAAAGGAATCGCAATTCTCTGGAGATTTCTAATTGAAAACGATTAGAGGGAGGTGCCACAATACAATGTTTCATCAATACACGACAAAGGACTAGAACTTCAAGTGGTTAAATCAGGGGAAATGTAGTAAATATATTATTTAGCATACACAATGTTTCAATATTGCGTATTCATCATGGGGATTCTAGATGGCACCCGCATCCATCTGGTTAGCAGAATCGCTAATGCAGGTTTTGAAAGAGCAATGTAATTACCCATCAACGAAACAAAATCATTTTTTGGTGTTATTTCAGAACAACTGTGGCAGTATCACCACCCGTTTTTGTTATTGACCAATATCTTGCAAAGAAAAAAAAAAAAAAAGTTCAGAGAATAACATGGTAATTTTGGATGGTAATAGTGCCAACACAGTAAATGACAGCTTACGGTAGTGTACGTATTAAATGTTACAACGTACCTGGAAGGGCTTCACAGAAACTCCAGCTTTGTTCTTCTTCTTCACAACTTCAATAAGTTTAGAGACTATTTGATCCACTACATAATCTACATGTCTACCGCCCTGCAACAAGAAATGAGAAATTTAGCAATCTGTGATTAACGTTTTCAGAGGTACGGCACAGACAGAAGCAGAAACCATTTTATGTATTTAAATGGGAAAAAATAATTCATAAAAGGACTGATCATTTTGCATATTCAAAAATGCCCTAAAAATGTAATACTTGAAATTTCAAGTAAGAACAATAAATCGATCCTATACAGCAATTCAACTCTTGAGCACTGGGTGATCAAAATGATCAATCACATTTCGGAATGATCTTCTAGGTTATATTAAAACATTTTACCACCTCACATAACCATTATAATAGTTCATCAATTATTATCACATTGTGAATGAAAACATCCCTAAGTTATAAGACCTTTAAGAGACCAATTGTGCAATATGTGTTACTAGATTGCAGGCAGAAGTGTTTCTGCACATAATTTTCAGAAAATATGGCAACTACCATGCCAAGGATTGTATACTTTGGACAAATGCGACCCAATAAATGATTACTTAATAGTCCGGCTATCTTTGTGTAAGCTATTAACAGGAAGTGTAACGCACAACTAGAAGGAAAAAAAAAAAATCAGACACAAAATGTATAGTAGGTTATCTGGAAAATGTTCATTAAAAAACAAAACAAAAAAACCCCACCATACTTGTGTTTCAAAGGAGGCTGTACAAAGGCCATAAAACTTTCCAGGCTAAGAAAAGCCAGGAGAACATCAACAATGTAATAATCAAATATCAACAAAAATGCATAAAACCAAACAAAGCAAAGATGTTCGAGCTTATGCATCTAATTAATATTACATTTTCTGAAGTTAAAATGCTACATTTCTGCATAGTTGCAATTTTGGATGACTGCCTCAAACAGCCTTATAAAAATAAGCATATTAGATTTGCATATAAAAATCATAAAAGCAATTTGACAGAGGAAACATTTAATAGTTACTTAAGAGCGGAAATCGTTGCAAAATTTGAAGGATGTACAGCTCCTTTGGCTGGCAGATTACAAGTCATGCTAAACTAGGTCATGTTGAGGAGAGCAAGGCCTGTATAATAATATTATATGATAACTAGAATATATTAATTTCTGCAACACCCAATAGACTAAAAACAGAGCTGCATAAATGATGATCACCAGGATGCCAATTTTACTTTGAAGAGGGGGTTCAGGACAAATTGTTTTGGTAGCATATTGGGGTAAATATTTGTTTATCTAATTGGACATCACATGCAAATGTTAGCAAGAATGGCGTTGTTGAGCACTTTTTTTTCATGCAAATAGTGAAACCCCCAAAAAAGTATTGCAAAACCTTTTTTTTTTTTTTTTTTTTTTTTTCATTATCAGTATATCCGTGTACTTTATTAAAGGTTGTTCTTACCAATAAGTCTCTAATACATTCTACTGAACTGATGTGTAGCTTCTGCCCATTTTTAAACCCAATGGCAATCTAATTACAAATGAAAAAGGAGGGTATTACTTTGAATCAATTTCTCCAATACCTTTTGTGGGACACTGCGTACCATGGGGTAGAGAGGTTGGCACAAGAGCTGGACATTACTCCTCCCCAGGTAGCTCGTCATTAATGAAATTTCAGTTTATAAGTTAAAACGCCCCAAATTATAGGGTTAACAGAAGAAAAAGATAGCTGGATGTTTATTATGGAGTGTAAATGAAGCGGGCATAGGTGTTCCGCTGAAAAAAGTAATCGGAGAAATGAAGTTAAAGCAAGTATGAAAATTCTCAATTATCTTTCTTCCTATTGAGTCATACTGCATACCATGTAGACGTTCCAAACCTACCCCTAGGGTAGGGTACTCTCGGGCGTAGCTGTGCGCAAAACCTTGTCCAAAGCTAGCATCTTTGGATACAAAAATTTAAAATGATAAAATCTGGCAAAGGCATGGACTGCGGGGACACAGCTGTCCGAGGCTCCAGGCCACACCATCCTGGAAGCACTCACTGATCTGGTAGAGCAAGTAGCGATATTTTCAGGAACTGATGTAAGCCTGTTGAATAACAGCTTGAATACACCTGCCAATAGCCTGTTTTGTTACTGCCAAATTTCTCTTCTGCGCATCATAAAGGACCTCTGTAAATCAGAAGTTTGTATACATAGATCTTTAGTGAACTGACCACATCTGGCAAGTGAAGAGAATCTTGATTCCCTGCAGATCTAGTCTGCTTCAGAAAAGGGACAACAATGTCTTTGTTAAGGTGCAAGCCAGACACCACCATGGCTGGAATAACACGATAGCCCTGTCATCATGAAATACTAGAAAGGGTGATTTGCAGGATAATAAAGCACTCAACTCAAAAACTCTCCTTGCAGAAAATATGGCTAAAAGGAGCACAGACCTCCATATAAGGTCAACCATGTTTAAAGGCTCAAATGGTCCGTTCCCAGGTGGAAAATGGGGGACCTTTATTCCGAATGTCCACCTTCAACCACCACAGAAGAGGCTGCCGTGTCCGAAGTGGAATTTCATGCAGAAGACAACAGATGTTCTTTTGAGGGCAAGATAGCTCTCGTTAATTTTTGGATAATTTTCCTCTGGTAAGAAAACGCTTTGCAGCCTGATGCTAAGTAGAAAAACACCATGTTCTGGAATCGGGTTAGATTTGTGATCATTTATAATCCACCCACGGGACTCCCCAAAACGGGAGTTATGTGGACTTGGTTCTGAAAAAGAACACACTCCACCAAATAGGGGACCTCAGTAACTGCCATAGACTTTAACAGAGCATCCATACCTGCCACGCACGACCTTTGTGCACACTCTAGGGGCCGTGGCGAGTCTGAAGGGAAGAGCTCTGAATTGAAAGTTTAAGTCCTTAAACGTGAATCTGAGTAGGTTCTGATGTTTTTCCAAGATCAGGATTGTGGAGGTAGGCATTTTTTACGTCCGGAGGGTAGAAAGTAATTTGGCTCCATGCCACCGATGCCCGGTCTGGAACCTGTTCACCTGAGTATTAGAGTTTAGGGATTTCATGTTCATGATGGGTCTATAGGTCGAGTCTGGTTTTCGAACCAGAATGAGGTGTTAATAAAACAAGAGTCTTCTGCTCTTCCGGGACAATCACACCTGATGTCAGCAGGGACCGAATGGCCTCCCTGAGCACTAACTGGTCTTTTTCCTGAGACGACCACTGGGAAAACACTCAGCCTGGAGGCCCAAAATATAACTTCTCTCTTTAATGCCTTTTACTCACATAACTGAAGGCGGTGGTTCTCCTCTGATCGAGTAACAACACAGAATGTTTTGTTTACACGAGTAAGTCTCAGAGTAAGCCTCACCTAGAATCTCTAAAAGCTGAGGTGAGGTTGGAAAAGAAACAACCTGCTTATTTTTTCTTTTAAATGAGGAAACATCAGGAGCTGGAGAATCTTCCAGATCTAGCATGTTAAAGGCTTGATGCACAGATTCTGTAACAGGAAAGTCAGTGAAAAATTTCTGAGGTAAAGCCGTTAAGTTACTAACAGCTGTGGTATATTCCCCTTCCCAAGGTCCAGTGCAGAGAGAGCTCTCCCTAGAACAGGTACCCATTAAGCCCCTCCATCCCTAGCGGCAACAGCCCTACCCCAAAGGCTGCCTGACCTTAAATCACAGTGAGGAGGAATCCCCTCCGAAGCTCTACCTGACCAGTATAGCTTGTATACTACATGTAACTGCTGACATCTGTTACATTGTTTAAAAAGGACATACAATGTGGCCAACAGTACAATGAAGTCAGTTTGTACAATAGGCCCAGAATAGGATATTTTTAATTGTATCACCATGAGTACAGGATAACATTATATGCATTAAGTTCATTTTAAATCTACCTTTCCATGTATTCATATTTTGTGGTACCACTGCATGCAAAAGGTCTATAAAGTGCTCAAATATATAATAGCATGGTTACACAAGTAAAATTTTATTCTGTTGAATTCACATATTATACTAACCTAGGTCAATATTGGTATATTCCAGTATGTAATGCAAGGTATGAAATGTACATGGGCTAGAATGATTCAAACCAAGTCGAGTTAATAGTGTACAAAAGCATGCACATACCTTTGTGGTAGCTATACTATTTACAAAACTGATCTGTTGGAAGCCTTTCTCACTCAATGCGAGACACACATCCCATCGATCATTCACAGCTTCATGGATTACTTTCAACGCAACACCTGTTTCATCCAGTTTCTCCTTTACGTAAAGATCTACGTAGCTACGGAATCCATTCACCTACAGAAAGAGAGGATTAATGCATACGGGCCTCAGATTTAACATACAAATAACCAGAAACTTTTTAGACACTTACAGGAAGCTTCTTTCCATTGAGCAGGACTCTAACACCTTTGCAGGAGCCTGCAATGTCGTAAGCTCGCCTTTTTAAGAGGGCCACAGTGTCCTTGTCTAGTTTCTCCATTTTAAATTTTGCTAAATCAGGCTGGAATGTAATGCATGTGTAGTCATCCCCGTCAAAATGTTTGATCTTCGGTTCGGTGGTTTTTAGCATATTGTTCACCCATGTCTTATTGGAAGATAAAGATAAAATAGTGAAGTGTTACATATGAAGGACAGTTGCAGAAAAAATTCACATCTGTTTTCGATACATATACTCAGGAGAAACCTGAAACAAGATCTTTGGTTTAAAATTACTCAACATTTACTTAGTAGGCCAACAGCCAAGTTGGCCATCATCATCAATGTTTTGATGAAAGAAGCAAGATACACATACTACAAATCACATTTTCAGCAATGCAATAGTTTATCATTCAGATCACTCATCAAAAGTGAGTTTTGCACATTTAAATTCTATTCTGATGGAAGAAACAGACATTTGCAGTGCATGTGAATGATTGTAGGATTATGGGAATTTAAGTAGCACAAATACACAAAGCTCCATTAACATCTAGGAAACTTTTTTCCTAAGGTGGTCACTCTTCCAATTTTTTTTTCCCAGGGCTTTTCTGTTTCTCTCACAGGTTCAACTGCAATCAAGAGATTGTGGAAATCCTCAATTCACTTCCAACCTCTGTAGCCATTGAAAGATGGTTAACAATTAATTTATGTATTAGGCTGTGACTATGGGAAGGGTTACCTTAGGAAAAATATTTCTTATGTAGAAGCGCAGTTGTAATCAGGTTAAAATTATTATATTGCAATACATGTGGCCAGTTTTAATACTCAAAACAGGAATCAATGTAATGAAAAAAAAAAAAAATAAACCCATAAATCCCTCAAAGATTATGTTTACAGGGTGAAATAATTCCAGTGGGAATACACATTCAGTATTCAGCAGGAGATGCCCTAATTTCATAATGATACTTTCCTGGCCCACAAATAACTAAATCTCGCACAAACAAAGCATATGATCATAGACTGGGTACTGCAGTACTTACCTGTTTAAAGCTGTGTTTGTATTCCTTGCAAGCAGTTTCCACTGTGAATTTTGTACTGAATATATTGCAAAGTTTAGCACCATAACCATTACGTCCACCTAAAAATATAAAAAAAAATTGTACTGTAATACTACCAAATAATTCATTTTGCCAATAAAAAAGAGTTTTACTTGAGCTTAATAGCAATAGACAACTAAAAAATAAAAATCACAGAACAACTTTTTACTTCCGTAAGAGAAATGTCAGAATATGCGCACACACATACATAAAGAGGAGGCCAATGCAAGCTGTACGTCTCCAACCGCTGTTAAACTACAAGTCTCAGCATGGGGATAGTTCCACATAAGCTAGAAGACTACAAGGTTTCCAAAACAGAAAAGAAAAAAAGAAAAGGAAAAACAACAATAACTCTTCTAATCAGTTACATGAGCAGTTGTTAAAAACTTAAACAAAGTCTTCCACTAACATTTTGAAACAAAAAAACACTCTTGGACTCAATTTTTAAACCATTGTATTTCAGAAACTACTTGGACATTTTTAGCCTACACTTAAAAGGGAAATGCCAAAGACAGTGGATACAATGAAGCAGCTCAACACAAGAATCTACTATATAAATGCCTAGTGGCGTGTGTGGAGGAAAAAAAAAACACAAGCTGCAGCGCCACCTGCTGGGCAGAGTTATACAATGACCTATATATTTCTTGAAGGAGAACTGACAGTTGGGAGTGGTTGCTGGGGGTGACAGTGGGGAGTTTTTAACACCTTAAGTAGCTTGATGAAGGATGTGGCGATGAAGATGAAGGATGAGGTGATGGAGAAAAATGATGAGGTGGTGACATGTGGACAAAACCATGTTAAAAAAGGGCGCTTGTGTCGGGAAGTAACGCTCTTCCCCTGAGGAGTCCTGGGCTAGGCCCAAATGCATGACAAGAACCTTTTTAACACCTTAAGTAGCTTGATTTGAGTAGAATGCATGAGTATCATGCACGGGTTAACTTGTAATGTATATCTATATAACTGGAGTTAAAAGCCACACAAATCAATTATCCCTGTAATCAACAAATGTTTAGGTTTTAATCAGATCAATTAACTTGCCTGTAACTTTTTTCTCTTCATCATCATAGTTGCTTGAGGTCAATAATTGTCCAAATATCAGAGCAGGGACATAGACCTTCTCCACTTTGTGTTCTACCACTGGAATTCCTTTGCCGTTATTCCATATACTAATAATATTAGATTCGCTGTGAGGAATTAAAAAAAAAAAAAGATCATATATGATATAACAGATGAAGTGTTACATAATATTAGCCTATATATCAAAGTATTTTCTCAATAAATAAGTTTAAACTCAGTGTGTATGGACGATAGAAAGAGAGGAACAGAAGAGGATAAATAATTGAAGATATAATATCAAGATATTTCCTTGTTCAAAATATTTAAATTCAAGGAGTGATCTAGTATGCAAGACATCAAAATTTTATTTATATATCTCTCTCTATATATCTATATCTATATCTATATCTATATATCTAGAATAAGAAAAGGATAGGGCGACTCATGGTGTAGTAAAATTAAAACAACATAGCCAATCCGATAAAATAATATGCGTACCAGATAAAGGCTTATTCAAAGCTCAAAGTGTGGATATCAAATTGGTACGCAGGATCTTCCGTCTGGATCTTCCAACATGTACAAAAATATGGAAATCGATAATAGTGTAGTATGCCAGAAAGACTTATTCACCCAGTGTAATAATTCACTGATCACCGTATTGAAAACACCAGTGATTAAGCCACACCAAGTCCGTGTTTGTGACACACCAATTGGTATTACACATACCAGAAAACAGAACAAATGAGCTTATCTGTAACTGAGTATCAGCAGAAGACTTCAGCATACATCTCTTGCTTGATCTTGATGAAGACTGTTACGGAAAAGAACTCCTACTTGTAGATGCTTGACTTACCAGGGCACCTTTAAGAGCATCGGCACTGAGAATGATAGTATGGTTTGAAATGTTCCTCCTCAGAGCAAACAGACAGGGTGTGTCTGTTAGTGCATAACTATCACTATCTCTCATTATATATATATATATATATATGCTGCTCCAAACCAACTAGCAAATAAAAACCTTGTAAATGGTTAGGACATGACAATAAAAAAACATCACTTCATTGTCAATTTAATTCTGCCTTCAATTTATTACACTGAGCCAACTATTTTGGTCTGCCAGAGCCAAATTACAACAAAGCTAGTCACAGGTGGCAATTCAGTCACCTAAAGTATCTGCATAGCCACTCGATATTATCAAATCCATTCAAATCTCAATAAATCCCAGCCAAACATGCAGACGATCAGTAACTGCTACTGTTGTCTACGTGCTGTCATGTGCCAAAAGCACTAAAGGAACCTCATGGGACCCTGTCATACAAGCCTGACTGCCAAACTGTTGAATGTGGCCAATTTGATAACCAACACGTGTGACCAAGATGAACACATATCTGGTCATTAGACAAGCAGGCTAAATGGCCTAATCTTTACATATGTGGCCAACTTTATTCACTCTTATTGTCTAAGGAAGAGGTGAAAGGAATGAACCATTTTACGTGATCTGTTACTATAACAAAGTGTTCAGGTTAAATAGGAAAGTCTGAAATTCTAGTTGTACTTAACACTAGTAGACAAGCCGAGAGGTAAACTGGTGTAGTCATGTTTTGTGAACTATTTGAGAACTCAATCTGTTCCCACAGTGAAATATTTAACACGTAACTGTACTCCAACTAGTTCCCCATAAGTAATCACAAAAATATGGGACCTAGGCACAGGCATTTTAAATGACCACTAAAGTGAAAAATGTAACCTTTCACATATTAACCACAAAGATAAAATACATTGTATGAGCCGACATTCGACTTCAACTTTGTTTCAAAATTATTATCCTTTTCTATTTACAGATTTGATGCCGTGGTCCCTATTGTTTTCCAAATTGAAGAGTTAGTAAATGGGCCCTACTCTCTGCCTGCTTAGTTGGAGAACCTCTTGACCTTACAGCAGATGAGTGAAAATCAGCACAATTCATTTATTTTAGGTCATGTAAAAACCATTCAGTAATGTCGTACAAGAATATATATATATATATATATATATATATATATATATATATATATATATATATATATATATATATATAAATATAAACATGTGCACTATCTTGTATCTTTTGGAGGTAGTTATCTTAATTTGAAGAAGAGTTCAGAGAAAACCCGGACACCGACGCTCTTTTGCTTAGGTAAGCACATTCACATTATTATTATTATTATTATTATTATTAAGGGTATGAAGCTACCTTAATTATATTTTACTTTGGATTTTTTTTTTATATACAACAATGTAGTAATGTTTTGGCACCCCCTCTATTTCTTGTGATTGGTTGAAGATCTTACACCAACTAACAGAAACATGAGCATCCCCCGTTCTCTGACAAAATGTTGAATACAGGTACTCCTGGCATCAGTGTGTCAAGTACAGCTAATTTGATCTCCAGTCAGCTGCAGTATCTAAGTTTTCCTAGCTGACGGAAAGTCTATTGTTGAAACTTAAGCATGAGTGAATGATTGTTCATATTGGCGGTGAAAAAAATTTAAATAAAATAAAAAAAATCCACTTTTAAAAAAAGAGGATTTTTGTACTTACGTTAAAT
Organism: Mixophyes fleayi; assembly: GCF_038048845.1. Classification (NCBI taxonomy): domain Eukaryota; kingdom Metazoa; phylum Chordata; class Amphibia; order Anura; family Limnodynastidae; genus Mixophyes; species Mixophyes fleayi. Next base: position 69,460,790 of record NC_134406.1, read on the forward strand.
CCGTTTCTCCGATTCCATCTGGGGGACACTGCTTACCATGAGTTGTGGAGGGGAGCTCGGAAGTTGGCACCTAGCTAGTTAACTTTAGCATTGCTGACAGACCCCTCCCCCCTCTACAATCCCCCCACCTCTTCCTCTTCCTGTCAGTTAATTAAAAAGCCCCAAGGAAAAAAGGCCAATCAACCAAAAGGACACAGAAGAAAAGCAGAAGGAAGGGATCGCAGTGTCCCCCAGACGGAATCAGAGAAACGGATTTAACGTAAGTACAAAAATCCTCTTTTCTCTTTCATCCAGTCTGGGGGACACTGCTTACCATGGGGACGTTCTAAAGCAGCCCCCTAAGGGTGGGACCACTCTGAAAGCCCGGCCCGTTTGGCAGTACGGACAAAATTTGCATCGAAGACGCAAAGACATTAAACTGATAGAATCTGTTAAAGAATGGACAGAAGACCAGGTGGCTCTGTACACAGTTGGTCCGCAGAAGCCCCACTTCTCACTGCCCAAGACGCCCCCACCGCCCGGGTGGAATGGGCCTTAATCTCTCTGACACAGGATGGTTATCCTTAATGTAACCTGAGTAATTTTTGCCCTAATCCATCTCGCAATTCACTGCTTAGAGGCTGGCCAGCCTCTATGAGAATCAATAAGGACAAACAAACACGTTACACCGAATTTGGGAAGCTCTCTAACATATAAGCGGAGAGCCCTAACCACATATATATCCGTATACACCTGATCAGACAGGTGTATACGGAAGCTGTCCGAAATACCGGAACCACAGTTTTCTGGCTCAAAAGAAAAGCTGAAACACCCTTCGGAACAAAGGAAGGGAGAGTTCTGAATACCGCTCTGTCCTCATGTAGCATCAATTATGTTGTCGACAGGACAGAGATCCCAACTCTGAACTTTTACGAGCGGAAGCAATGGGCTAAGAGAAACATAACCTTGCAGGTTAGAGATCTAATCTGCTGAAGGAAGGATATGAAGCACCAGGAAAAGATCCAATGGTGCTGTAAGAGAAGTGAAAGGAGGCTAGATATGCAAGACCTCCTGAAGAAACGTCCTGATGTCTGGCATATCTACTAACTTCAGGTGGGAGAAACTGAAAGGCAGAAACCTATACCTTTAAGGAGCCTAAGCAGAGACGTGCCTCAAGACAATCCTGAAGAAAAGGCCAGAATTCGAATAAGACGAAAAGAGGATCAATGACAAGACCTATTGTCACACCCTGCGACATAGGCTCGCCCAATGCGACGATATATGTGAGCCGAACAGGCTTACAAGCTCATAGCAGAGTGTTCACTACACTGGGGGAAAAACCACTAGCCTTTCAGAGCCTGGCTACAACAGCCATGCGGTTAAATTTAGCCGAGGTAAATCCTGGTGATGAAAAGGACCCGAAGGAGAAGATCTTGTCAGTGCGGAAGACGAAGTTCTTGCCCTACTGCCATAAAGATTATGTACGCGTACCACACTCGCCACGGCCATGCAGGCGCTATCAGAATTACCAACAGACAGCCTTGCCTCACTCGTCTGAGTACTCAAGGAAATATGGGAGTTGCGCAAAACCTGGGAAACTTCCTGACGAGTATGGAGGCCATGATATCTATATCTGGTAGCCCCCACCTCTGAACCAGAGACTGAAAAGCTTCCGGATGGAGGGACCACTCCCCTGGCATCATCGCATTGCGACTGAATAATCGGCCTCCTAGTTCTTTATTTCTGAAATGCACACAGCCGAGATTGCTGGAACACATTGTTCCGCCCAAGCGAATATCTGAGCCGATACCCGCATTGCCGTTGCTCTTCTCGTTCCTCCTTGTTTGTTGACCTATGTCACAGCCATGGCATGACGGACTGAACTCTGAGAAGATGACCCTGGAGAAGGTTCGGGCCCCCCGAAGGGCCAAAAGGATTGCCTTCATCTCTAATAAGTTGATGGATAGAGAGGACTCCTGGACTGACCCTGGAGCCAGAGATAAAGGGATACCGCCCCAACCCTTCAGGCTGGTGTCTGAATTGCTCGCATCCGGAGACAGAGAACTTCTTGCGCTCCAATTGTAGGTGGGATCCCGACCCTCCTGTGAAGAGGTCCCACTACAAGCACCGGGAATAAGCACGACCGAAGGGGACCGTTTCGAAGGAGACCAACATCTTCCCTTGGAGACGCATGCACAAGTGTATTGAAGGACTGGGAGAGGACAGGACCTGCGATGTTATCCTCTAAACCGACCTGATCTCTTCTGGCAGAAACACTTTCTGCTGTTTGGTGTCCATGCCGAGTCCCAGGAAGATCCTGCGTTGGCGCGGAATCACCTGGGATTTCCTTGAGTGTATTAAACACCCATGGCTCTTGAGGAAAGCTATGTGAAGGACATGTGATGTTGCAAGCAAAACTCTGAGGCGGATCTTATGATAAGATCGTCTAAGTAAGGCACGTCCTGAACTCCCCTTGAATTAAGACAAGCTGCCATTACCGACATTCTCGTTCCTCCTTGTGAAAAATCCCTGGAGCCAAGGAGAGGCCGAAGGGAAGAGCCCTGAAATGATAGTGAAAGGCCCCCACTCTGAATCTCAGGAGAGATTGATGACCGTTCCAGACAGGAGCGTGGAGGTATGCGTTCTTTATGTCTATGGAGGCCATAAACTGATTCTTTTCCAAACCGTTTATTACTGACCTCAGGGACTCCATCCGAATTTTACCCACTTTTAAGTGGATATTTAGGTTCTTTAAATTTAAGATGGGTCGAAAGGAACCGTTCAGCTTCTTGACAAGAAAAAGGGTTTGAATAAAGCTTTTCCCTTTCTGGATTACTGGGACCCTGCAAATAACTCATGCTGAAAGAAGAGAGGCGATCCAATTTTATATTACCCGCCCACTTTGTGGAACTCGAGCTAGCAGGGTTACAAAGAGACCATGCGGAACAGGACCCAAGAGATCTATCCTGTATCTCCTAGATATACTGCCCCGAACCCAGGGATCCTGAGAAGACGCTGTCCCCTGTTCTAGAATAGAGACAGGCCCCCCCTCTCGCCACCTCCTGGTGGGCAGAATGGCAGTCAGAGTGCAGGCTTCTCCTGAACCTTGGAGGCCTGACATGAAGCTGAGAAAGAGGGTCTACCTCTGACTGAGAAGGTTCTAGAATTTGAGTGGTCTGACGCAGGATGACTGGCCCCTAGGAAAGGAGGTCCCCCGAGAGGAATGCCTAAAGGAGCTGAAATGCGGGAGGCGGGCTCTACCCACATTCACTGGCAAAAAGGTGTTCTCCTGGCGCCTGTTTACTGAGAAATCAAACCCTGTAATTCCAAGCCGAACCAACCTGATGTTAAAAAAGGAATAGTTTCTAGGGATTTCTTAGATTCTGAATCAGGCTTCCAGGATCTCAGCCATAAGATTCGTTTTGCTGAAATTTTTGAAGCCTGAATAGAGGAATGTAAAGGCCGGGGAAGCAATTATGAGTTCTGCAAGGCCTCAGCCAGCTGCTCTGTCCATGCTTCCATGGTTCTAGGGACCCTAGCCGAAGCAAATGTGGGTCTAAAGGAAGAACCCGCTGTTACAATATAGATTTTTTTCTGAGCTTCAATTCTGCGGTTAGTCTGTTCTGCAGTGTTGCAGTGTCCAGGACCGGCAAGGTAGCATGGTGGGCTATACGGGCTACAGGAGTATCCACCCTAGGGATTCCTTCCCCGTGAGCCAGATCCTCTTCCTGTAATAGATATAAGGAAGAGAATATTCTGGAATAGAAACCTTTAAATCAATGTTGTTTCTATATTCTCTCAGCAACATTGTGCCATTCCACCAACAGAGGTAAACAAATAACCTTTCTTCTGGCCTTCTTAACGAGACTTCTGTTTCTAGGACTAGGATCCTCTGACTCTGGGAGGTCCAAGGCCTGCTTTACCATTAATAGCAATCATCAATGGCCTGATATCTGGCAGTTTCTTCCGGATTACACACATGAACCTGCTCAGGATTAAATTTTGTTTCCCTTTCTCAGAAAAGGATTTGCGGATCTATCAGATTTCCTTTTAGTAGGGGCCAAATATGGGAATTCAGAAACTGGTCTAGCTTGTCGAGACATGTGTCTGATCCGTTGTGAAAAAGAGAAGGGCCTGCTACAGCCATTCCCCGCAGCAGGACTCCCCACCTTATCCAATATAGAAGAAAGTGTTGCTGAGCTTGTCAATAACTAAGTAGATTTAGTGAGAAGCTGAGCTAAAGAGTAAACTGACTGTGGTAAGTAAACCTTGCATTTATAAACAGGTAAAATATTTTTCCCATAGGACCTTTTCCTTTATCTCACATTTTACAAAGGAAAGCGTCACAAGCACACCATTGACTTGAAGGAGACAGAGAGAAAAAAACAAGTAATCAACTAATCTACAGTAAAAGTTGCAGTTGTTCCTTGAAATAAACAATGTTATTTGCGTTTTGGCAAGAGTACTATAATATTACCCATACTAGCCCCACTTTGTCAGTAAAGCAATACAGTTTTTATAGATGCTTAATAATAAAAAAAAATACTTAGCCAAAAGGCCAAACACAGGAGAGAAGTCCACCAGCCATGTCCTGATGCTTGCTCCCACAAGGCAGTCTCTGTTCCCGGGCTTCTTATGCTCCAGAAGACCGGAATACTGCCCATAAATTGAAGAGCAAGGGAGTTCTATATAATTTTAACTCCCCCTCTTCCATATTCTGTCTCCATTTCTCTTTTTTTTTTTTTTTTTTTAAAGAAAAATAAATAATAAATAGAGTAATGGAGACCTCGAAAAGATTGAGGTCTCCTGCAGCGGTTCTGACCCCGATGCCCCCTCCTATTACTGAGGGGGGATCTTGGTATAGCCCCCATCTTGCCGGCTGTCTTACACCGGAGGTTCAATCCAAGATGGCCGCCGGCATTTCTTTTTATCCGATAACCGGCGCTCTATGCCTGCAGTGGCAGCGCCGGTTATCGGGGAGGCTTTGAGAGTGACAGCGGTCCGGTGAGACCGCTTGTCACTCTGTTCCAGACACCCAAAGCTGTGCCAGTGAGAGCCCTCAGCTCTCCTCTGACAGAGCCGCGTCTGCGCTGCGGGCTGGGAGTGTGCTCTCTATGTTAGAACACACTCCCAGGTCTGCCTTCAAAATAAAAAAGTCTCTGTAGTTAAAAAATTAAAAGTTTAAGAAAATAAAAATTAAATATAAATTAATGAATTAATAAATGATCACTAGCACTAAAATAGCAGCCCAACTCCTTTGGGCACCTAAAAAAAAACAGACAGAAAGAGGAAGAGGCAGGGGGATTGTAGAGGGAAGGGGTCTGTCAGCAATGCTAAAGTTAACTAGCTAGGTGCCAACTCCCGAGCTCCCCTCCACAACCCATGGTAAGCAGTGTTCCCCAGACTGGATGAAAGAGAAACAGAAAGAATTTAACATACATATAAAAATCCTATGAATCCATTGGTGGTCAATGAATGGGGTTACAGAGTCTCCATTAGCACCTTTGCACTTTAAATTCAGTGAAGCATATTCAATTAAGATTCACGGCTGCGCGTATAAAGCGTCATTACAGTACTGCAACATTGCAGATTTCGAAATCCGTGATGTTGCGGTACCGGGTACCTAAGTGAATATGCCCCAGTGTGTGTAAGCTACTCCCCCATCCTGGAGGGAATGGTTATCTTTTTCACCAAGCCCCACAGAGCAAAACCAAAGAGAAATGAAAAACCAAGAAAAAAAAACAAAAAAAACCAGAAAGGGATTTATCACAAGTATAAAAATCCCGTTTTCTCTATCATCCTCTTGGGGGACACTGGAACATAGGAACATCTTAAAGCTGCAACTTTGAGTGGGTACACAGACAGAATTGAGTTGTACAGCATCTAAATGCCAAAATGGCCATCCTTGGGTCACAAAAACATAAAAGTTGTAAACGTATGCACCTAGGACAATGTGGCTGTCCGACAGCTGCTCAGCCGAAGCTCCGCCCACTAATCTGATAGAATGTGTCTTTACTCTGGGACAGTGTCTTAAGAATGATTCAGACGAAAAGCTGGAATCACAGGGTCCTGATTTAGAAATCATCAATTTAGATGGAAAGTGTGTACAAAGAAAGACACTATCCTTGTGACCCCGCCCCCAGAAAAAACCCCCACAGGGACCAGAGGAGAGCCGAGCAATGGTCTCAAAAGTGTCACGCACTGCAAAAAGAAGAAAGAAAAAAAAAGCCGTAGGATGTTAGCCATTTCTGGAAAAACACAGCTATCAAAAATCTGTTTGTGTGACAGGGTATGACTATAGTGTGTGTGGGGGGGGGGGGAGGGGGAGGGCAGTGTATGTTTAATTTCTTGCTGAAGTTGTTTGGAGGGAGGGAAATAGATGTTATTTATCAAATGTGAATACTATTATTTTAATGTTGGGGCTGGAGGGAGGCCTAATTTTAAAATGTAGGTGCTGTATTGATTTAACACCAGGGCTGGTTGGAGTTTTCTAAATTTAATGTATTAATTTTTATTTATTTTTTCAAATATGACCCCCAACATTCCAGGACAAGCAGCAACTGATCTAAAGACACCAGCAGCCACAAGTGGTGAAAGTGATAAGACAGATAGGAGGGACAAGGACAGTCTGCCAACTGTCCTGAATTTGGTAGGTGACTGCCCCACTTAGTCAGGATTTGGTCTGACTTCAAGGACAGTTGGGAGATATGTCCTGCTTCACACTGTACTGCTTGTGAAGGCAGAACTGTGTGCACCTAACAGTAGTGCTCACAGTATTGCCAGTCTATTTTTCGAAAATGTGTCTAATAACCATACTACATCATAGGAGCCCCCCTGTCTTAAGCGCCTAGGGCCCCTCGAGCCTTAATACAGTTCTGGTCAGCAGGAAGAATCTGATAGTTGCTCCCAGTCCCAGACAGGACACAGCCTGCAGAGCAAGCCTAAGAGCTCATGAGATGTATTAATCTTGTGAGACAAAGAGCTTCCCTGCTCACTCTACAGGAAGTTCCCACCCTTATGGATGTCAGCAGCACCAGAAGCATAGATAAGTACAGTGGGCTGGGGGTGTCATAATGTGCATGGGGGGGTGGCGTGATGTGGCTGGGAGGGTGTGATAAATGTTATGTTTTATTATAATGTATGTATCAATGCCCCATGTTGGCCCCACCCACACCACAATGTGGCCATGCCCTATTCGGTGACGCCGCTGCGCGGTGGCACATAGTTTCTTTCCTGCTGGAACTGAGGTGGGCCTGTGTACTTTAAATGCCAGGGCTGATTTTTAGTCCCAGTGCGGCCCTGGCTCTGTGCATGATATAACACTATCAAAGAAACAGTTTGTCTTAAGACTAATGGCTTCTGACTGCCACACCGTTACAGCAAATCACGCAAAGCTCTGATGATAGAACTCCCACAGAGACAACAGATCCTTTTGTAGGGGAATACACCTCAATAGACACCAGACATCTTAAAAAAAGTCAGAGTACTATGACTGTCTTGGCCGGTATGGGGCAACCACAAGCAATCAGATTCCTTCTCTTTTTACCTTTATGAGAATGAGTGGATGCACCAATACCAGAAGAACCAGCTAAAACAAGTGGAAATGTCAAGATCCCAGTTCTAGGTCATTGATCGGAAGCTTGTCTCCTGCTGGGTGGAACTTGTCCACCCGCAAATGCTGGTTGAGTCCCTTGAGGTTTAAAGACTGGATGAAATGACCCATCCTGTTTTGGAACCAGGAATAGATTTGAATAAAATCCGTGACCCTTCTGGGAATCTGGAATTCGGCAGACGACTCCTGCTGAAAGAAGAAAATCGACGGCCCGAGTCAAGGACCTTCATTTCAGAGGATCACAAGGAAGAAAGGTTGAGAAGAACCGTTTGGGAGCCGGACCCAAAAGGTCTATCACGTATCCTCTGGATATGATCCCCAAAATCCAGCTGTCTCGTGAAGACACTGCCCACTGGTCTCCGAAGAGTTGCAGACGGCCCCCCACCCACAAGGAGACCGATGTTCCAGTCATGCCGGGGACTCATCCAGGATCTTCGAAGTCAGGCTACTGCTGGGAAAGGAAAGGAACCCCCCCCCTACCCCTGTGAGACTTCCCTTGGGACAAAAAAGGTCCACCTCTCACCGACGACTGATCCCTGACCAGAGGTGTGGCCTCGAAAAGGACTGCAGAAAGGAACTGAACCTGGGTAGTCCTAGGAGCATTCACCGGCAGAAAATTACTATTTCCGCCAGTGGACTGGGAAATCATAGTGTCTACTTCTGGACCAAATAAGACAGACCCTGAGTAAGGCAAGGCCTCCAGCAACTTCCTGGACCCTGCGTCCATTTTCTAAAGATAGCCCGAGGCTTCTTTCAAATGGAGAACTAAAGAAAGAAGATTAGAATCCTGCAAACCTGCAGCCAATTGGTCAGCCCAGGTTTCCATAGCTCAAGCTATCCACACAGAAGAGAACATGGGCCGGAATGAAGAGCCCGCTGCTGAAAACTCTCAGTCTTCATAGCTGTGGGGTTCTGTAAGGTCGCCGAGCTTTGAACCTGCAACGTAGTATGACAGGCTAACATAGCCACTGGCGTATCCACCTTGGGAATCTGCTCCCAGCGCAAGGCATCCTGCTCCTGCAGTGGATAAAGCTGAAGGAGCTTGCGAGGGAAAGAGAATTTCCGGTCCGGAGCTTTCCAATCGAACTCCGCAATCTCCGACAGCTCTGAAGAGGAAGCAAAACACACGGTCTTTGTTTTTTTCCGTTTAAAAAGACCTTGAACTGAGCTGCTCTGCTCCCACCAAGTCCAAGGCCTGACGTACAGCCAACACCAGGTCCAGTACCCCTTGGTTTCTGACATTGTCCTCCCAGTCACCCTACTGGATGGAGTGAGAATCCTCTAAAAGCTCCCCTTCTTCCTCAGAGGACCCCTCTGAGCCAGAGGCCGCAAACAGAGCATGGGATAATTTAGCCCATCGGAATCCAGGAAGCGATTTAAACAGTCTAGTCTTCTCCCCAAGGAAGAAGACCAGGCTGGCTCCCCTTGATAAGCCTGAGGGGACAGAGAAAAAACATGGGTTGTCGCCCCCATATTAACCGTTGAAACTGGGTTAGTAACCCCCTCTGCTAAAGTAGACGGAGATCGCCAAGATCTCAACCACAAAAAAAGGCGTCCGGCAGTTAAATAACTATCTCTTACTTATTTGCTTTACTCTCTTTATACTTTATAACAAATATGTATACAACTGAGTATACCCTAAAATTTAACCCACAGATGGGGAAAATAAACTTAACAGCTTGACTGCGTGTGTCTCACAGATTAACAACTAAGAAAATTACACTTAACTGGGTGCCAGGGTAAGCAAAGAAGTAGTCACCAACAGTACACTTCTTTCTCCTCACAGAGCCACTTGAGGAACCTCCGTCATCTTCTGCATTCGCGGGAGATTTTACTCTCCTGGCACATACCACCTAGCAGGAGGAAAGCCTCCATCGGCTCTTCCTGCCAAGGCTCTTACTGACAGACGACTGCAGCACGATACACACCATCCGTGTCATCCGAATGCGGTCCAGAGAATTATAAACGTGCCCAGCACTTCTGCCATCTGGCCTAGTCAGGCACTGCTGTGGACTGGTCCTGCGACCAGGGATCCAGGTTACCCCTCCGCCTTAGCGGGAAACATGGCATCTCCCAACATGTCCAGCTGCCTCCTGACTATGCGCTCTCTGCCTGTCAGCAGCGCCGGTCCCGGAGTAGCAGCGGTGACAGTGCCACAGCGAGCGGCTACTGTCACCCTAAAAACAAGCCCAAAGTCTGTCTGCATTGGCAGTAGAGAAAAAAAATCTTCGTCCGTCCGGACCACTGACCTTAACGATAACAGGTAGCACACAGCACCAGTATCCGTGTAGCATGTACTCCAAGTAAAGGAAAATAAAAATAAAATAAACATACTAATCTAAAATAGGAAAGCACAATTAAACAGCAGCCCAACTCCTTGGGCACTTAAATTAAACAGAGGCTAGCAGGGGTTGCAGAGGGGAGAAGTCAGCAGCAGTTAGTTAACTATTTAGGTGCCAACTCCATGCACCCTCAATACAACCCCATGGTAGCAGTGTCCCTCAGATTGGATGACGGAGAAATGGCAGACGTATGCAGCAGTCGGCTGTCATACTTGCAGGCTGTGTATACGGTGTCCATACTTGACTATTCCCTGGCAAATCAGAATGACATATTAAACATATATAAGACGTCACTGATGAAGCCCCTCCAGTCTAAGATCTGTAATTATTCCCATTGGCCGATGGAGGCTGACAGCAACTAAATTAAACCTGCGCTATATAGTGAAGGGATCCTCCTGGATGACTAACGCATCAAAAGCAGGAGGTGGTGAAAGGAGGAGCTTAAACACAATAAATTTATTTAAAGTGTCATGATCCTATTGGAGACTATGGTCCTCTAGTGGGCCCACTGTGATATAGAAAATATAATTAAATGCCACTTCTGTGACTTTATTTTATTTTGCAAGGGTGCAAAGTTCTGACGATACAAACTTGGAGATCTACTTTTCCTGGCCATTCCACAGAAAGCCATTCTAGCAAAATATTTTGTAAATTCACATTTTGCAGAATAGTCTATGAATTGAGCTGGGATGAGGACAGTAAATTAATTTAGCTGTGGCGTGTTTGGGGTAGTTCTGGGAACAATTAGGGCAAACTTCACAGCCAAATGAGAATAATTTGCAGAACAGTTTTGAAAATTTTGCTCATATCTAATTTTATCATATTCTCTTCTAGGAAGAAAAGAAAGAAAACTAAAATAAGGCATTATGAAAAAACACTGAGAAATACAATTAACCACAATATGAAATTGAAATATTTTTTGTACTTACGGATCAATAGAAATTTTAATGCAGCTCATGTTTTTATCCCTTTGCTTATTGTCGGCTGCATTGACTGAAAAATGAAAAAAAAAGTAGTTTAAAGAGAACCAAGAAAATAAGCACATAGAAAATACTATTCATTAATAGCTATGTTATCACTTACTAGTAATACAGTTATAACATGTCTAAATACCTTAGAGCTATAGTAAGTTGGGTCATAAATTATATTTTATTTTGGTGAAGGCTTCACTATGCTTACATGAGCATATTAAAAGTACTCTATTCGCATAAACAAATTTACTTGTGTCTAGCACAAGGGAATGTAAATGCTAGACATGGTTTTATGCTATCAGTCTGTATCTAACTAATGGGATGGACACTGGCTCCCATTTGTCTGCCCAATAAGAGACTTTCTCCCTGCCACTAGGTCATGCCCCCAAGGCAAAATGATTAACACACAACTTGGCAAGAGGCTTTTGGATTATATAAGGGCATTATCGGACAAAAACAGAATAATGACACAACCTGAAGTTCTCCAATAGACCTTAGCATATTAAAAGCAGCTGGGTACATTCTTGCTGTATGAATATTATACATGTATCTGTTAGACCAATACTGTAGAATAACACTTTGTTACAGTCATTGTAATACATTATGTTGGGGTATGCATGGCTACAGAAAAGATTCAAGCAAAAGCCATTTTCTTTCCTACCATATATAGAAAGACACCTGTGAAGAGTCTTCCTTATGAGACAAATAAAAAAGGCCTCCCACTGCTCCAGACAGTGGTGGAGACAATAGCAGGAGGTAACAATAAGAGTCACACGGCCTAAAAGCACCAACTGTCCAGCAGTCCTGGGACAAGAGAGTGTAGCCCCCTCATTATAAACGGTTATGCTGTAAAAGTGGCAGAACACAACTTTAGTGGTGGGGTGGAATACAAAAAGATAGAATACATGAATCCGCAAGATCCTTTAAGACAGGAAATATGCGCATCCACTGACGAACAGAAATAACTGAAATGCTAGGCACCGGCTGTGAACTTTATTTATTTAGGTGCACTGGCTACTTGACTCAAGGTTTTTCATAACCATATAAGAAAATGTTTAATGAAAAAGGGGATAAAAAGGGACTATAGGTCTACATTTTATTTTTTGGAGAAAGTGGGCGGAGGTTAAAGTGCAAATTCACTAATGACAAAGGCCTGCAGCAGACATCCAGACCCCAGGCCACATAAAAATCCCATCTCCCAGGCAGTAATGGAGGACTAATAGGTGTAAGAAAAGCCTGTTACTTTTGGTGAAATGACCTACCTGTGGGTGAATTTCAACTCCATTACCAAAGCCTGTGTCCCCCAAGATATCTAAAAATGATTTGCTTTTTTTTTTTTAAGGAAATAAATAAATAAATTGCCAAGCTCTAATTAAATTCAGATTTACATGCATAGGCCACTTTCTTTCAGCTTGAACATCCTCTTAACGCGAGGACCTCCTCAATCGCACCCTTAAAGACAATATGCTTATGTCACAGTGTCAGCTAGATAGTATATTTGTTTTATTTTCTTTTTTACATTTACAATCCCTTTCCCACTACAGCAAGTGGAATGACAGCTAGTGACAGAGTGAAAATTATTCCCTTCTTTCTCAGCCAGTCTCACTCCACTTACAAATCAGCAATCACAAATCCGGATGTGCTGTGATTTCACACACAGGGGGCAGAGAACTAACAGGTAAAACACTGGTCTAAAACTCTGGCACTAAAGTTTTTATGGAACACAAGTCTGACATGTTCATTGTATAAGTGAGTAACGTATCGGGTTTTATGATGTTTCAACCAGTAAAAAAGTATATGCAGCCAAAATAAGAAGATGTAAATACTTTCATTGGCTTAAAAAAAAAACAAAAAAAAAAAAAACGACATTTTCTACCGAAGAGCCATTACCAAACATCGACCATTGTGAGGACGCAAAAGCTCATCAAGCCACTATCTATACTAGTCATTAACATGCTGTTAGTCCTGACTTCCTTGTGATTGCCAGTCAAAAACAGCTATCTCCATCGTAATTGCCGAGACTGTAAATTATGAAGGCAGAGGGAAGAATGACACCCTCTCCCCATGGTACTAGCAGCTGTCAGGGATAGCAGAGTTTGAGAAAAGGAAGAGGTTGCAGAGGATAGCTAGTAAAACAGTATTGATTAATACTGTTGAGAAGAAATTAGCAGCTAATGACTTTCATTCAGAATGACACCTGCTGCAATCTACAAGTACAGTACCACTAAGTGTTTATGCAAATATTATAAGACAATAATTGAAGTATCACCTCATTATACTCAGCAGAGTTCTACAACATATAATGGTGAAAAACCACGTCTGTACTTCGATTGTTTCCATGATCTGATGCACAGGAACAAACATGCAAAAACAGCTGATCACATGCAATTTTATGAGTTTAAGGTATGTGAATAGAATACAATAGGTAATTTTACAACCGTTCATTAAAAGTTACTAATTTTTAGAGATGTTACAAGTAGACATAAAACAGGAAAGTCTGATGCACAATTTTATATACATAACTTACCCAGAATTTCATCAAATATTTTATATAATCCTGGCACATAAGTAATGTCACGGCAATTCATTCCAACATCTTCATCAAAAACCCACATTGCCTAAATATAAAGATACACATAATTAAAAGAAAATACAACATTTCTACACTAATTCCATAACGGAATTACAATGCATTGAACTGCTTAGCATTGTTCACGCACATGTATAAAAACAAAGACTACTGTAAAACAATGCAATTTGCTAAAGGCATGGTCAATGCAATCTCTGTACTTGCTGGTTCCAAAAATATTATATTATATATAGATTTTTATGTTTGCACAACAATTCAGCAAGTCAAGGAAACAACATTCTGCTTTGTCAAACTAAGCTTTTAATATGGTCTGTCTCGTTAACCAAAAGTGGAGGACCTTTGATAATTAAGTGCACCGGTGGACAGTTGTGGTGATACTCTTAAAAATGCAGCTTATTAACCTAAAACCTCTGCATAGAACGAAATACTTCACAGACACATATTTCTGGCTTTCAATGCCTACAATTTCCTTAAGTTTGAAGAAAATATGTTAAACAACCCCACTATAAGCATACAGCCCTTTAATATGTGAACCTCGCAAAGCAAAGTGTATCTCTATCTTAAATTCAACCATCGCCTCCTCCGTGCTGGGCAGGGCAGGGCATACTATTGTGATGTATCTTTCTATTTTTTCTCTATTAAATTTTGTATTTTTCCTATTGCTGGTCTGTTCGTTTTTTTAAGTTTTGATTTACTTATTGTGAATTGGGTGCATCTAATTTTTGTCCTATTTTGCCTAAACGTTTTCCTACAATATAAATACCTTTACTCCACTAAGCTACCAAAAGAAAATCCCTTCTGTACCCAAAAAAATATAAAATTTACCAGGGCAGAGCATGACATTTTTCAGTTGGGAGGAGAGGAGGTAGAAATGAACTTTTGGGTACAAAAAGCCTTTAAGCCTTTCAATTTCATTTAACAGCAGAAAAAAAGAAAAAAAAAAAGAAAATAAAAAGAGAACAGAGCAGGCACCTGAGTGATGGACTCCACTGATCCGATGTATGTATCAGGTCGCAAGAGGATATGCTCAAGCTGAGTCTTCTTTTGGTAAACTCTCTCTACAGACATCTTCTTAGAGGACTCATTCTTGTTATTGCTTTCACCTTCCTCTTTTTTTGCTGCATTGTTCTGGTTATCAAACAAGGTCTGGGTGCAAAAAAAACAAAAAACAATAAAGAAATCAATTGTCCACAGTCGCACATGCAAAATCTGGAAGACAAATAAAAGTCACTTTAAGGGGGGAATTCAATTGGCCGCGTTACAGGTAAAAGTAACGCGGCATTATTATCGTTATTACGGTATTAATGCGCTTAAATTATCGTTATTACGGTAGTTTCAACGCCGGCTTTTTGCTCGCAGCTCCCTGAGCAGCGAGCAGAAGGCCGGGTTAAAACTACCGTAATAACGGTAATTGTTTTAACACCGCGCTAATTCGGGGGGGAAATTGAATTCTCCCCTAATAAAACAGTCTGCTCTTTTACCCCACGTGCCTCTTATATTCTTGACAAACCAAATCATTTAATATTCTACAATGTGCTAGCATCTCTCCACCTCTGCAATTTATAAATGTCAACATTTAAAAACAGTGGCAAAACACTCAACAGCAGTTTATTTATTTTAATACTTAAAGGGGTCATAACAACATGATCCAAAAAACAACATTTTGCGTGCATCTAGAGCCCTATACCCGCCCCCCCCCACACCCCACCAGAAGTGGAGATAGATGGCACTATAAACTTGGGGAGAAAACATACTAATCCTAGATGCAAAAACATTTTACACCCCTATCAACTGTAAACAAACAAGATAAGATACTGATGTGTATATCTAACACTAATTAGCATATTAAACCAGGGGTGAACAAAATAATGTAGACATCAGATTCCAGCAAGACAAATTCAGTAGCCAGCAGCTTCTTCTAAAGCTGGGTACACACTACAGAAATTTCGACCAACTTTTTATGCAGAGCGATTTTACATGCGATCGATGATCTGATCGCTCGGTCCATGGACTGCATACACACTAGCCTTGTTTAGGACGATAAAGGGAAGAGCGGACGTCCCTTTAGCGACTTTTTACAGCCATGTTCTCGTGAGCAATGACTAATTTCGTACTCACTGTTGTCGGTCTGAAGTTTATACACACTGCACAGCGGAAACGAGATTGGACTGAAAATATTAAACGGTACGACCAACCAAATGAGACGATAATCGTCCATTTGGGCAGACTTTCGACCATCGTGTCACTGCACACACTGACCCGATTTTTAAACGAGCGGTCGTATATCGGCTGTTTGAGCCGATTATTGGATGAAAACAGTGTAGTGTAGTGTGTACCCAGCTTAAAGAACACATCCATTTTTATCTGCATTAATTACTTTAAAAAAAAAAAAAGCTAGGCATCGGCAGTAGTTTTCTTTAGGCTATATGACTTCTGGGATTTGTCTAGTTCTACCAAAAATCATATTAAGCCGCACTATAAATTATTTAAGGTATAAAAGGTAGGTCTTAGCTTGCTCCTACCCGCAGAATGGTAAGACAGTTTAACACTATAAAGTCAACTTTTAAATTATTTACTTAACCAATTTAGACAAGAGTGCTTCACTTTTTGCGTATACCTAAACCAATGTACCAACTTTATAACAACTCTCCCTCACTAATTACTCACTATACATAAAAAACATTATTAGCAAAAAACACTTGGCGTGTCTCAGGCATATCCAACCAGAAATCTATTATTTTTGTAAATCTGATGGCCTGTGTGTCCAATCTTCTTCAGAATGTACAACATGTTCACAATATGATCCGGCTCCTTGACCCAGGCGTCAGATGATTGAATCCTGTACAATTTGGCTACACACATGCTGTGTGTGGCAAGGTTAAAGCTGCACACCACCTACAGAAGTTTTACAAACCGCCTTCTTCCTTCAGCCATAAACTGGAAAAATATCTCCTATGGAGTGGCATCTAGGCAATACAGAGCCATTCAGTTCAGCTTGCCAAATGGCAGAGGAGAGGTGTGTGAGCGGGAGGTGGTAGTGCAATTTTTATCATTCTCATAAATGTGCTTTTATTTATCATTTATACAAATTAAAAGGATTTAATTATATGAAACAGTTTGTTATGCAAAGTGTCAAATACATGCTTGTGGGATGAAACATCATAAAAGGCCATAAAACAGAATGGAGTTTTGGAGGTGGATTAGAATATAAAATGTGCCTCTTAGGGCAGCCAAATGGACAGCACAACCCTATGCCTTAAATGCCAACAGGCCACATTTTTAAATATTCCAAATTATTTCACACGCACAAAAAAAAAAAAAAGTGAATGCCACATCTGGAATTAGTTAAAAGTCTGCAAAACTATAGTCTCTTTTCACCCATTAAGGATTGAAGATGTGTAGCCTGACCTAGGACTTAAAGAACACGATCAATTTTCAGTAAGTGCTTTAAAACCATATTACAAAATAGGATGTTATCTGTTCAGTCTCTATATAGATACACTTCATAGAACTACTGTCTGACTGCCACTGATACAGAAACTGTTTATACTGGTTGCCCCTGGTAACAGTCACCTTTAATGTTTCCAAATGAACACTTTTTTTTATCTACAACCACATCAATATACTAAACAAGTACAATCAGGTGTGAATTGTTAAAAAAAAAAAAAAAAATACCCAACAAAAAAAAACCTACAAGCAATTGCTTCACACGCATTATATTTTTGATTTGATAGAGCAGACAACATTTGCAGTGTGTCAATTAGGACAGTTGTAGCATCGTCAATTATCTTGGATACTATCGGAAATTCAATTGGCCGCGTTACTGTCGGTGAAGATCACTCAAGATCTTCTACTACGAGCCTTTTTTCAAAGGTGTTGTATTGCTTACAATTGCAGTCATGACGGTAGGCGATGGGTGGAGCCAAATGGTAGACATACCACTAACCCCCGCTTTCGCAAGTAATTAGAACATGCCAATTCTGACCACAGGCGCAAGTCAATGAGGGATCAGCTTAAGAACGTGGACTGCAAAATTCACCATTTGAGGGGGGAGATTGGGTAACAACTGACTGAAAGCAAATAAATTTATGAAGCCGTTTTAACGGCTAACAGTGTGGTACAATAATAAATTGAAATATTGTTTTGTTTTTTTGTTTTTGTTACTAGGAAAAGATGGAAAGACTATCAACTACGTTAATGGAGTGCTGTGGCAATAACTTTGTTCCTGATCATTTTTAGCATAGGACACAAGCACGGTTATAACACAATTTTAAACTTTGTAAGTACTTTGCTTGAGAATCCTTGACCAGGTCGTGTGCATGAGCAGACAAGGTGTTTGATGTGCTTCAATATACCATAACCTGTAATCTCTACCACATTTCTAGACAAATATTGTCCCAGAGACACACATTTTAGATACAACAGTTTAACTAAGGTCAAATAATAGATTACAAATAATTCTAAGACTGTGACAAACTAAAAAAAGTCACATTTAAAATCCAATGGATACTGTTTTATTAACAGCTAATTGTTTAATATTTGTAATCTAATATACTAAATTAAAGGCTCAATGATATGAAACACCTATGCATGTTAGAAATATATGTATTTTTAAAGTATTGATCAGAGTGAGTGGAATTTCTGCCAGAACATCTTTAAAATCATCAGAGAGCACACATCCTCAAATGGCCAAAACACTAAAATGAGAACACTGTCACCTGCTTGTGGAGTCCGTTACTTACCAACGTATTCAAAAAAAAAACACACAAACAGAAAGGTAAATTAAAACAAAAAGGAATGTATATTTTAAAAGGAAACCCTAGAAGCTAGCAGCACTGCAATAGTAATAGTATTTGTACACAGCTCTACTTAAAATTCATAAGTATGTAAAAACACTGACCTGTTTCAGTCATGTACATATTTTTTTCTAAAAATAGATTTTAAAGACTAGTACTGTTTAATTTAACAGTGGCTGCTAAAGATAGTGCAGTGAAAAATTAGAGTGTAAAAAGAACAACTAAAACAAACCACATTTCCATAAAAGAAGATCTGTCTACCAAGCTCTGCAAGGACAACTTACTAGCTACAAGGAACAGGATTGTAGCAAATGGAACTCCTTAGTGACTTCTGACTTGTACCATATGCCATGACCATAAAAAGGTCTGAGGCAAAATACAAGGTCACTTCTAATACTTACATTAGTTTACAGTAAGAGTGTGCATTATTCTTTATAATATAGTTTCCTAATGAACACTGAATTGATGTTATCTGAACTGACCTTTTAAACAGATATTGTTTACAGGTATCACTCGTTTAGAATATGTATATTATTAGCCAAAACTGTACTTTTTCAAACAGAATTCTAATCTTAAAAAGTTCCTGGAAACGCTGTATACTGTAATAAAGATGTACTGAACGTAACCAGGGTTGCCAACTCTGAAATGAAAAGCAAGCAACCGCTAAGTGAAAGACAAGCCCAAACAATCCTAAAAAGCCCCCCAAAAAGCCAAACTTTAATTATTTCTTATTAAGGATACAAATATCAAGATAATATTAATAGTAATGGGATCTGCGGCAATCTCTGCAGTTACAGCAACTAAAGATGAAGATTTAGGAGTTATAGCTGCACTTTAGGGGTTTGTTTTCTCTGTACACTGCAATATATCCCTAGCTTTACACTCATAACTGCACACATCATTCTGTCTGGTCACATATATACTCTCCATATCTACTGCATACAACACAGACATGTTCCCCCAGGGGGGCCAACACTGAAGTTTGCTGAAAGAAATGATGGGTTCATCTTCTAAGACAGAAAGAAGGTCAGAGTCAGAGGATATCACTCATTCAGAAGGAGATGCAGATTTTGGAAGAGGTGCAGGATGAGAGACAATGATAAAAGTGAGGCAGGAGAGGACGCTGAAGCCGAGATGGGCAGGAGGCGGCAGAGCTGTCAAGGGAGGGCAGGTTCTGAAATCTGTGTTGTACTGGAGGTAGTTGTTGATAGACTGGTACAACCAGAGACAGTTTTTAGCATTAGCTCAGGAGATGGTGAGTCTGGTGCGGCAGGGACACCACAAGGGGTAGGTATTGAAACATGTACTTGAGAGGAGGTAGATACTGAAGTGTGTTGCACTGGGGCTAGATATTACAACTGGTGCAGAGAAGATAGGGAGGTTGGTAAGACAGGGACATCACAAAGGATGGGTTACTGAAAGATGGGCAAAAGAGGCAGATGATGAAGGAGGGGTTGCAGGGCATAGGCTGTGTAATGGAAGAGATCCTACGGAAGATAGGTGGGAAATATGGGCAGGCTGAAATAATGGGGCGTCAGCCGTTATAGTGGAAGAGGGGTCAGATAACAGACTGAATTTTGGATATAAAGTTCTCTCCAGGTGCCCTTTTCTTCACCCCGGGTCTCTTGCTTTCCGGTCCTCGGTACAAACATCTTCACAGCGAGACGGCCGGTAACTAGTTGTCATTGTACCCAAGGCAGTACCAGCGCTGTTAGGCAGAAGGCTGGTCTTGCAGCTGTAAACTCGAGGCAGCTCCCATTATCTCTGTATACCTACAAACACCTGAGGTCACGCCCACTTGAGACCAGCAGCGTCCTTTACACTGAAACGTTATTATACACAAGACAATAAAGTTGTTTTTGGGGGAGGGGGGGGGGGGAGGGGGTGGAGTGTTTTGAAGCCCAAAAACCTGCAACCACCAGAAAACCTCCGCAACGCTCTATAAAAAAAAACAAACAAACCCAATTCCGCTTATTATAAGCGGAATTGGCAACTATGAATCTAACTATTTCTTAAACTCAGGGATGCTCCCAAAGGCTCTTTCACATAGGCATTGTAAGCCAGCTCCAGCCTCATTCACCGACCAGTGAAATGCATAGGATGAAACAGAATTCTCATAAAAGAGAACTTTCATTGCAGTACTACCCACTGATCTAAGACCAAACATGATGTTATACATATAAATATGCAATAAGAGTATATATAGAATTTTACACACACACAGACACACACTATATGCATGGCAACAAGCAAAACACCAGTACAGTATATTTTTAACACTGTAGGCAGACGCATAATGCCAGAGATCATACAACGCACAAGTGACGGCCATGATTTTGAGTAAAAAGCAACTTATGTACACGCAAAAATGCATCTGTGCACTTGCAATACTAATGCAAATTTAAATCTCACGTATAGATACATTTGGCGCAAAGATTGGGCCATCGCCAACTCTGACGTTTGCACCTGGACTATGGGTCGCAAAGATACACCTCTCAAAAAGCATAACTTAAAGATATGTGTAATTTGAATGCTGTAAGGGACGTGGTTGACTTGTGTCTCCACACCCCTATGGTACTGCACAGTCATTTGCCTCTTCAAGCACAGGTGACCACAAGTATACAGTAAGCATAACTCAATAAGTGTGTTATTATGACAAATTTTACATAAGTCACATGATGCAAATGGACTTTGTAAGCAGGCTATATATATATATATATATATATATATATATATATATATAATATATATATATATCTCAATGGAACACCTTGGTGACTTATAATTTACAGTATTATTGTAATATAAAAGGCCAAAGCGCAGAATGAATTATACTTACTGATTGGGACTCAACACCCAGTCTGCATATGCAAACAACTTAGCAAGATACTTGAAAGCAACAGTGGACATATGTTCTATAAAGACTAACTTAAGTCACTAAGCCTCCTCAGCATTTGAAAAGTTCCTTCCATACTTTCTATTTGTAACTCCACTTTACTACTTAAGTTTGTAAACCGCTTAGTATTATGAATATCTGCACAATTGTGTTCAGCTCTTCAACTAAGTCATAAAAAGAGAGAAAGTGAACCCAATAAATCAAATAACACAAAAAACAATACTTTTTCATTCATTTTTTATTGATGAAAATTATCCAACATTAAATTTCTTTGTCAGAAAAAGTATGTCCAAAAATGCTGCCAGTAGGTAAGGGTTTAACTCTACAGTATTTAGTAACTAACAGGATTTATATGACTCAAGTCAACGTCTTTATTTATATGGACAGCACACTGCATCAAAGTATTGGGGTCAAGGGTTCAATGCCAATCACAGTCCCTATCTGTGGAATGTGTTTTCCTTGTGTTTGTAATATGTATGAGATATATAACTAATGGTTAATAAATTAAAGTCATTAAAATTAAGGGCAGTACACGCATGAATCAATATTATACTCAAATAGCATTCTAAAAGACCTGTAAGTAGGTTGGTTTTTTTTCATAAAAAGAAAGAAAAGACATTGTAACAACCATTCACTTTGCATCAATTTCAATGTGGCCTGCAGCGTACACCATAATGCAGTTCTATGGCGGCACTCACTAAGTACATAGTACTCTATACTGCAGGGAAGCTTTGAGAACATGCTCCAAATAATGTTAAAACTAGGATAAAGTACAAGGTATCATCTGTGATCATAACAATGTTTCCCAACACACGTGTATAACCCATACCACCGCCAGAAAAACACACATACATATATATATATATATATATATTATATATACACAGCATTTAGAGAAGTAAACTGACAGTTACACCAGGTTTAATAAACCACAAGAACAGGTAAATGTTGATCTAACATATTGCTCATCCACTAAACAAAAGGACTATGTTCTAAGTTAATTCCTTTCACATCCATCAGCTCTACATATCTACATGACTTATTATAGACTCCAATGTTACCAATAGAGTTGATCTGAAACTTTATAATCCACATGGTCCAAGGCAAATCTACAAATTATCACTCACTGTCCCCTAAACATCATGGCCAAGATCCCCCATTGTTCCAACCCAATAATCACCCCTGTGTAAAAAGAAAAAAAAAAAGGTCTGATCATTCATTTCTATTCTCCATCAGATGGTGGAGTACTAAGACCTGCCCCAGCGTGGGCATTCCGTTACCCCCACATGCCAGGGCCTGCAGCACTTACCACCCAGGTGAGCCCCCCGGTGCCTCCTCCTCCAGCTCCACCTCCACCTCCAGTGAATTTAGACATCTTCCTCCTCCCAGAGAACTGCAGTAAACGCGTATTAATAAATGAAAGAAAAGAAGCTGCTATTGTGCAGCCGGCTCCTCCCCCAGTAGCAGCAGATGTAATGTTAGGAAGAAGGTATTAGAGATGTAGTATTAGTGAGCTGCTCCTGGGGCCTCTCTTTACACGTCGCACCGGGGATGTGGCCTAGTGCTGCCAGAGTCCCCGTGGCTAAGTTCCGGGGGTCGGGAATGAGCCAGGCTCTCAGTATAATAAATTAAGGTAAAACAGGATAAAAAGGCGGCGCAGCCGTACTACAGCCTCCCGGTACAGTGCGGCCGGCGAGGACGCGTCATGTGCACCGGGTGCATCAATGACGCAGGCACCGTGTGAAGAGCACGGACAGCACCAGCTTCGGTCTGCGAACCTGACCCCCGGTTCCCCCTCCTCTTCCTCCCGCAGACAATACACAGCGCCGCTTCCGCTCTCCGCAGTTACACACGGGGGCCCGGGAACGTTGGCAGCCAATGGGGTGGCCCCGAGAACCTGACGTCATGATCGAGTGGGGGAGGGCGACACCTAGAGGGGAGGACGGGAAAGATACAGAGCGTGACGTCACAGCGGCAAGGCATGGTGAGATGGTAGAGCGTGGAGAGTGCTGCCAGTAGAACGGACAGTAACCTGGGAATAGATTCAGCCAGTGATCAATAGAACGTGGACGTAACCTGCCAGTTTGTGTCTTGTTTCTCAGTGTGATCCTTGTTATCAAGTACGGGCCGCGCGTGGCTTAAATAAAAGTTTACATTAGGGCAGAGCGCACAGCACAGTAAAGTGGAAAACTACAAACCTGACGTGTTCTGACAGCAAAGGATATTTATTGTGCCATTAAAGTGAATGTTAAGCATGTACTCTGTGGTGACATGGATATGCTTAAAGTCTTTCTAGTATACATTAGTATAACAGTATGCATTATAGTGAAAACAAATATGTAACAATTGTATAATAAAACAATGTGCACAATTTCTATCCTAGGGCACCTAATGGTCATAATGTACAGTACATCCCCATGCCCTACAATGTAAACTAATAGCACCACCATAGAGCCTCATAATGCTTCTAGAAAAACTTTATACTATCATCTACCCAATTAATATCCCCCAACCCACACACACAGTTCCTTAATGTCATCACAGCTCTCCCATGCCAAAAGTAGTCAACATTTCTAAATGCTGCTTCCTTCCAGTTAGGACCTTAGTCTCAAGCACCAGTGTTAGAGAACGTATTGTCATTGATACCAGCAGCTCAGAGCCGTAACTTAGAATTCTAGCGCCTGGGACGAGAAAGACAAATGCCGCCCCCTGGCCCTCAATTTTAACCAAATGAACCTAAAGTCTGCGTCCCCCTTCAGCGTTGCGCCCTGGGCGGTCGCCCCTATCGCACAGCTCTAGTTATGGCCCTGCAGCAGCTGCTCTGTGTAGCGAATTACAGCCATTCAGTGGCAGACAGTGCTACACTGTAATAACTGTCTGTCACAGTCATTTTCCCTAATGAGGGAGCTCGGCATGTATTGAGCTTCCTAACTGACTGACCTGACAACACCACCCAAAACCATGTTACATGGTATGTTGTAAAGTACATAGACAACAGAACATGTGTTTAGGAGAATTTATAAAATAAGATGAAGCAGAAAATAAGAGTGAGATCATGAATTACAAATGGCATTATTCAGAGAACAGGCAATGTAGAAGTATAGTGGAAAACTATAGTTTGGGGATAAAGTAAAAGAAAGTGCTATAGATAAACAGCATAAAAGTAAAATGTAGATAATTGAGGATGGTGTAGTTGGAAATAACTGAATCTCTCAGATGATTGGCTGAAGAACCAGCACTGTAGCAATGATATTATCTTATGTACGTATTCACCAGCCAATAGAAGTGGATCTACCAAACTAGTTCATAACCAAACAGCTGCTGATTATAAGGAGTTTTGCAGAGCAGAGAGGAACACAGCAGGATCACATAGGCACCAGTGATGAAATATGAAGTTCAGGCCAGAGCTGTCTTAAAACATGGTCCCACGAACATAGGGGCCCCATAGGCTTGCTAACTTTTCAGTATATTGTTCGGGGTTATTTAATCAGAACCTACAAACCCTCTTTAGTAAAACATTTAGGAGGACCAATCACCTCAGCTGTTATTTGCACATGCGTTCTTGCTGTAGCAAATACATATTTTGACCTTGAAGAAAACAACATACACGTACTAATCATTCATAAGCAAAATCAAAATCAACACACAATTTTTTAAGCCTTTTTTTGAAACAATTCTCTGCAAAGAAATTTTGCAAATATTTGTGCTGAAGTTTTGATTAGTAATAAATCATTCATAGTAATATTGTACTATGCCATCTCCATCTGTATGATTTACCAACTGAGTACCATTTTTATGTTGAAATTCTTGTTTTTCAACTTCAAGGCTCATGTTATATTGTCCAAACGTTTGTGTGGATTCATCTCTGCAGTACAGCATGTTTTTTGAAGTTTAAACACTCATTTTGTTGGAGGTAGCAATAAATATAAGCTTAATTTTATTGATAATTTACATTTTTATTCCTGTGAGTATTGTGTAGGTAGGGCCCGAGTGCACTGCTTTGCCCGGGGGCCTATAATGCTGGTAAGACTGCCCTGCTTCAGGCATGGGTCATAGCAGGCAGCACAAAACTATAGTTGGCATACAGGTAGCAGAAAGAGTACAAAATGACAACTGTAGTACCTATAGCATGAACAGAGTAATAGATTGTAAGCTTGCGAGCAGGGCCTTCTCACCTCTTTGTCTGTTTTACCCAGTTTGTTTATTAGTTTATTATATTTGTCCCCAATTGTAAAGCGCTACGGAATATGTTGGCGCTATATAAATAAATGATGATGATGATGAAAGTGTAGCTGTAGAAAGCAGAACATCTGGATCATATGTAGATGAGTAATACTAGCTGGAGAATGAATAATCCACAAATTAGGTAAATATATGTAAAGTGAACATAAGAATAAAGCCAATGAGTGGGGAGGCCCGACCCGGGCCCTCACTGCTATTTTTTTTTTTATATTTATTTTATTGCAATTTTTTCCCCCTCCCGGGGCGGGGGTTAGGGGGAACGACTCGATCGTTGGTGGGGGGAGCTGGTCATTTAGGGGAAAAAAAATTACATACTCACGTGATCGCGGCGTCCCTCCTCTCTGCTCCGTTCACACTGACTGTCGGGCGTGACGTCATCAAGTCACACCCAACATTCAGTGAGGAGCGCAGCAGAGAGAACCAAGCAAGAAGAAAGAAGAGAAGACAAAAGAAAAGAAAGAAGCTAACAAAAGGTAAGTAAAGAAATGGAGAGGCAAGGGAAGGAAAGCAGAAAGGGACAGTGCTATAAAGAAGGGGGGAGAGAGGCACAGAGTGAAAAAGAAGGATGGAAGAGAGGCACAGAGTGAAAAAGAAGGGGGGAGAGGCACAGAGTGAAAAAGAAGAGGGGAAGAGAGGCACAGAGTGATAAAGGGGGAAAGAGAGGCACAGAGTGATAAAGAAGGGGGGGAAAGAGGCACAGTGTGATATAGAAGGGGGAAAGCAGCATGGAGGGTGCAGTGTGAGCATAAGGGGGCACAGTGTAGTTGTAATGAAGGGGCACAGTTATGTGTGTGATGGCACAGGGGGCTTGTTGCAATGTAGTGTGTGTGAGGTAGGTGGTGGCTAATTAATGGGTGTTATTTTGTTTGTACGGTGAGACAATTTCATAGTGGGGACTATTTATTTAAGATGGGGTGGTTTGGGGGCTATTGAATGTGGGGGTGAGTTTGGGGAGAATGAGGTCTATTTATTAAATGTGACTACGAATTATTTAATGGCAGTGATGGTTGCAGGAAATAAGTATTGCTGGGGCTCTTTGCAGGAAGAGAAATAGGTTTATTTATTAAATGTGAATGCTATTATTTTAATGTTGGGGCTGGAGGAAGGCCTAATTATTAATCGTGAGCTGGCTGTAATTTTCTAAATGTAGCCATTTTTTCCCCAAATAGGGCCCCCAACATTCCAGGATCCAGACAAGCCGCAACTAAAGAAACCTGCAGCCACAGGTGGTGAAAGTGAGAAGAACAGGTAGGAGAAAGCAGCATAGTGTGTGAAATGTTGTGATTCTAGTGGGCCAATCCCAATTTTTGGTGACCGTTCAATGGTGAACACAACAATGCAGGTTTTTTTACTGTAGGAGGGTGTCCTGGGCACGCCCAATGATGCATAGCCACGCCCCCAATTGTATGAACACACCCATCAGCAATTTTTTTACATTCTCAACTATAAGGGGGCCCCATGAAGTTGTTGTACCGGGGCCCTGAATTCCTCTTGGCAGCCCTGACTACAGCACATCCTACTATATAGCTTAGATGTCTTCACTGAGAATGCGAAGACCAGAACTACAGAAATAATATTGGTAGTGTACTGAATACTACTGTTTCCTACAACACGTTAGATGTATGAACTGATTTTTGTATAGAGGTGCTTGTAACACCACAATTTTCCTGCATTAGTGAGAAAAGAGCTTCACATAACCACTCTGTGCTGTTGGGGACCTTGCTCTTTTCACTATCCATTTCTGTCTGTAGCTTCCCAGGCACCTTCATTCCCTTCCTCACATAATAACAGCTGTTGAACAGGAGCCTACTTTTATGAGTTGGAACTGGTCTTTTTTTTATCCCTTTGTAGTATACGAGATACTTTAAACTGTTAGTCCCGCCCACAAACAGACACAGCCCCACCACACTCCCTGCACTAACCCTGCTTTAAGACACCTGTAGCGGAGTACATTACTGCAACACAAATTACATTATGGCAAATGATGCACTAAGATACTATTTCAAACCATATAATATCCCATACAATACACATCTCATTACATACTGTCCCCTCTCACCCTTTTTAACCTTGATTCCACAAACAGGTATTATTTGCAAGTTTAAAAGTATATTAGCAGTAAAATAGTAGAATGACTCCAACTTTTCTCTGTTGGTTTTGCTGATTTCTTAGGTAACCAAAGCTGTATAACAAACCTTGCGTTAGATGTGATTGCAAGACAGACACTTGCTTAACATTAATGAATTGATATGTATTTGGTCTTCCAGTCTTGCAAACTGCAATGTGCAGAGGACTTCAGTCCGCTTTACAGTGAAAGAAGTTCTCAGGCTTAACTTACATATTTGTTGATTGTACACAATTGTTTAAACAACAAGACTAGTCGAAATATGTAATAAATTAGGCAGTAAGTAAACAGTCCGTTCTTGAAGTTGATATGCTGGAAGCAGGAAAAATGAGCAAATAAGGATTTGAGCACCTTTGACAAGGGCCAAATTTTGATGGTTAGATTGTCAGAGCATCTCCAAAATGGTAGGTTTTGTAGGGTGGTTCCAGTATGCAGTGGTTATTACCTACCAAAAGTGGTCCAAGGAAGGACAACTGGTGAACAAGTGACAGGGTCACCCAAGGACACTGTACTACTGGGAAACCTTGGGTCCTGGCGTTCATGTGGATATTACTTTGACACGTATCACCTACCTAAACATTGTTGCAGACCAAGTAAACCCCTCCATGGTAACAATATACCCTGATGGCAGTAGCCTCTTTCAGCAAGATAATACATGCTACCGTGATGCAAAAATTGTTCAGGAATGGTTTGAGAGCTCAAGGTGTTGACTTGGCCTCCATATTCCCCATATCTCATTTGGATCAAGCATCTATGGGATGTGCTGGAAAACAAAGTCTGAGCCATTGGGGTCCCACCTCGCAACTTACAGGACCTAAACGATCTGCTGCTGCTGTCTTGGTGCCAGAAACCACAGGACACCACCTTCAGAGGTGGGTCATAGCTGCAGCATGAGTTGGACCTACACAACATGAGGCAGGTGGTTTTAATGCTGTGGCTGATCAGTGTATATTAAGATATGTGCAACTCAATACAGCTGCTGAAACTTAAGCATGTTTGATACATTTTTGTGTGTACGGAAGTCGCATTTTAAATTTAACTATACATCAGGTCTAGTTTTTAGTCAAATTTTGATGGTTAGATTGTCAGAGCATCTCCAAAATGGCAGGTCTTGTAGGGTGGTTCCAGTATGCAGTGGTTATTACCTACCAAAAGTGGTCCAAGGAAGGACAACTGGTGAACAAGTGACAGGGTCACCGAAGGACACTGTACTGCTGGGAAACCTTGGGTCCTGGCATTCATGTGGATATTACTTTGACACATACCACCTACCTAAACATTGTTGCAGACCAAGTAAACCCCTCCATGGTAACAGTATACCCTGATGGCAGTAGCATATACTCCAGAATGTCATGAAGAGTGATCAGAGGAATTGCAATTAATTTCAAAGTCCCTCTTTGCCATAACAATGAACTTTATCTCAAAAACAACATTTCCACTGCATTTCAGCCCTGCCAAAAATAAAAATGCAAATATGGAGACAAGGTGGTTCTCGGAGTAGTTTTACAAGTTTGTTTTTTTATAGTTTTCACAATTTTCTGTTTAGGGGTACCATATTACCAGGCTCCTGTTAAACACATCACAGATACCTAAAGTGTCCCTAAAAGATATGATGCTTCCAAAGTTGACATAATTTAGTAGTTAATGGTTTAGTTGCCGTACACAAAGTAAAAAAAAACCCAAAATGTAATAGTGCCCAATAGTGTGTTATTAAAATAATAGAAAAAGTTGGAGGGATAAATTATTTCTTATTTCAAATATTATAGCAAAAAGACCTGGTGCACAAAATAGTATATGACAGAATTCATAGGCATAGAAATGGCTAGGATACAATGAAATAATAAAAAATATAAAAAAAAATATTTGATTATAAAATATACAGGATGTCAACACCAGGCTGCAGAGAGAAAACCCACATTTATCAGGCAAATTGTGGTTGTCTCACAATAGTTCATTCAAGCTTATCTGTACATATCATTTCCAAATTCGGATGAAGTGTTAACCTTATAGCTTTCCCTGATATCTGATGCGGTGACAGTTCCGATATACTCAAGCAGAAAGACATGTTGATTAACCACTAAATATAGTAATCATCCAGTCTCCATAGTGCTTTTATATCATTTAGTTTCCTTACCAAGTGATACCCATGGCGGTCTTAATGCTTGTTAAATTACATTCTGTAACACGGAGGGTGGCCAGCTCACCTCATACAGGTCTCTATTGGGAACACTTCATCTCACAGACAACCGCAGCAAGTTTGCCTCCTTAGTCACTAATCACACAATCACTTTTAGCAACTCTGGGTAATGATATAAGACAGTGTGCGCCTCTCTACAACTTCCTCTCAATGAATTAAAATCATGACACTTTGATTTTCTCAAGGAGAAAGTCAAACAACTTGACTAAAGATGGTTTGCCCTGCACATTTGAAGGTGCATGCTTACTTCCCGCTCTAAGGAAGTGCATTACAAAACTAAAAGTGTGCCTAGCTTTATGTAAACAAAAGATAATAAGCACACAATAGTGTAATATGTCTTATGAAAGTGAATCCTAATGGCAAATAAAAGTGTGCATTGAAAACAATTGTGTATATATATATATATATCCAGTGAATTGCCACTGCGGGTGAACCTCAGATCAGTATTCCTTGGCGAGACTCCTGGATAACTCTGACTAGACCTTAGACCAAGAAATACATTGCTCATCCCAAGCTTCGTTTTAATTTAAGGGCTGTCTGCACATGAGCAAACTAGAACGTTTCATCCAACTGACTTAATCAAACGGTTGCATTACTGTGGCTGGGCTGCCATTCTATAGTAGCCACAATCAATTGTAATTTTTTACTTTCGTGACGCAGCTACACATTATTACACACATCTGCGATATCTGTTCCTCTAAAACTGGAAGGCATGCCAGCAGTATAACTTGATCTACAGTCATGGTCAAAAGTTTTGAGAATGACACAAATATTATTTTTCACAAAGTCTGCTGCCTCAGTTTTTATGATGGCAATTTGCATATACTCCAGAATGTCATGAAGAGTGATCAGATGAATTGCAATTAATTTCAAAGTCCCTCTTTGCCATAACAATGAACTTTATCTCAAAAACAACATTTCCACTGCATTTCAGCCCTGCCAAAAATAAACCAGCTGCCATCACCTCAGTGATTCTCTCATTAACACAGGTGAGAGTATTGACGAGGACAAGGCTGGAGATCACTCTGTCATGCTGATTGAGTTAGAACAACAGACTGGAAGTTTTAAAAGAATGGTGGTGCTTGAAATCATTGTTCTTCCTCTGTTAACCATGGTTAACTACAAGGAAACACGTGCAGTCATCATTGCTTTGCACAAAAAGGAATTTACAGGCAAGGATATTGCGGCTAGTATGATTGCACTTGAATCAATCATTTATTGGATCAAGAACTTCAAGAAGAGAGGTTCAATAGTTGTGAAGAAGGCTTCAGGGCGCCCAAGAATGTACAGCAAGTGCCAGGACTATCTCTTAAAGTTGATTCAGCTGCGGGATTGGGGCACCACCAGTGCAGAGCTTGCTCAGGAATGGCAGCAGGCAGGTGTGAGTGCATCTGCACGTACAGTGAGGCGAAAACTTTTGGAGGATGCCTTGGTGTCAAGAAGGCCAGCAAAGAAGCCACTTCTCTCCAGGAAAAACATCAGGGACAGACTGATATTCTGCAAAAGGTACGGGGATTGGACTGCTGAGGGCTGGGGTAAAGTCATTTTCTCAAATTGTTTGGGGCATCTGAAAAAACGCTTGTCTGGAGAAGGAAAAGTGAGCGCTACCATCAGTCCCGTGTCATGCCAATTGTA
Source organism: Mixophyes fleayi (assembly GCF_038048845.1). Classification (NCBI taxonomy): domain Eukaryota; kingdom Metazoa; phylum Chordata; class Amphibia; order Anura; family Limnodynastidae; genus Mixophyes; species Mixophyes fleayi. Next base: position 69,492,175 of record NC_134406.1, read on the forward strand.
AAGCATCTTGAGACCACTCATGGGTGGGGTTGCTTCTCAGCTAGGGAGTGGGCTCACTCACAATTTTGTCTAAGAACACAGCAATGAATAAAGAATGGTACAAAAACATCCTCCAAGAACAACTTCTCCCAACCATCCAAGAACAGTTTGGTGATGAACAAAGCCTTTTCCAGCACGCTGGAGCACCTTGCCATAAGGCAAAAGTGATAACCAAGTGGCTTGGGGATCAAAACATTGAAATATTGAGTCCGTGGCCAGGAAACTCCCCAGACCTTAATCCCATTGAGAACTTGTGGTCAATCCTCAAGAGGCAGGTGGACAAACAAAACCCCACAACTCCAAGCATTGATTAGGCAAGAATGGGCGGCCATCAGTAAGTATGTGGCCCAAAAGTTGATTGACAGCATGCCATGGCGAATTGCAGAGGTGTTCAAAAAGAAGGGTCAATACTGCAAATATTGACTCTTTGCATAAACTTAATGTAATTGTCAATAAAAGCCTTAGACACTTATGAAATGCTTGTGATTTTACTTCAATATACCATAGCAACATCTGACAAAAAGGTCTGAAAACACTGAAGCAGCAAACTTTGTGAAAACCAGGATTTGAGTGTCATTCTCGAAACCTTTTGCCAGAACTGTATGTTAAAGATTCCACTGCCAAGTCAGTTTAAATAAATTAGCCCCAAAACACTAATTAATGCAGAAGTATAACCTACACACAAAGTGCCTTGGTAATGTCACTAATTTCTAGTGAATTGAGAGCCTGCCTTCTCATGAACATTGAGTCAGCTTACAAAATGGCTGCCTAGTAGAGGCAGCACCAACTCAATATCCTGTAGGTGACATGTACTCTTAATAAGCACATCACTCTTGTGATTTCGGCACAGCAGTTGCTGAAAATTTACATGAGATATATGGACAATGTAAATGATGCTAACACCTTTTAATGAAAATTCTGCCCGTGAATAGGGTACATTTCATTCTAATAATGAGGTCATGAATTACTTTAGGTAATATTTTATTGACACTTAAATACAGACCATGTACAGACTGTAGAAATATAACTGATTTATTAAATATGCAATAAAATGTATATATCCATTCAGTTAACATACTCTCTACTTCCAATGGGAAATAGACTGGAACATGATGACTTGTGGCCCCGAAACAGTGTTGAAAAAGAGAACAACTGTGTGTCTAACATTTTTATGAAAAGTCTTAAAAAGCTTTCTTCCAGAGGCTTTAAATAACTACATTTCCATTAAGTGTATCTCCATTATTTTACATTCAAGTACATTTTAAATACAAATAAGTGATATGTTGGCTAACCAAAATAAGAATCTAGAACAGAGGTAGTGGGGCTCTCTGGCTTTTGCAGAACTACAAGTCACAGCATGTTTAGCCAGCCAAGGTCTGGAACATGAACTTTCAGAATACCTGGATAGCCATAGGTTGCCTCTAGAGAGTGTAAGAAAAGTATTCTAGTTACTTCCAATACAGCTGCTCCAAACCTAACATTCCCCACCATACCAGATGTCAAAAATGCCAGCAGATTGGGGGGAATTTGTTATATCATTCTTTCCCTGTCAAATAAAAAAAGCAAACCTTGGTCTCTAATTGAAAAATAATTTTATGCTTTATTTTTTTTTTTTTTTTAAAAACATTGAGTTTTTTTAAAACATTGGGTAATTTAATATTCAGCAAATTTAGAAGACTGGTAATGTTCTGAAGGCAAATTATAAACTAGCCCCAGAACACACCAGTCTTTCATTTTGTGCACTCCTTGGATAAAATACTAAAATAACTATGCAAAGGTAAATTGTCCATTTAAAACCCATAATATCTCAATCATACCAACTAAAATAGGTAGTATTGCAACAACCAAAACCATTCATATAAAACAAACCATTTTAAAAATAAAAACTAATACAATTTCTAAGGATCTTTAAGAGTTACAATAATTTCCAAAGAATTTTCCTTCTTGGTTAGACTCTCTCGAAACAATTGTGTATGTTGCCATGCCTCACTCCCCTCGCCACCGCTTAGTTCAGCTTCCAATATAACTTCCGAAGCATTTAAAAACTCTGGATAGGAATATAAGTTCTTATCTGAAAGATAGAAATTGGTAAGATAAGGATAATAGGTAAATGATGTTTTGACGGTATAATTGGTAGGCAACATGATCATGTTTAAAGGACTGGCATCTTGCTCTCTGTCATTTAAGAACACACATCACATTTATAAAGAAGCATTGGGGATTTTTAAAGGTGCCATTGTACTAATTACCGCTATGATTGTACAAAGTTCGCCACTGGCATTTAGAACGGACTACTATCAAGAGACAGTCACTAAATATCATATTTATTTTTTTTAATGTTAAAAAATATTGTGCTCTTGTGAATGCCATTAAGCGAGTCTTGAATCAAATACCTCTTAACCAATACTGTTTGTACCCCAAGTGCTGTGACAGCTGTAGAGTAGTGCAGCTTCTCTTGAGTTGGGAGAGGTCGGTAAGGTGCTCATTGGTAGTGCAGGAACATTAGGCAGTAAGTTGATAGAATGAGAGATGACACAAACTACCCATATACACATTGATTTGGATTGTCAATTAAGTTTATTTTAGACACAGAAGGCCCCAAAAAGCTGCACAACACCTGGAAACCTGGGTAAAAACTAATTGGGATTGATGAGATTTGGATGGGGATTGGGAAAAAAAAATCTATTCAGGCAATGACCACAATTTGTCAGTCAGTACAGTCTCTGGCCAGCCACACTAACGGAGCACTATGTGATCCAGATGCTCTGTCTGGGCACCCAGCCAATGGATTCCTTCTATTAGCTCACTCAATTAGCTAGCCAATTTGGACCACATCTGCCCGTGTAGAGGCCTTAGGAGACAGCCAGTTGCTGCTGTAATTAATTTAATACATAAATCGCCTAACGCTCAGGCATTAATTCAGGTATCAAGAGAAAGGGACAGTGCTCGGAATGCCAGAGCACTACACACAGTGAGGGTAGGAACATACTTTGTACTAGGATTATTTCTATCACCCAGATAACATATATTATACAGCATTTCACATACAAACCTAAATGAAAGGCTATCATGCCAGGTATAAGGATAACACAGACAAGAAGTTGCAGAAAGCATTCTACACCAAGTTTTTTTTTAAATAAATAATTATTCATATCAACATGTTTTTCTCTAGCAATACTTAAGAAGCCAGATTTTTTTATACATTTGTTTTGTTTAAAGGTCAAAGTAACTGCCAGTGAAAACTTACCAGCGTTAACTTCCACTTGTGTTTCTAAAGAATACAACTTCCATTTTATAATACCACTGTGGAAGGTTTCACTACTGGTCCGTATACTTATATTCTCCACTCTCAGTCCCACAGACGAACACTCAAACTTCCAACCAATTCTAGCAGAAGGCGATTCTTCCCTGCGTGCCAAATACACCTGCAAAACATGTGTATCACATTGGAAATAAATGTCAGGTAATACAATCAGAGAGAACAGGGTTAGAAGGAAACTCTTTTCAGAAGTTACAAGGCAAGCAAAGAGGTCAGACTATCAAATACATGGACTAACTGAGAACATGATTAATTGAGAAAACAGTTAACAGAGTTGAAAGAAGACTTCCCATTTACTAGAATACATTTAGATTTTACAAAACAAACAAGGTAGCCCCTCAGTAAAAGAACACATAATTAGCCTATAGCAAAGAGGCGATAAGAGGCGCCTGGAATTACCCCCAGATCAGAAATCCTTATTTTAAAGATAAAAGTTCATAGCCTCTTTTAAAGCTGCGTTTAACGAAAGTCACAGCACATTTTCTTCACTTCCTGTATATGTCCCAGCCTGGCTGGGGAAAGAACAACCTGCTGATAATCAGATCATCACAATGCTCAAACCAGCACAGAGTATTTCAGAAAATGAGTGTTGCTCTTGTGAAAGGCCCGTCCACTAGTAATTAAATGAGGACACGACGGGTGCAGTCACAGGAGCAGTGTCATGAAACAAGGAGGGCATAGGAGACAAGTGGAAGTCACAGACTGAGAGACAGTGTCTCTAACAATGCACAGTAATGATGTGGGGCTCCTGTCAAACGGCTATTGCCTTCACCATCACTTGCCTTCTTTTGCACTCAAAAGATTTTGGTCTTGGTTTAATTTTTTTTTTAGAATCACAAAGACCACAACAGTTTGTTTCAATATTATAGAAACTAGATGGATTTCTTTTGGATTAAACATGACCATTTATAGTAGTCAGTTTGTCAACTACAGGGAGGGGACCAAAACAACCAATCGGAATAATCTTAAACCGAATCACACTTCAGTGTTGGTGTTCTCCAGTGCTAATGACTTACCATTTTCCAGTCATTTTCTACTTTTCTACATAAAGACTCAGCCAACCAGACTCCATTTTCCCAGCTGGTAATCACCTCATTTTGATTTGAGACCCGTGTGTAGCAATTCTCCACAATGTTATATTGAAGGTGGAAACGCTTGGCAGCTTTCTCCGTTTCAGAGGGGACAAATATGACACTCTTACTCTAGTTAAGCAAAACATAAAGTAGTTACAATTTGCAAATTACTTTATATTAGTATCAAACTTAAAATGGTTGTTTCAGAAAAGCTAAGATGATGGTTCCATGCATCTGTCTAACATTTATTTATATAACACATGTACTGGTGGTTTGCATGGATCCCTGACACATTATTAATTCGTTTGTATCTTTGTAACCTATGATGCACCTATACATGTAGTTGTAAATATTGTGCTGTGCTTGCAATTATTATAAACTGTAACTGAACACAATGCATTGGTAGCTTGAAATCACTAGATTGTGGCTTAGATTGGCATGTGTGAACCTCTCTAAGGGGCATATTCAATTGTCGGCGGAAACACAGAAAATCTTGCGGTCTGCGCATTATTACCGTTACTACGGTAATAGTGCACGGAAAAACTGTTATTACGGTAGTTTTCTCGCTGGATTTCAGCTCAGGGAGCTGCGAGCTGAAATCCAGTGAACTACTACCGTAATGACGGTAGTAGTTTAAGCGCGCCACGGAAACGGCACAATTAATTATGCCCCTAAATGTCTTATCCAATTCTGTGTCCCTATATGTGAAGGTGATGGCTACAGCAAAGTTGACACACAATTACATTCAAATCACTTTCTCCTCGTGCCACTCTCCAAGCTAGGGATCCTGATACTCGGCCACCAAGCTCTCCAGGTTTGGGTGTCTTCGGAGACATGAACTCCACAATCTCCACGATCAGCCTGCCAAGGAGCTCCTTCTTTCTCAGTTCTGTTAAGGACTGCTGCCTCTATAGACCAAAAGCATTAGTAATATAGATTAATAACGACTTGACAAAGGTTCACACAATACATACTTGACAAAGAGAAAGATTTTTCTAATTCTTTGTTTACATGAGAGAACATTAGCTTTACCGGGACAATGTTTTGTGCGCAGTACCCATTTTCAGAAGTCTTTGCATTTTCTATAACCAAATCTCAGAGTAGTTATCCAATAAATTTGAAGTCTTTTCTCTATATCACAACATACTACACTATTAAGACTCCCTGTGTTCCCCTGTTTAGCACCTGCCAACAAACAGGTGCATTCAAGAGAAGGCTGGCCCCTCAACTGTGTGAGGGAATGTAAGTTACATTTAATTACAGCTTCAGCTGGAGACAGTGTGCTTTATATCACCCCTTTTCCCCTACTATGGGGCATATTTAATTTTCTGCAATGTTCCGCTGCGCACATTTGCAGGTGCTACTGTACCTCAACATCATAGTTTTTCCTCGCACCTCTATGGGAAGGAAAGGGGGGGGGGGGTTAAGATATCTTGCATTGCTGCAGAGTGCTTTCTCATCCATTCCGGAGGCACTCCACGGCTAAGTGAACATGTCCATATGTTGAAACTTGCCTCTTTTTTTTTTTTTTTTATTGCATGTTAAAACACAATAAAAAAGAAAAAAAGAAAAGAAAAGCATATAACACTTCTTAGTTATTGCATTCACAATGCACTCCTATTAGGATAAATGTAAGTTTTGAATTGCACTGAATTAGCATGGTGGCAAAGTGGTTAGCACTTCTACCTCACAGCACTGGGGTCATGAGTTCAATCCCCGAACAGTGACATCTTAGTTCATGTTAGTGCATGAATAAGTGTTACACCTGTGTTTGTATATATTTTTGTATCATACTGTGTCTTGGTTCTGTTTTCTGTATATGTAATGTATGGCGCTGCGGACCCTTTGTGGCGCCCTATAAGTCAAAGTTAATAATAATAATTCAATTCTTCGGAGCTTTGGAAGAGCCTCTCCGGGTCTCTCATCCTCCAAGAAGTGAACCAAAATATATATATGGATCAGTATACATCAGAGATGATTGACAACTCCTGGATCCAGTGCATAGACCCAGAATATTGCTTCCAGGTAACTGTATGGACGTATACTTCCAATTTTTGTAGTATTTTCGATGTGTAGTAATATTACTCTTAACATCTGCTGGTAAAATAAACCATTGCCCTACATTAATGCATAAAGAGCCTGTGCATTCCAAGCTAATACACCAAAAAGAACAGTATTTATACTTAACTAAAACTGCCCACATTCTTTTGTTCAATATAGACATTTTAACATGTGGTTGCCAACAAGATAATTGTTTCTAAATAATTTATTACCGTCTTATTGAAACCAGTAATCGTTTCTCGTAACCAACTTTCTCGAACTTCTTTTCTCCTTAAGATGACATCTTCATGTTTACATGAGTACCTCCAGGTAACATCAACAACCTAGAATATTTACAGAACATTTTACTATCTGCTAGATATCTCTAGAATAGAATGGATTTAAAATAAAACTAGGATACAAGTCTACATGACAAATTCAATCTTACACACTTACTCTGTGACATTGTACATATTTAGTTCAAATTTATTAACTTTTTTGAAATTCAAATTCTATAGGGATACTGCCCGTTGCTGGATTCACCCTCCTTCACACATGAAAGTGAAGTGGGACGTTTTAACTTAGGACCAGCACTACAACGCCTTGTGTGTTAAATAAAGGTTTTGCCTGAAGCCGTGCACTTTGTAGAATGTTTAAAACATTATTTAACTTTAAATGTTGCAAACACTTACCCTGGTGGTTTAATGGGGATTAGTATGGGCAGAAACTCTCATTGTTATGCTGCAGTGTTACTACAGGGGTTTCTAATGGTACCTCATGGATTGAAGAAGGCAAAGTGCAACTCTGGAGCCCTGTGCTGCTCTGAGGTCTGGCTACCATCCCTCTGGACCACAACTGATTTATGTACAAGATAAGTGAGGTGACTGCATCTGATTTTAACTGCATTTGAATGGTTTTTAAAAGCATATAGGTCAGTGTAGGGGACCTGCATACAATTAGGTGACCCTGACGCTGGGATGCAGGCTTAAATGTTTTGATCAAAATATGAACTAATACCTTGTGTTTTTATTTTGTAGATACACACAGATATGCAGTATTAAGGATAAGCACTGACAACAACTATCTTTTTGTTTTGTATACATATATGGGCATTTATATTGCCACGCAGCTGGTACCACATACAATATGGGATATACCTAGCACAGGCTTATTTTTTCTCTGGTTCTGTCTCAAGATAAGTGAATTAACCTGTACTGGTTAAAAGTAACAGGTGACCAGATTAACCCTAGCAACCTGTGCATTTTAAAGTATATATTAAAAGGCAGAAATGCACCATGCAAAGTGAGTATAACATCTACTACCTTAACATAACTGTATTGTGCCAGAGGGAACAATGACTACCCCATAAATAATGTTACCACTAGATCTCAGATGCAGGCTTTACTAAACACGTGTGATGTCCCCAGAACAATTAAAAACTACATGTGGAGCCATTAATCACTAGTATAAAGAACCTACACTTCTTTTTCCATGGCAATTTGTGTGGCTGTACATACCTCGTCATTGGAGAATGCTACGATATAAGACAGTTTCTTTCCCCATCCCACCTCATACAAGAGAGGTTTGTCACAAGCATTTTCACATGGGTCACAATGAAGCCATCTGTTTTGAGATGAAGAGAACACCTCAGTCCAGACATGATCTGCAGGATGTGAAAAATAAGCACTTATGTGTGGTATTCTGTTGTTTTTTCAATGTTCCTTATGAATACATAGTATGACAAGTAAAAACAACTAATAAAAAAATAAAAGTATGCATGCACTCATATAAAAAAGCAACATCAAGGGACCTTCAAAATGCATGGAAAAGCCAAATCTTTAAAGGCCAAGTCAACATTCATGGACTTTTAATTTTTATCGTGCATTTGACTAGAATCTAAACACATTACTGTATTTCACCTTCGTCTCCTGCTTGTACCTTTCATTAGCTAATCAGATTTTTCTGACATGGGGAATAAAGACATGGGAATACTTTCAGGAGAGGAGGGTGCTGATCTTGTGAGAGGCAGTGACCTGCCCACTTATATGATTACGTTAGTGAGGGTAGGACTTCATGTGACATGGGCAGTGATATTCTGTGAAAAGAGAAATGGAGGGCAAGCAAGAAGCCAAACTGAGCAGTGAATCTTATAGTGGAAAGAGCAGAGTACCCAACCGCATAGAGAAATGAAATAAGGCTCCTGTGATACCGATTCAGAAATGGTGCTACATGGCCCCTATTGCGCAAACCTTTTAGGATCTTTTCTACTAGAGTGTATATAGCATTTTCTTGTCCTGTATTTTTTGCCTTCTTCAGGGGGCCAGCCATAGCCAGTCTAAGGCAGATACACCCCACTGCGTCTATCTGTCGTCGTTACTGGAGCTGAATAGAGAAGTTTGAAAAGCAACTCATGATGCAAACCCAGTAACGCCATGTTTGTGATGTGGCACATTGGGCCAGCCTTAGACAGAGGACGTGCTTGGGCCTGGCCCCCTATTACAGGAGGAGCTGCTGTAGAGTTTTCCTTTAACCTATTGTCAGTAGCAGGTTAATTATTGAGAATACTCTATTTTTATGTATAGTCTGTTATAGCTAAACAAGTTCAAATCTGCCTGCATGCATTCAAAAGACTCCTTCCTCTTTAATGACAAAGTATTTTGGACAATGCATTTTATATTATATTTCACAAACAGGAATAGTAAAGAGAAAATAAAACATCCCCCTCGGTGCTCTGCTCACCTGTAGAGTCCCACACATATCTTGCTTCCAGCCCCACAGCCCTGCAGCACAGCGTAAAGCAGTTGGCCCACTCTCCACAGCGCCCACGCCTGGTTTGTAAAAGCTTTTCTGGGTCATTGTATCTAGGATGTTTAAGAACAGATTTGTTTTTCTTAACTACTCATTTAAGCCAAAATAATATAGAATTTCACAATGCATGCGTTTTCTGAAACCATGACAAAGTTGGGAATATTTTAAATTGGGTGAATTCTTTGACTGAAAGTATTTTTCCATTGTACATAAACTTCCAGCTAATTAAAGGTTGTTATATCATATAAACGCACTCTCCACTGTCAGGTGTACGAGCTTCTTAGGACAAGAGTAACCTCCTATCTATCTCTTGTAATACGTATACTGACAACACCATTCCCAGCGTTTCAAATACAAACTGACTTTAACAAAATAAAATCATATAGGCTCATCCCCGAAAAAAAATGTCCATGATCACTTCATGTGAGAGAACTGACAACGGGGCTGGTCCCGTATACTTCACCTGACGGAACTCCGGATTTCATCTACCGCCTCGGAGCTTCATACGCTGCCTCCCAGAAATATCTCCATTAGCCACCGTTATACCCGGCATCTCTAGAACTACCTTCAACACAGCATCGGGAATACTGGAGATAATTGGAATGGATTATAATCCACTATACATGTTATAATCAAGACATTAACTGCAACATATATATTTTGTGTGCCAGCAGCATATACGGAGGCCCATGATGCTCCAGTAGATTTATCGTGAGGGTGGAGATATCACCAGCCCTTAAACCAGGTGTGTAGATCTAATGATATAGAACGCTGCAATAGGAATTATACTCTCGTTAGCACCGTAACATACTTTACAATATTCCTTTTTTAGATCGATTTACCTGAATTAGCAAGATACCAGACTGGTGGATATATCCTGGAAGATTTACATTGTATAATTTTATATCTAGGACACCCTTACAGACATTTTTAGGGATAAGCCTATAAGATTTTAATTTATTATCAGTCAGTTTTTATTTGACACAGTTTTATGTATTATTCAATCACTATACGCATTTAAGGTTGCTGTGCGCTGGGAATGGTGTTGTCAATTAAAGGCCGTTAAAGCATAGGACAGAGCTCAAAGGTGCTTCCCTCTTCCCTATGTAGAGTACCCATGTGTTGCGGTTTTCCTCGAAGAGTAAATGAGCACGAGTTATAGTATATTATACTAACTGATACTCAAAAACATATGTGGTGGATTTTATGGCATTTAAAAAATAAATAAATAATTAAAAGGGTTACTGCACCCAAAACTAAAAATCTAGTTTTGGCTGGAATATCAGACATTAAACCTCATACCAGAAGATTATTTACCTGTTGGTCAATGTTCCACACAATCTAGTGGGCCTCCGGATATTGGGCACTTGCCCAGATCTGCTGTCATAGCTTCAAGCTGTCAGCATGTTGTTGGTGGCCAACACGCTACCTGTATGAAAAAAATAAAATATATCAGCAGGAGCGAGGAGAGTGTCACATACAGCGGGCGTCTCTCCTTGCTCCTGCTGACCTGGTCTTTTTTCAAACAGGCAGCGGAAGCGGGGAAAGTAGAGCCAGGCATTGTAGACTGGCCAAACCTTGTGCCACGCCAGACCCTATGTAAATAAACTTCTGGGAGTGGGTTTAATTTTACATAGCACCCCTTAATTTCAGATTGGTATCCTGTATTTTACCATTTCAAAATTATGAGAGATCTACCTTTTTCCTGCATATATTGTACTTTCTAGACATGGATTGTAAGCATGCGAGCAGGGCCTTCTCACCTCTTTGTCTGTTTTACCCAGTTTGTTTATTAGTTTATTATGTTTGTCCCCAATTGTAAAGCGCTACAGAATATGTTGGCGCTATATAAATAAATGATGATGATGGATACATCAAGACAGAAGTAGAACAATCTGGGGGCTAATAGATTGTTGTTGTTGTTTTTTAAATGATGCACAAAAAAACAAAAAACACTGCACAGAATGAAACATTTCAATGTACCATTCTTTTCCAGAAGGAAAGAACACCACAATTTTATCTTTTAAACATTTTTTTTATCCCTCCTTTAGTAATAGGACAATGGTGGCCCTACTCCCAGGACTCCTACCATTCTCAATCAGGGCACTGATGAAACCTTTATTCTCCAGAAGGTTTCACTTTGTTTGAACAGAAATTGTTTTGCACCAAATCAAGTAAAGCTGGGAGAGAGAGCAGGAGAGCCAAAAAACAAGACAGTGAGAGAGCGGGCAGGAGAGCGAGCCAGAGGGCAGGAGAGCGAGCGGACAAGAGACAGAGAACAAGCCACAACAAGAAAATTAAGTATATAGTGCAGTATTTTGTAATACAATTCCTTGACAAAAATTGGAGGTGCTTAAATCACTGCCCCAGTGTGAATGTATAGAAAAACACTTCCAACTCCACACAGGAACACAATCCCTCGTAAGTGTGATTAGGTTATAGAAATGTGAAGAAACACTTCTACAAATCTACTTTCTCACAAATAAAATTGGGGATAAAAATATTATACATTGTTTTTGACACAATTCCCCAATTTAAAAAAAAAAAAAAAAAAAAGTGTGGTCAAACATTCCATAAATAACAGGTCAGAACAAAACTTTTACAGGCCATTGCTGCATGACTAGCACGTGTTGAACTCAATAAGTGGATATTGTAGAACTCACCTTGGGAACCGGTTGATGTGCTGACAATTTTTACAGTAATGATTCTCCACTCGATTAGCCCCCCACCGAAGATCCTCTGCAGAAGGGGCAATCGATTCTTTAGCCTCGGTCTCATTTCCACATAGACCACAGGGAAGACTGTTCACCCAATGGAAGAAGTCCTCTTTAAACCAACGTAGCAGCTCTAACATCAAAAAATCATCTTCATTCACAGTGGTATCTGAAAGGTAAGTTGAAATTTACATATTTATGCATAATGAATAAATGCAATCTTACCATTACCTTCCACTGCAGCTGTATGAAGATGTAAATTCTGAGCATTTCCTTCTACCTACATTTAATAATGCAGCAAAAGACGCATCCACAGGCAAAAGACGCATCCATCAAGCTGCAGGTCTGAAAAAGTGGAGATGTTGCCTAAAGCAACCAGATTCTAGCTGTCATTTTGTAGAGTGTACTAAATAAATGATAACTAGAATCTAATTGGTTGCAACATCTCCACTGTTTCAAAACTGCAGTTTGATAAATTTACCCCTAAATATATTCCCATCATTAGTCAGATATTACAATAACTAGTATTCAGACTGAAGTTCTTCTTTGCTGTATGAAATCATGTCCATGTTTTGTTGAGCCTGCAGAAAATACAGCAACAAGCACTTTTGGCCCACGACTCAAAAGAGCACCCACAACTGGCCATATTTCACCCCATGATATTGGCATCGTTCTCTGGCCTTGTTTCCCAGCTTGGAATACAGGTACATAATCCTGGTCATGATAGTCGCTTTTGATAACTAGGGGCCCGATTCATTAAGGATCTTAACTTTTTCCTTCTGCTCCACGGGAGGTTTCTGTCCTCCCTGAGCTCGCCTTAGGACACCTGCGTTACGGTTTGACAGGTGTTACCGCCCCAGTCAAACTCTTAACTTGAGAAACTTCTTATTTCAGTCTCCTGAAATATCAACTTTAAATTTCAGTGTACAAATAAGCTATCAAGTATTTGTGTGCTACATGAAAAAACAGTCAGTATTTAACTTATGTGCAAAACAAAATACTAATTTGCACCCCTTGCATTGTAATATGGTTTTGTCCAGGAGACTGAAATAAGAGGTTTGTGTTCACTTTGCTTTCTATGTTATCCAATACAGTAATATAGAAATTTCTCCAAAACTTTTTTGACCTGACTGTTAGGTGCAAACCTAAAACTGTGCATCATCCCACAAACACTATCCCTACCATGAAGCGTGGTGGAGAAAGCATAATGCTATGAGGATTCTTCTCAGCTTCAGGGCCTGGAAATCTTTTCAGAATACATGGAGTAAGATATAAAAAAATCTAAAGAAAACCTGCTGCAGTCTGCAAAAGATGATGGATTTGGGAGAGGCCTTATATTCCATAAGGGCAGTGACCCGAAGAATATAACAAAATCCACATAGGAGTGGCCTAAATACAAAAAAAGCCCACAAAGAAAATGTGCAAAGTTGGTAGAGTCTTTACAAACAGACCGACAGCTGAAATAGAAGCTAAATGTGCTCCTTAAAACAAGAGGCTGAATATTTTATTTACTGCAATCAATTATTCTTCTTGTAATTAAGAAAATGATTTCTAAGTGTTTTTTTTACTGCAGACCGCATCTCCAGAAGACAGCTCACAAGTATTAAAGCAGCCCTTGTTAAGTTTTCTCCACTTAATTCGGACAGGAATATCCGAGTAGGACATGAATTCCATACAGCAGGGGAGAAAAAAAAAGGAACCCAAACTTTTTTCGTTCAAACTAGGCAGCAGAGCATAGATAGTAGTTTATCACTGTTCCAACACACAAACATCAACTCAATAATTAAGCATAGTTCAGATCTATTACCAGAGTCAAGGCTTTTTGCTTGCAGCAGTTTTTCTTTGGCTCTCTCCTTTAGTTCTGATATTGGGATTTGCTCTCGAGCTTTTTGCTGAAGTTCAGGCAGCTCGTACACTTGAACATGCTGAAAGTTGGACTGTAATGTCTTGAAAAACGTAATTTCAGATGCCTGGAATAAAAAGAACTTAATTATTAACCACATTTTTCGATGATACTTTAGGGATCACTAAATTCTTCACCAAAAACGATGCAGCAAGTACAAAGTCACGTTAGCTTGCACTGCAACAATAATAATAAAATAAATGTGCTACATTATGGAAATTGTCAAGACTCATCTTTGATTACATTTCCCAGAATGCACTGCCACACAAGTAGAAACAACCTTGATTAAAGCATCAGTCAAGGTCACTCTTGTATTTGACTCCAGTTAACACAATGAAAACATCAAGCTTGTAGCTAGAGCAGTTTCCAGTATAGGTCTATCTAGATCTGCGCTCAAATGGTAATTGCTGGGGTCCTCTCTCAATACTGGAAGGAGCGACCCCTGGTGACCGGTTCAACCCCCAGACTAGGGACTGGCAAACCGTCACAGATAACTTGATGAATTGTTTGTCCACATGAAGAGGGGATTTTGACCACTTCCGAAGAAGCTCCCTCTGGAACGTTTGAGAATGAAACTGGGCCAAGGGTACCACTTCCAAAATGGGATACCATGATGCCCAGCAGCTTCAGGCAGCGGAGAAGGGACACCTGTCGACCCAGTTGAGGTCTGGTCTTGGTCAGTACCTTGTCCTCCAGAATAAACACCCGCTGAAACCTGGTGTTGAAGTAGAGGCCAAGAAACTGTATCTTCTGCACAGGAATTAAGAATTGGGCAGGTTTAGGATCCAGCCATGTGGTTCCAAGACAGTCATTGTCAAGTGAAGGTGGCAGAGCAGTACAGAATAAGATGGGGCCTTTAACAACAGGTCGTCCAGGTAAGGAACAACTGTGACACCCTGTGAAAAAGACCTGCCAAGACGGCCATTACCTTTGTCATTTTCGGTAACTTACAAAAAAAGCACTTTAATACATTTACCCCCAAGACTCTAACCAGTTTGCTGAGGGTTTTGAGGTTCAGGATCGAATGGAAGGAGACTTCCAGCTTTGCAACCAGAGAGTAAAATCCCAAACCTCTTTCCAGAGGAGGGACTGGAATAATCACTCCCACAACAAAGAGTTTCTGGAATGTCTCCCAGAGCGCACTGTACCATAGACAGCAAGATGGCAGGCCAATTGAAAAAAATCTGCGACGAGGGAAATGTACAAGATCTGTCACATAGGCCCGAGTGACCGCCCCTCGATCCCAAGCATTGGGGGATGATTCCAGCCATTTATCCTGAAAAAGCATGAGACGGGCCCCTACCACAACAGCATGAATGGGAGTCCTATGATGCGGAGGCTGACTCTGCAGGCTTGGGATTCCTACGCATGGCTGTCCCACAACCTCTATGGAAACTCCCCCTTGAGGAAGCGGATTGCCCACTTTCAGGAGTCCTCTGCGACCTACTGAAGGGGCAAAACGGCCGAAACGTGGGTTATGTAGGGCGTAAGCTAGGCCAAGGCAAACTGGCATAAAAAAAAAAAAGAGCTCCTACCACCAGTGGCCACTTGAATTATCTGATCCAACTGGGATCCAAAAAGGGTCAACCCGTCAAACGGTAAAGACTCTAAAGTACTTTTAGAGGGTGTGTCTGCGGATCATAAGCGTAACCATAAGGAACGCCTTGCCGCTATAATGAGCGCAGGTAGCTTGGAAATAGAAGAGATCACATCCAAAGGTGCTTGGCACAAAAAAAAGATCAGAAGACTCTCTAATGTGATCTAACACAAGCAAATCAGCCCGCTGTCGATTTTCTGCAAAGCCTTAGCCAAACTGTTCTGCCCGGGTCTGGATAGCTTTATTTATCCAGACAGTGAATATACACGTGCTGAAGAGGCTTCCCGCTGCCACATAAGCTTAATGAGGTGTATAAAAAATTAAAAAATATATATTTTTTTATCTGTGACGTACATGAGAGAAACACAGGAATAGCAGTGGTTCTGGTTCAGTCGACAATAAGCAGATCCACAGTAGGAAGATTCTCCCATTTTGCAGACTCCTCTAAGGGCAAGGGGTAAAGGGATTTAAACTTTCCCAGCATATGAAACCTGCGGTCAAGTTTCTGCCAAGCCTCCAGAATCAATTCCAACAGCTGAGGAGACGGAGGGAAACAGATCACTAGTTTCTTTTGACATGTACGAAGGTAGAAACTTCAGGATCCGCAAACCCTAATGTTTGGCGACCCCCACAACCAGGTCATCCAAGCTCTGAGCAGTGGAGGAATCCTCCCCACTATAGGAGTCCTCCTCACAAATAAGTAGTAATAAAGGAGCCCTAAAACACATGCCTGACTAGAAAGAGCTCAATGTATAGTTTTCTATAGGAAGGGCATAGTAGGAGTGGAGCTATCCTTCCAACACTTTCAGTTTAAAGTGCTCCTGACTCCAGGCCCACCTACTATACCTCAATGTCTCACAGTGTCCCCCAATAGGACGACAGAGAAAACTATGGTATGCAATTAGTAGATAACATTTTAGATTACATGCAGTTTGTCCAGTCACTGTATAATAGAACAAAACCATTACCAAGAAGGTGGAAGTTGCCTGTTTGTCATCTGTCGCCTGCTGCGGTCTGCTTGTGAGGCTCGGGTTTGGTGCCAGCTGTGGACTTTTTGCTTCTGGTACTGGTGTGCTTGACCCATTAAGTTGCTTGTTTCTCTCCGATGCTATACGGTCTCTGACTTTCCGCAGCTTCTCGACTGATGCCTTTTTAGGAAACACAAGATGCGTCTCTCCCTGCAGAATAAAAACATTTAAACAGCTACAATCAGCTCACAGTAACAAGTGGTTAGTTAAAGCTTTTTCCTGTTTAACCATTACAACCCCCACAAAAGGTTTGGATAAACTGAACTGAATTTACACCTACAGCAACAGGCAAACAAGAAAATGAAAGGCCTGCTTTAAATACTCATAGATATCTTAGGGCTAGATTTACTAAGCTGTGGGTTTGAAAAAGTGGGGATGTTGCCTATAGCAACCAATCAGATTTTAGCTGTCATTTTGTAGAAAGTACTAAATAAATGAAAGCTAGAATCTGATTGGTTGCTATAGGCAACATCCCCACTTTTTCAAACCCGCAGCTTAGTAAATCTAGCCCTTAAAGTAGTTCTCCAACTTCAGAGAAACCCCCACGCACATAGTGTTCCCCAACTGTTATATTAAATTACAATCTAGTACAACCATTGTAGTAACATTTTTCAAAGTCTGTAGGCGTTCCTTATAGAGGAAAACTGACGTAATGCGCTGCATATAAAACAAATTATTAATGGACTAGTTCATTGCAATTCAATTAGATTTGTGCAAAAGTTACATAACCCTTGAAGAATGAATGCTTGCTCAGTACTGTGATCCAAACAATTTTTCTCAAGTCACACCAAGAACTTCAATATTTGCAGGAGATGAGCTTGTATTTGGGTCAGGCAGACAAGTTAGGAACACAAAATACATACAAGCTATTATAAGCCACGGATCTCCCAATTAATATTTATGTGACTTGTACTTAAAGGACTTGCCCAGTTTTGGAAAGTGTACAACCTTTTTCAGTCATTTTAATTTTTCATTAAACGGCTTTTTCAACCATGCATTACCTCTTCAAATCCCATTTCAAATAAACATTCCACAGCCCCTGGGACAGGCAAAAGTCTGGTGGAAAATGCAGTGTTTCCAATCCTTATGGATCTGTATTTTTCTTCGCTTGGACTCCTGTCGAATTAAAAGACAAATGCTAGTACTTAATTTAAATGGAGTAGAGGGTGGTTAGTATGGTACACACATAAATACATGGAGGACAACAACACCTAGAACTGGTCACATGTGATTCAATCTCACTGTGAATTAAGGTTTATTGAAATTACTGTATTACTTATCTGGTTAACGTTTGGTAATCCTACAACTGTCCTACATTGGAGATGAAATGAAAATGTGTGAAGAAATCCCTTGTTTTTGATGATTGATCATATGATCATAATCATACTGTATTTGTCTCAATCGCATATTAATCAAAATATGAGATATATATATATATATATATATATATATATATATATATATATATATATATATATATATACACACACACACATATATATATATATACACATTAAGTTTTGTGTAATAGTGTGAGATGACGCTGGCAAAAAGTATTGAACACATGAAAAAAGGGAGATGCAAATAGGCCTGGAAAGCCAAGACACCAGCTGAAATCTATCAGTAATTAGAAAGCAAGCCTGCCAGCTGGTTCAGCCACAACTGATGGCCTATAAAAGGTGTCTCATTACAAAGGTGTCACACAAGAAACATCTCATGATGGGTAAAAGCAAAGAGCGCTCTCAAGACCTTCGCTACCTTATTGTTGCATAACATCCTGATGGCATTGGTTACAGAAGGATCTCTAAACTGCTGAATGTTCCAGTGAGCACTGTTGGGGCCATAATCCGGAAGTGGAAAGAACATAATTTCACCATAAACCGGCCATGACCAGGTGCACCTCGCATGATTTCTGACAGAGGAGTGAAAATAATTATCAGAAGAGTTGTCCAAGAACCAAAGACCTGGAATTAGCAGGTACAATTGTTTCAAAGAAAACAATAAGTAATGCACTCAACCGCCATGGCCTGCATGCGACAAGTTTCTCCATACAGGAGGCATCTTGAAGCTGTCATTACCAAGAAAGGCTTTTGTACAAAAAAGTATTAAATGAATAGCAGGATGCGTGTTCAATACTTTTTCCCTGTGTCATTTCACACTATTACACAAAACTTAATTTATGCACATATATGGTTTAATTTCTTTGCACGTGTGGTGGATTGCAAGGGTTGTTGCTGACATTTGGTGTAAATTTCATTACAATAGTCATAATAAATTAGTTACTGAGAAAAATGTTGATGTGTTCAATACTCATTTCACCTGCAATATTTTATTTATATATACACACACACGCACACACACACGCGAACCCGTGCATGATACTCCACCCACTATGTACCCCCGCCTACCCATTTGTTTATTGTCCTTCCCTCCTCCCCACTCCCCCCCCCCCCCCCTCTTTTTATTTCTGTACCCTTTAAAAACTCTTAAAGGAAAAAAAACAAAACAAAACATACACTACTTTCGTTTTGCATTTATTAATGAATCAGGCCCAAGATGTCCTAAATAAAAAGGAACTACTAACAACAGCCTCATATGTCAATGTACTTTCTAGAGAGGCTTGAATATATCTGACCTAAAGTTAGGATTGTGGAGAAGGATCTTTTCCTAATATGTGCAGTATGTTTTAGTAAACATATTGAACCAGATAATGCTTTGTCATGGTTAATAATAGTACGTTTTTCCTATTATCACCGACATTTATTCATTATATTCCGTAGCGTTTGATACTAGTTTTTAATTAAAAAACACTGAATATAGCATATTTTTATTAGAAAATTACTGATTGGCTTCCGAATTCTACATTAATTGTGTGCACCAGAACAAAATGAATGATAAAACAATTTACCGACACATAATGAACCTTTCGTAGTATATCTTGGGAGACAGAGAATCACCACTCCCGGAAGTTAAATTATATAATAAAACAATGACGATTTAAGGAAGCTTTAACAGATCTGCCTACTAGCAGGTAAATGCCAGAAACTGAAGCGCTGATCTCTGCCGGTAACAGTAATATGACATCATAGATCTCCGTCACTACTTCCTAACACTGCAGCTCGTAGCCTCTGATGTCATAAATCCGGAGTATATATATATCTATATATAGAGCAGCCTGCCTCACCTCAGTATGTTGTCTGCATAGGTGAGCAGGAGCTGGGAGGCGTCCATGAAGACCTGACGCCCGTTCCGACACAGTTCGGTAACGGCGGAGGAATCGTGGGCAGCCATGACTTCCAGGCCAGATCAGCAGTGACTCTTGTAAAGGGAAGTACAGTGCAGAGCGCAGGGCCGGATGTGAACACACACCTACCTCACAGCCGGGAAGCACATCATCCTCTCTACAGGTACAGTTATCCAGCCACCCTGCTGTCCTCCATCTCAGGCTCAGTTACAAGGACTTACAGTCTATCGCTTTACATATCTTCTATTTCATTAGTAAAAATGATACAGGGGAAAGGGTCTAGATTGGAGGGGGAGGGGGTGTTAACAACTTTGCCTTTCACCAAATATTTATATTGTATGTGAGATGTATTCTATGTATGTATCTACTGTGCAATTCGTTACACACAGGTCTTGCTCCAGAAAATCATACCGCATTGCTGGACCGTGCAAATGTTTCTCGGCTTATGTGAAACCACAAGTCTGGTCTAGAGGAGTTATTCTGGACACCTGCGATTTCCTTATGTGATTAGGCTGAAGTTAGCTTCTTATTCACGCTCCAGCTTCTTATTCACGCTCCAGCTTCTTATTCACGCTCCAGCTTCTTATTCAGAATAGCTTATTTTTAAAGGATTATATCAAGTTGGGTCACCGATTTCACATCAGATTAACCCTAAAGGGTGTCGCTTATACAAACTGTGATAGTATTTAGCCTGACACAACAAGGTTTTGGGCATGAAATCAGGGGGGCAAAGTTACCATACTTTATCATTTAGAGTAAGTAGCTGCAGTTTTGCAAGGGTTAAATGCTGTTGGGCCACCAATGTGACAGTGGAAATCAACACAGGGTGGTCAGTTACATATAAAACACCTGTGTTTTGCCTGGCCAAACACTGGGCATGAAATCAGGTGGCAAAGTGGGCACAGATAGCAATTTGAGCAATTTGAATAAGTAGCTGTAGTTTTGCAAGGTTTGATTTTTTTTTTTTTTTAATTAAAAATCGCAATAAAAACCTGAAGGGAAGATGAATCTGCTTCCCAGGTTACTATACCCGTTACAGACTCTCCCAATACGTGTTCCCTCCTCCCACCTTAGAGATATGCAGTCTTGTATCTCTCGCTTTATTTGGTTGGGCAGACGCCAAGGGTCCGCCAGAAAATCTTGTTCCAACATGCCAGGAACGGGGGCCTTGGTCTCCCCTGCCTTCACAAATATTATCTTACTGCCCACCTCACCCAAATAGTTCTGGCTCATGCTGACCCCGGTACTAGGCTTTGGGTAGATGTGGAAACAGATTTACTGCACGTCTTCCCCCTACGCTCCTTTTTTGGCTGGATCCTGGGGATTTGCCTTCCCATCACTTTCTCCCACCTACTACCCTTTTCTTCCTTACTATATGGAGGTACTGCATTCGCACTTTTGACTTAATTAGCAATCCAAAATGAATGACCCCTCTGTGGCAGAACCCCTCTTACCCTCCGGGTCTCAACCCTAAGGCGTTTACTGCATGGACAAGACATAAGTAAGTTCCTCCCCGTCATCGTTCTAATGGGCTATATCCCAGAGTTTTCTGGGCTTTGCTATCGCCTGCATTTGCTTGCCACTTCATTCTACCAATACCTTAAGATATGTCGCCTCCACAACACCCTAATAGATCCAAGAATTTCCTGTACCCTTATCCCGCTGGAGACTTTCTGTCTTTGTCGTCCCTCCTCCAAGGGACTTACCTTTTACTCACTTTTCATGCAATCTCCCTAATAAAGAATACCATGAGCTCCGCTGGGAAGAGGACATGAACGAGACTCTGTACGTGAAGGATTGGATGGCCATCCGAGAAGCTACTGCTAAAACCTCCATTTGTACTCTGATCAAAGAAAACTCCTATAAACTTCTCTTTCTGTGGTACCTGGTCCCCTCCAGACTCAAAGCAATATATCCTGCTACATCGGATCTTTGAGGGCATGGATGTGGCCAACGAAGAACCCTGTCCCACTTTTGGTGAAGCTGCCCGATTATTGTGCCCTTTTGGCATGATGTGACTGATCTTATTTACAAGATCATGGGTCTCACCTTCTCCTTTAACCTTTCTTTTTATCTCCTCCCTCACCTGCCTCCAGGTATCCCTAAAGAGCTTTGGAAACTCCCTACACACATCCTCACTAATTTGCATCTTCCCACTGTTACAACCCCAATCAACAATGTCTGGCAAATTTTCTAAACTAGAGCACATCACTAGCTTTATTTCTGTCTTCCCTAATTTTTCCTTTCTGTACCCCCATGCTTTTTTCAATTTTACAAAAACTCAATAAACTATATTGTTTGAAAAAAATAAATAATTTTTAGTTTAAAATCATGAAATGAACAGGCCTTGCTACATGGATAAAATTCTCTACTATAGTCTTATTGGCAAGCAATGACCTCATAATAATGAATTATGGTAATGTACCTCGTGTGAGGCTCATTTGCTAACCTCCCAGCAATACCACCATTCACATTGATTGGGTCAATTTGTCTAGAAGATTTATTGTCTGCTGAAAACTTGCAGTTGTAAAAAACCCAAGGGAAATTTCAGGCCCCTGATCAACTGGTGAAGTAGTGGGAACCAAACTCTAGATGTCCACAGGGGATATTACAATATATTTTTCTTGACCTGGTTTTACCTGACTTTGTGAAGGACCCTCAATATTCGATTTGGAGGGGGGTAGCATAAGGGAGAATTAACCCCACATGGAGGAATGACATTGTGTCCATCCTCCATGCCCCTGGGCACCACAATCTGGACACAAACCTTGAGGTCTGAGCATTTGCAGGATTTTCTAAAAGGTCCATGTGCAGATTACCATAGGGCTGTACTATTTTCTGGAAGGTCTTGGTTGTCAAAGAAGTAAAACTTAAACAGTCTCTGCCAATTCGTTTAGCTCTCCTGATACATAAGTGGCTGTTAAGGGGATATGTTTTGGCAACGCCTACATCCAGATCTTGATGTCTTCTCTGCAATGAGCTCCGGACTTTGTGCCCCCCCATGTAGTTTATGAAAGACACTGCTGTCATGTTGTCTAACTGTAGCAGGGTTGAGACTGTCTGTCATGTAGGAAGTACTAAGGCTCGGAAAGCCAACTTAACAGCTCTTAACTAATAGATCGATATGTAGAACTGAACTGTGCCTGAGACCATGTGCCCCTCGCCACTGAGCTCTGAGAGACGCCTCCCCAACCTGTGAGGAATGCATCTGAAGTTATGATTGGGGAGAAAGGTCCCATGAACAGTGGAAATGGTGGGACAACAGGAAAGATCACCAAGTCTGTCAATGTTATGTGCGCTGACCAAGGACATTTCAGGCAGAGAAGTTTTCTCTAGAGAAGTTGTCTCCCGACAGTAAAATGGTGTACAAAGGCAAAGCCAGAAATGTCCCCATTATCTGAGCCAAACCCTGAAGCATTATCTCTGGGCTGTGGAAAAATCTTCTGACTGTGGCACTCACTTTCTGAGAGAGGACAGTTGTTTAGGCTGAAACAGGAGAGTGAGGAACAGGAATTGTGTGAGAATAGCTTTCTCAACATTTCTTGTGAATCTGAGGATCTGTAGTAGGGAGATAGCGATGTCCCTGTGAGCAATAAGTGTCTGAATATACAATTAGGATATTGTCTAGATATATTTGGCAAAAGGCACTTTGCTGCAGAGGTGACTGATAATTACTTTCATTATTCTTGTAAACCTGCATGGGGCATTTGACAAACTAAAAATAGTCAGCATCAGTTGATAAGGCTGATCCTGCCACCTTAACCACCTGCTTTTGGCAAATTGAAACGGCTTGAAAAACTTCCTACAAGTCTAACGTTCTGCAAGGGAAACTTTCCTCTCAGAGATGGGGTAAATCTGATCGACCCTCCATACGTAAACATATGTGGAATAAATGTTGGTTTAGGCCTTTTACATTAACAATTGGCCATATAGAATCATCGGGCACTTTTACATGCAAGAGATGGCTGAATCAACCTCTGACTAAAGGATCTGTTAACTCTATTTACCTTTTTGAAGTGTTGTTTTTAATAACTGGTCCAGCACGGGGCAGCAATTTTTGATATTGGGACAAATTTGAAAGTGAAACCCTTAAAGGAAGGCTTAATCCAGATTGATTTATTCACTTATTAAATTAATTTAACCACTTATTTAATGTGATCATTCACTAGGTTGTTACCAAAGCCCTTTTGGAAGGGGTCTTTGTAACGATGACAACAGGGCTTACCATGGTAACCTTCTGAGAGCCCATGTTACTGGAACTTCCTCTTTTTCTACCTACAGTGAAGTATGTGGACTCTGAACCACCTTGCTTGGATCAGATGATACCTTTGGAATCAGATTTGTTACTCTGGTTTTAAGGAAGGGCTTCCATTGGCGAGTTGTGCATCAGATGCACAAAGGACTTTGTATATCCTTATTCCTTAATTTTACATCTTCAATAAAATCGGGGCCGAAGAGATCGGAATTCTCTAGGTTGAGAAACCCATTGGACTTTGGGCCTCCTTTAGTAAGCCAGCGAGATTTGTGCAGATTGGCTATCTAATTAAAGGACTGGCCAATTAACGCCACCCAGCTGATGGACTTAACAGTGCCGGCTTAGATGCCAATAGCTTCTCCTTAGACATAAGCCTGGCCTTCTTGCTCCGCCTTATCAAGCAACAGAAATAAACGACCAGCTGCATTAGCAATTTGGAATTTAAGAGTCTTGTCGAATGAGTCTGTGGCTATGGACCCTACGATTGAAATAAAGTGGTATATATCTAGAGCCACTAAGGTGGGAATGTCTGGGAGACCTGTATGGTTTCTGAGGACCCAATTCTGTAGGCAACAAAAATTGCCCAAAAACCTAATCCGTTAGAGCTCTCAAATTTAGGGATACCACAATAGTGTACTTTATTTAAGGTCTAGCACAGTTAAACAGTTTGAAACAATTTTTTTGAATCCTTTTTTTATTTGAGTTCATATACAAATAAAAGACAGACTACAGTTGATATGGTAACACAATAGTAGATATTCTGTGGTGCATTTTTTTTACTAAAATGTAAACTTGGGTTGTATACTCTAGTGTCCAAAAACTGTGGCAATGTGGCATGGTGAAGATAATCTCATTGCTTCTTCTGGAATTCCCAGAATAAGGGAGGAGAAACTCCATAAATATGTAGTACTATTGATTTCCTTGATATGACTAGAGCGACTCTCTCCGTTCCTCCCCTACTATTGACTTTACAGCAGTCCTGATTTCTGGGATGATGTCTAAGCTAGAGCTAACAAGGAAAGTATGCACCTTCATCTACTGTCAGTAGATGAGAACAGCGTAAGGAATTTTCTTTTCTTTAAAGCCAAACTATTGCTTGGTAAGGACTTCAGTACTTTATATCCAGTCACCAACTTCCAGCTTATGTTAGATCATTGAAAGGACATTTCAATATAGCTTCAAATATCTGCTGATCAGGGTTCTGTTTTTAGTACTCTGATATGATATTAATATAAGATTGAATGAATTACATTTTGGTGTTATATTTAGTGTGTGTATATGCTGGAGATTTTTAAGTAGTGGTTTATGCTCCCAGGAGTTGTTCAATAATTTCTTACTGTTTGTATATTGATGGATACCTACATTTCGTTATTATTTTATGACTGTTGAGTAATAATTAAAAAAATGTTCTTGCCATTTCTAGAAGGTTATCCTTATTATGTGGGAAGCTCTTCTGTGATTATGCCCAATGACCTTGCCATTCTGCTCCTGCCAATGTTACTCTGTAGAATCTGTAGAATCCTATTCTTTAATAAGTTGGATGTATGAAACAGACTACAGACACCTGAAGCTCTTTCCATATCTTTAGGACAGTAAGGGCTATTTATGAAACTGTAAAATCTGGTCTCAAGCAATGCTCCTTTATGTGCAAAAGTGCACCAAATTGTCTACCAAGTGCATTTCAAGGTGGAGCCATGTCCGTTCCACAAACACATTCTTGGTTAAGCTTGGAGGTTAAACATTAAAAGATGCAGGGTAAGAACAATAAAAAGTATCATATCAAGGTCCAGCCTAATATCACTTTTAGACCCCTTTATTCATTTGAAGCTTCTCTTCTAAAATACTTCTCACTTAAGCATTATTAGTGACTTATATTAATCACGAGATTGAAAAGCGATTGGGGACTGTCTATAATCCATGTAGTACCTTTGTATGTTTTGATTACATGGTCAAAATGTGCTTTCCCACAGAAGTGCAAATGGAAGGTGCAAAACATGTCCCATTATAAATATGTTAACAAGATTTAATTTCCTGCAATGAAAGATGTTGGAGAATGTTAAAGCTTTTTGCCAATGGAAAAAGGGGCAAGAAGAACAAGAGCTGCTCAACATTCTATTGACATACTGAGCACGCTATCTATTAGTCTCTCTCCTGGAGGAAGAGGAGGGGGGTACAAGGTTTGAATAGCCTTCATTAAACAAAAGACCTTATAGAGTGGTACTGTTATCATATTACCCTTTTCCGGTGATACCTTGCATTGCATTCAGGACCACTTGTTCCAGCTTGTTGAAACCATATTTGTAATGATTCAGTGCTGAAAAACAGAATCCCTTGCAAAGGAGTAGTTTTAAGACCTCCACAGTACTTCCCACACATTACACCAATACTTGCCCCCTACGCACTTACATTGATTAAAAATAAAATGCCCTTCTGTTATACCATGATTGCCACTTCGTTAAAAGAGAATTGCTTCATATCATATGATTAATCCCTAATATTATAGCGGCATTGCCCAATGTGAGTGCTTCATCATAGTAATTTGAAATGTACTATCGGACAAGGCTTCCAATGCATCAGAAAATGTGATCATAATGACATGGTCTGGTGCATATAATTAACATGTTTAAAACACACAATCTGCCTGGTGATTACATTTTCTTGTTTATTACAAGCCCAGTTTACCAGTCCAGTAGGCAGTTAGAGATGTTACTGTTTCTGGCCACAGGTCGTTACACCCAGTGGGTCCTTTCTACAGTTTGCAGGTAAATCCTCCTTGGACAGTGCAACACAAGGTGCAGAAGTTAGTGAAAACGCTTACTTGCAAGTGCCTTTAAATCTTTTCCTGTGCATTAGACTTCTGTCAGAAGACAGTTAATTTCTCGTGTTATTTCTCCTCTCCCAACAACTTATTTTGCCTCTTTAGCCCTGCCACTAAATGATGGCTGTACATTCCATGCGTGTGGCAGGACATTGCGATTAAACCACTGCTGTCCAAAATCCACAAATCCAGAGGAATTAACACAAACTTAAAACTACACACTTTCTTTAATTAAAGTCTAAACATACAGTATGTAAGATACCATTGTCGTCATTAACCAAATTTGTTTATTTCTCTACTAGATAGCCACTCACATCACCACATCCTACTATAATCATCTGCCTTTAATTTTTAGGAGGTTTTAGGTTGTAAAATTCTTTATTCATTCCAATACCTCTCAAAGCTCTACCCACTCCTATTACTTTACTTGTTAGTGTATGTGATTTCGTTTTGGAATACTAGATGAATTTAGTTATACTTTAAGATAAATTATAATGGATATTTAAAAAAGACAAATCAAATTTTTATGAGGTCCACATTATTTTACGAACTTTAGCTTGATAAGAGCTTTTGTACAAATTTCTTTTTAAATAATATTGTTCAGACTGCTTTTTGTATAAGTTTGGTCATCTTGTTTTGTTTTCTCCTTTCCAGACAGGCACATAAGCAAAGCATAGGACCACTCATGCCTTTTCACGTGAGACGGGTACTAAGAACTGGTCTGCTCCACTCTTTATTGCTAAAATATTTTAAAAGTTTTCATCTTGAAAAAAGATGTTTGAATATTAATGCAGCTCAAAAGTCCAATCGGCGAGTTGTTGTGACTGGTATTGGCATAGTATCACCTTTGGGTATTGGCACCCAGTTGGCATGGGATCGACTCATACTAGGAAAAAGTGGAATAGGTGCTCTAGAAGGTGATGAATATCAAAATACCCCTTGCAGAGTAGCTGCTCGTGTACCAAAAGGTCGCGGAGAGGGAGAGTTCAGTGAAGAATTATATGTTTCAAGATCAGATGCTAAAGCAATGTCATCTGCCACAGTTATGGCTTTAGCTGCTGCAGAGCAAGCAATTGTTGATGCCAATTGGATTCCAAAGACTGAAGAAGAACAAGAGTCCACCGGTGTGTCAATAGGCATGGGAATGGTTCCTCTTGATGACATTACAGAGACTGCTATCACATTTCAAAAAAAAGGATATAACAAAGTCAGTCCTTTTTTTGTTCCTCGGATCCTAATCAATATGGCAGCAGGACACATCAGTATCAGATACAAACTCAAAGGACCGAATCATGCAGTTTCAACAGCCTGTACAACTGGAGCACATGCTATTGGAGACTCGTTTAGATTTATCACTCACGGGGATGCTGATGTAATGGTGGCCGGTGGAGCAGAGGCCTGCATCAGCCCCTTGTCACTTGCTGGCTTTGCAAGAGCCCGAGCACTTAGTACTAGCTACAACGCAAATCCCCAGAAGGCATGTCGACCATTCCACCCTGAACGAGAAGGTTTCGTAATGGGAGAAGGAGCAGCTGTGTTAGTATTGGAAGAATATGAACATGCACTGGCAAGAAGTGCTAAAATCTATGCTGAAGTCTTAGGCTACGGATTGTCAGGGGATGCTTGTCACATAACCGCACCAAGTTCAGAAGGTGATGGCGCATTCAGGTAAATGTCAGAATTTCAGGCAGACTTTGTCTTCCGTTTATTCAGATTTAAAGTTGGCAGCTATTTCGATCTCTGTTGTAAAGGTTAAAAGCAAATAGCAGACAGCTGGGGTGAATAAGCATCTGATTCATTTTAATGTTCTTTATTACTAGCAAAACATCTATTTTTGTATGTTCGTATACTTTTTTTTTTTTTTAGAAGCTAGGTGTTCATAAACCAGTGAGGCTGGTTTATGAACACCTGTTATTCCAAGATGTTTAACTGATAATGGAGCTGCTATATGTTCCCTATGATATAATGTTTGAACAGTCTATTCTTAAACAACAGGGCCAGTTTTGCTTTATGCACATACCTGGAGGGAAGCCACCTTACATTTAGCCCTTTCAATAGTTGAGTTTCTTGCACATTTTCTGAATGACAAGGCCAAGCTCATACACTAGATTTTACTATTTATCATTTCAGGCCTTACTCTTCCATCACATGCCTAATTCTTGTTAACGAATTTCTGTTAACACCCTAAGGACCTCATTTAGAGTAGGCTGTAATCTTGTCGAATCTAGGCATGTACCTATACCTGAAGAATAGCCGTTTTAAGTGTGTATTTAAAAAAAAAACCAACATATTGAACATAAGAGTGTTAATATACAAGGTGTCTCCTCTGTTTTATACACTATATCAATGGGGAAAGGAGGAAACAGGGAGAAGAGGTGGGAGGAAGGTAGAAAGACACAAATACCATTAACGATTATGCTAATAAGTATACATGGAATGTGGCTAAGAAGAACTAAACCAAGCAATTAAATAACAGACCGGTATTACTCGCCAACAGTGCACCGTACCCAGCCCAGGGGATACAGAGGCTGCCCAAGAACTATATTCCAACTGCGGGGTAGGGGGGGGAGCCATACTGGATAGGCAATTACGGCTTTCTAGTGAGTACCACAGGGCCCACACCTTGTCGATATGTTATTTATCGTGGAGGTAGTACGTTATACTCTCCATGCTTGCGACTTGCCAAATGTAAGACCGTAGTTCCTGCGTGGAGGGAGCATTAGGGTCTTTACAATGCTTTGCTATTAGGGATTTTGCGGCTGCCAAGATATGGGAGATAAGCTTGTTAGAAGGCAGGCTCTCATCAGGTATATTGCGGGAGAGAAGGAATGACCAGGGGTCCTTATTTATCTGTTGTTCTGACACAAAGTTTATAAGTGTAAGGACAATGTGCCAGAAAGCAACTATACAAGGGCTGGTCCACCATATATGTAGCATCGTACCTCTCTGGCCACATTCCCACCAGCAGCTCGGAGTGACCGTGGGAAACATTCTAGACAGCTTGTCAGGGGTATAGTACCACCTATAGTACAATTTGTAGTCCATTTCCTTAATTAATGTAGAGATCGAGCTCTTGGCAATCCCCTCCCTGATCTCCCAGCAAGAGTCATCTGGAGGAGGTCACAGGTTATTTTCCCATTTCCGCTCATGCCGGCCTTGCGTGTCAAAACTATATTCTATACGTTAATTATAGATCCTGGAGATCATCCCTTTGGTGAGTGGGGAATGTAGACACATATGCTCAAAGAAGGTTAGGGTACGGAGAGCATCGGAGGAGGGCAAGGACATTGAGAAGTGTTAGACCTGAAAGTATTCAAAGAAAAGCGGGCGAAAAGGTTCAAACCTGCGGTAAAGATCTGACATGGAAGCCCAAGTTCGATTGACTGCCAGGTCCGAGACCACCCGTAGTCCCGCACGTATCCAGTGTTTAAATTACTGTGTCGAGTTACCAGGAGGAAAATGTGGATTGTCCCACAGGGGAGTCAGAGGTGATCTGGTCTGATGAATCATGTTTTTTCTTTTGCATCATGTTGACATCCTGTGCATGTGCTTCATATACCTGGGGAAGAGCTGGCACCAGGATGCACTATGTGAAGAAGGCAAGTCAGCAGAGCCAGTGTGATGCTGTGGGCAATGTTCTGCCAGAAAACTTTGGGTTCTGGCATTCAAGTGGATGTTACTTTGACATGTTCCATGTACCTAAACATTGTTGCAGACCAAGTACACACCTTCATGGCAGTGGTATTCCTTGATGGCTGTGGCCTCTCAGCTGGATAGTGCACCTTGCCATAAGGCAAAAGTGATAACTAAGTGGCTCGGGGATCAAAACATCGAAATTTTGGGTCCATAGCCAGAAAACTCCCCAGCTCTTAATCCAATTGAGAACTTGTGGTCACTCCTCAAGAGGTGGGTGGACAAACAAAAACCCACAAATTCTGACAAACTCCAAGGATTTATTAGGCAAGAATGGGCGGCCATCAGTCAGTATGTGTCCCAGAAGTTGATTGACAGCATGTCAGAGTAAATTGCAGAGGTCTTCAAAAAGAAGGGTCAACACTGCAAATATTGACTCTTTGCATAAACTTAATGTAATTGTCAATAAAAGCCTTAGACACTTATGAAATGCTTGTATTTTACTTTAGTATACCATAGCAACATCTGACTAAAAGGTCTAAAAACACTGAAGCAGCAAACTTTGTGAAAACCAGTACTTGTCATTCTCAAAACTTTTGGCCGTGACTGCATATACTAGAACAGACTGCTTAGTTATTAGCCACAAACACTTACACTTACTCTCAGAGGCTAATATAGGTCCTGTGACTTGGTCAGACCATGCACCCGTTTTCATCACACTGCAACTACAACAAGCTCCCTCAGGGTAATGAACTTGGAGGTTAAGTGACCCAATGCTACAAGATTCCTACTGTAAATCCCAAATAGAAGCCACCATATTTGATTACATTGATTGCAATTTTTCCCCTGACATATCTAAAATGGTAATATGGGAATCTCACAAATGTGTCATCAGAGGCAAATATATTCAGTTAGGGTCTCTCCTGAAAAAATAATAGTACAAAGAAATACTTTACTACAGAAAACTAAATTATTAGACCCCACTCCTAAAGCCTTCCAGAGACACCCATGCCACTGTGGTAGAAACTTGAGCGGCTCAAAATAAATGATTAAATAAAAGTAAAGCTCTTTCCGGAGTGCAGTAATCTTTTTTTGATTGGGGGAATAAACAGGAAAATATACTAGCCAGGTCCTTATAAGCTCAAAGACTGACCTCTTTTTATCCGTTTCACTAGAGATGATAGGAGTTAAGAGCAGATGCAAATTCTGTGGTCTCAAAAGGAGTCTTTTCCCTAATACATTAAATTATACAATATAGCAGGTTCAGCTCATCAGATTGGGGAGCCAAATAGAAATAGACTATTATCTCCATCATATCAACCTTCCCTTACTCACAGAAGAAGATATATTCTTTCTAGAACAGCCATTCATACTCCAGGAAATAGAACAAACCACCTCGAACACTCCTGGTAAAAGTCAAGGGCCTGAAGGCTTCTCCATTTCCTACTACAAAATTTTTAATATTAAACTTGCCCCTCTTCTGCGAGCTTTCAGTGCTATTTCAGAGGAACAGAAATTCTCAAAACAATCCATAGAGGCTCACATAACTGTTCTCCCCAAAGAAGAAAATTATCCCTTTTTATGCCCTAGCTGTAGACGAATCTCCCCTCTCAACATTGACGTCAAGCTATATGCCAATTTAATTGCCAAACACCTAAAAACTATTTTACCAAAAATAGTAGACAATGACCAAGTGAGATTTGTCTTGGGTCAGGAAGCACATGACAACAGTACCAAATTTGTAGACCTAATTTACCATGCATCTAGAGCTAAGGCCCACTCCATTCTCCTGTCCACCGCTGCTGAGAAGGACAAATATTTTCTACTTCACTCATGCAAGCTCAATTAGTTTAATCTTGCTAGGGTAAGGTTTAATCTCTCTGGTATAGGTACCAAAGCGTCCTACACTCACTGTATCCCACAATTTTGCTAAAAGTTGGCAATGTAACAATGCAGCTCACAAATGTGTTAAGCTTACATTTAGTGGAGTTGTCTGAACCTAAGACAATTCTGGTCGGAGGTCATCTCTATTGCTAAAGCAATCTTGGCTACTGAATATGACTAATACTTTCATCTCTAGATATAAAAAATCTTTACTGAGACACTTTAACAACACAGCGAAAGCCGTTATCTCAGTTCGGTTGGAAGTCTACCTCCCCACTTAATATAAAAAAGTTGTTCATAAGATTGGATTTTTTCATGGATATAGATAATTTAATTTCCTCGTCCAACGATAAATCTCAAGAGTTCTGTGACACTTGGCAATCCTGGCTTGAGTTTAAACATTCGGATCAAAATAGCTGTTATACAGAAAGTTGGCGTTTACATTGCAGTTGACATTAATACTCGCTGCAATCCATTCAAACACACGCTCAGCTTCTTCTTTCTTCCTTCTTACTTCTTTCTTCTTCCTCCTCTGGAAAAATGCAGAAAAAGTTGTAGCTTATTTCACACAAAATGGCACCTTTTAGAAATGGTTAGAATTAAAACAGGTGATTCTTCTTCACTTTGAACTGAACTCACCTGTGGTGAATAACTGGTGTCCGCAATATAAAAATCACACATCAAACAACCTTGAATAGAGAAAAGGATTCTTTACTATATTTTGTGTCACTGTGTCTATGACAATGAGCATGGAGAAAAGAAAGACTTCCTCAGATAGCTTTTCTATCAGAAGATTGTAGTCAAGCATGGGCATTCTCAAGGCTGTAAATCAATATCCAGAAACTGATGTTCCCATTCCCACCGTACATAAGATTGTTAGGAAGTTTAAGGCCATTTCTCTGTATCCAACCTCCCTGGATGTGGCCGCAAGAGAAAACTTTGATCGAAGATTGCAGCGCAGGTTTTTTTTCGAATTGAGCAGAAGATGGTTACATGGGAGGGGAACCTCATTACTGAGAGAGAGACATAAGAAAGCCTGACTGGAGTTCATAACAAAACACACCTGAATAAGTCAAATTCTTTCTTCGGAACAGATTTTACCAAAGCACATCATCCCTATGTTTACAGAAAGCAAAATTAATCTTTCAAAGAAAGAAACACCATGGAGGATATTCAGTTATGTTTTGAGATTATTGTGCTACATTTGGAAGTGTGTAGCATCATTTTGAATCCAGTGTTGAACCTTGTGTCCAAAAGCTGAATCTTCATCGAAGGTCTTGGGTCTTCACGCAGAACAATGACTCCAGCATGTCACTCACCGGACCGTGAGTGCCTCTACGCTGGTGCGTGGCTCCCTAGCCTTCCTGCCGGCACCTATCTTGAACCGCGGCCGTCCGCCATCCTGATGGACTGCGCATGCGCAGCACCCAAGAACTCTTGTGACTGTTGCTTTTAATCTAATTGGTTGATCAGGCAACTCTCCCTATTTAAGACACCTGTGCTCATTGCCTGATCTTGAGGCTCATTCCCTGTGAGTCTCTGAAGGTGTCTCCTGTGTTCTACTAGTGTCTTCAGTTCCTGTGGATTCCCTGTGCTACTCATCGCTGGTCTCCATACCCGCTACTGTCTCCTGTGTACTACTAGTATCTTCAGTTCCTGTGGATTCCCTGTGCTACTCATCGCTGGTTTCCATACCTGCTACAGTCTCCTGTTTCCTGCCTGTATCCTCAGCTGGACTCTGATTACCGGATCTACTCACCTGTGGTTCTTACACTCGTCTCTGCCGTTCAGCGTCTCTGCAGTCCCTGCATCTTCCTGTGGAAAGACTGTTCTACTTAATAGCGGTATGCCTATCTGTTATTGACTTTCTACGTTTACTCTGCATATCCGCTAGGACAAGTTTCCACTCAGCAGCAGTATCCATACCCGCTATAGACTGTTATTGTTACGCTGCATATCTGTTTGGAATTAACCGTACTACTCAGTCGTTATATGCATAATTGTGATTGACTATCCTTTATTGGCCTGCATATCTGTGCTGAGCAAGTCTCTACCAAGCAGCGCCACATACCGTCATAGACTTTGCTGGATTCGCTGCATATCTATTGGGATCAAGTTCCTCTGTGCTCTCATTGTCTGCATCCTATTATCCTTTGTATGCCTCCACTCATCAACACCTGTACACATCCTCACCTATTAAGCAGTGGTACAACTTGCTGTACGCAGACCACTGACTTCCCCGCTACCTACCTGCACCTGGACAAGTCTTCTCACCATAGCAGTGGTACAACTTGCTGTACGCAGACCACTGACTTCCCTACTATGTCCCGCATCTGCTCACGTCCATCCTGATCTCCGTGTTCAAATCTGCCTTTCCACTATATCAGCTAGTCGCTGACTCATTGACCAAGATTGCTGCAAGTCACTGACTTTCCTATTCTTTATTGGCATTCTCTCTCCATCTGCTGTGATATATGTTCCGCTAGTCATCCTGCTACCAGAGGACCGTTGTGTTAACTTCACTACTCCTGGTAAGCCCAGTCATCTGGTGAATACCTGGGCAAGACTCCTAGTGCCCGTGACACAGCACCATTCAGAAAGCACCCAATAATGGGAGATGCTGGACTTTTCTGAATTGCCCAACAATGAGTCTAGATCTAAATCCCATAGAACACCTAGGGAGAGATCTGAAAACTGTTGGGGGAAGGCACCCTTCAAACCTGGAGAACTGGATCAATTTGCTCAAGAAGTAGACCAAACTGCCACTAGATATGTGCAGGAAGCTCATCCATGGTGTGACAGAAACACTGGCAAAATCATTGACGAACTGTATGGAATTCCAGGTTTCTGACCGATTGTGTTTTGAACGCCAGGGAAAATTGTTGATATTTGAGAAACAGCTTTCCAAAAGCTTTGGGCTCAAGTAAGAGCTGGATCAAGGGTTCCCTGGAGTGATTGGATAGAGATGGAGGACCTCCATTCATTAGGCCTATTGTGGGTCTTCTGACCTGCCAGTCAGACAGCAGGCTAATCAATATTTGCCCCTGTAAGTTGTAGTTTTAAAAGGGTGTCTGTTTGTTTACTCACTTTCTCTTATTACCTATTTGTTTGTAAACTTGCCACCTGCTGTTTGTCTGTGAAATGGACATTAGGTCCTTCTGTACTTAGAAAAGTATTGTCAAATCTATTAGAGCTGGGCACACCAGGATTTATTTTCTTTGTTTTTTCTCTGTAATAACATTAGCTGAGGCTAATTGCACCTTAACATTGGATTGCTGTGACATTTTATGGCTGTTGTGTAGAAAAGTACCGCATCTACCCCAGGATTTGGCGTCTGTACCCTGGTCTTGTGACAATGGCTATAGGAAGTGATTGCTTTCATTTATTTTTGACCAAAGGCTGTGCTACCATATATTATGTCTAGGGCAGGGTTTCCCAAACCCAGTCCTCAGGGCTCCCCAACAGTGTAGGTTTTCTGGATCACATGTGACATAATTAGGACCACCTGTGGATCTGTTACAATGTGTCGGTAATGAATGCACCTGTGTTCCAGCAAGGAGATATGGAAAACCTGCACTGTTGGGGAGCCCTGAGGACTGGGTTTGGGAAACCCTGGTCTAGGGTGTCATTAATTTTGTCAGTGTCGTTTCTTTTCATTTTCTGATTTAAAAGCATATATAGTATTAAATTCAGAATAAAAAAACAGGCTCTGTATATTAACAGCTATATTATTGTTGGCAAATACTGTTGTTAATTTCAACTTATGTGTAGATTGTGAGTTATTTGAAAAAAAGTGAAAGGGTGCCAATATATTTGACCATGACTGTACCTTCAATCCATTTTGTAGCCAGATTGAACAACTGTATGAAAGCATATGAAGGATTTCCATTTTAGTGATTACTAAAATAGCTAATTCTGTACTCTTTGCAGACCTGAATTTAACAACCTTGGCTGTTCTTATATACTCAAGTAATTGTTCAGAAAATCTTTTGCATACCATAATAAATAATCACACATACATCAATTTGAGTTGCCCTGTTCTTTGTGGTTCCACTAAAATCCATATTCTGTAGCTCAGTCTTGCATGTCAACCATTGCATACAAATTTATGCTGTTTCCTTGGAAACAAGACTTTCATTCACTTTTTTTTTTTTTTCTTTTAAATGTTTTCTTTTTTTTTTTTTTTCTGTTTTTAATTGGCTCTGTTCAATGGTTCATAGACTCTTCACTGGTAACCACAGCAGAATAAAAAATGCAGTTATCAAAAAGCACAGATTTCTTGGAAGAGATTGTAATCTTCACCTAGGAATAAATCTATAACTCTAAAAACCTACAAGGAATTGAAGCTTTTCAGGCTAATGAAAACCTCTAGCAGCACTCATTTTATTGAAGGAAGAGATGGTTCTGAAAATACTTATGTTTTTCTTACTCCCTGTCCAATATTAGTTAGGTGAATCTGCTGTGGGCTGTACTCTGATCTGCACTCTGGTCCTTAGAGAACTAATAAATAAATACACATACATGTATCAATAATGTTTACATTATATGAATGTTCTTTGATTACCTTACTTTATTAAAGTAAAATCTGAAACATATTTCCAAGTATTATAGCTGAAGTACCTGTGAGGATTGATGTTGGGGTAAGTAAAAAGTTCTAATTATTAAAATTAGGATTTTCTAGTTGGTTTGCTAGTGGTAAACTATAGCTTTTTATACATGCCTGATATATCCATCATGTACATAATCAAGCCTCTTCCAGTAGCTTGACATCACTTATCACCCTTGTTAACACCCAGCTATTGCTTATGTACACCCTGCTGTGCTACCCATTAAAAACCATGCAAAAGCAGTGTGTCAGGACATGCTTGCGCGTGACCGTGCTAGGCGCCACATGCTACGAGAATTTTTTAAATTAAAAAGTCAAAGTTGTGAAATATTAACAAATGAAAAACATGTGCCTTCTTTTCTAGCATTTTTTTATTACAATTCTGTAACACCACTGTGTCTTGGCCCAGATTTGAGGAATTTCACAAAGGTCTTGCCTAGGGTGGCAGACAGAATTGTATTAGTGGCAAATTTCTCCTTAGCACCTTAATTTCTTACATATGTTAGACAGCAGAATACTAAATCAATGGTCACTTTTAATAACTAGTTGAGCACATTTGCTGTACAGGTGGTACATAGCATCTTTGGGCTGCACAGCTTTGCGGTGGAGGCAGCAAAAGTGGCCTAATGGGTGTAACATGTCAACAACATGAAAAATGTTGGGAAATTTTATCTTAACTGATGGCTTTCTTTTTTTCTTTCATTAGATGCATGAGGGCAGCCATTAGGAATTCCAGATTACAGATCGAAGATGTGCACTACATTAATGCTCATGCCACCTCCACTCCTCTTGGGGATGCCGCTGAAAACAGAGCAATCAAAAGGCTCTTTAAAGAACATGCATATTCTCTAGCAGTATCGGCAACTAAAGGTGCTACAGGTCATTTGCTTGGCGCATCAGGCGCTATTGAAGCAGCCTTCACAGTTCTCTCCTGTTATTATGGGATACTACCACCTACTCTAAACCTTGATAGGACAGAGCCAGAGTTTGACCTTAATTATGTTCCTCTTAAAGCACAAGTGTGGAAACCTGGAAAGATACGTGTAGCTTTAAGCAATTCATTTGGCTTTGGTGGAACCAATGCCACACTTTGTTTTAGGAATTTGTGAACGTATATATTTTTACATTTCTTCAGGATAAGTTTTTTTAAATATATTTGCAAACATGATACACAGTTTTGACTACTGTTGGAATCACAATTATTAGTATGTTCTTCCACTTACATAACCTTTCAATTAAAGGTGCAATAATCCCAAAATTGAAATTTATACAATAACAAAGGATACTTTGCTACATTCAGAAAAAGATGTTTAAATGTCCCACTGCTGTGATGGAACTTGAGATGTTTAGCAGGGTATTTATATTTGTTATGCAGCTGAGTGCAAACTATTTTTCCTCTTACCACAGGGGCTTACTGCCTCATCCTTCAATATACTTAAAGACAGGAAGTCTGGGGTGCTGAAAAATGCTCTTCACCTCTAGTAGATTTTAACTAAATGTACTTCTCATATGTTCTTGAAATATTTACATATATATTTGCAAATCTTAAGAAAATCTCTGTTCTTTAGAGACACTCCAAACTCAACATTTTTCTTGAAGTAAGTTTGCTTAGTACAGGGGCAGAGCACATAATTGTATGTTATTTCAGTTTTCAGGCTAGGAGTAAACTAAAGGGTCTGTGTCCGCTGCTTTCCTTGTCGTTTTCCGGTACTTTAGAGACCCTAATTACATTAGACGCTGCCATAGTATAGTTGTCTAAGCCCCCTAGGCTACACTTCAATCTGTTTTAATGTGTGCATGGATTATCATCATGGCCAATGTTGACAGGAACACTTTTGGAGGAGCTATTAGGATGAATACAAAAATACTTGCCATATAACAATAATATATACAATGTAATTTGTCATGTTATTTAATAAAACTAACTGCAAATATTATGTGGACATGTGTTCTTTCTCTTACAAACTGACAAAATTACAGACAAACATGATATTACATTGTATCATTTGGATTGGCGATATACAGTATGCGCAGGGCAGAGTTGGTTTAAAGGATGTCAAATCCCCTCTGGGGTTGTGTTTTTTATTGTTGTTGTGTTTTTTTTTAAATAAAACAAATTTTATTGAGATTGTATAATAAAGCTAAACCCATGCAGGGGCACCAACAATGTGTCATATCAATCATCATTCTGCTGCCAGAAATGACGGATCCAGCATGTGATGCAAGAAAAAGAGTAGATTGTCCACACATCATAAGAATAACAAATATACTGTATAGTACATAGCATAGCAAACTGTGCATGTAGAAGTACATATTATAATCAGAAATATGCAAATGTATAATAACCACCAGCAAAGCACAAGGAGAGTAGCAGGGTGCTCATCCGGTCATGACAAGTCATCCTGAAAAAAAAAAGGGAGATATTCCCAATTTTTTTCATAGTTATGGCTTGTGTACATGAATCTTTCATGCCTAAGAGTAAAATTAACCAGGCAAACCCACTCGGAGTCAGCCACTCAGGCGCCATCACTTATGGCGATAAGGACTTTGGCCATCATAAATAAAGTAGATAGTAGTATTCTAATACGTTTGTGCACTTTGCCCACCAGCTCTAGACCAAAGAGGCTCATTCTGGGACTAATGGGGGGCTCTCTCTCCCAATTGTAACATGAGGTCCATGACTTCACGTCAGAATCGAGAGACCATAGAACAATCCCAGTTAAATACAATTGAAACAGCACTCTAAATTGTATTATTTTGACCACTAACAAATAGAATTTAGAGCATTGTTCAATTGTATTGAAGTGGTTTTTCTTGTGACGGGTATAGACTGGCAATCCCTTATTTTTTACAGCAGCTCCTTCTTTTTAATATTTACTTATAGATGGTTATATATATGTTGACTCCCATACTTTGGACAGACCATTGCGTATCTCCCACTAAATTTTAAAAAGCCATTTAGGGGTCAAATAGGCAATATGTAGAATGAAGACTTGTATCTGTCTAAATTTTGCAGGTGCACTATTCGCAGTCCTGAGAGGTCACTATCACCCAGCCCCTCTAGTAGTATTGAGTAAGTGGACGACATATGGCGTTGATGGCCAAGTCTCATCAACATCAATCTCAAGGGGATTTTCAGATGATGGGGAACCTTATCACCCTTGGGACGGTTTGATTGACTGTCGGCTGCCACTTACTACAGACCCTGTTTTAGGCCTAATCTGCATGCAGATTATCTTCCTCCATTCCTGCAGTCTCCTACTCCTGCAGTCCAGCTGCCTCCAACCTGCGGTCCATGCCCTGCTGCTCCATGTCATCGACTATTACTCGCTCCAGCTTCGATGCGGTCTCCATGCACCTGATGCCAATTACATGATGCTCCGCACTTAAGCTCCTGATGCTGCCTCCGTTTGCCGCACCTCTCCCCGCCTGATGGCCCGGCCGATCTCTACGACCACAGGTAGCGGCTTCCAACACTCTAATGGCCTGGATTTTCTCCCTGCTGCCCACTGGATTCGATCCCTGCCTCTCTCTCTCTCTCCACGAGATGCCGCCCTCCATTTGATGCTGCTGACTATTTCATTTGCCTCCATCCCCCCCATCTACCACCACAGTGTTCACCTTGTCCCTGTTCTCTGATCTGTCCCTCAACCCAACTGTACTACTACCATCTGACCCACTTCAATTACTGGCCACCTACAGACCCTCACCTCTAGGCCCTTTCGCAGTCACCCTCCTGCACATTCTATCCTCCCTGCCACCCTCAAACACCTCTAGACCCTGGTCCCTGTCTTCTCCCTGGTACCCTGGACTCGCTTGCGCTCCTGGAATCTCTTCCTTGTACCCTGGACTCTCCCATACTCTTTCCTGGACTCACCAGAACTCCTGCTCCTGGACATTCTCAACCTGGATCCACCTTTACCTATGGTGACTCATCATTTGCTTGTTTTTTGCTGGTATTGTCTGG
Organism: Mixophyes fleayi; assembly: GCF_038048845.1. NCBI lineage: Eukaryota > Metazoa > Chordata > Amphibia > Anura > Limnodynastidae > Mixophyes > Mixophyes fleayi. The sequence goes on from NC_134406.1 coordinate 69,533,103, forward strand.
TATCTTTCCATAGCTTTACCTAACTGTTACTGTCTGCATTTTACTTTGTTTTTATTTACTTCATTTTATTATTTAGTTTGTTCCACCACTGATTGCATTTGTTGCTCTCCACCCCAATCTTTACTTTCTGTCCCCTCCTGTTCCTTAAGCCACTGTTTATTTCCCCCCCTCCACCTCCCCCGTCTCTCGCCATGCCTCTTGCTTCTGTCCTATACTCATCCTCTCCCCTGGTCCACTTTCCCGTCCCAACTTTAACACTTCCCCACTCTCCGGCAACCCTGCCAGTCTCATACATATCTACCCACTTCCCTCACACCTCTTCTCCTGTGCCCTTTGAAACTCCAGATTCATCCGTAACAAACTGCTCTTCATCTCCAACTCTCTTAACCCCCTTGCTATCACTGAAACGTGGCTCTCTTCTACTGACACTGCTTCCCACGCCGTTCTCTCATTTGGGGGCCTTTTCTTCACACACTCCACCAGACTGGATGACCTTCCAGGAGGTAGACTGGGCCTCCTCCTATCCCCTAACTGCACATTTAGGGTCATTCCCACTATGCCCTACCTCTCTTTTTCCTCTTTTGTAGTTCACTCTATCCGCCTCTTCTTCCCCATCCACCTCTGTGTCTCTGTCTTCTACCCCTCCCCCACCCAACCTCCCTTTTTCCTATACCATTTTGCAGGCTGATTCCTCCATTATCTTTCCTCTGACCTCCCCTCCATCTTCCTTGGTGATTTTAACATTCCTATTAACAACCCTTCTGACCGTGCCCCTATCAAATTTCTTACCCTTTCTTCCTCCCTTGGCCTCACTGAGTGGACCTCATCCCCCACCCACTCTCCGACCACCATCTCCTCTCCTTCACTCTATCCTCCTCCTAAAACTACCCTCTCTAGGGGCAATCTTGATGCTCTTGACCCTACTTCTTTCTCCTCTCTTTTGAATCTCTTCTCTCCCCTCTTCCCACCCTAGTCTGCCCTGACCAGATGACCTCTCTCTACAACTACTCCCTCACTACTGCCCTGGATGCTGTTGCTACCGTCTCTTCTGCCCATCAATGCTGCTTAATTCCCCAGCCCTGGCACTTCACATTCATCCTTCAGAAGTGCACTCGTGCTGCTGAACACCTCCGGAGGAAATCTTGCTCCTGGCTGACTTTTTGCATTTCAAATGTATTCTTTTTTCCTACTGCCCTGCCCTCTCCCCTGCTAAACAATCCTTTAAGTCCCTCATTTCTTCTCAGTCCTCTAATCCCCACCGCCTCTTTGCCATGTTTTCCTCACCCCCCCCCTCCTATCCCACTTTCCCTCTCTGCTACTGACTTTGCCTCTTTTTGCTCCTCCAAAATTGAGGCCATCAGACTTGACCCCCCTCCTGCCTCCCTCTTCACTCAACCTTCCTCTAATAACCTACTCTGGTGCTCCTTCCGACCTACCCTGGGTGAAGAAGTCCACTCCCTCATTCTCTCCTCTCCCCTGTCCACCTGCCAACTGGATCCCATCCCCTCTCACCTCCTTCGCTTCCTCTCCCCCACTGCCTGCTCCCACCTTGCACCGATCACTCTCCACTGGCATCGTCCCCTCCTTTAAACATGCTCTTATCTCTCCTATCCTCAAAAAACCCAATCTTGATCCCACATACTTGCCAACTACTGCCCCATTTCACTTCTACCCTATGCCTCTAAACTACTCTAGCAGATTGTCTGCATCCACCTCCCCAGGCACCTCTCGGACAATTCCCTCCTTGATCCTCTCCAATCCGGTTTCTGCCCCCTCCACTCCACTGAAACTGCCCTGGCCAAATTTACTAATGATCCTCTCTCCGCTAAATCTAGAAGTCACTTCTCACTGCTCATCCTCCTTGACCTCTCTGCGTCCTTTGACACCATGGACTACCCCCTCCTGTTGCAGACCCTTCTCTCTCTCTGCGTCTCTGGCTCCATCCTAGATTGATTCATGGCTTACCTTGCCAACCGCTCCTTCTCTGTTTCCACGTCTGGCTCATCCCCCCCCCCCATCTGCCCTCACTGTTGAAGTCCCTCAGGGCACTGTCCTCGTCCCTCTACTCTTTTTACTCTTTTCGCTTTATATTACCTGCCTGGTTGCTCTCATCTCTTCCTTTGGTCTCCAGTATCACCTTTACGCCGATGACATTCAACTCTATATCTCGTCTCCCTGTCTCCCCCCCCCCCCTCTCTCTTGTGTATCTGACTACCTCTCCACCATCTCCTCCTGGATGTCCTCACGCTTTCTCAAATTGAACATTGCTAAAACAGAACTCATGATCTCCCCTCCTTTTAGACTCTTATCCCTCCTTAATCTCTCTTTCACTGTTAACAACACCATAATCTCTTCTGTCCCCCAACTTCACTGCCTGGGCGTCACCCTCGACTCCTCCCTCTCTTTTACCCCACCATATGCAATCCCTTGCTCAATCCTGTCTCTTTCAACTACATAACATCGCCCGCATCCGGCCCTTCCTATCTTAGGATACAACTAAAACCATCATCCATGCGCTCATCTTTTACAGTCTTGATTACTGTAACCTTCTCCTCACCAGCCTCCCCCACTCTTACCTCGCCCCCACCTAACCCTTTCTCTATTCTCATTCTCTTCACCTCTCTCTTCCCTGCCCCTTCTCGCTCCTCCACTTGATCCCTTCTTACTACCTTTGTGTCTGCTGTCTGTCTGCCCTCCCCTTAGGATGTAAGCTCGTCCGAGCAGGGCCCTCTTCCTTCCTCTCTCAACCATTTCTTCTGCTTCAGCTTCACTATAATTGCAGTTCCTGGTGCTGCGGGAGTCTTGTTAACACCCGTTAATTGTTCTGTACTGTTTTTCCCTGTATGGTCTACTGTTTTGTATTGTGTACAGCACTGCGCATATTGTGTGGTGCCATATCAATAAACAATAATCATAGGTCCCCTCAGTAAAATGGTCAGATCAGCGTAAACTAGAAAAGTGTTCAAAGTGCTGTGTGCTCCCCACCTGAGTAAAACAGCCAACAGCACATAATACACATCAGCATATAAACATCAGAAGCACATAAATTTCAACATGAAATGGGATTATAAGATATCACTAATGTCCAACAGCAAAAAAACATTACACAGAGGAAGCATCCAGATATGCAGGACAATTGACAACATGCAGTCCCAACAGGAATCAGTGATGAACAGTGCAGTCCAGCCAGTCAACAGCAGCTTACGGGGATTCAAAGAAGTGAGTGGTGCCATCTGCTACCACCCTCAACTGAGCCGGAAAGAGCAAGTGTCACCCACTCTTATTTTTTTTGCATTTCTTGGTGCAGCAGAGAAAAGTCAGCATGCACTTCACTCATTTTATCTGTGACCCTCTTTTTAGAAGCGCTAATGGCAATCAGCACCTTTTGTAGGATAATGACGGTGGTATCATAAGAAGAGTGCCCTCGGCACAGATTGAGGCTTCGGAGAGCAGGCAGCTGCATCTCAGCAAGTGTAGAAACAGTAGCTGACCTGGCAAAACAGTCCAATCTGCCAGAGACAGGCGCATAGAAGTTGTTGCCAATTGTAGGTAGGCAATACAGAGAATGATAGGAACAATGGACAAAAGGCAGGTTTTGAGCAGGCATCCGTAGGCGGAAGACACAAAACGGCTGGAAGGAGAAAGAGCAGGGACAGCCCACTCTCAAAGGCACCAGACTGCAGGGGACTTGACCAGTACTGCAGAAGATGCACAGGTAAGTTTATCAATGGAAATGGGTTGAAAACCGTATAGTAGAACCTGAGAGAGAGTAACAGAGCATGCTGTTCCATGAGTCATCAGACCATGCCCCCATCAAATGTATATTTAGTTATCCCATGTCCATGTGTTTGTAGAAAGTGTGCAGCTGCTAAGATTTCAAGAGAAAAAAAATAAAGAAATGGAAAGGTTGTAATTACAAATGATTACTATTATTCACTAATGAAGGGCCAACAATACCCAATTATTGTACAATTACTTATAGTAATATTTACACAGACATTGCTTTTAGTACAAAAAAAAAAATAATTATAGAAAGTGTTGCTTATTACAGCTAACAGTCTAAGGTGTTAGATACATACAGTATGTGAGCATATATAACCCCCCATTGTCAAAATACAGGTACCATGCTGCTTTTCATTTCCAACACTGTTGGTGTTTGATAATTTGCCCACTGCCATTTAGTGCCAGATGGTTGTGAAATTATATATCTAGGCTATTTTTTTTATTAAATATAAAAATACCAATGCCAGGAAAATTGTTAGTTGGTTTCTGAATATTACTTGGGTCTTCTGATGGAATACAGGAGAGGTCATTTAGAAAGTACAAAATGGACAAGCATCACTGCAAAATGCCCTTCGGTGGCGCTGCATGCCTCTATTTGCACAATTGGGCCTAGTCTTCTTCCAAAACACATGGATTTTAGCAGAATGAACTTATGTACAATGACAAAGTAATTGTGGAATACACCAGTCCTAAAACCACATGTGTTTTGCAGGAATAGTGTGTAAAAGGTAAAGATATCGGTTAGTCATCACAATAGTCTCTCTGGTTGTATAATGAGCAGCACTACATAGAATTTGTTGTCAATTATACTGGAGTTTCTTTTTGGATTCATAATTTATAAGTATAATTCATCTTTATTTATGTCTATGTTTGTGCCATCTAACATGGAAGTGGAAAAACTGAGAAACGTCTGCATGTAGTAAAGATACTCCATTTTTCCACTCACCACTCTCATAAGTTAAGACATAAATGAGCCTCGACTAGGCAGTATTTTAGCAGAAAAAGTAGGTGTATGGGGTATGGGGTGCTCAGGCCTCAGAATGTTTTACTCTTTGCAACATGCATATGTGTATTTTCACATGGGCTTACAATCCTGCAACAGTAGGTGCAGAGTCAGGGCCGTTTTTCCCATTGGGCACGCTGGTCAACTGCCTGGGGGCCCCTTGGGCAAGGGGGCCCCATAGGTAGGGCTCTGAAGCAATAAAAAGAAAGAAAATAACTTACCTTTTTGTGGTCATGCGGTGGCAATCCGGATCCCTCCCTGTTCACCTCCTGCGTGGTGCTGCACTCACTCTGAATATTGGGCGTGACATCATCACGTCCAACATTTTTAGTGAGGAGCACAGCATGGAGGAGCCACAACGCGACAGAGAAGCAAGCAAGGAAGAAAGAAAACAGAAAAGCAGAAAAAAGAAGGCGATAGAAAGGTAAGTGTAGGGGGACAAACAGAAGAATAATAAAGGGCACAGTATCTGATATAGGGGCGGGGGGGTCGGGTAGACCAGAAGCATGATGAAGGGGGACATACGAGTGTAACACCCCCCTAGTGGTGTTTTAGTTAAACCTTTACCTCAGTGAATAGAGGAGGGGTCACCTAGAGGGTAAGATAGAAGTTTCTGAAAAGTTACATAAACTGGTTACCATGGTGATAACCCAGCCCAGCCTGTGAGACTAAGTGAGAGGAAGGAGGGGCTGTCATTAAGGGGGGATAGGAACTGAGAAGGGAGACACAAGAGGAGAGTTGTAGCTGTGGACCTGGGGTGGAAGCTCCCAGGCTCCCCCAGCATTCCCTGGAAGTCTGAGCATGGTGACTGAGCCAGGGCAAGGAATGTGTGCACTGGATGAGGGGGAGAACTCCATGCCACTATAGAGAACCCAAGAGAGAGGGGGACACTTCGCATGGAAGAGGCCCTGGAGTGAGGGCTGCTACAAGAGGCAAGGTAGCTGTAGTGTCAGATCCTGAGGCTGAGAGTACACAGAGTGACGTGTCAGAGCACAGGAGACATCATCCCCGCAGAGGAGGGATGAGCTGCAGTTGAGAGGTACACAGAGTGTGTCAGAGCTGCATGGAGGAGAGGCTGCCTGCCTATTAGCATCCATGCATGTGCCCCTGCAGAAAGGGTATCTGCAGTGAGTATGGAGTGTAAGAGAGACCAATGATTTATGTTACATAACATCTGGATAACATTAAGAACTGTGCAGGAGGAGTAATGAGATATATTTGCAACCATATTCGTATTGCTCATTAAGAACTGTGCTGGAGAGAGTAAGGAGCTGTACATATATTTCTTTATTGCTGCAACCATTATGATTATCGTGCTGGAGGAAGAGTGTAAATAAAGAGTTGAGTTTGTTATAGAGATGGTCTGGCGCCCAAATTATTGTGACTTCTATTACACTGCACCAAAGTGACATTACCTGTGTCCCACTAACTACAAAGAAACACCTGCATGTGCAGGGACCCCCTGATCATTTACACCCATGCCCATCAGCTAGCCAGGGCTTGAGAAGGAGGTGCACTGTGTACCCTTTGCACCCCACACTACACACAGTGACAGGGGGTTACATAATGGCGCCCAACGTGGGGCTCGAGCACAACAGATGGAGAAAGTGCTTGCAGGACACAGGAACTGAGAGCAGTGTGCCCAGCCGGAGAAACACCCTTGGGACACCATGTCTGACCGTCTCTAGGTGCCCAACAGAGACCAAGGGTAATGAGGAGGTAAAGCAAGTTGTTTGCTGAGTAGTTCTGTCCAGGACAGTATATGGAGCAGCAGTGTGCTTGTTGCTGAGACTTGTAGTGCCACTTATCCCAGCTGAGTGGGAAGCAAAAGAAGAAAAGGTTCAACATGTGAGGTGCAATTACAATGCAGTCTGTATATTGCCTTTCCTGAGGATTTGGGGAAGCAAAAAGAGGCAGGCTGTGCAAGTGACGTCTGTATATTGCCCTTCCGGAGGATTAGGGGGAGCAAAGAAAGGCAGATCGTCCACGTTGGAGAGAAAGGGGGGGAAGACAACCCCGCTGGTCAAATGCCACCCCTGCATATATTGCTGAGATGTATTTGTTGGGAGGGGCCCACGAGAGCCACCTGTCTCTTTTTGACCCAGGAGGGGGGAGACATGGGCAGGCATGGGCAGGTGCTACATTGCTTTGGCATAAAGCCATATTTAAATGTACATTGAAAGAAAACAGGACACCTGTGACTCACATGTTTACATCCATTGGGGGTGTTGTGGGGTATGCAATGTGAAATGTGTTTTATATTGATACTGCCATTGTATTGCTATGTATGTATTCACTTTACACTGTGATTTTTCATGCAATAGTGATGTAGAAAAGTTTACATGTGTGTGGTCATATGTGAGTTAGGTGTGAGTGAGATTAGCTAGGCAGCCCCATTAGGTGTAGTTTAGGGTGCCCAGCTAATCGGGGGAGAATGTAACACCCCCCTAGTGGTGTTTTAGTTAAACCTTTACCTCAGTGAATAGAGGAGGGGTCACCTAGAGGGTAAGATAGAAGTTTCTGAAAAGTTACATAAACTGGTTACCATGGTGATAACCCAGCCCAGCCTGTGAGACTAAGTGAGAGGAAGGAGGGGCTGTCATTAAGGGGGGATAGGAACTGAGAAGGGAGACACAAGAGGAGAGTTGTAGCTGGGGACCTGGGGTGGAAGCTCCCAGGCTCCCCCAGCATTCCCTGGAAGTCTGAGCATGGTGACTGAGCCAGGGCAAGGAATGTGTGCCCTGGATGAGGGGGAGAACTCCATGCCACTATAGAGAACCCAAGAGAGAGGGGGACACTTCGCATGGAAGAGGCCCTGGAGTGAGGGCTGCTACAAGAGGCAAGGTAGCTGTAGTGTCAGATCCTGAGGCTGAGAGTACACAGAGTGACGTGTCAGAGCACAGGAGACATCATTCCCGCAGAGGAGGGATGAGCTGCAGTTGAAAGGTACACAGAGTGTGTCAGAGCTGCATGGAGGAGAGGCTGCCTGCCTATTAGCATCCATGCATGTGCCCCTGCAGAAAGGGTATCTGCAGTGAGTATGGAGTGTAAGAGAGACCAATGATTTATATTACATAACATCTGGATAACATTAAGAACTGTGCAGGAGGAGTAATGAGATATATTTGCAACCATATTCGTATTGCTCATTAAGAACTGTGCTGGAGAGAGTAAGGAGCTGTACATATATTTCTTTATTGCTGCAACCATTATGATTATCGTGCTGGAGGAAGAGTGTAAATAAAGAGTTGTTTGTTATAGAGATGGTCTGGCGCCCAAATTATTGTGACTTCTATTACACTGCACCAAAGTGACATTACCTGTGTCCCACTAACTACAAAGAAACACCTGCATGTGCAGGGACCCCCTGATCATTTACACCCATGCCCATCAGCTAGCCAGGGCTTGAGAAGGAGGTGCACTGTGTACCCTTTGCACCCCACACTACACACAGTGACAGGGGGTTACACGAGCATAATGGAGGGCACAGTACAGTGTCTGATACTTTTGGAGACCAGAAGCATGATGAAGGGGGGACATACGAGCATAATGGGGGGCACAGTACTGTGTCTGATACATTTGGAGACCAGAAGCATGATGAAGAGGGACAAACAGGAGCATAATAGAAGGCAAAGTGTGTGTGTGAAATAGGGGAGACATGAAGGGGGACAAAAGCAGCTGATGTGGATGTAAGGATCATATGGAGAGGTCTGATGGGCATGCAAGGGGCATTTAGTTAGGTTTGAGGGCATGTGGAGTGGTGTTATGCGTATGTTGGCCATTTATGACTTTTTGCAGGTAACAATAAATCTAAACTTAATTTTATCGATAATTTACATTTTTATTCCTGTGAGTGCTTGTGTAGGTAGGGCCTCAGTGCACTGCTTTGCCCAGGGGCCTATAATGTTGTTAAGATGGCCCTGTGCAGAGTGATTTTACAGGTGTAGTTAGCCAGAAAATACAAATCAAATCAATAATAAGTTGCCTGAGATAAGTCTTGACCTTGCAACAGCTGATTAGAATGCTCAACTTGGATGTTTAGTCTACTTTTCTCAGTTTTCTCATTTTTGTTACTACCTTAGAAACTAAGAAAAAACCTTCCAAAACACACTTCCTCTTTTTTTGTTTCCCAACTACATCTTCTTTTGAGTAGGGAATTAGCATAGCACCAGCCACCTTTATTTTATACTTTAGTGATTAATATGAATGCCTTCACAGACTCAGACTGTATCTGTAAGTTACAGCAGGAAAACTGTTAGAGGTAAATGTCTTATAGTTCATTTAGAATCTTGCTTCCTGACCTAGGTACTGTTGTCTGGATTACTGTTACTGAACTTCATTTTAATCTTGACCATCATTACATGGTTCTTGCCCTGACATTAGTGTATGCTTTGACCTTTATTTTTTTGTCTCCTTACTTTCTTCCAATGCTAACTTTATTCATTTCAAATTCATCCGGACCTCCTATTTCCTATTTCACTGCCGTCTTGCGAAATAGTTGTACTTCAAAAACCTTATTTCCTCCCAGTCCAACAACCCCCATTGCCTCTTTTCCACCATCAACTCCTACCCCGCCCCCCCCCCCACATCCTTCTCCCCCCCTCCCTCACCGCCCGCGACTTTGTTTCTTACTGCAAGCGGAAAATCAACTGCACCCGCCATGACATCTCCTTACGGTTCTCCCTTCCCTTCCCTCACCCCAGCCCACTTCAAAGCAAGGTAAAACAAAAAAGGAGCGCTCAAATCTATACCTGCACATAGCAAGCAGTGTAAACAATGGGTTTCTATCACACAAGCCTTGCGATCGCTGCCTGCTAGCACCATGGTAAAAGTATGCCAATGTTTACCCTGGTTGTACATGCAGGCAGAAGGAACAGATAAACAACTTTATTACCATTTATTTATATAGCGCCACTAATTCCGCAGCGCTGTACAGAGAACTCACTCACATCAGTCCTTGCCCCATTGGGGCTTACAGTCTAAATTCCCTAACACACACTGTGACGAAACGAGTGTGATACGCTAACCATTCTGTTTTTCTCGTTTCTCACATAATGTGGATTATAGTACTTTTTATAGCCCTTGCTTTTGATCCCTAGCTCACCAGACTACAACTGCATTGTCCAATTACATGTGGCTAAGGGGACATTGTAGTTCAATGTAAATATGTATATTGTGTTTTATATATGGATGACTTGCAGTAATGTTATTCATTGTCCTTAAACTGAAGCCAGGAGGGTTATGGGTAAAGATCAGGTGGTGTCCACAATACATTCTTTCTCCCCCCTCCTTCCTCAACAGAAAACATGGAACAGCTGGGGACCCTGTGACATCACAAAGTAGTGTAAGGGGTTAATTTTAGGAGGGGCTCACTGCTACCTTATCCTTGGAAGTAGGGGAAGCCAATTAGCATCAATTGTTCTCCTTAGGACTAGTCCAGACGTTCTGTCTGCATCCCAGCAGGGGGCTTCTGTGAAAGGACAGCTCATCTTCACTGCCCTGTCCAAAACCCCTAGTGCTGCACTGGCCAATGGTTAAGAAGAGTAGACCCAGGGGTTTGCCCAGGGAGGGGAAAAACTGTTGAAATTAGACCTGAGATATAAGGAACGACTCCAGGGGGAAGGGTGTTCATTCTGGGATTTCATTCATGAAGACTGCAAGATTTAGTTTTGAGTTGTCGTTCTCTACTAAAGTCTATATATGCAGCTGAGAGAGATCCATGGGTCTTGAAGTCTGGAGAGCCAGGTAACTATATCTCCTTAAGCTATTGGGGTAAGGGACAGATAATGTGGTAAACCTGCCTGGCATTTATTTACTGTGTGTACATAATATTCTAGAGTTGTTTGTATGACAATAAATATACTGTTGTATTTTTATAATTGCATTTGCCTGAGTGACTATACGAATCCTAGAAGGTACTGGGTAGACTTCCTTGGCATAGGAAGGCACCCGTGGGAGGCCAGCCAGCGTGAAGTGGGTAGCATTGGGCCAGATAAACCTGGTATCTTCACACACACACACACACACACACACACAAACTAGGGTCAATTTGTTAGCAGCCAATTAACCTACTAGTATTTTTTTGGAGTCTGGGAGGAAACTGGAGCACCCGGAGGAAACCCACGCAAACACGGGGAGAACATACAAACTCCTCACAGATAAGGCCATGGTCAGGAATTGAACTCATGACCCCAGTGCTGTGAGGCAGAAGTGCTAACCACTTAGTCACCATGCAGCCACATAAACAACTTGTCCTTATATATGGCAAACACTGTACACCATCCTAAATTGTACCCCAAAACATGTCAGGCCTTACATCCAGCTGCTGTATTGACTAAGAGAATGTTTCACTAGTAAGTCATCAGGGTTTAAAAAAGTGCCTATTTTATGTGATATATTAAAATGTATAACAATGTTGAGCCTCCAGTTTTTACACGTGGAGAGTCTGTCATCCTTCGGAATTTGAGTCAATAAGTACATTTTAAATTTGTATGCTTCTATGAAACTATAAAAATTAGCTACTTTTAAACAAAGTTTCTGTAGTCAATAGTTTCTTTCAAAGTAATGTTGTAGTAATGGACTCACAACTAGTGAATTACCAACTGGTGAATATTTTTTTTAAAAGATTTGAGTTTTCTTTCAATTTTATACATTTGTTTCAGCATTGTTATATGGAAGTACTAATGCTTTCCATAGACAACATATTAAGGGTAATGTACTAATCACAAAATACAAAAATTTTACAAGCTGCTGAACAGAGAGAAGTGAGTTTGCTACCCACCATTTTGTGTGAAAACAATTCAGCCCATGAGGAGCAGCCATTTGGAGATTACAGAGAAAGTTGTGCTATTTGCTGTGGGAAGCTGTAGCTGCATTTCAAGAGTCAAATGATTTACCCTGTTACCTGCTTTGTGTAATTAATTACACATCATTCATTCAAGTGGCTTTGTTCCAATTCAAATAATCGTCTTTATTATTGTAAGTTGAATTGTTCGATGCCCTGTAATTAAAAGAATACTAATGAATGTGCCTGGTGCCTTCGACTCCATTATTGTGTTCTGTTAAAGTGTTTGTTGTGTTTGTGGTCATAGTTATAGTGGAGGGCAAGGAGTCCCCCAAGTCTCCAATTGGTGTTCGTGACTCCGGACACTACCCAGAACAGAAGCCTTGTGTCAAGATTTGAGTGGGCGCACTGTTCTGAGTAAAGGAGGGGAGATGAAATCTTACATCCTCGCCATTTACATACACTAATTCCCAGAGGAACCTGGAAAAGGGGTGTTATATAATAATCTAGTTTAATGTATGGTCCTGAGACTCAATACATATTAATAAAATAGCACAATGAAAGTTTCAGTTTCAGAAAATTCTCTCATATCATTAATCGTACCTTTATGAATAGGATTAACATGCCTAAATACAGGAAATATATATCCTAAACAGGGCCGGACTTGCCATATGGCACTTCTGGCAAATGCCAGAAGGACCGATGGTCAGATGGGCCGATCTGCAAGCCTGCCAAGCAGCAGCACTCTGCATGCTGCTCGACGGACGGAGAGTCATTGAGTGCCGCCTATGCAAGTAATCACCTGGGACGGCACCACGTGACAGATGCTGTCTCATGTGATTACTTGTATAGGCGGCAGTCACTGACTCTCCGCTGACCAGCGAGCAGGAAGGAGGTGCTGCTGCTCAGGATTGGATGTAACTAACAAGGTAAGTGTCTGTGTCTATAGTGTATGTCTGTGTGGCTATAGTGTTTGTGTGTCCGTGTGACTACAGTGTGCGTGTGTGGCCTCATGTTGCTACATTGTGCGTGTGTGGCCCCATGTTGCTATAGTGTGTGTGTGTGTGGCCCCATGTTGCTATAGTCCAGTCTAATGGCAGCCATAAGTAGGTTTTTTGTTCCAAAAATAAATTAGTATCCATGGAAAGTACTTATTCTTTTCTCTAAATTATAACCCCTAATATACAGGGTCATATGATAAAAGTAGCATTTGAATTATTTCCAAGAGAGATATTAGATTCACTACTTGAGCGAGTTCCATTGTTTGTGAAGCAAATTAATCACAAGTGTTATCATAGATGTACAATTTTGTTAGTTCATGAACGCTTTTCCAACCCACCAGCTGTTTCATCCATATCACTGCTAACTGTTGATGTGTTTCCTAAGAGTACTGCATTAATCTGCCCAAGTAAATAGGACAGACATCGTTGGTTTTGGTATATTGATACAGGATACATAGATAATGATTGGAAGAGGACAATGGTAATAATGGGCTACAAAACCATGGAGGCAAACAATAGGCAGCAATTTAGTTATAATGCCAAATTCTCTTGATTTGGTATTGCATATTTTCTTTGCCCCTACTGATTCCTAGAATCAGGGTGGCTTTGGTGGAGGTAGCACAGAAATGTTAATGTGTTCCCATCTGAAATGTGCCTATTGCAGAAGAAAACATTATCTTTTACTCTTACAACTATACTTCAAGCCTGATCAGAGGTCAAACCCAAGCACTTAAACTTGCAGTTGGGACAATAATGCTTCACACACCTGGTGCAAGAGCCTTGTCTAAGTGAAGACCTGTGGTCATCAATCAACGTTTGACCTGTTTCTGTCTAAATATTAGCAACTTTGTTTTTCCAAGATATTTTTTTATCTCTATGTGACCTGAAACCTGTTGATAATGTCATTTCTGTCTTATTCCTAATTCCTATTACAAACATTTTAATGAAATTCTTAAGCTTTTAGCTAACAGTGGCTGTATTTACGGGTGAGCTTTAATCCAATCAGAGTAGATGCAAACAATTACTAGTACATATTCTATCATTTGAATAAAACCAACTTGAATATTTACCAAAGGACACCAAGGAGAAGGTTATGCTGCTTTCTGTCTTCTCAACCTTGCTCACATTATATAACTAACAAATCGGTAACGCATCACAATCCTGGTTCAAATATTAAATCACCCCTTCATTGCTCACTTGTGCATCCCTGTGGGGTATATGCAAACAAAATATAGCAGTAGCAGCATAGGTGCAACTAAAGGGCTATCAGGAGAGTGCCAAAGGTAATCAGACTGTAATATAAAACCACAAGACCTCTGTAACCTTTTCAGACTTATATGCTTCATGTTGGAACCTAGCCATACCCAAAAAGGTTCTCATCTGGTAAACAGTGGTAAGCCTCAGAATATTTAAAATGGTTTCTATTCTTTTGGCAGAAAGGGAACATTTCCTTGCTGAAATATCATGACCTAAATAGTGCATTTTAGGTAAACAGAGCTGTTTTTCCCCCTGATTCATTAAGGCACGCAAAAAAACGTAAATTGCATACATATCTGGAATATAAAGTCTCAGCAGAACGCACAGAAAAAAATAAAATAAATTAAAGACACCTGTTAATAATAAGGTCATTAATGAAGTAACACAAAAAAAATAATGATTTTTTAATTTCTTTTTCTTCTATGAAATACATTTACTTTGATGTTCTGAATGTCTACTGTACATAAAATGCATTTTACATTTGCTCCTGGTTACAAACACATGTTCTAGCATTCATACGTGATCATCATCACTATCCCTCAGCACTTAACATCTGCCCTGTAGCTGGTGCAAGTGATACGACATGGCCAAAGCTTGAATCAGATGTTGCTGCGTGTGCTCGAGCATAGCACGCCCTTACTGTACATTGATTGTTTGCATACGGCCATTCCCCTCCCGATTCCGCCCTGCATGTGAAGGCTGACATAAGGGTCATTTAAGCTCAGAGATTAATTGGATGTTGCTGCATTCACTGGCGTATAGTCCAGTTCTAGGCATGTGCAGAGAAATTTTCAGGAAAATACAGCAGATATAAGCATTTATGTTTCATAATGAATCAGTCCCATTGTGTCTGTCGAAGTCAGCAAATTGGATAAAGTCATTCCAATTAATATCGGTTGTCTTTGTCTGAAATTTTGCGTAGAGCACGCTACGGCGTGGAAGGGCGTATCCAGCCGCAACACGTGGCAATAACAGGTTTTACACTTTTACACACATTCACAGGAACATACACATTTATAATTAGTACACATTAATTGTAGTTGCAACACATAGTTATTTATGTCAAAATATAGCAGTATTTATGTTTAGTATTATAAGTTATGTGCATATTAGTGAAATCAAAGGTTCAGGTTGCAGGAACTATGTCATGTTTAGTATCATTTTAATCCCCTATTCATCAGCAGTTGTCTGGTTCATTCGCCGAAGAGATCATAAATTGCATACTCTAGTTAGCGATGTTAGGGAATAAACGTTTAAAGTGATACTGACTGTATAATGCAAATAGACTAGTTGAAACTGGATTCTTGGAGGGAAAGTTGGAGCATATCCCCTGGAGAGTTGGGGGGGGGGGGGGGGCTCGGTCGTTGGGGGGGCCAGGGTAGTTAAAAAAAAAAAATACTCACGTGATCGCGGCGTCGGCGTCCCTCCTCTCTGCTGCTCTGTGCTCCATTTAGACTGTCTGAATGCCGGGTGTGACGTCATCATGTAATGCCCAGCATTTAGTCAGTCTGGAGCAATGGAGCACAGAGCAGCAGAGAAGACCAAGAGAGAAGAAAAGGTAAGTAATGGGAGGAAAACGGAGGGGGCTGTCATAGAGGGGTTAAAAAAACGAGGGGGGGGGGCTGTCATAGAGGGGTTAAAAAAATGAGGGGGGGGCCTGTCATAGAGGGGTTAAAAAAGCGAGGACGGGGCCTGTCATAGAGGGGTTAAAAAAGCGAGGGGGGGCCTGTCATAGAGGGAATTTGATGTGTTAGCTACGCCCCAATGGCGCATTTGCCATGCCCCCAAATGCATCCGAAAAATTTTGCACCGCCTAACGGGGCAATATTTTTTACCATACTCGACTATAAGGGGGGCCCCATTGAATTCCTCTTGGCAGCCCTGCACACATTGGGATTCAACAATCGTTATTGGATAGCGACAAAACGTGCATAACATGTCTGTCTTAACCAAAACATGGAAATAAGTAAACAATCAGTTTTACAAGCTTCCGACAATGCAAGGTTGGAGCTACCATTATGTGAATCTAGCAGGTCACCTAGGGCATCATTGGTATAGGAGTGCCTAAAACACAGAATGAGTGACATAATGTGATTTATTATCCTCCATGTCTGTGGTATGCTGGGAGTGGTGCTGGGCTATGAAGTTACAGCCCATCACCACCCTCCCAGTCTGAGGAACAGAAGATGTTATTCCTACTTCCCATCTTCTAAGGTTAGAAGTAGCAATGCCCAAGGGGGGTGTGGGTAGGTGATGCATCTGACAGATAGAGTGATGAAGAGTATATAAATAATCTATTATTTTATATCTCATTTTATAATATATATCAGAATTCAGCCATAATTGAATGAGGACAGTGACTTTGCACATACAATCCCTTCCCCCACCTGTTACTCTGGAACTTATGAAGACCTGAGAAAAACAGGTTTTGGCTTTTGAGGCAGGTTACTTGCTGTGAGCAGTTCCTATGGAAAGGTAAACTCTGCCCAGAAGAAAGGCATTATGTTATGTAGCAAAGAGCACAAAGGTCTCTCTTGGTGGGCTGCTCCCAGCCTGATAAGACATGCGGACACAGCTCCTAGCTGGACATGCAGGGAAGTAAATTGCCTGAGGGCCTTCCCAGGCCCTGGCTAGCAGGAAAAATGTAATGGAATATAAGGTGAGCAAATCTGGAAACATAGTTTTGTGTTGGTTTAATGTTGTAATGGAGTTGGTTATTTGAATGGAATTGTCTGAGTTCAGATTAAATGGAGTTAGTGAAGTTTTGGTCATGTAAACATTAGTGTTTGTTGCAAAGATTATTTGGAATAGATGTCTTTTATGTAAAATAGATATTTGTGGTGGACTTACAAGCATATTACTAGAGGTTTAAGAACTGGACCCTGTTCATTGGTAGTCAACTAGGCCATTACAAGCACATGTGACAAACACATGCTTGTAACTTCTAACAAAGCAAGTCGGCCATTTTAAAAATTGTGAGCTATTTCAGTTCTTGGAAAAGGCTAATGGAAATTGCAAATGCTGCGTAATAGAAATGTGTGGAAATAGTTTGTTTTATGCAGTTTAGTGTAAATGTATAGTAAGTCAAATGAAATGATAGATGGATAATTGGTAGAAGTTTTGAGATAATGTGAGAATACTTGGAAGGTTAAAATGTATGCTTGATTGTGTCCCTCCCACAGGTCTCCCCCTTCACACACACACACACACACACACACACACACACACACACACACTGTCACACGCCGGTCCCATAGCTAGGTGCTGGCGTTGTGACTTTCCCTTTAAGAACTATGTTGGTGCTTGCTCTTGCTTCAGAGTCACTACCTTTCCATAGGTGTTCCTTGTTATGTTGATTGGGACCTCCTTCCGAAGCCTATTGGTCTCAGAGGACTATTTCAATCTCCCGTGATCAGGGACTCATTGCCTGATCTTCGTTTTATTTACACTGCTGGGGGTTCTGGCTGCATATCTGACTTTCTGTTTATCTCCTGGATACTATCGGTTGCCGAAGTTACCTGTCATCATTGCTCTCCATCGGCTCCGCTGTATGCCAGTTCGTGGTTCATCTACAAGCTGAAGTTACGTGTTGTCATTCATCTGCACACAGAACTATTCGTGAGTTGTCTGCTACACCTGCACTCATATTGATTGGCTCAAGTACTACTCTACTCGGCTGTCTATGTTGCGATATTCTATATTGAACTACAATCAAGTTTTCATGTCATCTGTGGTTCTATGTCTGGCACGGCTATTATTACTCTGCTGATTATTATTGCTGGACTGTTAATATGAATATATTGCCAAGCCGGGAGCCATTTCCTCAACTCAAGTTGTGTGCATTATCAGCTGTTGTCTATTGGTGATGAACTCACGTTTACCTGTTAACCGGATCATCTGTGACCTGTAGTTCCACGCTCAGTTTGGATTTCGTTTATCACGCTGCTACTTCTAGGCAACACCTTATTGCATGTTATCAGTTATATCCAAGTTCTTGGACAGCATATAACGTTTTCTGTTCCGCTAATATGAACTATTGTGATACCTATAACCACCTGCTAAAGTGAATCATATTATCTGTTTGGATCAGCCAAGTCTGCATACTACTCTCATTGGACTTTTAGCTGTATCAGTGGTTCACCTTCATCTGCTGTGTGTTTCGTGTTGGATCCAAGTGTTCTAATTACCATCTCAGCGTTGAACTGTTATATTGCTTATTTCTCATGCTGTTGCCATTGGTTACCAACTGAAGTAACTTCCGTGATTATTACTGTATTCTATGAACTGCCGTGTGCTCAGCTCTGCTGAGTTGTACATACCTTTTATTACTACTGCTGTTGTACCATCTATTAATATACCAAGTTGCAACACTACCATCATCGTTTGTGTTATTGTTCCCTGTGATGCCCTCAAGTTAAGAACTTCAAATTCCATCGTGTTCTGTCTCCACCACCCTCTACTAGCACCATCTAAGTAGAGGCTGGGGATCCATAATTATTCATAGCCGTGACACACACACACACACACACACACACACACACACACCTTTAGACAATAGTTAGCCAAAACACACACAATGACTTGTATATTTATATAACAGGCAATGAATTTAATGTTTTGCACCAAAATCTATACTTTGTGTAAAATTTTGTTACACTGTTTACTGTTTTATAATATATACATCAGTTTTACAATTAGAATGTTAATAATACAACACGTTTTAAATGAAACTATATCTTGTGCATAGTTTTTCTTGAAGATATAAGCAGAAGTTATTATATGAATATTGATCCTGTGGATTTAAGGAAAAATAAGAATTATATTTATTATCTTAAATCAGAATTACCTTTGCGAGAAGTTGGTTGACGGTAATAGTTATATATTACGGTATTAAATGGTCATCCATACATTTGTCAGACTATTAGGGAGATTAAAACCCCAGTCACCCTAGAAACCCTTTTACATAGAGGCGCTGACATTTAATGTGGGGGCGGTGCCCAGAGAGCTTCCCACTGGACCTGCACAGATTTTGAGGCTGACACCCCTATACAGTATGTGAATACAAGCAGAATTGTCTGTCAGTGTAAATAGGTATGGAAAACAGTGGAGCCCAGGTCAAGGAATTTTAACATGTTATGCAGTGAAAATTTGGCCTTTTTAATTTTCATGATGTGACTGTAAACAAGGTGGTACAGCTGCAAAAATGTTTTTCAGTACTTCACATGATTGTTGTATAGCTGGAATTCAACGGTCAAAGGTACATCTAAATAAATACCAAACACTAACACTGACAGCATATAAGGACAGTAGTAGCCAAATATATATACAATATAGCAATGAGCATATGTAAAATCAACATACATAGTATTCATAAAAGCTCAGCCATTGAGAAGATGCTACACCTAGGAATTCAGTTTTAACAAACTATAGTTTAACCAATAATTCACTTAACACCCAGCAATAAATCAAGCCCAACTAAATTCTACTAAAATGTAAGAATTATCATACCCTTCCCATCAAACCTGCACTCTATAGACCTAATATAGAGTTAAAAGTAAAATTGTAACTTTTGCATACATGCAACGATGCATTGATACGTTTACTTTATGTGCCTGTTTTTTGAATTGCATGTATAGTATGACCTGTGCAATTTTAAAGCTAGCATGTAAATACATCCAGCGCAAAAATGTTTCTGTCATCATCATCAACTCGGAAACTTGCCTCCTACAAGACTTCAAGATCGGATGTGCGATCGTCTTGTGTCACCACATCCCTACTGTACTGAACACCCTGTACCCTCCTCTCCAACTGCAAGTGGGTACAAGAATAGGTCGCAAGATGTGCACATGCACAGTACAAAACTAATTTTATTTAAGTTGAATTTTTACGTGACTCAACTAGGCTTAATGTCGAAATATAAATCAGTCGCTATTTATCTATGTTTGAGATGAAACACTTTATCTACCTTTTGGTTTAGGATTAACATCTTTACATAGTACAGTAGTAATTATGGATTACATTTTTATTATAATTTCTAGGTCCAGAAACCTACCCTATTTACAAGCAAACTTATTTTCAATGTATATCTTATATTTATATGATTAAGGTTACTTTGTCCAGCATATGTTCTGCTTGCACTATTTTAATATATGAACAATATCATTCTTAAAATAAGTAATGTTTCTATAAGATTTAGTACATATGAGAAACAAAAATGTGGAAACGGTTTGATTAAGGTCTGTAGAATTACTGCTAACAGACATTTAATGTTGGTTAAATAGCTGTGTGAAAACATTGGCATTACATTTGAAATTAATTTACATTGCTGCTTTTCCCAAGAAGTTGCTCATTAAAAGGACTTTCAAAGAGGTTAAAAAGTATCCTGAGATCTGGAACATGGGATATTTGATGTGCGCGTAATTGTAAACATCTCTTCCAGATGGTGCGTGAATGACATTGTGACAATTCTGGATGAAGTATTTTTAGATGTTGATGGAATAGAAATGACTGACAGCATGTGAACAATAGAGAGGCAGGTGGTCTGCTAAACATTGTAGCAAATGTTGTCTAGCTTATTAACGGCTAGCAGGAAACAAAACAGATTCTGTAGGAAATTTGATTTGATTCAAACATTGACTTAAGAATGGTACTTTGTACTTTGTAAGAAGATTTAAAGAAATACATAGAACTTTTTATTGCAGTACAATATTTCTTCTAAAGAAATATATTTTCATTGGGTCCAATGCAGTAAGCGGGAAAGGGTGGAATGGGACGTAAAGGAGATATTCCAATGAGTGCATGTCAATTATGAAAGATATCCAGTCATCTGGACATCACGCTGAGGTTTGATATGTGTGATAGGGAGGATAGGACACATGTCCTCTCTTTCCCACATTAAGGATTATTTGCAAATCGCAAATTTGGAAAACTGCAGTGTAAATGCGTTTTGGTGATTGTGTACTTACCTTTTGCTCAGTTGCACCCGTTTTTATGAAGTATATGGATTTGTGGGGCAAGACAGTGGCATCTGCTGCATGTAAATCTTTGTGTTGAGTGGATAAGAGGTGTTTGTTGCTGAGTGTGGATTAAGCACACGAGTCATCTAAAATTGGACCCACATGCAAAAATCCACGGGACTCTAAAATTTAAATTAGATAAAGGAAGAAGGAGCAGCCACGGTGTATTCCCAGCTTTGCGGCAGGGCACAGGACATTTTGCTCCCCACACAATATCTTCTATTTTCAGCATGATTGAAGTACTGGAGGCTGAGGCAGAAGTCTATACTTTTAATGAGATGCATTTTGCATCTTCCAGTTGCCCTTCTGCAGAAAAGGGCATTTCTAAGTGTACTTCTAGCAATCTAATAAAAGGTTTCAAACACACAAAAGTGACACATTATAAATACAGCCCAGAAGTCCCCTCACTGACATGATTAATTTAGAACATAATTGAGGGTAAATCAGCATTTTAGAAGAAAAACATAAGTTTAAATGACTGAAGGGAGCGATCCTAAAGTGGAAGCTGGATGGAATTTAAGATGATGTCTGTTGTTTCCACTATGTGCCTTTAAAGGCAAAACAAGGCATAAAAAAGATGCACTTTGCACATAAAGAAGCATTATGGTTTTCAAAGAGCATCATTATAAATTATATTAAAAATACTATGTTTTCCCTCTAGGATTCATGTCTTTTCCCCGTGTGGGGTATGAGTGTGCAATGAGCATAATCCCGACAGTTATAGCGACATGAAAATGGCGACTGCTCTAATTTAGGCATGAAGGAAATACAGACTTCACGAAAAAGTGACTGACAAGAATTCCGCCAAGAGAACTTATCAGCACTGAGAGATAGGCAGCTGGTTAATGTTTTTTACGAATGGCATTATACAGCTGGCGGGTCCTCGTGTTACCCCCTTAATGGCAGCAATGCAACTGTCGCCATTTGAAGTGACATCAATCTCAGTGCCGGTTCCTTTGGCGGGATTCTTGTCTGTCACTTTTTCATGACATCTGTATTTCCTCCATGTTGGAATTAGAGCACTTACCATTTTCACCTCACTGTAACTGTTATGTTGTTCGCAGTAATGACTATCACCAGACTACATCAGATCAATGTTGGAGAAAATGTTGTCAGCAAGTTCAATCACATATGGTGGACTTACCCTAAATCAATAACATTTTGGACTTTAGTTAAAAAAAATTATTAAAGCTGTTACAACTATTGTTGCTCTGTTTTCACCAGAGTTTTTTTCTCTTCATATTTGCAGTGCTGCAAAATAACAGGTGGCTGCTTTATGGCAATCTCCCCATCCTCCCTCTCTCACTGCTATTATTAATAGAGTCTAGTATAGCTATAAATGGAATGCATCATGTTTCCTCAATAAATCCCCTAAAACATGTAAGAACATATTGCTTCCCTGGTTAAATTATTGTAATGCTGAAAACAAAAATGTTGAAATAATGCTAATCTTTTATATTGTTAAATACTGATTATTTCAATTTCCATTCCTATGAAAAATGTTCTGCCCCTCTCCCCTTTACTTTTCCTTCATGTTTATATGTTAATAATGGCAATATGCTGTTATTTATCAAATGACTTGCTTACAGTATATGCTTATTATATCTCCTAATTTGTAATTATAAAATATATCTTAACATATCCACTATTCTGAGATTTCAGAATGTCATTTTAAGATATGTATATGTTTTATATTAATAATCAATTAACTGTGAAAATATGTTATGCAAAATGTATCAATATACAATATTTTAATAATAATATATTTAAAAAAAGAAGCATTATGGCTTTGTACTATTTGTGGTTTGTAAATGAGCCTTATTATTATGCATAGAATTAACCTTCTGATCCCTTGTTTACTTCACTCACTATAAATTATTCTAACCCCTACACTTCAGGGATTTCATTGCAATCAAGGGGCCTTATTCATTAATTAATTTGCACATAAGTTAAATACTGACTGTTTTTTCATGTAGCACACAAATACTTGATAGCTTATTTGTACACTGAAATTTAAAGTTGATATTTGTGTGCTACATGAAAAAACAGTCAGTATTTAACTTATGTGCAAAACAGAAAACTAATTTGCACCCCTTGCACTGTAACATGGTTTTGTCCAGGAGACTGAAATAAGAAGTTTCTTAAGTTAAGATCCTTAATAAATCAGGCCCAAGGTCTTTCAGGTTTTCTGCTTCTTTTTTTCTTAAGCAACTGTAATTGTATGTAATACTGCAAGTTTGGTTAGTCTGTTTGGGTTAGTTTGGTTATTGTTCCATGTGTGGGTTACTTATTGTTTGATCAGAATGTGAGCCAATAGGATTAGTTATGTTAGGGTATTACAGAAAAGCAGATCAATATTATATTTGTAGCTAAATGTGTTTTACAGCTAAAATGTATTTTTAACCAAAATTTGCCCTTTAACCATCTAGCAGAACCATGGGGACTCTAGGCCAGGGATCAACAAAGTTTTGGAAAAACCCATTTTCACTATCTCTAAAATGCTTCATTTCCCAGCATTGACAACTATGATAATTTAATATTCACATAGCGCTGTCAGTTTGTAACACAGGCACATACTATTCACTACCTTTAGTAGAACTCGACACAGTTCTATTTCAATTTTAACTTCTCTCGGATACCAACGCCAAGCATTGCAGTTCTGGCAGGGGTGAGTTCTCCTGGTCTGAGGAGTCACTGGCATAAAACACAAATGGTTCTGCTATTTGGTGTGGAGGAGATATGATGGGTAAAATAACATTTTAGCTGGGGTTACCCTTTAAGTATCATTTTATTATATTTTTTTTCCAAGATTAGGGTCAGACTCCAGTTCCCAGTATTACTCCTTATTTGTCTGGATTTGTAGATTGCACCATTGTGAGATTTTTTTTTTCTAAATGCATTTTTTTCTGTTTTTGCTAAATTCATGGTTATAGAATGAAGAGAACAAACTGTGCATTGTGCTGCAGAGGGGTAATATACATATTAGGTGCAATCAAATGTTGCAGTACTTTCCAGAACAATATATATATATATATATATATATATATATATATATATATACACACACACACACATATATATATATATATATATATATATATATATATATATATACCAATTTTATAGTAGATATGGGAAAATAAATCTACCAAAATATTCACAGTGGTCAGTATAGTCCCCGGTTTCTAACACATGCTAACCATGAACTAGCACAAAGGATTTACTGTGTGTAATTAAGGATCTGTGTATTTGTGGATCATTGGGTTTTGTATTTGTGCGTATTCCCTTCCTGTGAATATACTGGGTTTAGTTTTGGCCCATTTGCACCCACTTAATTCTAGATGGCCACTTGGAAGTACCTTATGTGTCACTTGATAGTACTCAGTACCTTTAAGGGTTCTAAATCACTCAGGCATCAACAGTTAGAACGTACAACGGAACACAGCGCCTCAGCGTGGAACCTTCCTTTTTATACCAAGTTTGGTTCTCACACTCACAGGGCTGGACCAGACCAGTTTTAGATAGGGGACCTAATAGAGATTGGCAGCTGTTATAAGGGTGCTGTTACCGGATTGTTCTTTCCCAAACTCACACACCCACAGGGCCTCCTGCTAGGGTGATTCCAGGCTGTCTAGCTGGCCACAGCCTGGAACAATTGGGCCCCATTTAGGGGATTGGGTCTGGATAAAGACAGAGCTGCTCACATTTTAACCACTTTAATTACTTTCCCCCAAGCTTGTCTGCCAGCTGATCATGACTACCTTTCTCCTGCTGGGGCAGAGTACTACACCCTTTTGCAGAACATTTCCCAGGGACCCTCAGGATAATTACTCCAAACTCACCCAGCCACATTTATGAATATACAACAGCAAAGTCATATATGATGCAATCAAATATAAATAGCAACAGTTAGGGTACTTTGAAACAGAGGGATACATACAATACCCTCCTACAAGCCTAGAGTGAGAGAGAGAGTGTAGCTAGTGAGTTATGACCTTCCATATGTATCATCTTACTCTCTGACTATAGAAAATTCACTAAGCCTGAAGGGCTGATTCAATTCTCTGCGTGCGGCCAATCATCACAACGATGTTCAGTTGTGCCGGGTCCTACCGTACTCAACACCATGGGTTTTCCAGCGCCCCTCTGTGGATCTGCACCGGTACATCGCCAGTTAAATTGAAGTTATGAGAGTCATGAAACTTTAACCAAATCTCTTAATGTTTGGTCATGTTTTCTCAGTTACCAGAACAGGTTATTTTTAATGAGATTTGTGAGTTATGTCAAGAATGATTCATTTGTGTTTTTTGTCTAGTGAATTATTTCTTTTTTATGGGTATTATACATAAAATACAATCTTTTCTTCCGCTTGTGCTCCCTTTTATGCCCATAAAAGTGCCTGTAAACATACTCAGCCAATTCTCCCAATCATATTGTGGCTGATGCAGGTATCAGGCCCTTCCTTCCTTTTATTATTTCCTTCTTCCTGGAACCTCATACTCTGCAACAGTCCCGATTTTAGAGGGAAACTCACAAGTTCTGTGACTCAAAATGGGCATGGTGTACTGAAAAAAGTGTGTGGCAGCACAAGACAGGGATGTGGTTTGGTCTAATTTGAAAAAATGTGGGAATGCTAAGATAAGAAACAGCAGTTCCTGAAATGCTATCAAACAATATACAATTTTTGCCATTCCCAATGCAGCTTAACAGGCATGGTAACATTGCTAGTAAATCCTACTGGGTTGCGTTGACAGGTATGCTGAGTTTCCATCTTGGTAACTAAGAATCTTTGTAATAAGTGGACTTTTTAAAGAGCTGATAGAGAACTTATCTTAGACACAAGAATTCTATTATAATTTTTTGAATGACTTGCAAGATCATCCATATTACTTTTAGAGGTATTAATTTGCCTATAGAGCTTTTCACTAATACATTCCTTTCTTGTTGTTTTATGCTTCCTCAAAGCTTGCACATCACATTGTATGGGGGTATCTTAAACACCTTCATTGGTGTAGTAAGGACAGCATCTCTGAATAGCTGTATGCAATTAAGAAGGTGATGTATCATTCATGCATTACTCTGTTTCCTTCTCGATACTACTAGGTAGTATCTTGGTACTATTAGTCCCTCTAAAGTGATAGCACCCATCATCATTGTCATCAACATTTATTACTGGGTAATACAGATAAATAGATAAGAATTCCCTTGAGTCTTGAGAGCTTCTGATTACATGTTGTGATGACACTGTTATTGACACTGCCTTGGAGCTGAAACTGTGGCAGCCTTCTTGTGAGGTTTTCCTGGCAAACCATTTAAGCTGTTTAGCCCTGTCCTGTCTGCCCATGACCCCCAACTTTCCTGTTCTTATAGATAGTTTTGAACACAAAATCCACTGTACCTATGAATTATCAAAAAAGGAGCAGGACTGCAAGGAGCCATGTGTTCACTCACATTGTACATGCCACACCTCCTTAACAAGTCTTTATTTTATGTTATAAGGATGTCAGTGTAGTACTATGTGGGCATCATATGCACACTTTAATCCAGAACTCAGGTAAACTGTTGCAATGGAGCCTAGCAGTTTGCATTTTCTAAAAGCAAGGATTAAATGAGTTCTGGCCATCCTACGAGAATACTAACTCAATTCGGCTGCTGGATCCAAAGAGTTCAAGTGACATTGCTGTTGCCATCTCTGTTCAGAAGTGAGAATGATGCCCAAAAAATATATTGTGTACATAGCAACTCCAACCTTGTGGATGACCAAAGGCAGGCCCGTGCAGTACAAGAGTGAAAGCCTTTTCCAGAAGAGGAAGGAGATTCAATCAAGATACATAATGAAGGACAGTCATGGTTGCTAGCAGCTGATATGTCTTAACATTTCTACATTGGCAGCTTCCAGTGTCTCATCTCATTCCAACGGTACCATACAACCAGTAGCGGAACAGCCAGTGGCTGCTTTGTTATTGACGGCTGCCTTACTACACCCACATGCTCTTTCCCCACCAGCAGCTACAATTGTTATACCACTAACTTATTTATCCACACACACCTCTTAGATTATATCATTACCTTCTGTTTCATGTCATTGTATATTATTTATATCATGATCCACTCAATGTGCAGCACTATGTAATATGTTGGTGTTTTATTTATAAACAAATATAATAATAATAATAATAATAATAATAGGAGACCAAATGAACATAACAAACATTTACTAAAATATACAGAAAAATACTCATTCTTTTATAAAAATCTACTACAAATATATGAGATACTTTGTGTTAGTTAGGTATTGACATTATTACAAACATAATGATGTACCATAATGAACTACCACTGCAATATACTATGCTCTGGGAGCCCAGGCATAGACCACCCTCTTGGCATCCGAATGCTGCCAGCAATAATTCAATAATTAGGTCAATCCCTGTGAGGGATCCAGCGAAGCCAGAGAGGCTTCAGCTGGATTCCATTGAAATGACAAGATGCTGAGATGGTGTTACTTTGCTGTGAAAAGCTTTGCTTATCACAGCTTAATAAATTGATTAATGCTGATGTCCCCATAGAGGTAAGCTCAGATAATTAGGTTAATGCCAGAAAAATCTATGATTTCTCCAATGTTAATCTTTTGTTAAATAACAAAAAGCAATGAAAGAGCCTTTCGGCGGCATTTAGACTCTTTGCTTCTGAAATAGACTCTGTTAGTGGTAAGTAGTGGTGTGTTTACGGTTCATTATAGATACATGAAATACAATTCAAAGCCAAAACTATTGTCCAAAGCATGCTAAGATAAAAAGTGAAGTACTTTTTATGACCACTAGGTGATGATGCATAGCCCTTCTATTTAAACCAAATTGTACTGTGTAGGCTGTAAACAAATCTAAGGCAGAATTTATATGCTGCTCACCATAATCTACTATATAAATGCCTAGTGGCGTGTGTGAAAAAAAAAAAAACCAAGCTGCAGCGCCACCTGCTGGGCAGAGTTATACACTGACCTATATATTTCTTGAAGGAGAAGTGGCAGTTGGGAGTAGTTGGTGGTTGCCGGGGGTGACCGTGGGGAGTTTTTAACACCTTAAGTAGCTTGATGAAGGATGTGGCGATGAAGATGAAGGATGAGGTGATGGAGAAAAATGATGAGGTGGTGACATGTGGACAAAACCACGTTAAAAAAGGGCGCTTGCGTCGGGAAGTAACACTCTTCCCCTGAGGAGGCCTGGGCTAGGCCCAAATGCATGATAAGAACCTTTTTAACACCTTAAGTAGCTTGATTTGACTAGAATGCATGAGTATCATGCACGGGTTAACTTGTTTTATATATATTTTGCCTGATTCATTAAGGAAAGTAAGGCAAAAAAAGCTTTACTTTCCTTAATGAATCAGGCCCGTTATAGGCATGCTTACTATAAATAAAAAATGTCATGCAATACTTCACAAAAATTGAGAGAGGACATGCCCTACCTCAACTATAAATCTGTCCCCACATTTTAATTTTACCTCCCCCTCCAATGGAACATGGTTTTGCCCAGGTGCAAAGTTACTCCTTTTTTCTTTGCTTTGCTCTCCTTGATGACTCAGGCCCAATATGTTTATTTTACTACAATGCTGTTTCCTTTTAGACTCAATTTGTATACTTTTTGTTTTAAAAAACCCCCCAAAACATTTGGAAATTTATGTCCAACTACAAGGAACTTACACTGTGTGTCTGTGTATTCCTTCAGTATTACTAAATTAAAACTGTAAAAGAAAATATGTACAAAAAAATATTTCGGATAGTTAAACCTGCACCAATAAATAAATAACAAATATAAAATGATTACATTTTAAGCCAACATGTCTCATCTAAACAGTTAATGTGCATTAATTTAAATAGGCCAGCAGGTGGCAGCCAAATCCTAACAATAATTAAAAAAGCAATATTTTGCCTATTTTAAAGAAATTAGTGAAGATTTTCAAATGAAATGAAACACAGGAATGTTTCTAGTTTTATTACTGTAATGATTATTCTTTAAAATGTCTTACTGATTTTATGTGAATTGTATTTTTCAGTGAAAAAAGTACAAGGTCAGACATTTTGCTACATGAGAATCTGAAATCTTCAACATGTTACTATTGAGAAAAGTGGATCCTGCCATTTTCCTTTCATACAATAGTGAGAAATAAATAAAGGAATGTAATAAAATATGCAAAAAGGAAATTAGATTGGCTAAATTAGAAAATGAAAAACAAGTTGCAAAAGAAAGTAAGACAAACCCCAAAAAGTTTTTTAAGTATATAAATGGCAAAAGGATTAAAAAAAGATCATATAGGACCCCTAAGAAGTGAGATGGGTGAATTGATAAATGATACTAAGGAAAAAGCAGAGGTATTAAACACTTTCTTTTCTTCAGTATTTACTAGAGAGGAACAAATGGTAGGAATAATACATAAAAATGGAAATGAAACCGTACCGTTAATTAATACTTGGTTGACAGAGGCAGAAGTATAAAGGCGACTGAAGAATATTAAGATAAATAAAGCTCCATGTCCAGATGGCATACACCCAAGGGTTATTATGGAGTTAAACTCAGAAATAGCTAGACCGCTGTTCTTAATTTTCATAGATTTAATCTCATCAGGCTCAGTACCAAGGGATTGGTGAATATCAGATGTGGTGCCATTGTTTAAAAAGGGGATGAGATCACAACCAGGGAATTATAGACCTGAAAGCCTGACATCAATAGTGGGGAAACAACTGCAAGGTATATTAAGGGATAGTATTCAGGATTACTTGGTGCGCAATAAGCTTATTAGTGGGAATCAGCATGGATTTGTGAGGGATAGGTCTTGTCAAACTAATCTAATTAGTTTCTACGAGGAAGTTAGTGGGAATTTAGACCAGGGCAGCACAGTAGATGTGGTCTACTTAGATTTTGCAAAGGTCTTTGATACAGTACCACACAAGAGGTTGGTTTACAAAATAAGGGAACTGGGTCTAGGAAACAACATTTGTACATGGATCGAAAACTGGTTAGAGAATAGGGAACATAGAGTTGTGATAAATGGAACATTTTCTAATTGGTCAAAAGTTTTAAGTGGAGTACCTCTAGGTTCTGGGGCCACTCCTTTTTAATATATTTATTAATTACCTTGGAAATGGTTTAGAGAGTAAAGTTTCTATTTTTGCAGATGACACTAAACTCTGTAAGGTAATAAATTCAGAGCAAGATGTAGTTTTCTACAGAGGAACTTAAATAAACTGGAGGATTGGGCGGCCAAATGGAATATGAGGTTTAACATAGATATATGTAAGGTTATGCATTTAGAATGCAATTTATAAATTAAATGGAATTAATTTAGGAGAATCTATAATGGAAAAGGATTTGGGATCGCTCGTAGACAGTAGACTTAGCAATAGTGCTCAATGTCAAGCAGCAGCTGCAAAAGCAAATAAAGTATTGGCATACATAAAAAGGGGTATAGATGCAAGGGAAGACAGTGTAATTTTGCCACTTTATGAATTGTTGGTAAGACCTCTGCAGGGGAGCTGTGTTTTCCAGTGCTGCCAATGTAAATTTGGACTTAGACATGACCCTGAACTGGTGCAAGTATTACTTGTGAGATGTTTTATGTTAGGCGCAGGTATTGCAGGCAGTCACAAATTGTTTGACGTCTGAGTGGAGAGTAGACCACCAATACTTCCGGGAAATGAGCTTGGTGGTTTTGAGTATTTCCACATGACTCTAGAAACAGGAGGCGTGATATCACAGAAGAAGTTTCTTTTAAAGATTCGGAGGAACAAAGCTTTTTTCCGGGTGGTGGTGATAGAGAAGAAGCCAAGGAGGCAGTGAGTAAGAACTTGGGATCCAAGATGGGATGGTTGGTTGGTTCCATCAGTTCTGGTTCATGGATGAATGCATAGGAGAGGACGTCTGCCTTCTTGTTCTTAGAACCTGGTCGAAAGGTGATATGTAGATTGAAACGAGAGAAAAAGAGAGACCAGCGAGCTTGTTGTGGATTCAGACATTGGGTGGACTAAAGATATAACAAATTTTGATGGTCGGTGAAAATGGTGATGAGGAACCATGAATCCTCCAGGAGATACCGCCACTCCGAAAGTGCTAAATTCATCGCTAAGAGTTCCTTGTCTCAATAGTTTTTCTCAGCCGGGAAGGAACTTATGGGAAAAGAAGGCACATGTGTGGAATCTTTTCCCTGGAGAGAAGTTCTGGAATAGGACCACTCCTACCCCAACAGCTGAAGTGTCTACCTCCACAAAAAAAGACTGAGAGGTGTCAGGCTGTCTAAGGACAGGGGTGGTAGAGAAGGCTCTTTTTAGGGTGTCAAAAGTCCTAAAGGCTTCCGGAGGCCAGGTCTTGGTATCTGCCCCTTTCTGGGTAAGTGCCATAATGGGAACTACCAGCATAAAGTAGTCTTGAATAAACTGTGTATAGTAATTAGCGATTGCAAGAAAATGTTGGGTGATTTTGAGACCAGATGTGAGAGGCCAATCCAGGATGGCACAGACTTTCTCAGAGTCCATTTGTAAACCAGCACCAGACACAAGAAAGGATGTCTAAGTGGTTTCAAACAAGCATTTTTCAAGTTTGTAAATTAGCGGTTTTCACAAAGTCGAGAGTACCTCAGCGACTTGACGATGATGAGATGGAAGATCCCAGGAAAAAATAAGGATATCGTCCAGATATACTACCACTGAGGAATAAAGAAGATCTCTAAAGATTTAGTTCACAAAACTTTGGAAGACCTCGGAGCCCAAATGGCATTATTAGGTATTTATAGTGGCGGTCTCTGGAGTTAAAAGTGGTCTTCCACTCATCCCCCTTATGAATCCTGATCAGATTGTAAGCTCCGTGGAGGTCCAGTTTCATGAAAATCCGAGCGCCCTTGAATTTTGAGGGTGATAACATTTAGGTCTCGGTAATCGATACATATAAAGACCCATCCTTTTTTTTCACAAAGAAAAATCCTGCTCCTGCTGGAGAGGTGGAAGGCCGGATAAAGCCACGTTGGAGATTCTCTCAGACATATTCCACCATGGCCTGCTTCTCTGGAACAGACA
Source organism: Mixophyes fleayi (assembly GCF_038048845.1). Lineage (NCBI taxonomy): Eukaryota > Metazoa > Chordata > Amphibia > Anura > Limnodynastidae > Mixophyes > Mixophyes fleayi. The sequence continues at coordinate 69,565,012 of NC_134406.1, forward strand.
GAGGATAGACCCGGTAGAAGGTCAATAGGACAGTCCCAAGGGCGATGTGGTTGTAGAATCTCAGATCAGCGTTTGTCAGAGATGTCCACAATGGATGCGTGCTGGGGAGGAATCGATGTCTCAGATTTTTCAACTGAAGATGAAGAAGCGTGTAGAGACATGACTTGTGCGAGGCAACTGGAATGGCATGAATAACTGCACACAAGGATTTGGGAAAGGGTGCTGTGATCTGAGGTAAATGCTGTTGGAGCCAGGGAAGGCCCAAGATGACAGGACTGGTGACCTAAGAGAGAACATAGAAGGAAATCTTTTTAAAATATAAAGCCCCCACCTGGAGCAAAAGGAGTTCAGTCTGGGTCTGGAGAGTACTATTGGTGAGACGATTACCATCTATAGCTGTGATGACAATCGGACAAGGCAAGGGGACAGTAAGCAAAGACAGGAGATCCACCAACTGGGAGGAAATGAAATTCCCAGCTGCCCCAAAATCTAGAAAAGTTGAAAAACATTGGTCCAGAGGGTCCATGAATAGTAACTGGAATGGAAGAGAGAGAAGGTTTGCTCGAAGCTGGAGAGGGTTTGATGTCCCCAGCCTGACCTCCCAGGAGCAGGTTGGAGTTTGGCATTCACTGGCACTTAAGGCATGAGGCTAGAAGATGCACAGGTTCCGCACACAGTAAATACACAGGTTATTAGTAATCCTCCTCTGTTTCTCGTTCAGAGTGAGTCTAGACCACCCCAGCTGCATCCGTTCATCTGGAGGACTAGGGGTCTGAAAGCAAGGTTCTAACCTGTCAGAAGAGCGTTAGGTAGGCTCTTTCTCAGAAGACCTCTCTTGGAAGTGGATATCAATATGGTGACAGAGAGAGATCAATGCGTCAAGGGGGGTGGGCAACTCCTGAGAGATAAGGACATCCTTTGTTCGATCTAAGAGACCCTGCCAAAAGGCGGCAACCTGGGAACTGGAGAGAGAGCTTTGGAGGCCGCTGAGGAGACGCACCCTTGATCATAAAGATTTTCCAAAAGGCTGAAATGAAAGCAGCACTATCACAAAAAATGGGATCATCCCGCTTCCAGAGTGGGGAAGCCGATGCTAAGGCCTGTCCCGAGAGCAGGGAAATAATGTAGGCAATCCTTGCCGTAGGAAAGTTTTGCAGAAGCAGCTCAAAATGAATTGAGCAATGTTTAAGAGACCCTTGACAGGTTTTAGGGTCATCGGAGGGTTGCAGGGTCATCGCTCGAGGCACAATATAGCAACAGAACTGATTTTGTTTTTACATGTGCTCAGACATTTCCCCCTTTTTTTCCCCTTGTCGGCAACGGATACACCAGCATATGCAAAATATAAGATCATTCATGTACATGTGTTTGTTAGAAGGAATATCAGTTTGGACCAATGGCTTTTTAAGAGTTCTGTTTTGCATTAGGAACGGTGGTGTACACCATATCTATCTCGATTCTATCTAAATTGTGGTGTGTTCAATCACATCGTGCCAGCCTGCATAGTTGGCAAAGCATTGCCTATAGCTGTTGTTTGTTACATAGGGCATTTAACAGCTTATGTATATTTTATGCTACCATCCATCAACTGTTGTACCATCTATATTATTGTGTAGACTATTACAGTCTTTTTATTTACTGTCACATCAGTGCACTGATGGTAGGGACACTTTTATTAATGTGAGGTCTTAGATGTTATTACATGAGACCATGTGCAATTTTTCATGATTTATATATCAATAAATTGTGTTCTATTCATATATATTTTTCTCTTTTATGTATTACATCACTAGAGTGTCTGCCAGTTTCAGCACTGTGTATTTCCTTGTGCTTTTGCGACCCTTAGGATCTTACCAATCCTTCACAGCTGTGATCTGGCTCTCACCCTAAACTCAGCGCCAATATAAATTTTTACAAAATGTGGGATAAGGTTTTGTGGTCACAAAAGACACAAATTGAGTTTTAGGATTTCAGGGTTCCCAGCATGCAATCCATGGAGAGTTGTTGAAAATGAAAACAAAGTTCTTTATTTAAAGCAAGAATCACACAGATAAATTATTTGATGCAGGCAATGTTTAATACAGATAGCACAAGTCAATAGGAACTATAGGTAACAGATGCAGAGTTCAATTAAATAAATAATATAATGGCAGATGTAGGTGACACAATAAGCAGTGGGTTTTGGCAGTAGTATTTGCAACAATAGGAAACAGATACTGCACTGAATAAACATCAGGAACTGAGGGCTGCACAAGTAGCAACTATAGCAGACACTGAATATAGGAAAATCCAAAGAGGCACAACCTATAGATAACTGAAGATGAAGGCTTTCTGCAGCAGAAACTTTATGCTGGAATATCCTCAGAAGATAACAGGACCTGAATGCTATAAGCTATGGCAGATGCTGGATAATCCACAGGTGATAGCAGAAGACTGCACGGAAGGAGTACATTGGAGGATGATCAGCAAGTCAGCATCAGAAACCGTGAAATCCACAAAGGTACCAAAAAACAAGCAAAAGCAAAGCCAACAAAGCCAAAGTCAGGGTAACAGAAAAGGTACAAAACGATAAGCAAAGCAGGAATCATATACAAAAGATCAATCAGTTACAGATCACAGGAGCACTGAGAGTGAGACAATGAACAGCAAACAATTGATAAACTGGCACCAGACTGCTGGAATAAGCAACCTATAAAGGACTTGCACAGGTGTTCAGGATCCAAGACAAATGATGAGGGCTTAACTCCTTGCAGAAAGGATTAGATACAGTCAAAGCAGCATCCAAAGAGGATATGATGTACTGCAGACAGAGGCAGATCGTGACATTGAGCTTTTGGGCCCCAAATCAAAATGCCATGTGTTGTGGAAACCCAACACTGCCCATTTCTCAGCAAACAACATCCCAACAGTGAAGTATGGGGGTGGTAGCATCATAGTCTTGTGATGTTTATCCTCATCGAGGACTGGGCATCTTGTTAAAATTGAAGAATGAACGTATGGTGCAAAATATAGGGAGATACTGCAAAACAACCTGCTTCAGTCTGCTATAAAAGTAAAGCTTGGGAGAAAGTCCACCTTTCAGCAGGACAATGATAACAAACACAAGGCCAAAGCAACTGGTGTGGCTGATCAACAAAAAGGTGAATGTTCTACAATAGCCAAGTCAAAGTCCAGGGGGTAAATGCATTATGGTCCGATTTCTGCAACTCGCAATGTCTTTAGGGCAAGTTTTGCACTCAAAGTCAATCCAATTGACAATCTGTGGCACTATTTGAAAATTGTAGTCCACTAGCATCGTCCAACCAACACGAATAACCTGGATCAAATCGGCAAGGAAGAATGGACAGAAATCACTCCCAAACACTGTGCAAACCCTGTAGAAAGTTACCCAAGATACATGAAGCTGTTTTTGCAGCAAGGGAGATTCTCCCAGGTAGTAGTCTGCAGGGGTTGATTACATATGCAAACACAATTTCTCAGTTTTAAAAAAAAATTTCTGCAGACAAATAATTAATTATGAGTCTAAAAATGTACTTTAAGACCGTACTGGTTTTCAATACAAATACTTTCTGGATCAGTCTGTGTAAGTGTCATTTGTTGAATTTGAAGGGGGTTGATTACTTTTGAAAACCATTATATATTAGTAAACCAAGTAAACAGCTGCAAAAAAGATTATTTATTTTATGGTAATTACAAAGTTAATTTCACAGGTAATTTAAACAAAAACAAAAATATGAATCTATAATTTTAATCTAAAATATATGAGGTATGTATATAGATACTGTATGATTTTACTGTGTAATAGTCAAAAACGTATTAACTAGCCTATTATATAAAATTCAACCACTGTATACCTGTAAATAAATACATTTGCAGACATCTTAAAAATATTACATATTACTTGTACTAATTTTTTAATCAGTTACACACCTCATCGTGAGCTAGGTGACAGTGCTGGGGATAGGGTCTACTGTATTGACCTGCTCGGTGATCCTCTCCCAGATCCTGAGTAGGGCACTAGCCATTAGCTACTAACACTATCTGCAGGTGACAGCTGTCAGAAAACAGTTCACAAAGACAACTACAAACATCTTCTCTCAACTCCTGTAATCAGCACTCTGCTAAGACAGCAATCTAGTTAGTCACCTCACCTGGACTATTGCACAACTTATTTTACTCTGCAATTAGCCATTCAGTGAAAAGGACAAGTCAATCAAACCAGCTTGGATGCGGATATACTCCTGTTAGGAGCTGGGCTTTTTGTAATGACTAGAGGGCAGATGCAAATACACACTGATGATGATAAAACTGGCACCATTACCTAGTTGCTTCTGACTGGATAATTGTGAAGTCACCTTTCCATCTGATACCACTTCCTTCAATGACTCCCAATCAGAAACCAACTCTGCATCAGGTCTATGCAGTCAGTAGTCATTATGTCTACTATTGAAGATATGTCTCCCAACTGCACTTTCATTGTTTTTCTTTTCATCTCTGCATTAAAAGGTTCTAATTTTGAATTCTAATACTGGTTCTAATTCTAATATATTGGTTCTAATAATGGATTTCTGCTCTGTAAGCCTCATATTTGATAGCTCTTTACATTTATCCAACATATCTCACAGGAGCACTTTAAAATATACATTATGCCTTTACTATCACATGTTTCAATAGTATTAATACTGGTATTGGTTTACAATGTGATGTTGATGAGTCAAATGTATCTTTACATAGTAACATAGTAACATAGTAACATAGTTGATGAGGTTGAAAAAAGACACCAGTCCATCAAGTTCAACCTATTTTGGATCTCCTGCGATCCTGCACTTATATTTGAAATTAATCCAGAGTAGGCAACCGCCCATCTGTTTCAATTTTGAAAATCCCCCCAGACTCAATATTGCAATCCAATTTTTACCCTATATCCACTACTATCCTTTATTTTAAATTAATGGCCGTATCCCTGGATACACCTTTCCGCTAAAAATTTGTCTAACCCTTTCTTAAACATATCTATTGAATCTGCCATCACAACCTTCCCTGGCAATGAATTCCATATCTTGACTGCCCTTACTGTAAAGAACCCCTTCCTTTGCTGGTTGTGAAATTTCCTCTCCTCTAACCTTAGGGGATGACCACGTGTCCTGTGTATGGTCCTTGGGGTAAAAAGTTCCCATGAAAGCTCTCTGTATTGACCCCTAATGTATTTGTACATAGTAATCATATCTCCCCTTAGATGCCTCTTTTCTAAAGTAAACATGCCTAAACTGGCTAACCTTTCCTCATAACTTAATGACTCCATACCCTTTATCAATTTTGTCGCCCTTCTCTGAACCCTTTCTAGTTCCAAATTATCTTTTTTATAGAGTGGTGCCCAGAACTGTACTGCATATTCAAGATGAGGTCTTACCAACGATTTATACAGTGGCAAAATTACACTGTCTTCCCTTGCATCTATGCCCCTTTTTATGCATGCCAATACTTTGTTTGCCCTTGCAGCTGGGCAAACAAAGTATTGGCATGCATAAAAAAAAATCTTTAATTAAATTGTTTCAGAGTCTGCAATTCCTATATAGAAACTTCCCATACTGTGAGGTTGACAAAAATCTGCTGCGTTTAACTGGTTCATTAATATTTGCCATAATCGAAGTATCAGCAATATTAAGTTGTCTTTTAGACAAAAACAAATGTACCTCTGAAAATATTTTGCCATATTTCATATCTTTCTTCAGTATCGACCAATATCAGCATATGACCTTTGTAATACTTTTAGATTTTCGGTCATAGGTGGTATCCTTCCATTAGTTTTAAACTAACAAGTCTTTTGCATTCTACCATAGTACATAATGTAATATTTAATCGGCAAACTAGTCTTAAAGCAGAACTTTTGCCAACATAGAGTGGAGAAAACCAGTTTTTGGTCAGAACCAATATTCAGCCTATCAATTCATTATGACCTTGTGCTATCAACATTCTCATAAATGTCGGTTGAGTCCACAAAATGGTTGCCTCCACCAAGTACCTGTAACAAGCCCATTTTAATGTAAAAACAATGGGCCTGATTCACTAAGGAAAGTTAAGCAAAGGTAAGCAAGTAAAACTGGGTACACACTACAGAATTTTCCACCAACTTTTTATGCCGATCGATTTTACATGCGATCGATGGTCCGATCGCTCGGTCCATGGACTGCATACACACTAGCCTTGTTTAGGACAATAAAGGGAAGATCGGACGTCCCTTTAGCGACTTTTTACAGCCAAGTTGTCGTGAGCAATGACTGTAATTTCGTAGTAACTGTTGTGGATCGGTCGGAAGTTTATACACACTACACAATGGAAACGAGATAGGAATGAAAATATTTAACGGTATGACCAACCAAATGAGGCGACAATCGTCCACTTGGGCAGACTTTCGACCATCGTGTCACAACACACACTGACCCGACTTTTGAACGAGTGGTTGTATGTCAGCTGATTGAGACGATTATTGGATGAAAACTGTGTAGTGTGTACCTAGCTTTAGACAAAACCATGTTGCATTGGAGGGAGAGGTAAATTAAAAATGTGATGGCAGATTTATAGTTGGGGTGGGACATGCCCTAGATCAACTTTAAATTTCAGTGTACAAATAAGTTATCAAGTACTTGTGTGCTACATGAAAAAAAAACAGACAGTATTTTCCTTATGTGCAAAATAATACCAATCAAACCCCTTTGTGCATATCTTGCTGCAATTTTTTTCAGAGTCAAAGAACAAGATAACCTAGAGCTATTGGGGTTCTTTGGTTCTTCTCTAGTTACTGGAATAAATGCAGAGCGTAGAAGCTCTTTGTAAGGATGCTTTCAATTAGTTTTGTAATATGGGCTTATGGTCTGATAAGATATTAAAATATTTGTAATATGAGTAATGAAGGTGCATTCAAAAATATAAAATCTGGTAATAACATTAGCAGATAGCTTGAAATTTTTATAAACAATTATTTTACCAGGATTATTGTATTTGACACATAATGTCATTTTAACTACAGTAAAAGCTATTTCAAAGATTAAATAAGAGCATTAGTGGTTTGTTGTCAAGAGCTAAGAGACCTGAGTCACACATATTTAAACTGTATAAAGGTTTAAAAAGGGCAAGTTTAGCAACTCCAAATCTACAGTGTTATAACATAACTACTTTTACAAGATGTCCATTGAGTTGGGGACCAAGGACATTATTTTATATATATGGTTGTATGGATATAGAATAAAATACAACAATGGACACAGAGAAGGTTACTCTTATGATAGGTATTTACTGTCTTCTGCTATAGGACTTGCATTCATAATATAATTCTGCATAAAATTAAATGGTTCAGATAGAAATCCTAACTAATCACTGTGCACAGTAAGGTTGGTTATATATTCAGTGCATTGTCCTGCATTGCACTCACTGAAATATAACACAGTCTAATCATACATAAAAACAAACAAAACGAGCACTGTGGTAAGGACAGTATAACTAATTAATACAAATAGGTTTCAAAAATATGTATCATATGTGTGGCATGTGTACCCTCAACAACTTCTCTTTTTTGTACTTTGCTTTATTTGTCAAGATAGCACAGCAGCTCATAACATAATGTTCCACACGTTTTCTTGTGACCCTAGTGCTAAATAATACATATAACAGCTCCCTAGACACCGGTAAACTTGTTCAGCATTGGTCACACCTACAAAATGAACAACTTAAATACTTTACACTTCTCCCACAGCCCTAGTTTGATGGACAGGTGACACTCCCACCTTGTCTTTATAGAGGAGTTCTCATTAGGTGCTCTTGCTTGATTACCCTCTCTACAGACATACCCTGCCAGCTATTGTTATCTGTGTAAAAAGATAACTCCAAACTGCTTCAAATTATGTAAGTTAAATCACACTCTATACTATTATTTTGTCCCACACATGTCCTCCACCTGTGTATCTTTAAATTAGGTGCACTGCTGTACAAATGTGTAACTCTGTCTGCAGCCTTCCCCTGCAGACTGTCAGTCAAATACCTAACTTCTCTATTAGAGGCCTGTGGAAAATCACTCCCATTGTCACAGTGGTTTAAATAAATGTTGATTCAATAATGGCAGAAAATACAATTAGAAGGAATTGGCTCACTCGCTATAATAAAACCACTAAACATTCCCACATATTAAAAACATGCATTGCAAACTCATAGCTGCAAACCAGAGGAATAGCAATCTTAATCTGGACTCAATAAAAAAAACTACAATAATATGAAGACCTACAGGCGCTTATAAATATTCTTTCTAAATAAATAATAAAGATAATACTTAAATTTGGTGATGACCACCCTCCGATTCTTATTTCTCACAAGTATTCATGTGATCATGGAACAGAGAAAAAAAGGACAATATAGTGTAATACAGTCCAATTAATATATATAACAAAAAATAAAAAATAAAAAATAAAAAATATAAAATAAAAAATAAATAAATAGTTCAATAGACACAGAAGATCTTCTCTTATAGGTCAGGCAGACACTGACCTGGGATGATGCAAGATAGAGCAGCAGCATTTCTGCAAATATTGTGAAACATCTAAAATTCGTGTCAATGGAAATATCCCATGGATGGAGACTATATGAAAAGAAAAGACAAGTTATCTTTTGATGAGCCCATATTTCATCTGACTCTTGTGAGTACCCCACCATAGGGGGTGTCTACATATAAGAGAAGATCTTCTGTGTCTATTGAACTATTTATTTATTTTTTATTTTATATTTTTTATTTTTTATTTTTTATTTTTTGTTATATATATTAATTGGACTGTATTACACTATATTGTCCTTTTTTTCTCTGTTCCATGATCACATGAATACTTGTGAGAAATAAGAATCGGAGGGTGGTCATCACCAAATTTAAGTATTATCTTTATTATTTATTTAGAAAGAATATTTATAAGCGCCTGTAGGTCTTCATATTATTGTAATTTGTCTATGAATTGTTGGGAAGTTGTGTATATTCCCTTTGAATTCCAGCGGGCGGCTGTTAAAAGTGAAGCGCTATTTGGATTTCACATTCCGTTTCAATAAAAAAAACTGTCAGCAATAGTAATAGTTCTAATCAGTCATTTCAAAGCCTCAACTCCTTATGTTTCAGTAATCCGGATTTCTGTTAGATATTAATAATGTTCCAGCCTGAAATGTAGTGTTAGTTGAACTGTACAGTCCTTCTAGGAACTCTCCCCGGTTACTATTGTTAGGAGAACACCGGTCCCCAAATGTTGTTAGTATGTCTGAGTTACATCTTGTGACATTTCTAAACATTTCTAGAACTTTGAATATGCTGAAACTTTTTTAATATCTGTAGACCTAAAAAAATAACTGCAAGCATTACTAGACTTATAAAGTTCATTATCACTGGCACTAGAGATCAGCAAATTTCCAGCAAAAGTTTGCATAAATCAAGTTTTGTGGTGGATCAAATTGCAGAAGTGTAAAGAGCCGGCAATACATTCTTTGAGTTCTGGGGCTAGATTTACTAAGCTGCAGGTTTGAAAGAGTGGGGATGTTGTCTATAGCAATCAATCAGATTCTAGTTTTCATTTATTTAGTACCTTCTACAAAATGACAGCTAGAATCTGATTGGTTGCTATAGGCAACATCCCCACTTTTTCAAACCCGCAGCTTAGTAAATCTAGCCCCTGGTGTTGCTTTTGCATTATATTTGTATAGTCACAGAATTTATAGTCTATGAAAGGAGCTGGGACAACGACGATCAATTCATTCTCTGCCAAGATACTTTATAACACAGGATTTAAAAATAAAACACCAAAATAGAAAATGAATGCATTATATAACAATGAAGCTGTTCATTAATGTGAATAAGATGAAGAAAGCAATTAAAAACCTTGACAGGGCTTGGATTACATTTCTTATGATATACAGAACTAGACTTGTCTTGCCTTTATCAAATTATAGTCCCATTCAAGGGGCAGTCACCCGACACAGAACTCGGGGATAATAGTTTTGCACAAAACAGCTTATAAGGAATAAAGCCAGTATATTCAAACATTCAGATAAAAGTAAGCAGTACAATGAATGATTTTGTTTCTGATGGTAACAATAAATAGTAAGTATACAACTTAAAAACTATCAGCACTAAACAACAGTGGTATGAGTGATCGCAAAAGACAAATAAATTATCTATATTACACTGTATGATAAAAAAAACTATCACTGTGCAGTTGCCCATACATATAGAACAAAATAAACACATTTTAATACACAACTGTTGCATTTATTTATAAAGCACAACACTTATTTGCTTATTATTAGATAAATTGTTTAGATATAGCCTCTAGGACTTTGCCAGTGATATATTCCTCCATTTCGGATGTTATAGCTCTGGAAAATGGGCAAATAAAGAAACATTATATTGCTTCACTTGGTAAGTACCATTTAAAGTACAGACTTGTGACACTACAGTGCTCATGTGCATGCTGACACTTGTAGTGCCACAAGTATTTGCTTTTAATGGTGTCCCCTTCAGGGAATTTTAAGTGTTGTCATAAAATAAAAATATAAATATTGCCCCACTGATGATGAAATATTAAGCCACTGTAATATAATAAAATAAAATAAAAATCTCTTCCATATATTCAAATGTTGCCCTCTAAATTATTCCTAAAATAGTTTGTCCCCCATAAGAAATTAATAATCATTTTTGCCCCTCTGCAACAAATAACATGCTTTCTTTAAACTTCCATTGTGCCTCCTGTTATATTAACATTGACCAGATAGCTAAAACAACATGCTTTTATTTCTGTTTAATCTCGGCCGAATTTTAGTTTCTGTTGAAACTCAGGAGAATTTGTGTGTAATGTCTGGCGGGAGAGATAAGTGTTTTAAAATTGACACAAATCGCCAGAGATTGGATTTTGGAAAGTCAAAATCGCAGGTTAAGACTTATGGCTATTTTGCACCTAAAATCAGCAGTTATCTCTCGCGATTTGAGACTATTTTAAATTGCTGGAAAAAAAAAATCGCAGTTTGATACATTTATCCCCTGGTGTCAACTGACCGGAGACTGCTGGCTCCCTATTTAATAACTATTATGATATGACATGATATCTATCATGTAAGATACAGTACATCACCATTCTATGTAGTACACCTCATGCCACATAGGGTACATCAGGGCTTATTAGCTTTGATTCACAAGAACTACCATTAAGTCATATTTTGAGGGCATCTTTAATAATGCAGAGGAATTAATCCATCTGGCAAAATCGGAAATTTCCCCACCCGTTCCCACACATGGAAATCCTCAATATATGGACTCTTGATTGTACTTGATGTGGCAGTTGCAAAAGCCCTCTGCATTGTTAACAGATAATGTTTTAAGCCCATTGTGCAACCTTCTGTGATGTCACATACAAGTAGATGTACCAAGATTGGCTTGCCTTTTATTTCTGTATAGCCTCCCTCTAATTACTGCTGCAACTACTACTAACCAATTTCAGCAGAATTTAGATAACAGAGTACCTCACGCATAAGGTTGTGTAGATCTCTACACTCCACGTCATGTCTTTGGTGCACACTTTTTACTATTGTGAACAAAGTTAACGACAGTGACACGTTCAAACAGAATAGGTATATATATATATATATATATATATATATATATATGTCAAACAAACAGGGGCGCTTCCATAGTGTGACATCCGAGATAAAATTGAACATACCAGATGAGGAAAAACTCAGGCAGAGGTCACATAATCAACTAACTTCTAATTGATATTTTAGGTGTCTTGTTGTCGACGTGTAGATTGGGCAGTGGAAGGGGAGGACACACAGACCAAACTCTGCTGGTGTTTACTCTTTTCGTGAGAAATATAGAAGTTATCACGGATATCACAAAACACGTACCAGTGTAATTGCTTTGCTTTGTGCTTTGCGGATTAGTGTACAGACTTTAAGTGAATTTGCTGAGTGGACTGTGGTTTGTATTATTAATATATATATATATATATATATATATATATATATATATATATATATATATATATATATTTATATAGTGATTCAAAAGTCGCAGTACACCCTTTTATTTCAAAAACTCTAGAGAAATTGGTCCGATTGGCAGATTTCAAGATGGCGCCCCTGTTTGGTACATACCGTAAAAGATAGACCACGTCACCCATACCTTACTGGAGTATTCAGGTTTCTCAATTTCCTGTAGAGTTTTTGAAATAAAAGGGTGTACTGTGACTTTTGAATCACCCTGTATATATATATATATATATATATATATATATATATATATATATATATATATATATATATATATATAAAATCATCATAAGCTGTAAATAAACGACAATTTAAAAACTAACCTTCATTGTCTTCATGGCATCCTTACATCTCCCTCACATTAGCCTACATCCTAAATCTAAACCTTATCCGACTGCTAGTATAAGCTCGAAAATTATAAGTATTAAGTCCCGACTCCCCAAATTGTGACATTTTTTTCAAAAAAACACTCAAAGGGTAACTTATACTAGAGGAAACCAATATAGTGTTCTACCTGCACTTAGTAGACTTGATACCTTAATTTTGGATACAACAACAAAAAGTCAACATTTTATATACATTTAAAAAATGTGAGTAATAATTTCAGCAGATATAACAAAATATATATTTAGATATAACAAAAGCTCACCTTGGACTATGTGATGACACATTGCTCAGACTCCTGAATGCTAACTGATTGTTCTATGAGGAGAATTAACTTTTATACCCAAGGTGAGTGACATCACAAAGGCTGTTTATGACAGTGACATGAGCAGCCTGGTCTCAGCTGTAAAATCACAATCTCCTTGAATCTTGTCACTGAATAGATGAAATTTACAAGCCTGGTTAGAATATTTTATGGGTACTTAACATTACCTTAGATATCAGTGTTTAATCCCAACCTCAGGACCATCTTTTCCATTGGGCACGATGGGCAGCTGCCCGGGGGCCCCATAGGCACGGCTCTTAATGAGAATAAATGATCCTGCAAAAGAAAAAAACCTGCAAAAAAAAACCTACAAGGGTCACTGAGCAAGTACATCTATCTATCTGTATCTCTATATATCTATATCTGTATCTGTATACATCTATATATCTATATCTATATCTATATCTACATCTAGAGGCCCCGGTGCACTGCTTTGCCCGGGGGCCCATAATGTTGTTAAGATGGCCCTGCCCAACCTGTGTTCCCAGAAGTTACTTTGCTCAGCCAAATATTTTTTTGTAAGCGGTGCGTATTAGTAAGTGGATGTTATTGCTTTGCAAATGGGATTTTGACCCCAGTAATGTGAACTTTGTCTTAGGCACACTGATCCTTTAAAATGACCTGGGGTTCCTTATGAAGTATATTCATACATTATACAGCATTTAAAGGAAGCTGGGACAGAGTGATTTCAGTTGACGAGAGACACTAGTAAGGTAATGTGTAATTAGCAAATAAAAAAGGGTATTCTGTCCTTCAAAGTTTTGACCCACTGACAGATACACATAATACAGTAGTTTTAATAATGTTCTAGTATATTTTTGTGATTGCATTATCCATGTTTTGCTAATATTAAATCTGAAATTGTGAATATAGGAATGAGATATTTTAATGTCTATATTATCACATGCCTGAAATAAAAGGAGTGGTAACATATTTTAATTGAAATCTGCTCAGCTAGTCAAACAAAGTATCAATTTAACCACACGTCTTGCTGGTTGATACTAAATCTAAAGTTTCTTTTTCTATTGAAAAATAATATTTCATTTTGGCATATGTCCAAATTTAAAATGATTAAATGTGGACCTTACCCAGCTCCTCGTATAAGTTCTAAAATTAAACAAGTCCTGACTCCCCACGTTCTACAAATGTAAAAAAAAATAATTTATGCTGAGGAAATGTAAAGAAACCAATATAGTTTTCTAGTTGCACTGAGTAGACTTGATACCCTATTTTTGGGTAAAACAGCAATAAGTCAACAATTTATATATTTTACAAAATTGTGAGCAATAATAATTTAAACATTGTTTTTATTAATCTAGTTCTCAATGTCACCTTTTTTTTTAGATATAGCATAAGCTAACCTTGGACTATGTGATGATAGCTGCTGATACTGCTGAGTGCTGAGTGATAACTGACTGTTCTATGAGGAGCATTAACTTTCATACCCAAGACGAGTGACATCTCAAAGGCTGTTTAAAAAAGTCTATGGGGTAAATGTATCAAGCTGAGAGTTTTCCGGCGGGTTTGAAAAGTGGAGATGTTGCCTATAGCAACCAATCAGATTCTAGCTGTCATTTTGTAGAATGTACTAAATACATGATAGCTAGAATCTGATTGGTTTTTTAAACCCGCCGGAAAACTCTCAGCTTGATACATTTATCCCTATATCTGCTTGAATTTTGTAACTGAATAAAGGAAATTTACAAGACTGTTTATAATATTTATATGGGTACTTAACATTATCTTAGAGATCAGGGTTTATCCCAACTTGTGTTCCTGGCAAGAGACACTTGTAAGGTACTGTGTAATTAGCAAATTAATGGAAAAAAATTCTGTCCCTTTTTATGTTTGGTCAGTATACACAGCTATTTTGTAATACATATAAATATGAGAGTAATTTTAATATTATTGTAGTATATTTTGTGACTATCTTTTATACAAATGTACATTTATTGCAGAATCTATATATGATGCTAGATATATAATTTATTAATTATTTTTATGAAGATTTTTTTTTCCAGGAATTTGTTCTGGAATTTCCAGAAATGTTGGGTTTGGACCCATGAAATCTGAATTTGAAAGTGGAAACATTCAGAGGTTTTTGTTTTAAGCCATAATGGGCAACAGAGGGTTGTTTTATATAGCTTGTTATGCTTGTTTAATGCTTGTTTAAATTACCTGTTGATATATTATTACATATAGGTGTCTCTTTCTTTGATTAAATGTATTGATGCCACAATATTAGACTCTGTCGAAGTCGTATAATTGGATGAACGAAAGTATATTGGTTAATATTGTTTTATTGTGCGATTGCACTCAGTATGCCACGCTACACCTGGCATACTGCGATCGCACGGTAAAATACGCACGCACACACTCGCATTACATTTAGTTATTTATATAATTCATATTCATATTGGTTCCGTTATACAGTGATTTATGAGCAGATAGTATTTAGTTTATTATTAGTTTATATATTATGATTATATATATACACTTTAGTGTTATTTAAGGTTCAGGTTATAGGAAAGGTCTCATGTCTGGTATCATATTAATCCCCTATTCATCAGCAGTTGTCAGGTTCATTCGCCGAAGAGATCGCACATTGCATACTCTAGTTAGTGATGTTAGGGAATAAATACTTAAAGTAATACTGACTATAAAATGCTAATAGACTAGTTGAAACTGGAGCCTTAGCGGGAAAAGTCAGAGCACAACCCCTGGAGAGATGACCCCCACATTTGGATATTTTGGTTTGAACTGGCCTATGACCTGCAGCACTCTGGACCTTCCTGATACCTGGACCAATAGAAGCAAGCCACACCATCTACATTGTTCTCACTGTAACACTGAGTGTATATAATAACAGCTCTCACTGGCACTCCTCAGTCTCTTCTGACCACAGTATTCTGGAGTGAAATACTGTGCGCAGGTGCCAGTGGGAGCGCAGTGCGAGCGCATGCGAGCATGGTATGTATGTATCTTTTGGTATTGGCTGTACTGTATTATAATCATGTATTGAATTGTTAAATTTTACCTCTGCTAAAAATAAATTACTTTGTGCTCCGGAAACACAATACAATAGCTTATGCAATGCTTATTTGAAAACGATAGAATTACTTTAATAACTCCATACCTGTACTCCTCCATTCCTGTGCATCTTGAAGCCGATTCCTGTGATTTCCAACGCAGATCGTTCCTGACCTCTTTTCTGCCTGTCATTTGGTACAGCCTATGTTCCTGATTGTTGCTGACCTGGTTTATTCTGACCTTCTTTCCTATTACCAGATTTGGTACAGTACATCCATGTGCCAATCCTGGCTATGTTGACCAATCCCTTTTCTGTCCGATACAAGCTCGTCAAGCTTGTATCGGACAGGTTAAGGTTCGTAGGGCTGCAACCTGCCAACAAACCAACCGCATCTCTGTTATTGCCATTGCTAATCCAGGGTGGAAAAAAAGGAATCCATTAAATCCGCTAGAATCATGACAGTGTGTAGTGATTGGAGGTGGCAAGTCTAGGGGATGTATTTACTAAACTGCGGGTTTGAAAACATGGAGAATATACTAAACAAATGCTAACTACTATCTGATTGCTTGCTATAGGCAACATCTCCTCTTTTTCAAATGCGCAGTTTAGTAAATATACCCCTACGAGTGGTGTGTTATGATTACTCGTATGTGAGCGTCTGGAGGCAGTGTATATTGAAGAGATGTATGTTTTGGGGAAGGAGATTATCCACAGCAAAAGAGTGTCTACAACATGTTATTTCTTTGGATTTTTGCACTTTGCTTTGGTATTATTCTAATTATTTTTATTATTATTATTATTATTATTATTATTATTATTAGGGATACTTTAGCAGAAAAGCCTTTGGTTTTAATTGTTTTTTTTCCCATATAAAATTTAATGAATAAAACAGTAAGACACTTTATTTGGGTTGCCCTCTGGCTAGTACTTTAATCATGGAATTTTCCATTTCATTATTTTTGTCAGTATAGTAAAAGCAATGCTATACTTTATTCCCATATTGGGATTTAATTTCACACTTGTGCTGTTTGCTTTTATGAAATTACATTTTCTCACCCTTTGCACTCCCAAATTTCAAAATGCATGGTACATTGATCATTATGATTAGTCTTATATTTTCCAGTGCTTGCCTCTTTTTACTAGTTCAACAAAAGTATTTGATTTCAAATCCCTTTTTAGTTAACATTAGAATATCTAGAATAGAGTTTTAGAATAACTGGAACACTTTATATAGTGTTTACGAGTAAAAGCCAATTAAACCTTATTGTGTTTTTTGCTACAGAAAAGACAGGGAATTGCCATACTCAATATAACAGCCAACCTAAACCTGCATATAACTGAATGACAACTATATTCTGCAAGCAATTTTGAAAACAGCACCATTGAGTACCCAAGTACTCATGTTAATAACATAAAGCAAACTATAATGTGCTTGTTACATTGCATTCAAGACATACAAACCAAGTACTTGTCATCATCACCTTTCAATATCAGAAACATCTTAAAGAACATAAAACTGACGATTATTTATTCAGGCAGTTGCCTATTTTTATGTGTAATCAGTTTTAATTTTAGTTAGTATAAAACACAAATTGAGCAAAATACCCAGTCAGAATGCATAATTTCTTGCAACGCTGTGCTAAATTTCCATTTAGAGTTTAGAATTATGAGGATAGAAACTCCTATAGAATAACCATTAGGTTAGAAAGAGGTGGGCTAGAAGGAATTTGACAAGCCCCCCATTGCAAACAAATTACAACAGTAGCCTTCTTAAAACAGTATTACATATCTCTGTTATAAAATAGTATTGCCTCACAAAAAAGGAGATATATAATCCTTATTTAAGGAATTTTTGTGAACAATGTTCCTTAGATGTCTCTGTAGCGATATGCAGCTTTCACACAGCACGGTGGAAAGCAACACATTAATCATCCTACAAAGAACTCCAAACTGGTTTGTGTACTTTTTTTTTTTCTAGCTTTTTTGCAATAGTGTTTGTACCAAGTTGCTATATGAAAATGAAAACCCTCTGCTTTGTCGTTAATACAGACCAGGTGCTGCCTACCTCCCACACTTACTACTGCTCATGTGAAGCCCAACAGAGGGGCTTCCATCCTGGCCAGGAGCATGTCAGCATATGGAGCTTGTAGCTGTGTTTCTCACCTGCACTCTCATATAGGAGAGAGTGGGGCTGAATCAGATTCACCAGTCTGATTGCTGGTTGTTGAAAAGCTGTCCTGCTGCTGTCATCAGGAACAGATAAAAGGAAAGAGATCTAGGGGTAAATGTATCAATCTGCGGGTTCTTCAACACCCGCGTGTTCAGCCTCTTCCGCGATTTAATTTCAAGCGGCGCTGCATTGTAAAGGGAAGTTAACCCTTTACAATGCAGCGCCGCGTGAAATTTAATCGCGGAAGAGGCTGAACACGCGGGTGTTGAAGAACCCGCAGATTGATACATTTACCCCCTAGTCCTGAGCCAGTAAGTATTTTAAACAACAGTTTTCTCCCTGTAGTCTCTGTCTTCTCCACCATTAGCCCCAGTGGCAGAGATACACCACTTAATGAGTTGTGACTTTGAACATTAAGAGGCCCATCAGTTCCTCCTCCAACACAAGCGGTGAGTACCAACTCACCTCAACCTGAAGTACCCCCCACCTCACCAAGGGCTCACAACTAACCAACCACATCTGGAATTCTCTCTCATTACTGTTCCCCATGTGCACTGGGCTGATATTCCTATGGCGGTTGCTAAAAAAAAACCTGCCTATAAATGTTTTGTGTCCTTTAATTCAGCAAATAACATTTTAATTAAGTCTTCTTTGTAAATTAATTAAGGACTTAATGTTAAGTCAGCTGGTACTTTTGAACTGGGATTTGAAAAAGAAAAGCTCCATCTTGTTTGTTGTGAGTAAGAGGGAAAACAAGAGCAGAGGGTAAGGGTAGATATGGGAACACATGATACATTATAGGAAAGTGAAATAACAAAGGAGACATGAGGGGGAGGTGAAGGGACAAAGGAGAGAGGTAATTGGACAAAGAAGAGGTGGGGGACACAGGGCGGATAATCTTGCATCATTTATGTTATATTACGTAGTGTTATCATGTACCTAAAATTAATTTTATACTACCAAAATGCTTCCCTTCATCTTCATTCACTCCCAATTTCCACATTACCAATTGCCAGGGCTGTGTTGCGAATCTTGGCCTGGAATCAAAATAAAGCGTTTATATTTTGTATATAATGTTCACTTACACTACAATTATACAAAAGGAAAAGAACCTCTTACACAATTCTTGATATTATTATTATAAATTTTATTTATATATGGCCAAAATAGTCTACAGTTCTTTATCTAGTAATCATAGGAACATTACATGTTCTCTTATAGCGCACCTAAATGGATTCTGCCTATTTGTAGGGTTCCATTTATCACTCAAAAATACCAATAAGTTTAGATATTGGAAATAGAAAATGGCGCTATGTACCTATTATGTATCAATTCTGTAGAAATAATAACAGTGGATATCGATAACAACAAAGTAATAGAAATGCAATAAATATGCTAATAAACAGATGAGTCCATACATTTTTTAAATGTCCCATTTCTCTTTTATTTCCTTCTGAAATTCCAATCTTCTAGACGGAACTTCAGATTCTTCAATACAATAGAAGAAAAAAAATAATACATAGTAAGTGTTTATCATGTTGATTCCCAAAGGTTTACCAAAATATATACTGTGTCCTTCAATGTCCATCACCTGTGTTAATCATGTGCATACATCAGTGATGTGAAAACCCCTTCACATTATAAATAGAACAACTTACATAAATCTTTCCCTGTATAATGTTTCACTGTTTATTATATATGATAGATATTGTTCAAATAAAAAAGAAATATATACTTATAGTGTAATAACCTTGGTACATATAAGCTTGCTTCTGGATGGAATTGCTGTCACATAAATACGTAACCAACACCTTTCAATATGACCTCTCACT
Source organism: Mixophyes fleayi (assembly GCF_038048845.1). Lineage (NCBI taxonomy): Eukaryota > Metazoa > Chordata > Amphibia > Anura > Limnodynastidae > Mixophyes > Mixophyes fleayi. The sequence continues at coordinate 69,584,817 of NC_134406.1, forward strand.
CTGGGATGATTCCACTTCCTTCACAGTTGGTATTCCTTTGTATCACTCTCTTTTTCTAATGGATCTTTTGTAATCCAGAGCCTCAGACAAGTAACATCATCATGGAAAAGAGAGAAAAGCTTATATTACATTGCGTTAATAACAACCAACTTAAAAAAAACAAAAAACACGAAAAAATATTGCCCATATAATCTTATGCATCCAGCAAGCATCTGTCTGTCATGACACTATGAAACTGGACTCTATGAAATAATCGGCCTGAATTGGCGTTTCCTGTTGTGAAGACCCAGAGTCTAACGAGGGGAAGGTCCTCATCAGGAATGAGGTATGGTCTTTTCTACTAGCACCATGCAGGTCGCAGCTCACCGAATGTGTTTTACACATGATTGGTAGGTCAGGAAGTTCCAAGGAGAAAGAACTACTATAAGAGAAAGGAATCGATGATGGATGTGCTGGTAGCTGAAATAATTCCCAGAAATAAACTGGAGATGACAGATAACAGTAATTCACTGGAGATGACTAATACCAGGAATACACTGGAGATAGTAGATACCAGGATCACGCTGGAGAGGTCTGATACCAGGAATACACTGGAGATGGTAGACGCCATGAATACAATGGAATACACTGGATATGAGTGATTCCAGAAATACACTCTAGATGGTAGATATCAGGAGGTAAATGTATCATGGTGTGATTTGGCATTTTCAGCAATTTTCTCGGGTGAGTTTAAATTTGCCGATGAATGAAAGTGTGAGGTGATAGTAACTCACCAGTGAAGTTAGTTTTTGAAAACTGTAATTCTACAAATCGCTACAAATCGCTGTTCCAATGCTTTTCCACTCTATTAATACAAATGTATGAATATTCAATATTGCAAACTCGCCCTAGATCACTGTGAAAATCGCCAAATTTAACACGTTGCTTGGATAGGCAAGATTAGCAAACACATCAGCTTTCCACTGCTGACTAATGTTAACATGACAGGAGAGACAATAGGAGTTTTAATTGTGAGGGTAATCATGAGTTTTTGTTTAGAGCAGCAAAAATTATTATTAATTATCTTACGGGGGCCAAATTATTTTATAACTAAATTAAAAGCACAAATTTCATTAATGATTATATGTAAGGATTTTTTTTTTAATTTTATTATATTATAGTGGCATACTATTACATTACCATGAGGCAATAATTATTTTTTTATGATATGACAACACTTAATAGTTCCAGATGGGTATACCATTTAAAATACACACTTGTGGCACCTTGCACTTGTGTCCATATCCTTAACATCTGTATTTTGGTTCCACCCTCCACTGCCCTTTCTGATCTTCTCCTCTTTCCTCTCTTTTCCCCCTGTTCTCAGTCCTGTCTCTTGCTCTCCCTGCATTTCTGATTTCCTCCAATATTTCCCTCTGCACTCCTTTACTGGTGAGGCGATCTGTGTTTTTTATATCTTGTACCCTGGCCATTGTTCTCCCCCTTTCTGTCATAGTCAGCATTCACTTTTTCAGCACTTTGTGCTACAGTAGCTCTTCTGTGGGATTGGACCAGATGGGTTAGCCTTTGCTCCCCAAGCGCATCAATGAGCTTTGGGCGCTATTCATCCTGTCACCGGTTCACAGGCTGTTCTTCTTTGGACCACTTTTGGTAGGTACTAACCACTGCATATCGGGGACACCACCACAAGACCTAAAAATTTTTGTAGATGCTCTGACCCAGTTGTGTAACCATCCTATTTTGTCCTTTGTCAAAGTCACTTAGATCCTTAAGCTTGCCCATTTTTCCTGCTTCCAACACATCAACTTGAAGAACTGACTGTTCACTTGTTGCTTACTTTATTCCACCCCTTGACAGGTTCCATTGTAATGAGATAATCAATGTTATTGATATGCCTAACGTCTACTGACATAAGTTTTTATTACAGATGGTAAGAGATCTTCACTTATAGCAGCCGCTTTTCTCGTAGTGCTGGTTGAGTTTACAGGTACTCGGATGCTCTCAGGTCTTAACACAAACATAGTAAAAATTTATGTACGGTTACCGTAGCGCAGTGATAGGAGGCAGATAACTGGAACACAGCAGACAGATACCAGGAACGGGTCAAGGGTCATGGGTCAGTAGCAAGCAGGTTAGTCTGGGACAGGCTAAATGGTCAGGGCAGGTTGCAAGCAGGGAGATTCCAAAAGACAAAGCCAAAGGTCAGTGGCAATCAGAGTACAATCAGGGTCCAGAAACAAGCCAGTGGTAACATCAGAATTCGGGCAGAGTATCCACAGGAACCTGGAGCAGGTCAGGTATGTGTGGCCCAAACGGTATAACCGGCAGAGAGGCTACTCCCTCCTTAAATACAGAAAGGGGCCAATCACAAAGCAGAGCACCAGCCTGCGAAATTCAGCCTCAGAGGGCTGTTGATGAATGAGACTACACGCGCGCCTGGCTGTCAGGCTACTTGCCGGGACGCGACAGCTGTGAAAAGAGCGTTCCAGTTACCCTGGCAGCAGCAGGGATGCTAAGGCCAGAAGTGATGTCCGGGCTGCCAGGGCAACAGCCGGGACGCAGTCAGGAACAGAGGCAGGCGAGCCCTTGCGGCTAGCAAGGCAGCTTGTGACAGTTATTCACTTCACTTGTCAGTAGTTTTAATGTTCTGGCTGATCGGTGTACATTCAAGTACACATTTCAAGGTAACTTTAAACTTATTTCCCAAAACCAATAGCTCTAATTTAACATATCAAACAAAAAGTGCCTGCTCAGTTTTAAAGCACTGGTTCAGATACATCAGTCATCATGTTCAAAGAATGCAGTTTCTTTTATCATGGTTCTCTCTAGAGAGTTATAAAGAAATGAGATTATGGAAACTTACCAGCAGCATTCCAAAAATACAGCAAAAGGTGAAATCAATAGAGAGGAGGAAACTGTGTAAAATTAGTTGTGAAAACAAGTATTACTTAATTTGTAAAACATTTTTTTTTCATTTTATCTCAAACTTTAAAATGTTAGGTTTCATTTTGAAGACATGACAGGAGGTATATAAGTTTTAAACTAAACTCAATAGTCAGATTTCTGATATGGCATATGCGGTACAGGACTATAGGATTATAGCTCCAAGCCTTTCATCACTCGATAAAACCATAGTTAAAGCTCGAATATAGACATCATTCCACTTATAGCTGTTTATGGCTATGTTTATTAATTCAAATCTAAAACATTAGAGTAGCATGGCCGCTCTCATAGGTTTTGATAGGTCACTCAAAGTAGAGTGACAAAGCAGACTTAATTACTAGAAAGTCTAATGGCTGGTCCCTTCTTCTAGTGGGCTCAGTGGAACAAATGAAAAACTGATCTAACAGAAACCAGAAATACTGGGGTACAAACGTGTCACTCCACCTTTACTTGTGTTAGCAGGTATACAAACCCTCTTTCCTTTTTAGAAAGCACTCTTTCAAGATATCTCCCATTCTATTTGCATATGCTCATAAATCACAGCGGTCCTGCTTACCTTCACACAAATATTTCATTCATATAAAGTGTGATTTAGGGACACAAACCATCATGGCTCGAAGCTAAAGCCACTTAATCTTCCACTTATTTTGGTGCATTTCATCTGTTTTTACAGACACGTGTGCTACCATGTTAAGGTCAGCGGTGGAACTACTGGAGTTGAGACAGCCATGGGGCGCAAAGGTAGTGGGTCACAACTACCCTCCAAGGCCACCTGCTCCCCCCAGACACCACTTCTGAGCTTGTGCATGCACCCACTGTTCATGTTTGGAAGAGGTCTCTGCTTTGCCTTTTTGAGAGCAGAAGGCCAGGAAGGTTAAAGTTACATCATTGGGCCCTGCCCAAATTTTTCTCTGGAACTCTGTTTCACACATGGTCTTTGAAGACTTTCTTTTAGTATTTAAATGTACCCCCTACTACATCTAATCATTCGCTAAATGTACTAGCTCTACTATAGCATACCTAGCACTTACCTTTCCTACAGACTCTCCATCTTGGGTGTTTGGGGGGGATGAATTTCTATGCAGTCCTCTGTCTACCTCCCCTACTGCTTCATCACAAACCAGATATCATCAGGTTTGATCCATGCAGTATGAATATCTCTTCATGCTATTTAGTTAAAACAATTGCCAGATTATACAGTGATGCGGGCTCGATGTAGACAGTAGGTGGCATAAACACAGCCTATGGAGAAAGGATGAGTCTTCAGGAAAGGTAAGTGCTAAATACAAAATTTACTGTACATAAAGCCAGCACTATACATAGGTATTATATTGTAATGCATCATAAAGAATGGTTATTTGTAGAAATACTGTATGTAAATTATTCAGTTCAAAACAGTCATAAGGGTGCAGTCTCTTGGATGTTGGTACATAAATAGAATTAGCATTAGTCCCTAGGATACCAATAAAAGTAAATCCCAGCTTTTGAATGTCCTGCAAAACTTCTGCAAAAGTTTAACTGGTAGGCACAGACTTTGTGATATTACAAGAACAGAGATGAAGTTTTGCTTCCAACACCTCAGACTACATGCAGCCAAGTCTTTCTGCTGGAATGTGAATACTGTGTGCTTATCTGTAAAACCCCAAATACAAATTCTTGCTTTGAATTATGTTCCCAATGGCTGAAGGTATTCCGCATAGAATTGCAGGCCCCGTAATGTGATCTTTGTCCTTGTCACACCATTTTTTTTGCATAACTTTAACGTTTACTAGCTACAAAAGAAGGTACCATAGTCTCTTGCAGATCCTTTTGCAGTTACTCTGACTAGCAAAATCTGATTTCTTGAGGCTTTTCATCCCCCAATTCCCACTGGGTCATTTAAGTTTCTTACTCTGACACAGCCATAGGGCCTGTCTGCTTGCATACTCACAGAAGCATAAGATTCACACTGTTTCCCCAGACTGGGAGACTGAACACAAACAGATAGAATGTATTATTACATTTTATTCCCCTCTTTAATTCAATATATCCAAGACACATTAATTTGAACATTTTGAGAATATAGGTGCCAAATCTCACCTGTCGCCTTCTTTTGGCTTCACTTTAAGTTATGTTGAAAGAAAAAACAGGAAAAAACATACATCCTTTGTGCAGGAATACAATACTTTTCCTTGACAGTGAAACTTTGGAGTTGAACAAACTGTTAAGTAATGCCAATAAAACTGAAAAAGTGAAAAGAAAGTTAAAAAGGTCTTTCTGTCTATGAGCTGATTTACAGCGCAAGAAACAATAAAATTATTTTAATTTCCTTTTCCATATGGTATCATTTTGTAAACAGATGCCTTCCATTCCTTTGTGTCTTCTTAATATCTGAAAATGAACATAAAAATGTAAGAAATGCAGTGCTTACAGACCTTTGGGATTTACTTTAAAAGATTTCACAGTAGTTGCTGAGAGCTTCTTGAGTATGTTACAAAAAGAAATGAACTGAATTAGCATTCTTAAGCAATAAATGTCAACAGTTAAAAAAAGAACTACTGTACTTTGTAGAAATTGAGCTGAGAAATCTGACTTCAGGTGGATTCAATTGAGAATTATTTTTATTTAGAATTAGTCCAAAGGGAAAAAAAATGACATATATTAAATCTTATAGCAGCATTTTCCAGGGAATGTCGTGAAATGTTCTGCGTGTACAATGTTGAGATATTACAGGTTTACCTGTCTGTGTTATCTAGATTCTGCACACAGCCATAAATGCAGCCAGGAACCTCACACATGCAATCATAAAATACATAGCAAACATGAAGGAATTGTGATTGGGTGGAACTGGTACGGTGAATAGCCCAGAAACGTAGTAAATTGTCAAAAGTTCTAGATCAATATCAACAATATATTTTAGTGCCACAAAAAACTTAAGATGAAAGCTATTTGAACCTTTGTAGTGTTTTGTGTTCTTCTGTCACTAAGGGTCAATTACAATTGGGGGCCAGGATGTTTTATGTTTTATTCATATATTTGTGTAAATATGCTTGTTTTCACTTGAAGCACATGGAGTTTGCATGTGGAAATGGCATGTTCTGCTAGGAGATCCTGGACAGGTTAGCCATGTTGATAACAGGTTTTTGTGTGAAAGGACTTATTTTTTACACATCCTCAGAATTGGTGAGAAACATGTCTCAACCTATACTTCCAACTTTCCATTCTGGCATGCAGTGGTACAGGTACTTTTAGGTTCCTGGGTGCTTTGCATGTTACAGTTTAATTGGTGTTTGACCCAGCATAAGTCCTGTCAGGCGCGTCCTTCTTTCCGTCTCTGGAAGCCTCCTGCACATGCCAACGGGACACAATCCCTTCTCGTCGGCAGTGGTTTGTGTCGTCACTGATCGCCGAATCTTCTACTAAGGGTCCTATACAAGGAGGACTCTGGGTGCCAGAGTATTAGGTCTCCTAGATATAGCACTTACTTGAATCCTTTTTGTTCCTGCATCTTAGTTCCCTTTTCCTGACTCCTGCCTGTGATTCCTCGATTTGACTTCAGCTTGACTTCTGACTAGTCCTTTTGGATCCTGTTTCTGCCGACATACCTGTTTGGCTTTTGACCTTTGGATTCCCTGATTACTCTTCAGATTCTGGTAGCACATTCCTTTATGGCTGTTGATCTTGGACTGTCTGACCTCGTTTCCTTGACCTATCTGTTTTGCCAGTGACTGTCTTTGAGGGCTTTGACCTAAATACGTACTGTATTTGCCAAACTTTTGTTGACCTTGACTTCACCCTTACCTTACTATATGATTCTGAGTTGGTACTACATCTACCGGAATGTTGCTAAACCTGTTTTGACTCTGAGCTTACCCTTGTTGTCTCTGAACTTAGAACCTGTCTTAACCCTGTGGATTCCTAGTTTAAGTGCCCTGTATCCCTTGCTGATAAAGACCTCTGACTCTTGCATAAGTCCTAGAGGCAACTGAAAGCCTTCCACTGAATGCACTGCATGTGGCAGCCTCCATTAGAAGAGCAGAGTGGAGGCCTCCATAAAGGCTGGAACAGTGTCCCTGGCACCCCACAGATGTTGCTATAGAGCCAGGCAATTTATCTATTCTCCTGCTCTGCAGGCAAGTAAATACTTTATAATCTTAGGGGTCTATTTAGGAAACTGTGATGAGCCAAAACACCGGAAAAAACTAATGTTTTCTCAGGAGAATGGCTGTCACAGGTCTTCTCCCAAAATATCAAGGGGTTATAGCAGGAGAATCAGAGATATTTCCTGCCTTAACCAATTTTAATGTGGTTATTGCATTTCCCATAGACGAAGCTTTACCTCGTCTTGCTCCTCCCTGACCAACGCATCCCAAACAATGTCACTTATGATGATAATCGGTACAGCCATGGTGGTAGGTTCATTGATTGAAATATACAATTGCAGAGGAGCTGTGATTACTTATTGTTTTATCTTAAGGACCAAGCACAGAATCCTGTCTGGTAACAAATTATCTCACTCCTCACTTTCTAGTCCTACAAAGAGAACCATAGCACAAATTCACATACAAATATAACATTTTAGTTTAGCCTCAGTGGCTTGCAAATTTAGATCTTTGCTTGGAAACAATTTTCTAAGACTGTTTTTTACCAGAACAATTTTACCCATATTTTTCATTTGGTTTGCCGGACTTACAATTACTCTCTTGTTATGTTCAGTTTATTAGAAAGAACTTATGGAAGTCAAGGGTCTATCATTTATAACAGCAATGCTTCAGCCATCAGTAAGTCTTGGGGGTAAATTTACTAAGAATCATGTTTGGTGGCAGTTTTAAACCGCTGTACATTGCCGGTGGTTTAGTGCTCCATGTTGTGTTGTGAAGCTATTTACCAAGGACCAAACCCTCAAAATCATCATTAATAAAGGACCCTATGCACTAAGTTGTATGTTAGCAATTTACTTTATTTCAGATGTACCATCAATATTATGGAGGGTGGCAGATGTGAAGAGGATACTCCATACATGTCTTTTTGACACAACTATCAATAGTTCAGCAACTCAGAGTCTTTCCCATGAACAGACATTTATGTTATGTTTGGGATTAGATATTAGTCCTCTATAACAGTTTTAGATGATTTGGATACCACATATATAAAATGTTTCTTTTTTTTTTTTTTCTAAAAATGCATTATAAAGAAACAATTGGAATATACCACCTTAAATAATGCAGTAGAAAGGGAAACATTGTTGAAAGTGACAGAGAACAAGTTTAGTTACTTCTAGCACATTTCACAAATCATTATTATTACATGACTACTTGCTGCAGTCAATGATCTCGGTACTCAAGCCAATTGAGCGCTAGTAATATGTCTGCTTCCCATGGTTGTCATGTGTAATTTAGCAAAATAAAAATAGTGATATTTAACTTAAAAATAAATATTGAAACCACTTTAAAAATCCATGAACATATAATACAGTAATACAGAATATGGACCACAAAATAATCTTTATTGACTGACACCATACAATGGCTTAATACTTGTGTTGTACTTTTTTTTCATGTCACCTCTTTCTTAGGTGGATGATTACAGCTTTTGAAAACAAAGGTTCCTAAATGTACTACAACCTTCCACTCTTCCAATGCTTGTTTGCAAAATGAGATAGGCATTGACATTTACAACTGACTAAGTAACAGTATGACAAGAGAGATCATAAGCCGAATGCACTTAAAATCATGTGTTAAGGTGAACATCATGCACATATTCATTCAGGGTTAAGTCTCCTGCATCCCCAGCCTATAAGATCCACAGGGAGGATCCCAGGCTTCCCTATATATTTTCGCCCCAGTGGATGCTGGGTCTCGTGTTTACTGCACCAAATGCCTCCCTCCCACCCTGGTACATAATGATTGTATTGCACTTATGTACTGTTAACCATATTTCTTTTCCTGTCACAGAGGAGGCACAATTGGACAGGAGATCATTGCAGTCATTGACTAATTAATACAGTGCTACTGCTGAGCGGCAGCGGGTTACTGTTCCTCTCGAAGCAATCTGTCACATGCCGGTCCCATAGATAGGTGCCGGCGCTGTGACTTTCCTCTAGGAACTGTGATTGAGCCTACTCCTGTTTCTGAGACACTACTTTTGCACAGGTGTTCCTTGCTACCTTGTTATGGACCTCCCCCCGATTCTCATTGGCTCTGGAGTATTATTTAAACTATCCATGGTCCTTGGCTGATTGCCTGTTCTTCGTGTTACTCAGTCTGCATTAGGTTCTGGCTGCCATTACTTGACCTCCCGTTTGTCCTTTGCTGAACTTCTCGCTGTTGTTACCTGCTCGTTGGACTACGGCTATATACAGCCGAAGTACCTGTTACTTGTAGTTCCATGCTGGTCTGCTGAACTTCTCGCTGCTGTTATCCGCTCGCTGGACTACTGCTATCTACAGCCAAAGTACCTGTTACTTGTAGTTCCATGCTGGTCTGCTGAACTTCTCGCTGCTGTTACCTGCTCGCTGGACTACCGCTATCTACGACCGAAGTACCTGTTACTTGTAGTTCCACGCTGGTCTCATCTGAAACTCGTCGCTGCTGTCATACCTACACGCTGAACTTCCACTATGAGTTGATTGCTGCACCTGTGGCCATTCCTGCACACCTGTCATTTGTACTTCCATGCTGGGTTCAATTGAGACTCTTCCTGTTGTTGATCTGCCCGCTGAATTATTACGGTCTGCAGCCAAGGGTGCCTGTCACTTGCAGTTCCACACAGGGCTCATCGGATACTCCTCTCCGCTGTTACCTGCATGCTGAACTTCTTCTGTGAGTTGTCTGCTGCATCTGAGGCTAGTTCTACCGCTCAAGTTTCTATGTGTACTCGGCTGATCCAACAGCGCTATTTTTTCATTGATAAGTCTGAAGATACCTGTCATCTGTAGTTCTACACACGGCTTGGATACTCTTCGTTACTCTGCTACTTCTAGGTAACGAACTGTTTGATGTTTCTTCTGTTCATTTCATCATTTGGGATTGTTACCTGTAGAACCAACTAGTTCAACGATTATTGCTTTTCCATCCTGAGAATTATCGTGATACCTGTAACCCACCTGCTACGTAGAGTCATCTCTGTATTCGGATCAGCAGTTCTACATTATCATTCTGTCTGGACTATTGCTGACCAGTGATTCACATTTATCTGCCGTGTGTTACGTTATTGGATCCATGTATTCTCCGTTTATCATCTTCACTTTTGAACTATTGTTTTACTCATCCCATGCAGTTGTCAAGAGTTACCAACTATGAAGTAGCATAATATGATCTGCATTCTGCCTGTTGTCTAAGTTGCCGTGTGTTCAGTATCTGCCGTTATATATATTCTTCCATTTCTATTGTACCATCAGTCAATACATTATTCTGCAGCATTACTACTATCTCCAGTGTTTTATTACTATTATTACTTAAGCCTGTGAGCCGTGAACTTTTAATCCTGTGATATTAACATCCTCTGCTTCATTGTGTGTTGCCTCCACTACTCTCTGTAAGTTCTTTTCTGGGAGACCGCGACCTGCGGAATAGGAGCAGCGGAGTCCATATTCCCTTGCGGGGATCCATGGTGAATACCTCCTATCCGTTAGACTCCGCACTCCTGGGCAAGTCCTATATAGACAGAGGCAAGGGATCTACAAAACCATTCAGAGTCGTGACACAATCTGACTCTTGGCCCTGTCAGTCCTTTTGTGTGGATCCCTTGATCTACTCTGTGTGACACATCATTGTCGAGTCCAGAAGGGGAGTACTGTAGTCACTTTGATGCCAGATTTAGTACCGGCCAATCATAAAGAATTATATTCTGGGACTAGTGGTGTAATGGCAATCTGACCTTCCACTGTTTGTTTTAGTGATTAGCTTTAGCTGACTGTATTCCTCTTGCCGCCACCATATATTTTTAATTATTGTTATTTGGTATTATTAGGTATACAGATGCATCAAGTGTTAAAGGGTCATTTCTCATGTCACAATGTCAGTCATGTAAGACCCTTTGAGCATTCAAATATAAGTGTATCCCAAAATACATTTTAATTTGAACCTGGGTGAAAGTACTCTGTGCCAAATCAATACTCTCTGTGCATAAACACAGGGCCGCCAAGACGATTTCAAGGCCCCAGGCGCACCGTGAGAGGGTGTCACATAGTTGTGCCCCCAATTCAGATTATGCCTCATAGTTGTGCCCACAAATCATATCATGTCTCATAGTAGAGGCCCAGATAATATTATACCAAATAGTTGTGCCCACAATTCATAACATACCACATAGTAGAGTCCCCAGTTCATATTATACCACAGTAGTGCCCCCAGTTCATATTATGCAACAGTAGTGCCCCCAGTTCATATTATGCCACAGTAGTGCACCCAATTCATATTATGTCACATAGTAGAGACCTCAGTTCATATTATACCTCATAGTTGTGCCCACAATTCATATCATGCCACATAGTAGAGCCCCCAGTTCATATTATGCTTCATAGTTGTGCCCCCAAGTCACATTATGCCACATAGAAGTACCCTCAATTCATATTATGCCACTGAGTAGTTCTCCTAGTTCATACTATGCCACACCGTAGTACAACCAATTCTTATTATGCCACACAGTAGAGCCCCCAGTTCAAATTCTGCCACATAGTTGTGCCCAGTGGTGGGATTCAAATAAATTAACAACCGGTTCTCTGCCCTAATGACCATTTTAAGTATACAAAAAGATATACCGAAAGGTAGTTTAATATTTCATGCATTTAATACTCAAATTAATATGCATTTAATGCATATTAATATTCAAATAATTTAATACTCAAATAATATTTTATGCTACTAATATCAAGAAAATAGTAATGTGTTATGTTATGCCACACAGTAATGCCCCTCTTCATCACACTCTGCCATGCTGCCTGTGCTCTCCCTTCATACGCTGCCATGCTGCCTGTGCTCCCCCTTCACTCTGCCATGCTGCCTGTGCTCCTCCTTCACTCTGCCATGCTGCCTGTGCTCCCCCTTCACTCTGCCATGCTTTCTGTGCTTCCCCCTTCACTCTGCCATGCTTCCTGTGCTCCGCCTGCACTCTGCCATGCTGTCTGTGCTTCTCCTTCACTCTGCCATGCTGCCTGTGCTCCCCCCTTCACTCTGGCATGCTGCCTGTGCTCCCCCCTTCACTCTGCCATTCTGCCTGTGCTCCCCCTTCACTCTGCCATGCTGTCTGTGCTCCCCCCTTCACTCTGCCATGCTGTCTGTGCTTCCCCCTTCACTCTGCCATGCTTCCTGTGCTCCGCCTGCACTCTGCCATGCTGTCTGTGCTTCTCCTTCACTCTGCCATGCTGCCTGTGCTCCGCCTTCACTCTGCCATGCTGCCTGTGTTCCGCCTTCACTCTGCCATGCTGCCTGTGCTCCCTCTTCACTCTGCCAAGCTGCCTTTGCCCCTGAAAAAAGTCTGCCATGCTGCCTTTGCTTTGCTCCTGAAAAAAGTCTGCCATGCTGCCTTTGCCCCTGAAAATAAAGTCTGCCATGCTGCCTTTGCCCTTGAAAATAAAGTCTGCCATGCTGCCTTTGCCCCTGAAAAAATGTCTGAAAAGCTGCCTTTGCTCCGCCTTGGTTATGTTCCTTCGCTTACTTATTGTATTGGCTTCTTTCTTCTCCTTTTTTCTCTTTTCTTCTCTTCTCTGTAAATATTCTCTGTAAATTGGGGCAGTACAGCAGGCAATGCACTGATATTCTGCACCTGAGCCAGACAGCCGCGTGACTCACGCTTCTTATAGGCGAGGTCACAGGCTGTAGACAGTTTGCACACACATCACTTTTTTTTTCTCACACAACACTTTCTGTGAAGCAGTTTTTGACCGACAAACACATTACTACACTTGAACATCTTCCATATTCGTCCGATTTAGCACCTTACGATTTTTATCTTTTCCCTGAAGTTAAATCAGTGCTTAAAGGGACACATTTTAAGACAGTTGATGCTGTAAAGAAGAAAACGGCAGATATGTTGAAACAAGTTGTGAGGATACCACCCTTAGCTGGGATGGAAGTTACCCTCTGTGGGATTCAACTCACTCGGGTAGACCAGGATATATCCAAAATAAGACTTTATTACGACAGCACAACACCACAAGACGTTCACAAGTTACAGGGTAAATGGTAGCATGTATCCTCCAGCAATATTACCACTACCGTTTAGCAAAACAGTTATGGTGTCTCCTAGCCTGGGTTACTGGCTCACACCAACCCTGTCCTGGTAGGGTTCCCTCCAGCGGCACCACAGTGCCTGGCCCAGAGTCCTTCTCACTGATCTCTTCTACACCAGGATCCTCCAAACTAGAATCGCTCTCCTGGCATTCTCCTCCCCTATCTTATTTTCTTTATCCACAGGAAGTAGGGTCAAATGTCTCAAACCTCCCCTTTACAGAAGGGGTCTCCCAGTCAACAATTTAGCTACTAGACATACTGTCCCTGTTACCTTGATTAGACAATAGAATGGCTTGACTCAATTAGCTGTTTTGGCTGGATACACTACACATGGGGTTACAATAGTACATCAAGGAATGACACTGCACGCTTACATGGAACAATAAGACTTTTGACATATTATATCAGCAGTGTTACACAATATAAGTCTGTGATACCTTTTGATACAATTACATTTATATTGATACATTTCCCCATGCTATTTCAACCAATATATTACCGTGGAGGCACATTGCATGTCATTAGAAGTTCTAACCTCATTACCTATCATGTTACCTGTTGACCTAGCTAATTAACATGGGCTGCCAACTAGTTAACTCAGACATTGTTCTGATTACAAACCACATCTCAGCTGCACCCCATACAATAGACATTTGAGACAAATGGTAATTACATTAGCTAGCACAAGCAAAATGACTGCTGTTGTTCTGATATTTTCACACAGTATGGCAATATTGTTTATATTTATACTACATACAATATCACAGGTAATAGTATGGGCAAAATGTATCTAATAACATGAAATAATAATACACATAATACACCGATGCTCTGGTGTATATACTTAGACTGGGCCAAGGATTAAAAAGTACCTTAAACCGTGAGAAACGGGTGATGAATACAAAGTTCTCAATCCAGTAACAACCCGTTTCCTCACACAAGTGACAGAAATTGATTTGCTCCATGCCTTCGACCAGTGGAGAACAAGACTACAGAGATATATTAGTGCAAATGGGGAGTATATTGAAGGGACAAACATTAAATTGGTAATACCAATAAATAAAGGTGAGTTATTTAATCAGTCTCGTTATTTAATAGACATACCTCGTATCCGGCACCCCTGCATAGACACACACAAAACAGATGGCAGTATATGCACATGTGTAAGTACAATAAAAGCACACATCACAATGCATAAAACTTTTCAATAATAAAATAAAATAATAATGCACAACAGTATAATACTTTATATAAATATATACATATACTGTATTTTATAATTTTTTTTTACAATAACTACATATTTCAATGCTTACTGTATACACAATGTATTTTATTTGTATATTGTAGTTGCATTCTGTTCTGTGATAGCTACTGGCACACATATGTGTCATTTTTAAATCAAAGGCCTTGCCGTGCCAGTCATCATTATCAGTTGGCATTTACACCTGCCCTGTAGTGGGTGCAAAAGATATGTCTGAAAACAAGCGTACTTAGGACAAACATAGGGCTTGAATCAGCTGCATCAGCGTCGGAATGCTCATATTTATGGCCAACATTAGTCTGATGCTTCCTCTTCTTACGTTGTGTCATTTGCATTTGCATTTGGTCATGAATTGCATACAATTGTGTTCATTGTTATAATGTTCGTTTCTGGTCATGCACAGAGCTATTTGATGGGAGATAGGCTGTGCAAGCGGACATATAGTACATGCAAACATGAATCAGGTCCTTAATGTGGTGGGGAGTGTTATTCTTACTTAAATCCTTGTGGTCACTGAGTTCAGAGTTCACCATGAGTGATTACACTTCTGCATTGTGCAATTCATGAGCGACTGCATGGATGTGGGCTGGTTCTCATGGCCAATGTGGTAGGTCTGTAGGAACATGTATCCATTCTATTGATTTATTTATTTAGTGATAATCCTACTGACTGCTATAATATGCAAATCCCCTTCCAACAGTTAGTTTGTTCTTACCACCATTTTCCATTTTGTCCTTCAATAAATATACAAAGGTTGTTTTTACAAATATTTCAGAGTCTGTGTGTGTTTGCTCAAAGTGTTGCTTGTCTTCTGTACAAGAGGTCTCTTGAGTCATCGCCTGGTGGAAGAGCGCACTATCCACATCCCCACAAGCTGCAAAGAAGACATGGGTGGAAGCACTGTGCTAAGAGAGGTGAGAATACGTGTCCACACACTACACAACCTGCAACACTCCTGAGAGTTTCAGTGTCAGAGGATGTTACATAAAAGTAAAACAACAATAACAACCATAAAAGAATGAACAAACATTTATACATTTTGGATAAACTGCAATAATCTATAATCATTTACAGGTTCTAATTCAAAAAGGTGGTCATGTCAATGAGTAGGTTAGTCTATGTTATTGCCAAAAATGTGTTGGTTTAGAAAAAGGCCCATTTCCAAAAAATGTACATGTTTTAGTATGGATACATAATTTATGTAATTAAGGTTTTTATTTGGTTTTGTTCATGTAAACTTTAGCACATGGGAATTTGTTGGCAGAAATGACAAAGAATGAGTCACAAGTAAAAGAGCCATTAGCACTAAAATATGAACATCTTTGTATCACACTGGGCACAATACAAACAGGAAAACATGACAAATTGGAGATTAGGCAATAAACCTTAACAGTCCTGTTGGGAAGTTACTACAGAAATGCTTTTTAAACTTCTTGAGAAGACCTGGAAGTGTGGTCTTATTTTCTTTTTTCAAGTGATGATTTAAAATCATGACCAATAAATTAAACTCTGGAGTAAATTAATTCAAATATCACAAATGTTTATTGTTGGGTATGTACAAATGGACTGTTTATGTGTTTCCTTTATGCCGTGTGCCTTTTGCTCATTTCACTGCATTTTAAACAGGGTTTGTAATAAGGTAATTAATCCCTATTTATGATGGTCCCATAATGCACTCATTCATTCATAATGGAAGCACACGCTGTGTATCTGTCTTGCGTTTGCTACAAACATATGTGTATTGTGGCATCCTTCATGGAGTCTTTTGTATTCCCTGTTTATATAGTAGTCTTCAAACCTTCTCTGAAAACCCATCTCTTCAGGCAAGCTTATAAAATTCCTCAACCACCCTCCTAACCTCCCTAGGTTAGCCTATTACCATCCTTTCCACAGTTCATACAAGACAACAACCCTTTTGCCAACATTGCTGTGTGACTGGATCATATAGCCCAGTAAGCATTTTTTACCTTTGCAATCTGGCTGAATCAATATGTAATGTGTAGCACTTAACCTCATGTATCAAACTCTCACTGGGCCATAGATTGTAAGCTTGTGAGCAGGGCTTTCTTACCTCTCTGTCTGTATTACCCAGTATTTTTTTATTACTATATTTTTTCCCATTTGTAAAGCACAATGGAATTTGCTGGCACTATATAAATAAATGTTGATGATGATGAAACCCTAAGTTCCTCTCCTAGATCTTGCCTGATTGACAGGAGGTAAACCCACATCTTCCTCCCCGTGAGTCTGAAACTACTCTCCATCCCTAGATATGCCGCTCCTCCTCCGCCTCTCCACTCTGTCTCGCCTTACACTGGCTCCCCTTCCCCTACAGAATCCTTTTTAAACTCCTTACCACCACTTACAAGGCTCTCTCCCAGTCTACTGCCCTTATATCTCTAACCTCCTCTCCATTCACACTCCTGCCCGCTCCCTGCGCTCGGCCAATGATCGCCGCCTCTCCTCCACTCTGATCACCTCTTCCCACTCTCGAATCCAAGACTTCTCCCGTGCTGCTCTCCTTCACTGGAACGACTTCCCTCGCTCCATCCGTCTCTCTCCCAATCTGTGCTCCTTCAAACTGGCACTTCAAACTCACCTGTTCCTTAAGGCCTACCAACCATCCATTTAACCTCTCATCTCTTCTGCTCATCCTCCCTTGACCCCTCTTCTCTCTCCCCTTTGATTCACTGGCTCCCTTCTGTGCCTGACTTTGTTTACCCTCCCTTAGGATGTAAGCTCGAATGAGCAGGGCCCTCTTCCCTCCAGTCTCCATACCTGTTCTTCTGCTCCGTCTCTACTGTATCTGCCCTCCCGGAGTTTCTGAAGTACTGGTACTTTGTGTTTATTCTTCTGTACTGTTCTACCCTGTATAGTCTACTGTTTATACTGTGTGCGGCGCTGCGGAAACCTTGTTGCGCCCTACAAATAAACGATAATAATAATAATAGATAAAGGTGATCAAAACAGGTGTTCTGTTTGACGATCATTTAATGGAATACACTATCCAGTTAAGAAGAGCTGTAATCTGGACACTCTATGAAATGTATTAGCTCATTAAGCTAACATATTTGAGCTCTAATTATGAATAAATATTCATGCAACATCATATTAAGTAATGGGAATCTTACTTCTTGTGTAGCTTTGAGACTGTGGTTTATAATAAGCGACTTAAACACATGAGACGTGCCCCAGTGCTGAATTGTAATTTCATGTACTATAGTTCAGTTATGCAGAGGACATTCTAGGAGAACAACTATTATTAACATGTATCTTACAACAATTCAATCTGCAAAATATCACATTACATTACAAATATCTGCCGTCCTGCTGTACACATGTCCCTCTTTTATTTCTATATCTTTTTCAGGTTTACAAAGATCATATTTATTTTGATTGATAGAAACATACCTCCACACACAGTAACTCAAGAAGAATATGTATAGGGTCATTACATCTAAAATACGAGTTGGCATATACAAAAGATCTACTGCTACAATTCAGGAACACAGGTGTATACATACTTGTAGGAATGAGTGGAACCTTAAAATATAACTTAATTTTAGTTATCTGCCCAGCTGCGCAATATAGCATTAATCTAATACAGTAGTTCCTATTTTGCACAGTGCTTACATCCCACCCATTGCAGGCTTCTTTTATTTTATCATTTATTTATTACTGTGGGCTGGGAACAACTGGAGGGATCTAAGTTCCTGCAGGTATATTGCTAGGTCTACCCAGGGCCGGATTAACCATAGGGCTAACTGGGCTACAGCCCAGGGGCCTCTGGCATCCAGGGGGCCCTTGAAAGTGCTCAGCAGCAGTATTGATCGGACGGGGGCAGGGGCGCCCCCGGCGCGATCAGTGCTGCTGAGCACTTTCACTGCGGTCCTTCCCCGGCACGCTGTAGTCTCCTTACTGAGGAGATCTCGTGAGTCTCACTCTCACGAGATCTCCTCAGTAAAGAGTGTACAGCGCGACGGGGAAGGAGGAGAAAGAGGTAAGTGCCCTGGGTCTACCATATTAGTTTGTTTTGTCCAGCAGAGCCTGGAAATGTTTGTCCAGAACACTTATTGAAGGCTGGTTACCATTCTGACCTGTGTTGAGGAAGAGGCCAATGGAAACAAGTATGTTTCAAATATGAATGATCCTAGATGATAGTATTTAGACTTTTAAATAGATTTTAAGGGTCTGTTGCTACCACATTAGCCATCTTTGAGGCAGAAAACCTGAGTCTCCACATCTGGAAAAAATGAAGAGACTACAGATGAATGAAGGAGAATCCAGCGTCAAGAGTTATAAATTCCTAACACCTGTTAGGCGCTCATGCCTCCTGCAATGCAAATCCCAAATGTTTCCAGGCATGTTGAAAGACCACGTTCCCCGTATTGCTGGTATTTCTCAACTGGATGACCTGGGGGACCCAGAGACATGTCCAAACACTTACATCTTCCAAAAATATGATGCATTTAAACAAATTTTTGCAAAAAGTGCAAGTAAAAAAAAAATAAGCGACCTGCACAGACCATAGACTGACTAACTTGGACTTTGTTATACCATATATGGTATATAAGGTTGTTTCTAGTACTTCATGGACCTTTGCATAACACACTAACAATTGTCATGTCCATAATGTTTTATATTATATATGTACTGCAGAAATGTTGTTAAGTCTACCAGATTCTTATTTACAGTAGAGGACGTCCTTTTGTTGGCTGAGCCAATAATCATTAGAATTCAGTCTATCAATTGCAGTGTGTGAGACCACAAAATGGCTGCCTGCACTGTGTACAAGTGACTGATACAAATTCACTATTTTTTTCTTCTGAAAAGCAATATTTTATTGCTATATACCTGTTAACAATAAAAGTGGCCATTTTAGATGCTGTAACAATATTTCTAAGTCTATTGCTTCCTCCAATGGCGTGTAGGCGTGTGGTACACTTTCACCATTTCACCGTTGGGCAGCATGGTGGCTTAGTGGTTAGCACTTCTACCTCGCAGCACGAGCGTCATGAGTCCGATTCCCAACCATGAGTTTATATGTTCTCCCTGTGTTTGCATGGATTTCCTTGCACACTCCCAAAAGACATACTAGAAGGTAAATTTGCTGAATTGACCATAGTCTCTCTCTGCCTCTGTGTGTATTAGGGAATTTTTAACTGTAAGCTCCAATGGGGCAGGGACTGATGTGAGTTCTCTGTACAGCGCTGCAGAATTAGTGGTGCTATATAAATAGATGACGATAATGATACTGGGACTGGTAGAATGGAAAGGAGCAGTTTGACATGTTTGCTACTCCAAGAAGAGCGCAAATAAGGTTGAGGACGATAAATCCCCACAATGTAGTATTTATTAATCTTGCTGGACTAGTAACACAGAATTTCCAATGATCGTACTATGCATATTGTAGCAATCTGGAAGCTCATCCTTATTATTATATTACATCATTTACAGCTTTCAAATAGTATTAAAACAGATAGCACTTTCTTAAGAAAAAATGTCACATCTACAATTATAATTCAAGACAAACTCCCCCATGTTAAATATTAATTTACATACCACCCCCTGACAAAATTTGTCTCATCGCTTGTCAACACAACCCTTAACCACTATGTGACACCAGACCCAACTGCCATTCTAGGCAGGACCAGGGTCACCAAGATGAATTTGGGGCCCCGGCACAGAAACTTTCTGCCCCCTAACCCCTCCCCACACACACACACATAGCAGGAGAAGAGATGTGTGGCGCCGCTTAGTGGCGGCGCTGTCGAAGGGGGCGTGGCCACACAGTGATAGGGGCATAACCAACATGTGGTGTGGCTGCGCCTCTTTATACATGGCATTATGGGGGGAATTCAATTAGCCACAAAGTGTCTCTGGAACGTCCGTGAGACACTTTGCGGCAGAGATTTTCACAGAAATCTCTGCTTATTTTTCCTCGCACCCCATAGAGGCTCAGACCCCGGTAATTTGTACCCGCCCCCTCCCTCTTGGTGCCTCTGGGTAAGTATATCCATTTCTCCTTATACCACTTATGGATTTTAAAATACAGAATCATTGTTTATTCAGACTCCTGGGGGTATATTTCCTAAACTGCGGGTTTGAAAAAGTGGAAATGTTGCCTATAACAGCCAATTAGATTCTTGCTGTCATTTTGTAGAATACACTAAACAAATGAAAGCTAGAATCTGATTGGTTGCTATAGGCAACATATTCACTTTTCAAACCCACAGTTTAGTAAATTTACCCCCTTGTCTATTATTTGCTAAAATGCTTTATCTTGTATCGTATCTCATTTAATAGTGTAATCAATATATGAATTAAGTTGAAAAAAAATGCCGCATATTATCGTGTTTCTAGTCTTCAAAGTCAATACGTGTTTTTTGTTTTTTTGCATAAGTGAATAGACAAAGTGTCACTCATTAATAAACTTACCTGACACTTAGGTTTGTCCATTTAGCTAAGGTACATTAGCATTCTTCTCTAACCATAGCGTATTGTCATTCTTTTATAAGAAATAACCTTTTCTAAATGAGACACATGGATGAACAGTGGAAGCAGATCCTATTAATTTTCTAAATGCATGTGCTTTCGTACTCAAAGGCCATAGCTGAGAATTTGAGTAGGAAGAGGTCCTTTGTCTTGGAGCCTGTAAATTGTCCCAAAAGAGATGAGTCTTCGCACAAATGTAAAACATATTTCTAATAGGGCATTCACAGACTGACTGGATAATGTAGCCCAAGACAGTGTGTGTAGGTGATGAAGGCTCAAGGTGCTTTAGGACAGGATAATGAGATGATTATGAATATGATGAAATGCCTTTGAATTCCCGGATATCCCTAGCTAATTGGCATAATTCCTTCTGCAGGTAATAAGACAATGCATTTTTGGAGAGAATAATGGACTTGTGCAAAGTACACCATAATAAGCAACAGTGCTTTGTGACAACTCTTCTTTTAGAATACATAAAAGTGAAATATCATTATCTGTTTGCAAACTGCAAAAGTATACAGCATAAATGTATGTAGTAGGAATTTGTATTAGTGTGATGCTGGATATTGGTCAGTAAAACTCATTTAGCTTTGGGGACTCACATTAGAAGGTATTACCTGTGCACATATAATGGTGTAGAATATTAACCTGATATAGTCTGTTAGACCCTATTGATTGGTTGATATAGATTAGAGCCTATTTTACAAGTGCCTTATTTAATGCACTTCCCTGACACATGGAGTGCACATGTAAAAAGTGAGGTCACATCACTGTATGCTTCCCCTTATGGACTTTCCTCCCATTAATGTGAAATTTTCCATTTTCCAATGAGCTGCTTGTCTGACCATCATTGAGGTGTTGTTTGATATTGTGGTTTTCTTTATTTCAAGTTTTTCTTTAGCATTTAAAATATATTTGTTTATTTTTGCCATACTACACACATTTATGATTTCAAAGTGGCAGATTATAGAAAATTAGTAGTAAACTGCTGTTAAAATAATAAACCATGCACCATTCAATCTATGGGGAACCCCTAAGGTTAACTCATCTAAATATCTCACTTGCAGATTGAATAGACTGCTGTATGGTCCACAATTGAAAATAGACTTTTATACATATGGAACAATACAATTCAACCCAATCCACAAACATAAATGTTATTCAGTGCAAACATTTGCCACTTTGCATAAGAAACCATCATGCCATACAAACATATTTGCAACATAATGAAGCATGGTGCAAATGGTGTAAAAGCATGATGTCACAAGCTAACAGAAAACCATATTACCATTTGCTTCTGCTATTAAAGTCCCCAGAGAAATGTACCAGACACAGAGCTTGGTAATTTGTGTATATGAAAACTCCTCTGGTGGCTTGGCCTGACTATCATGGACAGTCCTTAGCTCTGGCTAGCTGGTGGAGTTAGGCAATAAATGACCTGAGGGCCCCACCCAAATACATGGGTGTTTAACACAATGTTCACCTGGAGTGGACAGTAATGGTGAAAAATAGTTCAGTGCAAAGTTATTATGAAATTGACAGCAGGCAACCTCGGTTCAAACAAGATGTAAAACTTTACTTATGCTCCACTCCCTCAAGCACATAATCATGCGGTAACAATGGTTAGAAGCACATTCTTCTCCAACTCCTCCAGTACAATCTCTTTGTAGTTGTTAAATGCTCTTAAATACACCTTTTTACTTCACTGTACAGTTCTTAGTTATATCAATTGCAGCACAGTGGATGACATTTGCATACCCGTTTTTGCTGTGTTCAGTGGTTTCACACTATGTCCAGACACTTTTCCTCTCGTGAACAGGCACACAGTGGGATAAGGTTCAGAAGTTCTTGCACCCCATCTCCTACAATAGAGACTCTGTTCCTGCGCATACCATTCCTACACCAGGTACCCTCGGCTATCCCCTCTATAGGACTTTCTCCAGTCAAATAAACATATAGAACCTGAGTCATTAAGGAGAGCAAAGCAAAAAAAAAGAGTAACTTTGCACCTTGGCAACACCAATTGAGGGGTAGGTAAATTTAAAATGTGGGGCAGATTTATAATTGGGTTAGGGCATGTCCTACATCAACTTTGAATTTCAGTGTAAAAATAAAACAATCAAGTATTTATGTGCTACATGAAAAAGCAGCCAGTATTTTCCTTACATGCAAAATAATAAACTCATTTGCAGCCATTGGATTGTAACATGGTATGTGCAGGATCAAAGTTACTCCTTTTTTCCCCTTGCTCTCCTTAATGACTAAGTCCGTAATATCCAGGGACTCTTCCACGTTCCTACATCCCATACTCCAGGAACAATTTAAGTGTCCATGGCAGAACTTTTCACTCTTTCATTGTTGACAATTATCAGACAGCTTAGCCACTCTGTCTACTTGCAATGACACCCCACCTTGCTATAGGGGCACTATAGAGGGTTTTTTTCTTACTACTATTTTTACTTTTACTATAGCTTCCAGTTATACATACTCATCCCTTCTAGGGTGTCTTTGACAAATGAATCCATGCTTCTGTCCAGGAAGCTTCTCCCAAGGGCTCTTCTCTCTCTTGGGGCCCTTCCTTACTGGAACTTCTCCCCCCTTATCAATATGCAGCTATTATGACAGCTGCCACACACTCACTCCCTTCTGGTGCCTCTTTCTTTGGGATACCCCTGGTGGTAGGGTCCCCCTCTGTCTCTGCGTCTCTCTTGAGTCTATCATTACATGATGACTCACGGCATCTGCCACGCACCTCCTTTCCTGGTGACCTGGAACCTCCCTCCTTCCTCCTGGGCTTGCAAGATGGCTACTTTTCCTTAAAACATGTGGGGGACTGCGTTCCCCTACGTAAGATCCCTATGCCTGGCACTGGCACTTTTCCCACTAATGGAGAATTTTGCAAATGCTAGGTATGTTCACAGCACTGGGGTCATGAGTTCGATTCCCGACCATGGCCTTAACTGTGTGGAGTTTGTATGTTCTCCCCGCGTTTGCGTCAGTTTTCTCTGGGTGCTCCGGCTTCCTCCCAAACTCCAAAAAACATACTGGTAGTTTAATTGGCTGCTATTAAATTGTCCTTAGTCTCTCTTGGTCTGTGCGTGTTTTTTGTGCGGGGATTTAGATTGTAAGCTCCAATGGGGCAGGGACTGATGTGAATAAGTTCTCTGTACAGCGCTGTGGAATTAGTGGTGCTATATAAATAAATAGATGATGATGTTACATGTAAAGCGCTGTTCAGTATATTGTATGCACTAGTTGAAAATACAGACTACTATTATTTTTCTTTACTGTTTATTTTATTAATTGAGTGAACTTAAATGTTTTAAGGGCTTTGGGAAAAACTCAAAACCAAAATAAATTTTACACTTTTTTATATTTATTTTTGTTTTGTTTTTTAAATAAAGGAATTTATCATCATCAGAAATACAGTAAAATCAAAACAAAAATGCAATAAATAGTTTCATCAAGCAGTATGAAAATATTTGTTGTATTTTGTATTTATTTTAACACACAATTTCAAGGCAGACCCTCTCTTTGTCTTTTGTTTTTTTTTGTTTATTTGGCTGACTTTTGAGTCTGATGTGTAGGTTTTGTCATTAAATCAGGATAGGGGTGCCATTTCCTAGGGTAAACATTTGCAGTTCTATGCATCAGCCAATGAATATCCAGTACAATATCTTTGGTCTAAGTAACCTCAGTTTGTTTTATTCACTAGCATAAAAATAAACAAAGCAAAAAAAATCCTTGCCTGTCTGGCTTCTAACTAATATGCAGAAACACTCTCTCTAAAGTGAAGGACCTAGTGTCCCACACATATACAAAATAACTTACTGCTTACAAATTGCAGTATCTCTCAGGAACCATCTGTTCTCCTCCCCTGGTATTGAGATACTGAATGAACTCCGTAGCAGCCTTTCAAAAGCACCTCATCAGGTGTGTCTGGTCTGCTGGAAGCCCTGGAATGGGCCTGATGACTGGTGACCCACCCTTCTCTCTCCATTCATAATCCCATGGACCCTTATAACAGCTTTTCCTAAAGCTGAAACAAACTGTTATACTTTTCTCAAACAAAAAACAATCTCCCTGGGGTTTTAAAACACAAATGACATGAATTCAGGACTTATATACCTGCCATTTACTACTTTCCTAGTGCTTCAGTCACAATATGTATAGATCTGTAGACATAAACTTCCCACAAAACTGACTGTTAATCACTTATATTTATAAGAGCTTCCACTCTGTATTTTATTATTGATTTTAGTCATACTTGCCTATATTTTATACCTCGCTTCCAAGAAATGTGTATGTGTAATATGAAATTAAGATATAGGCAGGCGGTTGGTGATGGGATTTGCATCATCAAGTAAGTATTCAGATGAATGTAATAAGGACATATACAGAATGTTAATTAACAGTAGTCATGTTAATCAGAAGAACTTTAACAATATCTGAGTCAAAGGCAAAATGAACAATAACATTGCACCATAAGGTGACTCAAACATAAGACTAACAATTTTAACATCTCCATTTCTTTAGTATACTATAAAGTAGCTGAGAGTTTACAGTTTTTTATTTTTCATTTATAAGCTTATAAATTCAGTCTTTCTAGTGGCCATTACGGATGTTTGCTCAGGGAATAAACATGGTTTTGTTGTGTCTGTGTAGCTCTGGAAGGTGATAATGAACAGTACTGAAGTTTTCATGATGGGGTATATGGAATACCATCAAACATACTTGTATGTTCCAGGTTCTTGTTGTGATGGCTCACTGGTGTTACAACTGTGATACTTCACCTTCCAATATTGACAGTGGCTTAATTTGGCTACCTGATTCCATTGTCAAGCTAGGGGCAGAAAGCCCACTGTAGTCCTGCAGAGTTGGCCATTCTGCTACTCACAGATCGACACTATTGCATCAGCACAAATATCTACCACATCTGCAAGATATGAGCATGGTGCAACCTTTCAAACCGAGGTACCTAGTCTCCAGTGGCCCGTGCACTGTCCAGGAACTGGCTTCATATGGATTGGCTTGCCTATATTTAGTTCAGGCAACTCCTTGGCTGTTGAATTTTACCCTGATTTCAAAATCTGCTTTCTCTGCTGTAGGTTCTCTACTATGCCTAGTGCCACACTGGGCTCAAGTAATGTGTTGGCAACTGGCAAGGTTGTCTTGAGTCTCCTTGACATCAGGCTCTGTGCTTGGACTACTCCCCATGACCTATGTTATTGTGTTCCTCAAATGTAATGTGGTCTTCCAAGGATCTGTATTGTCACTTATTTTTTTTGCACAGATTCTTCATTTTTTTCCCAGCCGATTCAGCTTTAGCATTTGATTTTTGGATGGAGAAGATATGATGTGACATGCTCAAACATGGTCAAACTAAATTGCTCACATGCAATCTGAGGTCCGTTGTCTGAAATCACTCGACTATGTAAAATGTGCCTTGCAATGCTCTATTGTTGTCTCTGCAGACATGTCTGGGATTACCTCGATTTCCCAAACGTCAGAGTAGTGGTCAGCAGAAATTCTTTGCCATAGATGTGTCAGAATCTCATTTGACATCATGATTTTTTTATGTTGTACATTTGTGTATTTATTATATGCTTAACAGTTGCTGACAGAGTTTTTGATCTAATTTTGCATGTTGAGCAAGTACAATGTATCTTTCGCTTGTCTATATCATGCATCTTCCCAATGAGACTTGAATGTATGCGTGCTAGCATCTCTGGTAATAAAGATTTTGGCATAATGACCCTTGGACCCTTATACAGAATATCAATCTGTGTGCTGAGATCATCTCTAAATGATTAGTAGTCCCTCACTGTGAATGGTGTATGTTTTTTCAAATCTGGTCATCCTGAACGTACAATGGACTTTAGAGCTTGCAGACTCTCATGATTTATGGCATTCTGTTAGGTCCTGATGCAGTTGTTGCTCTGTGACATTCAGATGCTAGCTTGATTGACCTGTACTTGTTGACAGTGCAAACTGTATGGTGTCCATCCAAATCCCCCATCCACAGCTATTGCTTTGCCGAGAGTGGCACCAATGTACATGTAATTTTATGGTCTAAAGTCACTTGGGTGCACATAGGAAAGGGTTCTTGAAGATGGTAATTAGTGGCTTGCAATCAATCTCCACTGTGATTATTTCCCTGCTGCACAGATAGTGATGAACATGGGGGCAAGTAAACACAATGTTCAGGCATTCCTTTTCAATCTGTGCATAGTTCTCCTCAGATGCCATCAGTTCAATGGCAGCAAACGCAACCTGTTGACCTACTTGCATCAGGAGACATCCCAGTCTAGATTTGCTTGAATCACTCTGTACAGTGACTGGCTTGGTAACATTCATTAACATTCATAACATACTTCAACACATGTGTGACTGTGACTAAACACTTTTTTTTCTGTACTGTATTGTCATGTATTGGAAATCAGTGCTAAATTGCTCCCTGTCCAGAAGTCTGTGTAGCGACTCACACAGCTCTGAAAGGTGAGGCATCAATTTGGCCAGATATGTCACAAACCCAAAGAAAAGCTACACCAACTTCACATCAGTGGGCTTTTTCTAGGTTAACTTTCAGACCTTCGAAGGACAGTGAATGACTATGGAAATGGACTGCTTTC
Organism: Mixophyes fleayi; assembly: GCF_038048845.1. Taxonomy (NCBI): domain Eukaryota; kingdom Metazoa; phylum Chordata; class Amphibia; order Anura; family Limnodynastidae; genus Mixophyes; species Mixophyes fleayi. The sequence goes on from NC_134406.1 coordinate 69,612,362, forward strand.
AGCTTAAAGTGCATTGTCTTCATGCTGAGACTTAGATTCACTTGACTGAAATGATCCATCATGCTAGCAACTTGCAATCATGCTTCTTTGTCTGTCTCGCCAGAGCCAACCACAAGATTATCATCAACTATTGGCTCCAGACCACTGGGCCCAGTCAAGACCTCGGATGCAACTAATGTTGGGTATAATGTAGAGATGTGTCCCACGGATCCTGATGCTGTGCCCATGAAGAGGGCAAAGAATAATCCCACTGCTGTGCCCGTAAAGAGGGTGAAGAAAGAAAAGGAAATCAACTTACTGTTCCTGCGATCAGCGCTGGTCAGTATTTTTTTCTTTCCGCAGGTCCTGTCGGCAGAGGGAAGATGAGCCAATCAGGGCTCACCTTTTCCTGCTGGCCAATCGGCGGCCGAATGAGTGAGCCAATCCTGGCTCACCTCTGGCCATTTAAATTATTGGCGAGCCAATGAGCGCTTGCGGTGGCGCCCAGTGATGACTTCGTGCCGACGGTTATTTAAACCGCCGGGTGGCGCCATCTTGCCAGGAGTCCGGCGGAGCAGAGAAGAGAGGACATCGCGGGACATCTGGAGAGAACATCCAAGAAAACGCCGGTGGAGGTGGCAGGGTGCCCTTGTCAGGGCAAGGAGCTACCCTGCCACACAAAGAGACCAGCGGAGACGCCGGCGGGGAGCCCTTGTAAGGGCTAAGAATGCCCTCGCCCAGAGCATCGCCGGAGGCCCCGCGCCGAAGAGGAGAAGAGGTGCAGCTGGCTGGAAGGTCTGGAAGAAGACCGTGAGTCAAGAAGACTGCGAGTCAAGTTGAATATCCTGCCCAGAGCAGGTAAGTATAACCTCAGCTATTAGGTTGGGCACAAGGCCCGTGGGCACAGTCGGACATTAAGTACGTGGCCACAGTTAGGGGCACAAGGCCCAGGATAAATTGGGCACAAGGCCCTTATAGGTAGTCAGGGGGCTGTAAGCCCATTATAGCAAAAGGGCACAAGTTAGTGGGCTCAGAGCCCAAGGCAGAGAGGGGCAAAAGGCCCATAGTCAGGGCACAAGGCCCTGTAGTTAGCTGGGAAAAGAGGCCCATGGTGTAGGGCATAAGGCCCATGGTACAAAGGGCACCAGGCCCTGCAGGCAGCGGGCGTGAAAACCCTGAGTAGAGAAGGGTTCAGCCCCAGTGTGTAGTGAGTACGCTAGGTGATAGTCCTAGGTAACAGTAGAGCAGAAGGCTCCTGTTAGTGCTATACTAAACCGTCTGGTTAGATAGCAGGTGTGTGTCTTACGTGTCAGCCTTCCATATACAGAAGCAGGGATTTATTCCGCCTGTGTGGCGAATACCGAATTGTGCATTGTATTTTGGCTGTGCTGTGTGTGTTTCTTTACAGGTGCAAGACGTCAGGCCACCATTAAAGGTAGGCTCCTGTTTCCTTACTGCTTTCATGGTGTAATCGGTACTGTGGGGACAAGGTGTAGTTAAGAGCATACACATAGCTAGGGAAGTACACACAGTAGCAGTAGTCTTCCCATCCCGTAGGTCCCTGGGGTTAAGCTGGTTTCCAGAGGCAGTGATTGGGCACCTCACTGGCAGTGCAGCACAGCCCATTTGAGTTCCATGGGCGTCCTGTTCTATTCTATTTGGGTGTTCCAGTCCTCAGTTCAGGCAGTTTCTCTGGCGATTCCGGACTGGGACATTGTTCTGCTTGAGCGAAGGCAGCCGTTTTGAGTTCCGGTAGTGACGACTGTCAGTTCCATGCGGCAGTTGACACTCCGGTGGTGCGCTGCTCCAGTGAGCCTCATTCATGCCACGTGCAACTGGTCCTTAGGTGTCATGAATCAATGTAGAAATACAGCTAAGGAGCCATGAATAAGGTGAAAAACATACAAGCTTATTGCTGAAAAGACTGAACAGATGATGTTATAATGGTCTTGTAGAAATTACCAGGTATACACAGTTGCAGGTAAACGGGAGGTGTGGAAAGATTCCAGGCAGCAAGTACAGGGAGATGCACAGGAAAGTACCAGGTTCACAAATGAAAACAGGTCAGCAGAATGTATGTTGAGATCCCAATGCAGCATAATCACAGGAGCACAGCAGGAGGAAGAAACCACAGGGTGTAACATCAATAACCAGCCATGTGTGCTGGGAGTGACAGGTATATATAAGGGAATTGAGAACATACCCAGGTGCATGGGATAATTGGAGAATAGGTTAACCCCTAATGCAACATGAAAGGCACAATAGCAGCACCTCTGGTAAACAGAGGTACTGCTGCAATAATAATAAGGACAAAAGACAGGAGCTGCCAGGCAAAGCAGCATGTAATGCATAAGCTACAGGCAGATCCTGACATTAGGATTCCTTGAGTGACCCCATAGGAGAAGATAGTCTTCTCCGTACGACCTGGGTGAGGGTTTAGGATCAGCCCTCCGGCGTAGAACGTGAACACCGGCTGGTGTTCCCCATAAAGTAGAGGGATGAGGTTTAGGCAGTACACTACACCCAGTTTATAGACAACAGTTTTCTGTTTTGCACACAAGTAAAATATTGACTGTTTTTTCATGTAGCACACAAATACTTGATAGCTTATTTGTACACTGATATTTAAAGTTGATATTTGTGTGCTACATGAAAAAACAGTCAGTATTTAACTTACGTGCAAAACCAGAAAACTAGTTTGCACCCCTTGCATTGTAACATGGTTTTGTCCAGGAGACTGAAATAAGATACCTCTTCATTTAAGATCCTTAATGAATCAGGCCCATTGTTCTTATCTTGCTGTCGCAGAGCTTACCACAATTCAGAAAGTTACACATCTAATAAACAGCGTAATTCGCTAGATAATTGTGGACACAATGTTTCAGATGCATGTGGTAAGGACAGATATAGTAGCCCTGTTAATTAGTAAATGATAAGAACATCCGGGTCAAAGGTACTGTGGAGAGGACCCTGCAAGAAGAAAAAGAACATTCCTTATCTGCTCAGTAACGAACAGGTAAGTCCCGAGCATTCACAATATTTTCCGGCCTTGGACCAAGCAAATCTAAGAAGATTCACTTTGGTTCAATCACAGGCCACCTTGGCTAGCTAATCAGTGCTTGCCGCTGGCATTTTGAATTTCCCTGCAGCGGCGAGTCAATCTCCCCACCCCTTGGCAGCAGCTTATATTTAGCCTTTGTAAGCGGTAGATGTGCAGTCTGTCTGCAGAGTTCGAAAGTCAGTAGCTCTGCGAACAAGAAAGAAGATGCCAGAGACCAAGAAGAGAAGATGTTATGGACGACGTAGAAAGTGTTCAATCCTAGAAGACTGAAGATGTCAAGCTCAAGCGGAGAAGACTGCTGGAGGCAATCCACAGGAGAAGCAGCAGGGGGAAGGCGGTAAGCTATCACGGTTACCCTTGCTGTTGATGAAAGATGCCATTTGGGCACCATTCTCACATGCTGTGTCTTTCTTTCCCTACATTTGGGCACGAGGCCTGTGGGCATATTTTAGTGCATTAGGACTATGGCACAATTGGTCAATCACAAAGCTCAGGGCCCTTTTAGTTATATAGTTTGTACCCCCCCCCCCCCCCATTACATCTAGGCATAGAGCCTAGTCTGGCACTCATTGGGCATGCATTGTTTAAGCTCAGAGCCTGTGAGTATGCATTGTTCAGGCTCAGAGTTTGATGGTATACTTTAGTCAGGCTGAGAGGCTGTGGAATATTTATTGGACGCTAGGCCTGTGGACACATAGGGGTTAAGTAACTGTAATCTTACAGGCCACTTCCAGGCATCCTACATTCTTTTTTGTCCACGGTTCCCACCAAAAATCCCAGGGGGACAGTGTAAAACACTCCCTATATTTCCTGTGTCCTTCATTCCTGTACCCTGCAGTCAGGCCCCCTTTAAACAACATTCTGCTGTTTAAAGGGGGTCTGACTGCAGTTTCTGCATCTTTTAAGTGGAAATTAGCTTGATTTACAGACCCCACAGTATGGTAAACCATGTTTTATGATCACTTGTATCCAAAAGTATCCCAAGGTCAATATACATGTCTATGACCACATGACAAGTGTACCTTTGAATTGTTGTAGAGATGTGCAAACCATTTGTATTTCATTTTATGCCAATATTAGAGAATTGAAACAGTTTTTATCATGTTGAGTTTTTCAATGTGGTGAACAGGTACAAAACATTTGCATTTATTCTATATTTGGTGCTTAGAGCATTAATAACACAATAAAGCAAAACATCTTTAAAGAGCTGGTTTACTAAGATGGTATTAAAATGACATCTACTCAGATAATCAGGATTCATAAAGCGTACATTTGTGACAAGATAAACAAAGGGCATTCCCAAGTTCCTGCAATCACAATGCTGAAACAATATCCCTTCATGTAAAAAATAGAGTTGATCATTTTTTGTTTTAGACTTCAAAGACAAATTGTCAGTTGTTTTAAATATGTATCTTGTGTAATGAGTTTGCAAGATAAACCCAATGTTATAAATCAGTAGTCATCACTCAGGTACTGTTTACAGATCACACTAGGGCTATGGGACAGATCATAAAAATGTAATGAAGCATCCAAAATATATAAATTAACAGGTATTTCTAGTTTTTTTTAATTTAGAAAATTATCATTAAGAAAATGATCAGTTTAGTCTCTGGGTACTACTTCACTCTAAGGGAGTTATTCATTTAGGCACAAACCACAATGATTTCGCCATTATGATAATGTTCCACTGACAAAATGCACATTTTTCAACTTAGCACCATGAATTCTGAAGTGTTTCAGTTGTTTGATTTGTTTTGCAGCAAACGCACTTAAGGTCTGGTACTTGGCAGGACACCAGTGAGAATAATGCAGAGCTTGCGAAAATACTGTCCAAAAATTCTTGCTCACACCTATAGCAAGTTACTATTTGCAGTGCATTGACACAGCATGGCTCTATTGCCCCCTGTGACTCCTGTTAGTAAGAGTATTTCAACTTGTTAAAATTTTACGGAACACTTAAAACTTTATATTAACCATTATTTTTAGGCCACCGCATGAGGTCTACAGCACCGTACACAGGGAAAACAACAAGACAGTACATGTTATAACAGAGGTAAACAAATAACAAAACAACTCTCAACACAGCTACTGGGGTGCAAGGGGTAAATTCAGCGCTGGCTGACACCTGTGCCCATTAGTGTGGACGTAACTAACAGGTTTAGAGTCACTGAAAGAGATTCAAAGACAATGGAGGAGTGGAGCCAATGGGCAGAGAGCCCAAGGAAGAGGTGTGACGTGTAGCTGGTGAGCAATAGTTATAGGTAATGAACAGGAGGGAAGATGGCCCTAATCATTACAGCTTACAATCTAAAGGGAAGAGATAGACAAGTGGTTGACACATATGGAAGACAACACATTTTAGTATTGTATTCCTTTTACATACACACATTTATAAGAAAAATATCTAACTTGTTTAAAGAAACAACAATATATGATTGGGGAACTTAAGAAAACTTAACAAAAAACATACAAAATTATTTTTAGATCCATATTAAAACTAATTTTGATTGTCATGTAACTCATCACCTGCCATTATTTTTCAATGAATATGATGCAACAATAAAGTTTCTATGGTTTTGAATTATTCTCCAATATCGCTATATTTACAGGTTCATTATTGGAATCCTTAATATAAACAATTACCGAACAGCAAATATAAATAATAAAACACATTTTTATAATTAATATTTGTTTTTATTATGAGAATATACATATTGAGCATGATTCAGAATTCACGCAAAATGAATGCACGTTCCATAGCAACAACCGACCACAACTATGATATAACAAAGCAAAATATAAGAACAATAGTATTACACCACAAGATGGTGCCAGTGGGTGTGGCAAATCCTATGATGACACAGATTGCATCAGGCAGACCAGAATATAGGCTTTATTAAAACAGCACAACACCATAAGATGTTCACAAGGTACAAGGTAAATGGTAGTGTGTACCCTCCAGCAGCCGCTTGCAGTCAGCATTTCAAAGTCTTATCCTCTTGCAGTAACACGTTTACTGTTTTGCTAGACAGTTTCTATGTCGCCCAGCCTGGGATACTGGCTCACACAGACCCTGTCGTGGTAGGGTCTCCTCTGGTGGCACTACTATGCATGGCCCAGAGTCCTTTGTGCTGGTATTACATACACCAGGATCCTGCAAGATAGAATTAATCTATTGGTATTTTGCTCTACTTATATTCCTGGCTGTTTACACAGGGAGTAGGGTTAAATGTCTCAATCCTGCCCCTTTCAGCAGGGGTCTATCATTGGACACTTAAATTATTTAACTGTTAGACATACGGTCTCTGTTACCTTGTGTGACAAGATGGACCGCCTATGCCACCCTGGCTGCTGTTGCTGGGTATCTGACGCTGCTAGTGTACCCCGTTACTGGTGTACCTGGGCTGGTACCCCTGACCTTGTTCTATGGATCAGGGATGCAGTGGAAGAATCCTCCCTGGCCTATCACACTGGCCAGAGCTGCTGGGTAGCGGGCAGAGCGGTGGTAGTGGAAAAGCTCGGTCCAAATCTCAGAACAACTGGGAACGGATTAGAGTTGGGTCTAATCTGTAGATCACAGGGATAGAGAAGTTTCCAAGCAGATCTTTGATCACTCTGATTGAAGGTACCAGGGAGCAGGTCAGATGAAACCAGAAGAACAATTTTCAATACAAAACAGTGCTTTTTATACAGTTTTTGGGCACAGCCTCATAAGGTAAGCCAGCCCCCTGAGGTCTGAGCTATTTTTAGAATCAGATTGCAATGTGTTTACCCAAACATTGATTTACATGCAATGCAAAGCTAACAATATTTACACTTATCTGTGATATCCTAAAACTTGCTGTGATTTCCTGCATCTTGTTTTAGACACAGAGAAAATCTATCAGCAAGTCTAATTAAACCTTCCTGTGCCTTCAGGTGCTGGACCCTCACACATCAAAAGGACTAATTAACATGAAATTAACATGGGTCCTTTCTTCAGACAGTTGATTGATTGAGGATCAATCCAGAAAGTCTCAACATGTCCACAAATGTTTGGGATAAAGAACCTCAAAAGAAAGAGGAAAGAAAAAAGGGGAGGGAGTAGCAGTCAGCAAATGTATAAACTATAAACTAAATCTCAAGGAAAGGATACAATAATGAAATATGCAACACGATTGAAACTAGAATGGAGACATAGAGTGGGGGATAGAAAAGATGTCTCCCACAAATGACTGGAAAGGGAAGAAATGTAAATAATCGAAGATTTAATGGGTCTAAAAAAGGGCCATTTTTTTAGACCCCCCTTTTTTCTTTCCCCTTTCTTTTGAGGTTGTTTATCCCAAACATATGTGGACATATTGAGACTTTCTGGATTGATCCTCAATCAACTTACATACCATCATTATCAGATTAGAGCTCCAACAGTCATTTTTAGAGACCTGCTCACATTCATATGATCCATCAGTTTATATGGTCCATTGGTCTTGACTGTAATTCTGTTTTATGTTTTGTTCAATTTACAAATTATTAGTTATACATTGATAAACCAACCAGGTCATTTATGGTTATTCGATGTTCAATATCTGTAATTTTCATTTGTTGTTCTAGTATTATTTATCTTATATTTAGTTCTAATCTTTCATCCTGTGAGCGCAGTTGGGACTCTTATTTTCTGTTACTTGTACAAGGAGGGATTCCTTGGTTCCACCGCTGCTGCAGGTATACCACACAGTCTGTTATTGAGCACATTTGTTTATTTGTATATAACCTGTGGAGGCACGTTGCACATCATCTGGAACTTCTAACATAATTACCTCCCAGATTACCTTTGGACCTAGCTAATTAACTGGAGCTGCCAGCTAGCTATCTTAACAGTCACTCAGACATCGTTCTGATTACATTACTAACAACCGAGATCTAAGCCACACCTCATAACAATGGCCATTTGAGAAAAATGGTAATTACCTTAGTTAACACAACTGCCTAGCTCTCCATCCTGTTATGCAAAATGGCTTCTGCTGTCCTGCTATTTTCAAACAATGTGGCAACAGTCTTTATATTTCCAATATATGCAATATTGCAGGTAATAGCAAGGGCAAAATGTACCAAAAAATATGAAACAACAATACACATAACACACTGATGCTCTGGTGTATATATATATATATATATATATATATATATATATAGACTTGACCAAGGATTAAAAATTACTTTAAACTGGGAGAAACGGGTGATGAATAAAAAGTTCTCAGTCTGGTGGGACCCTATTCCGTCACAATACCTCCTAACTGTACCCATTTAGTCAGGCTTTCCCAATCCAGAAAGCTTTGTCCCATGAGCCAGGAAGTTGGGAGGTATCTTCAGTTCAAAACTATTCTGCATTAAAAGGAAGACAAGTGGGGTAATGTGCAGCGTAGTGCTTAAAAAGTGCGAGGCACGCCCCTATCAGCACAACCCTTGTCCCAATTCCCGCTGCTATAAAGTTGACAGTTGGGAGGTATGTTGGAATAATTAGGCTGTATGTTTGATTGTACAGGAGAGGTCAGGGGACAAGCTGTATGTAAAAACTGGAGAGGCAACTAATCAGTAATTGTAACGCTGCCAATACCAGTTCTGTTAAGGAACATAAGAGAGTATAATTTTTTTTATTAAACACATGTTTGACAGTGTGATAACTATAAATTATATATTACCTCTACCGCTTTATTTTTATATAACAAAAAATGTGTTTTAAAAAGAAGTTTTTTTTCTTATTTATTTGTGTTGTAATAGCAGTGGAACTGGAAGCTCAAACTGGGCAGTAAAGCACAAAGGAAACCTTCAAACTAATAGCAAAGTCTTATCTAATTCTCAGGTAGTTCACATTTCAACTAGAAAACAACAAGCATGTGGTCTCACTGTCATAGTGGATACCATCCCCAGGCTAGCCAGCAAAGGGCTATTGCCTATATGCGAAGTGGGCCATAAAGAACAGTATAGTCTACATTCCAGAGCCTAGCCTAGTTAAAAAGCACTGGGACTCTTCCCATGATGCTTCCCACCCTCTGGACCAAAGCTTAACCCCTGGAGTGGCAATATTGCCACCCTAGTAGTTCCAGGATAATGGACCTAAGGCCCCTACAAAGATATTAAGAAAAAAAACCAAACACAGAGTCACAAATTTCCAATAAAGTTTACTTGACTAAAACTTCCGTAAACCCTTGTTTACAATCGTCTTTCTTTTTGCTTGATTGGTTATAATCCAATGGGAAATTCTTTTTTCTGGTTTTGTAATTCAGTAGGAGAAATCGCCCCACAAAAGCTGACACAACTTCTCACTATGAGTGGATGACACTGAATGACTAGCACCTAGAGTGACCAAATGTCCCATAAGCTCCCTGCCAATCATAAATGAATTCCCAGGCTGGCCGCTTGCAATTGGCTTGTGGCTAATGGAAATTGTGGTCAATTTGGGACACAATCATTTAGGGACAAACAATTGTGTCAAATTTTATGGGGAGAGTTTCACACGTTGCATTACAAAAACAGAAACATTTCTCATGAGATTACACAGACAGAAGAATTTTCCATTAGATTATGACAAACAATGAATGAACAAAGACAGGAGATTTTACTTTCTATTACTGTGGTGCATGAGGGATTTTGGTGAATACTGTATTTAATTAAACATACCGTATTTCCCCATGTACAGGACGCTCCATTGTATCTCCTGCAGGGAGAGTGTGCAGCCGCTAGCAGCAAACCACTCAGCACACTTTAGCGAAACGGACCTGCAAATTGCACCCCCCCTCTGGATCCCCCGCTGCCAGTGTATAAGACGCACCCCGTTTTTAGACCCTAAATTTTTAAAAAAAGGTGCGTCTTATACATGGAGAAATACGGTATATTTACTTAAAATATGTGCCCGTGTTTTTTGCTATTGCGGAACTATATATTCCAGAATTTACTGGCAGTGAAAGGGTATGCTGGTGCTTGTGGATCATCAAACAACAGCATGTCTTTCAAGTCAATAAATGTCAGTGCATGCTGAAACATGCAGTTCCACAACAGCTATCAGCAGTTCCACAATAGCTTAGGCAAAAACACACAGTGATTTAGTTCTACTCAAAGCTGCATGCACACCTTTTAGTTTCATGTTCAAATTTGCTGCTCACCAAACCCCAGACTTTTGAGCATGAGGTTAGGCAAGCAGTAACTTCCATCAAATTGGGTGGAACTTCATGCGTGATAAGTGGAATGGTTGACATGAATAGGTGCACTATTTTTGCATGAGTGAAAGGTCCATTTATCATGCCAGATTCAATTGACACCTATATATAACCAGAGCTAAGCAAAACACAGGTCAACTTGATGTTTAAATATATTGTTTTACAAGGCATTTACTATTTTTATTTTATGATAGTTTTCCTTTAAAGTAGTTTTATTTACCCTTAAATAACAGAAAACAGACAACACATTTAGTTTACTACTGCCATTAGTACATCAAGCCTTACCCAAATGAGTATTTACAGTTCTACCAATTACATCCACAACAACTAATTTGCCCCACCTGAATATACTTCATTGATGTCATTATATGGCTAATGTATAATTTCAGCAATAGATTAAGCACTTGCAATGTCTTTAAACATGTGCAAGATCCAAATGGCTGCAATACGTCCCTCTAAGGACCAATTGTAATATGTGCATGTTAGTGTAGATGTAAACAGAATCTCTCAGTAATTGAACGTAATGGTATAGGAGAATTTAAGCAAATAGCAAAGACTGGTCTTAATAATCTATTTTCAGAACTCGAGGTTTCATATAATAAATCTGATATAGGCAAATAAATATTAAATGAACTAAGAAATATTAGCCTAATAGGAAGTATAGCAATTAACCTTCTTAGTTTGAATGCAAGACTTCTATGTGCTACCACAAGGAAATATTAGAGAGTTTTAGAGATGAGCAAAATGCATGTTTTATTTTAGTAATTCATTTTATTTTGGGTGATTAGGGAGTTTCAAAGCAATTTCTAAAAATTAGTCCCCATTTATCAAGCATGTGGCTGGTGTATGTAATGTACTTGAAGGACATTTAAATGTGCTTGTACAAAGCAGGACAAGGAAATGTAAAAAATATTGCATTTCTAGCTCAAACATCATTCATTGGCTTGAAACTAAATGATTTCATGAATGATTTCATGAAAATAGAGTTCTGGACTCAATGCCTATAATTTACTTATAGTATGAAAAACTTGAAGTTTGGACATCTCTAGTAAGCTTTCTGGAATGTCTACATTTGCCTTTTTTATTCAGACAATTGTTTTTTTATTGTATGTCAACCAATCAGCTTAAAATGATTGGTTGATGGGAGTAGTGGGCGGGGCAGGAACACGTGATTCATGCCAGTGCAGCCTGTTCACCATTGTGCGAGTCACATCAAAGATTATGGGATTCAGGTAAATGTTGCTCATTTTTCATTTCTGCACAGATGTTCTCTTGACTTGACATGGATCATGTAGGGACATAGTAAGGTTGAAGAAGAAAAAAAAGAGAAATGACAACTCCAGCTCTGATATAAATGTATTCAGACAATAAAACAGTTTTGTGCCAACATTTTAAAATGAAAGGTAAACTGGTGTAGGAGGGTGTCCTCCTGATGAAGAGTCCATGAAAAGTGCGAAGAGGAGAAGAGGATGTCATTCACCTGACCAGCGAATCAGCGCAGGGAAGTGCTCTCATCTATTATTGCTCCCTGGCATTGGTCAGCCAATCAGTGGCCAGGACGGTGAGTCAATCAGGGTTCAGCTCCGTCCGTTTGAATTTGGCTAATAATCGGAGCCCCGCCCATTTGTGGTTGTCTCTTATAGACCAATTAGGACATTTATAATAGTGCCTTTGCCCTCAATCGTCAGGTCCCCAGTAAAGGTAGTCTTTTGAGGTTCTTCCTCATCACAGGATCCAAGAGTCAGGTCCCCATTAAAAATAGGCTTTTGTCATCTTATATTGTAATTTGTATCTGTTATTATGTATATTAGTTTATTGGAACTGTGGGGATTATAGAATGGGTAGTACAATACACCTAGTTCTAGCAGTTTACGTTGCGCAGCATGGTCACATAGAACGGTGAATATCACTGTTCGGTTTAGTGTTTCTTTTGGTGGGGCCAGTAAATAAGTGAGTAAGATTCTCGGGCTGGATACTTCCCTATCTCGAAAATCTGTATCCCAACTACCAGGCCTATTCCAATATTGAGGTGTCGGCATTAGGAGTAGAGTGTAGGGTCTCTACTTCAAGCCGTCACCTCGGAAACCCTCTTCCTTCTACTCTGTATTACTGCACTCAGATAATTGTTGCGGCTTCTCCCCTAGATCAAAACCGTGTGTGGGGAGCTATGTTGAGGAGACAGTATGGATTGTAGGTGGACCGATCGTGATCAGGTAAGAAATCTGTATACATCTGTCATTTCCCATAAGGCACACACAGTGGCATGTCATCTGTTATTTAACTGTTTCTCTCAGCCCCCACTCATTTGCCAAGAACGTCACTGGCCTATAGACCTCATGCAAATTAGAGTTTGACATGCCTTTGCTACTGGCATTTTAACTAGCGTTTGTGCTTATTTCCAGTCACTATAGGCTTCCCTGGTAAGCGCAAGTGAATAAAAAAAGAAGTGCTTGGAAAAATGCAACTCAATGAGAGTGGGAATGAGGTTGTTAATACTAGCTGCTCTCTTTAGCCCCATACATACAACATACAAGCGTAAACAAAATTAAGCCTTAGGGAGTGTTTGTCAGCAATGTAGAGAGATCTTAACTGAACTATAAGGTTTTTTTTTTTTTTATAAAAAAACAACAAAAAACAAAAACATATGTCAACAAGAGCAAAAATGATTACATGTGCATGTAGTCTTATAGATATAAACTCTAAAACTGAATTTTTCTTGGGTATCAGTTAAAAGACCATTCAGAGGACACATCATTAAAAAAGCCGAGAATGATAAAGAAATCACTTGGCCAGAGATATTTCAAACATTTTCAGCCTTTGTATCACTGTCAGAGTGACAAGTTCATGATGGGGAGCACAGCTAACATAAATAATAGATACATCTGCACATTATCATAAGAAAAAGATAAATAAATCAGATGACAGCAATGCAAAATCTACCTCCTGTCTCCTGACTTTCTATAGGCTTTGGGTTTCTGCAGGTGCTGCCTGCTACATAAAGTATTGCTATCAAAACAGCAAACTGGTATTGTGAATCAGTAGAACCAGCATGTCCAGTGAAGCATGGCAATCACATTAAGGAAAATGAGGACATCTATTGGCTTGTGTAGAAAACATTGAAACGCACAATCACCCTAAGCTACTGCAAATCATGTTCAAAGGGCATTGATGAACAGCTTTGTGCTCGTGGAAACACTTTGCCTTGATAAATGAGAACTGTAGGATGGTGGAATGAGTAATGTGGTGTACAAAGTAAATGCCCAGTGCAACTAAGTTATGTCCATCTTTTTTCAGCTTGAGGCATTTTGAAATCTTTCTCAGCAGTAAACAATATCAGAATGCATACCAAGGAAAACCTTAGCAGCAAATGCAACTTTCCAGGGAAAAGGATACTAGTAATTATGCTCACAGCTTATCAACCTTCTCCATATGTTGCCTCGGGGACTAAATAGGATTGAAAAAAGCTAGCACATACATCTAATGTATTCAATAAAAAGCTCTGAGCTACCAGGATGGCAAAAATATTGACAGATTTAATATTCCTATGACCGTTAATATATTAATGTTTAAACTTATATTGTTTAGCTGAATGACTGCAATCACTTACTCCCAATAATTGGGATAAATTGCAGGCAGTGGCGTCTAGTGTATTATTGATCTTAGAAGTCTGTTATTATTCTAATTTTAAATGGTGACTGTGTGAAATGAGTTCATATGTTGGGTTGCAAAGTGAGGCAATAACTGGTTCTTCTAATACCAAATTATTACTATTATTATTATTATTATTATCATTTCTTTATAAGAGGTCAAAGATTGCATAGCGTCAGCCGAACGTACAAATACAGATATGACATCTAAAACAACTAAGTAAACAAAATCACAAATACTTCTAGCAACTACACATAAGAGTATTACCCTATTATACTAGAATTTTTCTAATATTAGTTTATAAAGGTGCAATGTTTTCAAAATAACCTATGCTATATAACAATGAGCATATAAGAGTGATTTTGTAGATATTGCCAGAGATCTATCAATGCGCAATAAAATTGCCAAAAATCACAATAAATAAATTGATAGTAAATTCCCCTTAAACTCCAATTAATTAAACATCAATTTAATTTGTTTTTCTGATTTATTCTAAAATTATTTTGGGAGGTTTAACTTTGCTGAGCAAAATCTGTTTTTTCCCATTCATTTGTATAGGCAATATATTTCAAAGGTAGCCTAAAGTCTATTGAAATGCATTGTCAATATAAATGAATGGGAAAAGCTCAGTCAATCACAAGCAATGCTTTCATTCTGGCAGCTTTTGATTGGCTGACCACCAGCCCTTTAGACAGCAATGTGTAGATGTCAGAAGCTGGAACTGTTTTAGCATACATGGGGGGGGGGGGTGTCTAAAACAATGGATATTACTTTTGGAGATTTTCAAGGCAATATTTTGAAAATCGCCCCGTAATCAAAGATTTCTGTAATTTTGAGATGTGTGGTGACATTTTTGGAGGTTTTAAAAAAAAAATTAAAATTTTTTTACATGGCAAGTTGCCTTTAGTAGACGAGGCGAAATGCAAATCGCTATGTAAATCACTAACAAATCTCCCCCATTGAGTTTTTGCTCATTTTGTATTGTGCTTTTCAACCCACAGCCACTGTGATATTTTGTTGAAGAAACTCAACGAAAACCAAACATGAAGCCTCTTAAGAAAATTATTTATTGAAATTACGATGTGTGCTTGTCTAAGCAAATTTTGCTGATGTAGCAGGAAAAATTCATAAAGGTCACAATATGAAAAATTACCATTTTTGCTGAAGGCTACAAAGCTAAATGAAAAGTATAAGTAATTATCCATGTTTCTGTCTACTTTTTTCTCCTGCAACATAAGGTACACCAACAAAGAAGTGACCTTGAAATACACTGGGTGCTTGCATAATTTAGTTGTCAATGCTACCTGAAGCTAAAGTACAGTATACAGAACTCAATGAAGTAAACATAGGAAATATTCTAATCTGAAAGTTAACAAACATTTTTAATTTATAACACAATGCAAATAAAAGACTGATGTTATACAATATTATTTAAATACTACATATTAATAATATGGTCATTCCCCTCCTTAGAGCTCTGTAAAAACAGCTGCACGGATCGGTCTCTGTAGAATCTGGGGAGGTGAAGGCCTTAAAAACAATCAGGCTGGTGTGATGCTGCTGAGATTGCAGCTTCTGATTGGTGCTCTTGCTCATACACCCTTTCTGCAGCATAAATGTTACTAAGGTGGTAAAGCAGCTCTAAGAATTTGATTTAACATTATCTTCATGCAATTTGACTTTTAACTCACTGGTAGCACAACAAAGGTGGTACCGGTGGAGTAGACATATCTGTGTGTGAACTCTCCAAAAAATAGCAATTTAATCTGAGCAGGTCACACAAATGTTAATTTAGAAAGTTGAACACACCTTGTCAATGAGCAAGGAGATGTGTTGATTTTAAATCACCGATTTCTCACTGTGAGGGTGACAAAGGGAAATAAAAACACTAAGGGGTAAGTGTATCAACCTGTGGTCTTGCCAAATCACTGAATTTTGGCAGCAGGATTTAAACTGTCATTTTAAAAGGCAAAACCTGGAGTATTGGGTTTTAAAATATATATTTACTAGCAGGGCTGCCTTCAGAAAAAATCGGGCACCCCGTGCCACCCGGGCCCCCCACCCCCATGCGCGCCCCCCCCCCCCCCCCATGAGCAACACATACTTACCTGGGGGCCCGCCGCTGGTCTCCGCTATTCTGTCTTCAGCCTGGCTGTCACCGTGACAGCCAGGCACCAGTATCCGATCGCAGGGGTGGAGGAATCATTCCCCCTGCAATCATGTGATCTGTCACAGACAGAATAGGGGAGACCAGCGGTGGGCCCCAGGTAAGTCTGTGCTGAGCTGTTGTACCAGGCCCCCTGGTGAGCCCGGGCCCGGTACAACAGTACCTCCCGTCCACCCTGATGCCGGCCCTGTTTACTAGCCTCAAAACTCCTTTTTTTCTCTGGCAATAGTTTTATTTTTGCAGTTTAATAAACCGAGCCTTTGCTTTAAAGAAAGCAAACTTATTCAGAAGATTACAATATATTGCGCCTGATTCATTAAAGAAAGTAAAGCAAATAAAATGAGTAACTTTGCACCTTTGGAAAACCATGTTGCATGGAGGGGGAGGTAAATTTAAAATGTGATGGCAAATTTATAGTTGTGCTAGGGCATGTCCTAGATCAACTTTAAATTTCAGTGTACAAATAAAGCTATCAAGTATTTGTGTGCTAGATAAAAAAACAGCTAGTATTTAACTTAGGTGCAAAAAAATTAACTCGTTTGTACCCCTTGCATTGTAACATGGTTTTGCCAAGGTTCAAAGTTACTCATTTTATTCTTTACTTTCCTGAATGAATCAGGCCCATTGTGTTTAATATAACAATTCAATTCAAAACATAACAGATTTTGTTGTAAAGACGACCACATCCTGTAGCTGTCCCCTGGCACTGGGGAGATGATGGATCATTTTAGCTGTGGTTAAGATGTTCTGTGAAAGGGGGAGAGAGAGCGACTGAGTGAGGGATGGAGAGAGAAGTGTTAAAGGTGTGATTGAGAAGAGAATTTAGAGGATGAGAATAATACACAACTGGAAAGCACAAGACAAAGCAAAAGTAAGTGTGGTGTCAGCATGTTGGTATACCTGCTGCTGCTGCCCATGCCCTGTGGCACTGAAAACCATAGTTATGGCCATTTTCTGATCAACTTTGCTGTCTAAAACAAATTGTTATATGTTGAGTTAAATTGTTGCTTATTATACTAAACCCCAATAGATATAATCTGCTGGCTTTCTGAATAACTGTGTTTAAAACAAAGGGATCTATTTATTAAAGAGTGTAAAGGGTGTAAAGCACTATTGCCTACTAAGATGAGTTTTAGCAAGTGATATGGCTTATTTTCCCCTCACCTTATACATCACAAGAGTTCTCTCCAGCAATAACCCCTCCTCCAGCAGTAAGGTTCACCAGATAAGGTAAGTATGGCGGTGGTACTTAGTGAGCCTCAATATCTGTTCACGCCGTCTCAGAATGACATTAATAGTACTTCTTCAATAAACTATTTTATGCAGCGTGCAGCTTTGTGAATGGTGCCCAGACCCGGCGCTCCCATTAGGCAAGTTTAGGCACTTGCCTAGGGCACCGGGCTCTGGAGGGCGCCTGGAGGGCGCCACAGAACTGGAAATTAATTTTAAAACTGTGCGGCGACCGCTGACCATACCTGTCACGGCCGCCGCACAGCATTCAGATGCATGGGGAGGGGGGGGAAGAGGCTATTGCTCACCACCGCCGCCTCTCTGCTCCGTCTCCTCCCCTCCACTCACTAGTGTCAATGAGTGGAGGGGAGGAGACGGAGCAGAGAGGCGGCGGTGGTGAGACAAGGTAAGAAAAGACGGGGTGAGGGGGGAGGAGGGCGCCGATTTTTGCGGGGGGGGGGGGAAGAGGGCACCGATTTTGCCTAGGGCGCCATGGACCCTAGCACCGGCCCTGATGGTGCCATTGGCCAGCCCCACATCATGTTCCTTTTTGTACAAAAAACAAAAAACAAATTTTATTTTTTTCGTTTAAACAGTGAAAATTGGAAGCTCAAATCTACTTTCCAGTTCCAAGGATGCGCTGGATCCTCATGCTTGTTCAGAGAAAAAGCTGAATAGTTGCCTTCAGAACAATGAGTAACTCCTGAGTATGGCTTAGTTGCCATGGTGATCAAATAATCATGGAGATAAGACACTGCAATAAGCGGTGATACAAATGACACTTTTTGCCATGACCAATATGGTGATAAATAGAGTTCAAAATAGTTTTAGTGAACCAATTTATTGTTACTGTTCTGAATTATGTTATTATACATATTAAAATATAAAATACATGATAGCAGGTGCTTTACACATGGTCAGCAATAGTATTCAAATTAATTTTATACTGTTTAAAGCTGTTCGCTGCCTTATGAGGTGCTAATTGTTATTTATCAGTGATGCATGAGCAATAGTACACAATAACTACTAAGGCATAAGCAACTGAATTGGACTTTTCGTCTTTCTATATTTAGTCGCAAGTATTACACTTTTCACACGTGAATGCATGAAAAAGAATAAAAATTCTGTGATTCACGTTTTCACGGGTATTGTATTTGCACCCGTGTTCGTGGATACTTGCATTACTCCCTATAGGTTATATCTGCCAACAATATTACAGCAATGTGGAGCATAGTCCTTACTAGGTGGTGGGGAGGGGGTTCTTTACCTTTCCCCAAGATCTTCATATTTATACAGGCATATACTATAAAAATAACATTACATAAGAAATAATAAACCTTCTCTGCCCTGGATCAGTCTACAAATTACACACACCAGAAAAGAGGAGGCAATTCAAGTGGCCTCAGATTTATGGAAAGCTCCACAGCGGTGGCTGGACCTGCGTTAAGAGTTCAGCATTAACAAGTCTACAACAAGGAGTATCAAAGTTGTTGTTTTTCTAACTGATGTAACCACTTCCTACCAAACTGTATATTTGGTTTCTAATTTCATAATGTCAAAGTTCAAGTGTTAAAGATTCTTCCATTTCTTCAATGAGTTGTCTATAGAAAAATATTATATTGTGTAAGCTATAAAAGCTAAGAACAGCTAAGCTGGCCTTATATAACTTTGCTGTATACACAGAGAAATGACTGTCTTGTACCTTTCCCATGCAGTCTTGTAAATTTCCCATGCAGTCTCTTCCCAAAAGTAACAACAAAGACAGATGATTATTTGTTATTAAATATCACATATTTGTTTGTCTACTCATAACACCTCCATTGCACAGCACATATTATGCATGGATACCTGAAAATACTTTTGATTTATTAATACAATTATACTGATTATAAGGAATATTAAATTAAAATTTAATGAATTTGTATTTCATATTAATCCTATTTTTAAAGTTTATATAAATAAAAGGTCCACCTTTATATAACAAGTCCTCAGTATGTATTATTGATTTAATAAATGAGGGTAATATAAGGAAGTTAGAAAACTAATGGCATCTGATGATGTAATCTACCCTATGACTTGTCAAAGTCTCATATGAACTGTTTTATATATTCACTTACTGTAAATACTATTTATCTATATTAACTTGGAGTTATGTTTATTTTTTTTACTGGTACAATGAAATTATTCTGCAGTCTTATAATATGTATCCTTCTACATTGTTTATGCATAAAAGTATTAAAGTAGTATATAAGAGAGTTTTATGTTATTTTTTTCACTACATCAGTGGTTTGATACACTGATTAGTTGTGACAAACCCTAGGAGGCTAATTAACTATATCACATATGGGACTTTCCTATTTTAAGAATCAGTTCTATTTTCAGAATACTAGAAATGATATAAAGTCACTGACTAGTTATGTGCCCACAATTCAAGTGCTACAAAATTACCATTCAGTGTCTGTTTAAACCATTTTGGCAGATATAGCTAATATACCTTTTAATATATGTAAAATATTTCAGAGTTGGCACATTAAATGATGCATGTTCTACCTGTAATTTTATTCTAGCATTCAGTTTAACACGCAATGTTTAAGCACAATATAAATTTTTATTACTACTGCTGTTGATCTATATGACACTACAGCTCTGCAGTGTCGGACAATGGGGAAACAGAGCATACATAAAACAGTGAAATAAAAGGTGAACCAATTAATAAAGACGTGAAACAATGGGATGGGGTGGCCCTGTATAGAAGGGAGACACTTTCCATGATTTTCTGGTCATATATTTTATGCATTTTTTATTGTTATGGAGTTGTACTATATTTGTGACTTGGCTAAATTCCATAATCATGTATATTTGTTTTCATTTAGGCTACATAAAATACTAGGCTCCTGGAAATAAATCCACATGAGGAACATAATAAATAGGATATAATTAAATCAGAGGCTTATATGTGCAGAATCGTTGTTGTAAAATAGCTCTTAGTCCTTTATATTCATTTTCTTTTCAGAAAACAGAAACTATTTTGTGAGCCACTTTATATAAAGTCAGAAAGTTGGTGTCATTCCATTGGAAAATTGGAGTCCACTTTCACGGTAACTAGATCTGAGAATTTCTAGGTCTGTCCTCTATTACGTTTGCTACGGTCTAGTGCATGTAAGTCCAGGGAAAGAATGATCTTGAGGATACTGACAAGTGCATTGTGTGGTGTCTAAAAGAAAGAGTATTTCAGAGCTCAGAATAGCAGAACTATAACATGTCTTTTATAATCATGCTGCACACTATGGTAAACTGTAATGCAATAATCCACAGACTTTTGATAGTATTACAATTGATATATGTACTAATCTTCTATTCACAACTCAAGTATGACAGAAACACAATCACCCTTGCAACCTTTATTTGGGCATAATTCAATATACGTGTTTGATACTTTTAGTAAGCTATAAAATAAAAAGTTGTTCTCAATTGTAAAACATTTTTAGATATATTTCTTATATTCTTATTATGTCCAATGGTGCTAGTAGTGGTATGTTTAACAAGACATGGTTCATTTAAGGCACATCCGAGACATAAGTTTAATGCATCAAAATGGTGAAAAAAACAGAACAGCAACCTTATGGATCATACATATATCATTCACTATGCAAAAATAGAAAATAATTACAGGTAAAAATGTCATCTTAAAATTGGAGTTTTGCTATAGTGTCAAAATAAATCCAAGGAAAAGGAAATGGGTTAACTGATCACTACTTTCAGATGCCAAATATACGAATAGTTGAATCCTCTGCTAATCTGAGCAATACAATGGTTCAATACAATAGCTTCACTGTGCATACTGTTCCCCATGCTCACATGATCAGAGCTGGGGCTAGTCTTCAGCAAGAAGGGCGCTCTGAAGAGCAGGATGGGGTCTCTTGTCCCCAGGACTTAACTATGTGGTAGTAGAATTATATCCTTGTTGGGTATTCATGGAACAAACAGTGTATATAATGCAAGACAGCCAGTATAAAGAAATATGTAAATGGTAGACTCGCAGATAGCATTCAAGTGCCCAATATCTGGAGGCATGGTGCAGACTAGCAAGCAAGATTTCCTGCCAGGAATCCATGTAGATAACAGATAATGGTCAGTATCCATATACAGGGTCAGGGCAGATGACAGACAGACAGAATCTTCAGTATCCAGGCACAGGGTCAGGGCAGGTGGCAGACAGATTGAATCAGTGTGGAGGCCCTGAGACAGGGTAGGTCTCAGACAGATAGAGTGGTCAGTATCCAGGCACAGGGTCAGGGCAGGTGGTAGACAGATTGAATCAGTGTGGAGACACTGAGACAGGGCAGGTCTCAGACAGATAGTGGGGTCATGATCCAGGCACAGGGTCAGCAACAAAGATCAGACAGCAGATCAGGAACACAGAATACCAAACCTAAAAACGACACCATGTTAAAGTCTTTCACAGCAACACAGTTAAGATTTTAAGTTATTGCTTATTAAGTACAGCTTGAAGTACAGCTTGTAGTAATATTGATCTATAGTTCTATAGATCATAAATGTATAAATGTAAAAAATTAATCTTGAACATAAGGAATAAAATAAATAGATAACATATTTTGAAAGAAATATTTTGTTTAGCAGAGCAAACTATATTAATAGCATCAGTTGGTTTTTATTTATATTTTTTAATAAATTCTATTTGTAACCATATTACCCTCATACATAAAAAACATAGATTGCTTGGCTTTTACCAAGGAAATGTAGTGTAACCGAAAAGCTCTTTATAGATATGAAATGCATTTCCTAGAGTAGAAAAGAGCAGCGGACATAGAAGAGAAATTGGATGAATTTGTAATCTTTAGGTACAACCTTTCTGTGTATTTGAGTTGACTCATTTGGTCTTTCAAGGCAAGCTCAAAGAAAATAAATGACTTCAACATTGTCCTTTTCTGTTACATGTGAAGTCATTTTTTTTAACCTAATTTCTAATTATAAAGGCTGTCACAAATGTAAGAAGAATTCTACTTTTTTGTTGGAAGCAAACTTTTAAGGCGTTTGCTAAAAAAGGGTGACTGGCTTTGTTTCTTGGGAAAAAAAAAACTATATTACTTTGAATGGATAAATGTAAGAATAATTTAAGAACTGCAAAAATATTCACTTTGTTTTTCTATTTGTACAAATGTGTCTTAGTGCATCAAGTGTATTTCAAGTGTAACCCCAACTTCCCGATCCCTGGTCAAAGGAAAATCAGTTTGGGCCTAGTTTTGTGGGTTTGAGAATCCACCAGAAAATATGCAGAGTGGAAATAAATAAATCAACACCTCAAAGTACAACTTACTACTATATTAGGACCACCCCATAACATTCCACAATTACTGGTGGTGTGGGTAATGGAAGATTCTATCAGTGTCAAAGATAAAGTAGTCTCTGGATGTTTGCCAGGAGTCTTTTTTGCAATGGCAGTACAGGAGAACAGAGTGACTGGACCCCAGGAGAGAGAGGTTGCCAACAGGGCCCTTTGTGTCCTGAGTGCAGAGAGGGTGTCCTGTTCTCCAGAACATCTGTCCCAGTACAGATTCAACAGTCAGCAAACGTGACAGTGGAAAGGCCTTGAGTTCCAAGACATCATCCAGAGTACCAGCATTTGATGCCTCAGTGGTCTGCAGGACTGACATACATCCTTTAATTGTGTGAGCGACACTGCAAATAATTCTATGGCACGCTGAGTAATCAGTGACTGGCCATCTGAAATATGAGTCTGCTCTTATACTACTACTATAGGTGAGGGAACAACCACTTCAATCATCTTGACACCATGGTAGTCAAATATTGCTCTGATTGTGCCAGTTTATTCTGTTTAGAATATCTTTGCACAGACAGTACCATATGTTTCATCCGAGAGGCTGTTGTTTAGTTGTACCACAGGGACAGTGTACTCTCATCACTAATGACCACAAACAACATTTAGGGGGTGGCACTGCATTAGAGAACAAGGTAAGAACTCACTTACACACATCTTTTCATTTCATAGCTTTCTGGATGTAGGAACTACATAAATAACTGGAGTTTTCATACATAACTCCTGGTCCTGGGAGGAGGTGCAAGTATGAACTACCTGGGCCTTAGTGTATCTTGGGGGCCCTCTTATAGCAGCTATGGGCCCCATCCTCAGCCCTCTCTGAGCTGGGGTATGGGGCAGGGGGCTAGGGTGGAGTGACTGCACAGACTATTAGTTTTTTCTTGGCCCATGTATGCATGCCCTTCCTAAGCTGTGCGCATAGTTCTGGCTTTTGTCGCGGTTACATACTTAGCCTGTGGGGTGCAAGAAAAAGTTTCTGCCGGTAGCCCTGTGCATAACTAATTATCTTTACCATGTTCTCTTTCACTCCTCTGCATCAGATTACCTTGTTAAGAGGGTGATGCTTCTCTAAGTAAGCAAATGGAGTTTTGTGATAGCTTTTCTGTCTAGAAATGCTCTGTGTGGATTGGGGGATTCATACACGGGAGCAGGGACAGTGATGCATGGTGACTGCATTCTTAGCTTTTTGACCAGCTTAACACTGAGCAATATATTTTATTTCTAAGGTTCATATCTGAAAATGGCATTTTTGGGGTATTCTTGTCCTTTAAAGTGAGCTTCTGCACTTTGGTTTGTATTTTATATAGCCAGTCACACAGGTGTAGCATACATTTAATGAATTAGAGTGTATGGACAACACCTACTTGTTTCTTTGTAAATACAATTTTTTATACTCAGCTGCGGTGCTATCGACCGGCGTTAACCCCTTGATGTATAGGGCTTTTTGTCCTTTCATAAAATATATTCCCAAGTGTCTAACTTGCATTAAATTAATGACAGCACGTTGCTTGTTGCTTGCTACGACCTATTATATACTTTCCCTTTGTAAGTAACTTCACTGTTTACAAAGTTGCAACATTACAATGCAAGCATTTTTTAAGATCGAAGAAAACATTTTGTACGTAATCTGTTCCAGTTCTGCAGCAGGAAAAAGACTTAAATAATTGATAACACTAAAAATATAAATTGAACAAAATACATGGTCTACATCAAAACGGCAGATATTCCTTAGTGAATGAAATGAAGCACCTTTTTGTTATGTATCTGAAATTCTTTCTTTAGAATAAGCTGTATTTTTCACACTGGCTGCAAGGCTTTATTTTTATTGTATCATATTTTTAAAAATGTACAGAAATGGAAATATGTATAACAGATTTGTGCTAAATAAAAGTACTGAAACACCAACCCTATTTTGCTGAAGAAGGAACTCCATAGTGTATTGTTCTTTAATGTGGTAATAAAAAGGGGAAAAATAAAATATCTGTACAGTTGTAAATCGCATCCCATTCCTGCATTTGTGCACATTTTCCAAAGATATATCCAAATAAAAATTGCTGATTCTGTTGAGAACTGCTTAGTCTTTTACAAGTTGATTGATGCTATCTATAGTTGTCTCATTTGATTGCTGATTGCATCAAATCCATTGTTTGATTGTGATTGTTGCTTTTTTATATATAGATTGAGTGTTAAGTGCATAAAAAAGCAGCAGAAGGAAAAATGCAAGTTTTATAATGGACATCACAGGTAATTTACTAACTGATATGTGGTACACCTACTTTTACACAATTATGTATATTTATTATCCTTAAGCATAACAAGGTCCATGCCCAAATTACGAATCTGGGAAGTCCGGGGGGCAAGACTCAACTCAGTAGCCTATTAGGAACATTTTAAAGGAAAAAAAAATGCAGGTGGCCCAGTGACCCATCCCAAGGTAGCCCAGTATGGGATCGGCCCGAAATGCCACACTGTACCCCAGCCCAGCTTGCCCCTGACTGTGAAGTTAGATCAAAGGAATTGGAAAGGCCCTGCCTGGTATTGTTGAGGCTGGAAAGAACAATGCAGAGTGACATTTTCAATCCATAAGAGTGTCAACTCTGGGGTTAAATTATAGGATGTGTCTGTGATTCCTTCCACCACGAATCAAGATGTGCCCAAACTCATTTCTTTAATCATCTTAATAATCTTAATTTCTTTAATCATGCACAAGTGAGTTAATCTATTTTCCTGGGTCAGTAATTATTGTTTCTACAGACATAAATCCTGAAATCATGACCTGTTAGTAACTCTTGATGACTGGGTTTGAGCACCTCTGCTTTAGGCAATGCGATTTTGAGCACCACGTTGCTCCTGAATGTGGATTTAAGGAGGGAAAGGTGCACAAGTATACTTTGGTCCATGATGCAGTAGTGGACCATTTGTTGGAGAGTGGGAGAGTACAAACCTGACTGGAAACAGCACAGCATAGTGCATGGCCACATCAAGGAGGAGATGGGAAAATGTTTCCAGGACCGGAATATCCTTAAGAATAAAATCCTTTAATATAGCGCCTCAGATTCCGCAGCACTGTACAGAGAACTCATTCACATCAGTCCCTGCCCCATTGGAGCTTACAGTCTAAATTTCCTAATATACACACAGACAGACAGAGAGAGAGAGAGAGAGAGAGACTATGGTCAATTTTGATAGCAGCCGATTAACCTACCTGTATGTTTTTGGAGTGTGGGAGGAATCCGGTGCCCCAGAGGAAATCCACGCAAATACAGTGAGAACATACAAACTCCTCACAGATAAGGCTATGGACGGGAATTGTACTCATGATCCCAGCAGTGTGAGGCAGAAGTGCTAACCACTAAGCCACCATGCTGCCCAAGACCAAGATCAAGAAGCCACACCAAGGCCCAGTACAATGTGCTGCACTAAATGTTTCCAGGCTGAGGGGTCCTGACAATGCTGGCACATGCTTGGGACACTCTGTGCACCTCCGAGACCTACATCAGCCCGAGGCTTTGTGGAGCAATATTGTGTTTTGTCTTGATCTGCATTGTCTTCTGTTGCTGCGGATATGTTTCATGTACCATTTACCTGCTGTTGCTGTGAATATGTTTTCTGTACCATTTACCTGCAGAAACAATACCTCTTGGTTGGGGCAGCAGATTGCTTTATTCCTGTTTAGTTCCCTCTGCAAGTTTAAACAGTTCTTGATGAAGCTTCCAAACTGCTCACTTAGTGTCCTGGTGCCCCTTGACAATGGGTGCAGGCTGTCAGTTTTGTATAAGTCCTTATCTTGCCAGAAGGCATGACTATGGTCTACCGATCCAAATCTCTCCTTATAACACCACTTCTTTAGCCACTTATTGAAATTTCTGATGCAATGACTTCTGTCCTCAACTCTGCTGAAGAAGTTACAGTGATTGCCACCTGCATTAGAGCAGTCCCTAACTTTCTAAATTCATCTTCTCAGCCATGACTTCAGCATTAGCCAAGTCATTTGTCCCTAGGTGGACAATGACATAAACTGTGGCTCCAGGTAAGCACCTGATTTGTTTCTCTACTTTAGTAGCTTTTCTCAGAAGTATGCCTCTTATATTGGAATCCCCCAAGAGAAGTGTAGTATTTTTTTGGAGATTTCATTTTCCTGTCCCTATAGCTAGTAAAAGTCCCCATATCCTCATGTTATGTATTACCTATATTATTTGTACATTCCATCCCTGCAAGAACAGCATATGAGTTTTTCGATGTCACAGCTTGCAGGATATGTCTGTGTCGCTCTGGAAATTCCTCCTTTCAGAGCTCACAGTAGTCCAGGCAGAATGTCCTCTGGGGGCCTCTCTGAGACAGTGGTGGTCTCAAGGATACAGACATCCCATATACCTCAGCTTGCAGTTAAAATATCTCCTCCCACAAAAATTGTTTACAGATTGGACAGTAGCTGAGTTTCCAGAATGCCTCCCACAAAGCAAAATCATTACTTCCACTGCACTGCACTAGTCCAAATATTGTATCATATGTTTAATGGTAGCGTCAATATTTGTGTACCGATATTTGTGTTTCTGTAGTCTAACTCAGCTGCTTGTGTTTCAAACTCACACAACTACTATAATACACACAAATCA
Organism: Mixophyes fleayi; assembly: GCF_038048845.1. Lineage (NCBI taxonomy): Eukaryota > Metazoa > Chordata > Amphibia > Anura > Limnodynastidae > Mixophyes > Mixophyes fleayi. The sequence goes on from NC_134406.1 coordinate 69,639,615, forward strand.
GGATGTTTTTAATGCATACTTGCTAGAGAGGAGGGGCTTTGATTTAGAGAAATCCAGCAGATCCCAGATTTTGGGCTCCAAGTAGACCCAAAACATAACTCGATCCTTTGAACCAAAATCAGACCTGAAAACAAAACAAAACGTAATTTCCAGAAAAAGATAGATCCAAAACTCGATCAATATCTTCAATATATGTAGCCCCCCCCACCCCCCCTGTAAAAAAATGTTTTTTGTTTTTTTTAAAAAAAAAAACCTTCACATATTATTATTATTACCATTTATTTTTTACAATATAAAATATATATAAATGGTAATAAGCGCTGTACAGAGAACTCACTCACATCAGTCCCTGCCCCATTGGGGCTTACAGTCTAAATTCCCTAATACACACACATACAGGCTGGGGTCAATTTGTTAGCAACCAATTAACCTACCAGTATGTTTTTGAAGTGTCGGAGGATACCAGAGCATCCCGGAGGAAACCCACGCAAACACGGGGAGAACATACAAACTCCTCACAGATAAGGCCATGGTCGGGAATTGAACCCATGACCCCAGTGCTGTAAGGCAGAAGTGCTAACCACTTAATTGGGGGGAATAAGGCCAAAATCATAACTGCAGTGTTTATTTGATATATCAACTGAATACATTGATAAATTTAGCTACTATGGTGTAAAATGCGAAGTCAGAAGGGCTGTTGTATGTTTATTTGGTGGCTCTGCACATCTCGGAGTTAGAAGATAGCAGTGTCACCTCTGGCAGCATCAAAGGCCCCTGCGGTGAGCTATATCCTGACACAAGTTAGTTTTTGGACACCTTAATAAACTTTTTGGAGCCGTTCACAGCTTGACATCCTTACAGACAAAGGCAGCATTTGAAGCCTATACAGGTATATAGAAATATGAACTTCAAAAAAAATGTCTTCGTATTTCATATTTTGGGAAATCTGTGTGCGACTCCATACTGAGTGGCAAAAACCACAACCAGGTTGTGAATTATACTTACTAGCGGTACCCGGGAACAGCTATGATCACATGTTTTTGGGAAAGGTATGTCACATTATTATAATTCCATCATGTTTGGTATTTAAATGTGCAGGAGTTTATGACTGGTTTATTAACGGGAGAGTTATGTCTCTGGAATATATTTGTGAAGAGTTACCAAAGGTCAAAACTAATATTTTTGAGCAAACTATAGTGACACCCAGGGGAAATTCCTGCCACCCTATTAGCATCAACACTGCCCCTGTAAAGGCCATCCCATTTAATTTTGCTTAAAAAACCTGTGTTGTGAAGGGACAAATTGTCAGTTTCTTGGGGATCAATCTAATTGAAGGACTGACCATATTTTCTGCCTACCCCCAGGCATACAGATTATTATACTGAAGGTATGCTCTGTACTTTCTTCCCATTTGTTTTTATAACTGCAAATTTTTATTTGTATGTGAAATCTTTATTTAATTGTTTTTTGTTATCTGTAAGCATTGTATCTTTGGTGTATGAAAACTAACAATTTAATAGTTCTGTCCTTATTGATCTAAATTAATCCATTGCCTGTGTAGAATAGAGAGATTGCTTGGCTGGGTTAACTCTTTAGATACCAGAGTGTGAAGGGTTAACTGTTTAGCTACCAGAGCACTGAGTGTGCACAATTGGGTAATTAACTCATAGGTTTGCTACGGGCCTTATACGTAGCTGGTGGCAGTTTGTGGAGAGGTGTGGAAGCGGATGTCTGTGTTGGGAAAGGGACCAGTAAATCTGTATCATTAGAGAAAGAGGTGAGTGTGAGATTTGGGCTGGAATCCTCTGTGTTCCCTTACAGTAACTTTCCAAGTCATGAGTGCGCAGAGGGCGGTTTGTGACAGATAAAGGAGATCAGGATTGGTTTCCTGACAAAATAGAGGTAATATATTGTATGGCTGTTGGAATATATGATAAGATATTAGATCAGTGAGTAGCCAGAGGGGCCCATCCCTAACACCAAAGTACAGTCGGCAGGTCTTCACATTGCCCCCTTAATACCTGCAGTGTGAGTGTCGCCATTTTAAGTGATGTAAATAATGGTGCTGGCATGTTCTCATGTCGCAATTTATATCACATCTGTCGGATATGTCACCTGTCATTTTTTTGGTAAGTCTTTATTTTCTATATGTCCGGATACTTGGCATCAGCATTTTAGTGTCACTGTAATTGTTGTCATAATACTGTTAATAGGAATATTGACTACCACCGCACCCCACAGTCACTAACATCTTGTCATTCTTAGCTATATAAAAAGGAAGAGCCGCTCAAAGATGATAGAAAAAAGGAAAAACATTTCCTTTCTGCTGCATATATATAACTTTGCACATTTGTAAATGACCCTTTCTGCATCATCATTCTAAATAATAATTGTTCTAAACCTTCTCTGTTCTCCTGAGACATTAAACATTGATTTTCTTTTCTTCAAAAGATAGGGTAAAAGAAGTAATTGGCCTCAAATGCACCTCATCCATCGACTAATAGATTTGGCTTTTCAAACCTTGTCAGTTTGTCATCCACATCTTCCACATTGTCATAATTAAGAACCTTTCTTGTGACAATGGAATTGGTTTTCTTTTCATTTGCAGCATAGTACCAAAGATGTGCCCCATGCATAGGACCCAAATATGAAATATCATTATCACACCTTTTCAAATTAAACAAATGGGTCACAACTGTGTTCTATAATACTTACACACTGAATAAGGGAGAAAAGTTATTACCAACCAACTGGCATAGACATGATCCCTCAATTCAAAAGAGCTGTAAGGAAGACTGTATATGGAAATTGGGGGCATATCTTCAAAGTTGCCTCTCTGCCCTTTGGCAAAGAGCCCAAAAGCAAGCACCTACTGGGGGAAGGTAAGCTAATGCTGTCACTAGCGCACACCAGCATCTAGCGCTTATTTTTCACTCCTTATCTTCTACTGTTGCCCCATGCCATTCATAAAGAAAATAGAAATAGATTCCTGATGAGAAGCAACACAAATTCTTTTTTTAGATCAAATATCATCAGGGCCGGTGCAACTATTAGTAAAACCTAGGGGAGGTCAACAATGTTTAGTGGGCGCCTGAAACACTGAACATAGTGTCACTCATGTAGTGTGCCACACTCCCAGGCTGAGGAACAGAAGATGTTGCCCCGTATCTCCTACTGGCTATAGTAAAAAGTGGATATGGGCAAGAGATGCATTAACCAATGGTGTAGTGCCTAGTTTGCATACAGAGATTCCACCGCCCTGACTGATACAAACATACAGCTTGAGCTGCATGTTATAGCCCTTTTTTCTGCCAACACCCAGGGGCCTCCAGCACACCATTGCTAAAGTATTATAAAGAAGGTTTGGCAGATCACCCGCCAAAGTACTGTGACTGGCTGGTAAACTGGCTAAAATGCTAGCCATGTGAATTATTTAATTTCTTTTAATGACACAATCATCTTGTGTTCTTCACCTCTTTGAACCATGAAGTGTGAGAACATATAATACACAAGAGCTCTTGAAAACAAGTCATCAATCATATTTTTTTTTAGGAATTTGGCAAAGGAATTGAAGTATTTTAATAAAAAATATTTTAAAAGCAATTTTAATTCATTTTACTGTTGTAGGTATAATCGACATGGGTTTCAAGCATCTCTAATCCATTTTACAGGGAAGCCGACGTTTTCTCTAAGGCCCCTACCTGAGCCATTAGTCTTCACAGCTGCAGTGACTGGGAATTCAGAAGAGCAGAGCAAAGGCCTCTCTTGAGCATGCACAGGTGTCACAATTACTAAAGTAATTCTATCGTTTTCAAATAAGCATTGCATAGGCGATTGTATTGTGTTTCCAACGCACAAAGTGATTTATTTTAGCAGATGTAAAAAGTTAACAGTTCAATACAAGATTATAATATAATACATTACAGTACAGCCAATACCAAAAGATACATACATAACGCTGCGCTACCACGGGCACCAGTGAACAGTAGTTCACCCTTGAACACTGTGGTCAGAGTAGACTGAAAACTGGGAGCGCAGCTATGATCATATATACATTCAGTGTTACAGAGAGAACAATGCAGATGACGTGGCTTGCTTCTATAGGTCCAGACTTCGGGTGGGTCCAGGGTAAACAGGTCATAGGCTAGTTCAAACAACCCCCTCAAAGGCTGAGGTCAACATTCCAGATGAATCTCCCGCTCAGAAACCAGTTACAACTAGTCCATTAGCATTTTACAGTCTGATATGAATCTGACAAGATATTGCCTAACATCAATAACTAGAGTATGCAATATGCGATCTCTTCGGCGATGGAACCGGACGGCTGCTGATAAATAGGGGATTAGAATGATATCAGACATGACACATTTCCTATAACCTGAACCTTAAATAACACTGAAGTATGCATATAATCATAATATATAAACTAATAATAAACTAAATACTATCTGCTCATAAATTACTGTGTAACAGAACCAATATGAATATGAATTATATAAATAACTAAATGTTGTAATGCGAGTGTGTACGTGCGTATTTTATCGTGCGATAGCCGTATGCCACGTGTAGCGTGGCATACTGAGTGCAATCGACCAATAAAACAATATTAACCAATATACTTTCGCTCATCCAACTATATGACTTCGACACAGTAAAAAAGCAATAACCCTACAATGCAATGTCAATGCATTAAGGACCTCATAAAATATGCATTATAGCGGAACAGGGGAAGGAAGGGGCATTTAAAAGTATACCAAGTACATTGTGGGTGTTTCATGTAATTAGCGTATCATGAGGTGGAAGAACCAGAACATATGCTTATCATGAGGAGTATCTGTTGCGGGTGCTCAACCCCTGTGTTAAAATAAATACAGACATAATAATAAAAAATCAATGGGCAAGGGCTGGTTTACATTATGGCAGCGGAGTCTACTCTGCGGGTTTCCCTGCTGCAATGTAAACAGCACAGCCTGTAATAGCCAAGTGCTGATAGTAGCTTTTTAGGGGGTCCCCACACTATCCCCCAACCCCAATTTTGCCGTTATCGGTCTAGGTTATAAGCGCAAGTGCTGTTTACTCTTTCTGGGGAATGCTGTTTTTTTAATAAAAAATAAATAAATGTATATTTATTTTGTTCAAATTAAAATTGATGATGACTGACATCTCTAACACATGATGATTTGCTTAAAATGTATTATACACATTAAATATATCTTCACTAAGTAGACGCATCTTAAGATACATACAACTTTGCAGCAGTGGTTAGCACTTCTGCCTCACAGCACTGGGGTCATGAGTTCAATTCCCGATTATGGCCTTATCTGTGTGGAGTTTGTATGTTCTCCCCGTGTTTGCGTGGGTTTCCTCCGGGTGCTCCGGTTTCCTCCCACACTCCAAAAACATTCTGGTAGGTTAATTGGCTGCTAACAAATTGCTCTAGTGTGTGTGTGTTAGGAGATTTAGACTGTAAGCTCCAATGGGGCAGGGACTGATGTGAATGAGTTCTCTGTGCAGCGCTACGGAATTAGTGGCGCTATATAAATAACTGGTGATGATGATGATGAACTTTGAATGCAAAAATAAAGACACAATTTATGTATGCTTTTTTTACTTAAATTATGTCCCACTCTACATCAAGCCCTAAGCGCATTTTAAATGTGAATACAATAAAACCCCTAACAAAAATCAGTTAGTACTAACTAACTATACAGGATGGGTCTGACAGGCACCATCCCGCCCCATCCATCACTTTGGAACTTAAGATTGTGTCTGCTCGTTTAAACTGGATGAAATTTGTTTATTCATACTTGTTGGAATGCTATAAACTTTGATTATAGAGACACGCCCTCAGGCGCGGGCTGGCAGATTTCAGCCCATGGGGCGCACCGTCATTGATGACGTGACCGCATTGCGTGTCATGTGATGCGGCCGCCTGTGCGCTGTAGCGACTGCATTGCGTGTCATGCAATGCAGCCGCCGTTAATAATCAGACAACAGAGCATCCGGGGGCGGCCGGCCGGCCCTAACAGCAGTGAGTCAGAGCAGCCCGGGGAGGGGGGGGGGGGGGGGGGGGGGCGGTGCCCCCCTGCCCTCCGGCCCAGCCCGCCCCTGCACGCCCTTATGGCTGGACTTCAATTTATCTTTGTTGTTTGGGTTAAGAAATAATGAACTCATCCACTTAGTTCTTAAATGTAGCCATGTGGACTGCACGTGTCCCTTTTGGTGTACAATCATCTGACATCTATATTTCCTTGCGAGCTATTCCCTCTCACTGTGAAAACAAGAAGTTGAAAAAATATGGGGCATGAAAGAGGTAAAACAGGTAATTGCTCTTAATTGGATTACGTTCTTTATCAGCTGGTTTGAGCAACTATTGTTCTTCCCTAGACTCTGCAAGACTACTGGGTAACATCTTCACAGCGGAGAAGCCCACATGGGGCTGACCATCCTCTCCACCCATCTCCAGCTCCTAGGCATCTCCCAGCCAATACCAATACAGCTGACTTCAGAATAACCTTACAGGGTGGGATTTTTCCTGTGGGAATTCTGAACTAGTTAACAGAGCCCTGCAAGGGAGAATATGGTTGTTAGTGGATCATCTGCACTTGGTGTTGGAGATCTATCTCCTACCAAATCCATCATGGTTTCACATTGCAATCTTGCATACTCGTTGCATCTTCTATAGGTCATCCTGCATTGGGGAAAACTCTGCTCCAACAGAAACTGCTCATAAGTCTGCCCCCTAGGTGTGCCTACAGCAGTACGGTGTATGGGGTTCAGACACCTACCATGCAGGCAGAGAGCTTGTGGCTAAGCATCCAGGGTTTTCAAGACATGAGGATGGGACTTATATTCTCTATTACCTACCGGACATTTTACATGGGGAGTCTATGAGAGCTGCTACTTGGCTGAAAGTTTTAATGCAAGTTGACTGGGCTTTCAACTCAGTTGGGAGATTATAATACCTGTAGGCTTTTCAGTTTGACCGTGTAGCATTATGTAGGCCACAGATTTTATGCTGTACATCAGAGGAATCAACAGCAGAGTCAGGAGTTCACAGCTACCACTGAAAACAGCACACTATGCATCTGGATAGGAGATTTTTTTACAGTTTAACCACACAAGCTGTTATGATAACTTAGCCAAAACTGCGTACTTAAAAATCTAGATAATTACTTTTTGGGGACGCTTGACCCTATGGATACTCTGTTTGCGGATTGGCAAAGAACAAGTCTAATAAGTAACACATAGCTTGTGCTGGATTATTAACTCTGGAATGCTGTTTAGCTCATTTTGATGTTGATGATTCTCTTGGTGATATTTTTATTCTCTTGGTGATTATATAGATGTTTCTGTATCCTGTAAATAAAGATACTATTGTATCTTCCATCTCTCCTTGCCTGTGTGATCCAAAGAACCCTAATGTGCCAGAGGATACCTTGTGAGTCCAGACTCTAACCCCTGGTATCCTGACACTGACCCTTTTTGTTTGAGTAGTCAATTAATGCCCAAGCATTAACTTCCATATTAATCTCATTGCCATAACTTTAATCTTTACAGTCATTAAAAACATTATCTAATTTTCAATGCATGATAACATTCTAGCCCTTAGTATTACAGTTTCTTTCAACAACTATATAAAGGGTGCTTTCCCATACTTATAATTATATTTTATTTATAAGGTGCCACAAGGCTCCCTTGGCGTCATAGATAGGAGGTTACAGCACACAGCAAAATTACTTAAGAACAATGGGTATGAATAAGCAGAAAAATAAATGCATGGATACAATTAACAGAACAAATCACACGGCATACAAGAACAATAGAGCACCCCGCCCGTGAGAGCTTACATCCTAATGGGAGGGGATAAGGAGAGACAAAAAGATATTGAGGAAATGGTGTATAGAGGCATTGGTAATGCAGTAGAATAATAGTATTGTTAAGAGTGAGAGTGAAGCATGGAAATAAGTAAAAACAAAGATATAATTACCAAGTAACAATGTCCAGGACAATGAAATAAGACGTGGAGGGGCCGGCTGCAGTAATTGAAGCTTGTTAATGGCAGATATCAGAATTTGTCCCCTTTGTATTCAACTGTGTCTTTTAACTGTGCATTTCCAGACACTTTTTGATAGATTCTACGGCTCCGCAATATGGCACATAACAATAAAAGATGTGCAACATATATCGAGTGTTCTATGGGTGTCATAGCAGTAAGCACTAATTATAAAATATTTAATTTATGTTTAGTTCATCACACATCAGCATAAACTATCACATTCTTAGATGTATTCCTTTATACTGCACAAAAATTTTGACATCAGATTTCAATATCATTATCTATATGGCCAGCAGCCAATACAATTCTGTATAGTAATTAAGGTGAGAATATACTTAATAACAACATCTCAGCCACAAGACACTTCTCGATTCATCTGCCCTTAGCATGCCCTATTATCAGACATTCCAGACATTACTGTTTTGTACAATGTCTTGTTCCAAAAACTTTTGGCAGACAAGCAGCTCAGAGGACCTTGTAATTATCTATTAGGAATGGCAGAATTATGGCACTATATTCATAACAGCAGAGAAGGTTACTGTTTTTCTGGTCAAAAGTTTTAAAGGAATAAAATCCACAGTTGCTAATACAAATGTGCAGGACTTAAGATATTCAACCTAATAATAAAGCCCAAATAATTTAGAAATCAGATTTCAGCATCTGAAAAACAAAGTGTGTCAACTCCGAATAATAAGTAAATGGTTTTGTTATGACTGTAGCTCCCATTCCTATGACAAAATGTTCATGTGTATATATTATATCTTAAATACATAAGAGAAGGCTCAGAATACAGCCCTTTATCAACTTTATGTAAGTTATTATAATTGCTTCTCACTGGACCTTATGAAGCACTATTTTCCTTATAGATAGTCGGCTTTAACAAGAAGAGCCCGCATGCCTTTTGAATATTTTTATTCTCACGGGTGCATTAAAAATAAATGATAAAAATAATACTACTATAGCAATTCGAGATGTTGGCAAACTGGTAATTTGATTTCTTAAATATAAAAACATTATACGTTTCACAATATAAAAACATAATTTTTTTTCACAAACTAGAGCATACAGTTAAATACCTTGCTCAGACTTATCCTTAATGTACTGTAGCTTTATTAAAAATACATTATTTTTATCCACACCAGGGGCGAATGCAGGGTTTAGAAGGGGGGGTTTCCGCCCCCCCCGGAAAAAAAAAAATAGAGCGAGAGAGAGCGCATGCGCAGCAGCTCCATTTCAGCGAGTCTGAATTCTACAGCAGCCGCGACGCTGTCAAGCAGCATCCGCGGCAGTGCTGTATTATACTACAATACAGCACTGCCGCGGGCGCTTCTTTGACAGCGCCGCGGCTGCTTTACAGTATCGTTGGTTCCCGGAGGGGAGGGGTTTCTGGAGAACCAGAAACCCCCCCTGCGTGCGCCACTGCACACCATAACAATCTGAAAACACATAAGTCTATAAGACTGATTTACATACATGTAAATGTTTTGCAATGCAAATAGACTTTGTGGCAGCAAGCAACTATGTCTGGGCAAATGTAATTGCTATTACAGGGCTGTACTTAGCTTTACAGGCCAAGATGGTGGCACCTGTGTGGTGTAAATGGTAGCATTGATAGATAGGAGGATTTGAGTTGTTCACTCCCCTAGGCAAGTGCCAGATTACTCTGCATTAACCCCTGCCTGTCTACCATGTTTTGTTCACTCCATCAGGCAAATGCTAGATCAACAACTGATGTGTTAAAACATACTTGTAAATCATACACTTTACTATTGTATTATCGACTAATATTAAGCTAACTTAACTAAACATCCTAAAAAGCGATATAATGCTAACAGGTTGCAATATTACAGACTGCGACCACTACTTACAATAATTTTCATACAAGAAACAACAGCGAACAGCAATATTGGGTACAGAAATTAATCTTTGTTTCCTATTCATTGTTGATCATATTTTTAACTTTAACAGTGTTTTCAATGACTTTTGAAGCAGACTATGGGACAATATTTGTCCTGATAGTTTTAAACTCTTTTTAAACTCAGCTATTGTGCTATTTTGCTTTAAATAATTGCCTGAGCACTTTGTGTGAAGAATGGTGATCAGTGATCATATTGTTCACAGTTAAGTATCTTTTCCATCCACTGTTTCGCTCTGCAAACTAGAATTTTGATGCTTGATGCGATAGCAGTGTTTGTTCCACTGTCAAACATGGCTGTTCTTCAGGAAGGTCATGAAAAAGCCAAATCGAATACTATAGTTCCTGGCTTGCTGTTATGTGCTCAGTCAGAATTGTACTACATATTATCCCAGGAACATTAAACTGCTATAACTCGCTCACTAAAGAGAATTTGTGTAATCATTATGGCAGCGTACAAACATTTCCTAAAATGTCCTTGAATCCAGCAAAAGCATTACCACAAGCATGCCCACATTAAAATTATAATTATGCTAATTTGATTATCACATGATTGCCTAAATTCCCTTGCAATTTATTTTAAAAATAAAATGAAAAAGTAAAATGAAACATTATCTTTTTCTGAAAAGATTTTAAATGTCATGCCTTGGTAAAAAAAAATAAAAAATAGAATTAGCCATATTTAGTTGAATGTTTGGCTTAGTGATAGAGAAATGTATTTACCCTAAGAAGGTCAAGTCTATCACAAATGTGTTTATGCAAATTTAAACTCAATGGAAATTGTTCTGTTTCCCCAACATTAAGACTGCTGCTAACAGTGAAGCTGACATCAGCATAATTTTGAAGCTCATTCTCCGTTGTAAACAACTAATAAATAGATCTCTATTCAATGAAATTGACTATTGGATAACAGGTGAGAATTTATCTTGCATGAGTTGCTCTCAAGTGCTTTTGGGATGCTCCCAGCAGACTAGTTTCTAAGAAACTTCTAAAGCGTTATTACGTAAGGGAAAATTGCAGTACATATGTACATGATGTGAGCATGCCTGGAGGGGTGGGGGGCGGTTGGATAATTTTGCAGTTAGGGAAGTCGTGTACTCTCCTGGGTTGCAGATCTTGGCAATGTCTATCAGGGGTTGACTCAGGACCCCCTGACTGACTCACAGTAAATGACACACACATTTATTAAATGTCTTGAGAGCTAGAAGGTCAGTAGATAATGAACAAAGGAAAAGGAACTTGCCCTCAAATAAGGTAAAGTGTCTGTAAACATGGTTGCATGTAAACAGGATAATATTTAAATTCTTTGTAGAATATTATCATAACAGTAACACAATCAATTGTGGCTTTCAATAATGACACAGTAGAAGAATTAGCAATAACATTAATGACAATGGTATAAAAAACAGGTAATAATGATACCTAGGGTCCACCGTATCACAATGTGAGCAGTAGATGCAGCATATTAAATATCTCACTCTTAACATGTAACCAATCGAACATGTGGGTGGACTGAATGCGGCCAGTATTCACATTTAGATCCACAGACACACACCTAAAATGGCTAATGTCGACACCATAAAATGGAAAAACGCCTCTATCTCTCTCTTGAAGACTATGGGAGTAATAGTGCTATCAATGACAAGAGCTATTACAATGAATAAGAAGTAAGGAGTAATAGTCCGAACAATAGTTATGGACACAAATAAATGATTCTGGGCTTCCTCTGGACACTTGGACAGGATTAGGACCTTTCATCTGGTTTTGACTATCTCTGGCCTTCTGGATTAGACCTGGGATCCCTCTGGAACTCTGGCAGCTTACTCTATATTTCTGGAAGCTTGCCCTCTGAGACTGGCAAATTCCCCAGTGGAAATGGCAGTTCTTACTCTGAAACTGTCAGCACCCTTTGTGATTCTAGCAGCCCTCTCTAGTAAATTTGCAGTTCTTCCAGTAATTGGGTTGCCCTCTCTAACTGCATCTTTCTGCAGCTTCTCTCTTCACAAAACTAACTCTTCCAGTGGTTTCTGTGCTCACTGTTGGCCTTAGTGGACTTTAGTATCAAGCACTTGAAGCATTGGAGTGCCCCCCCCCCAAATTTTGCACAGTTTCCTTGATAAAGAAACGGCCCTCTTTTGCCAAACAGCCAGAATTAGTACTTTAATAAGCTTGTATAAGAAATACACATAAATAAACAGTATATATTACAATGGCAAAGAAAAAAAAAAAGGCAAGGTTCATTTTCTTGTGTGATCTAATTAATTGGTTTTCCAAAACTATTGTATGTTTTTAACTAAACCTTCGATTTAAAGGGATGGGTTCATCCCACAGTTACTGTAAATAAGCTTTTTTCATTTTCTTTGGTCGTGACTCCTGTTATATCTTTAGGGACATAAATGAACACCGTAACAATTGAAAACTCTATAAGAAGATCTTTTTTTTCATTGCAAGAACTCCCCTTCCACATATTGGCTGTAACATCCCAGTGACGGGTTATAGAAGTCATGCAGGCTTCAGGAAAATAGAAAAATACATATCTTCTCTTTACAGTAACATAGTTGCAACTAGAGCTGATGACTACAGAGCAGGAAGACATTATGGTGAGAAAAGGGAAGGGGAGACAGACTGTAAGCACAGCTTTTGACAGACATTCTCCCTTCTTCATGTTAAAAATACTGAACCTCTTTGTTTCAGCATTGTCTAGCTCAAAGAATGTAGAACATATCTAGAAAGCTTGTTTTAAAAATGAACTGTTAGTCTAAAAAGCCAAAACAAAAGCATACAAATACCAAATACCCTTGGAAAATAGCCCTTGACTACTGAGTTTTGCCTTAGATCAGCTTTCCAACATATCAGATTTAATAATCATGTATATTGTGTTTCTAATAACATACTGAACCCTAAGTTAAGTTATCTGTGCTACTTGAACATCTTACTGCATCTGCAGAGAGGTTTTTGAATTAATCTTTACATTTCTAGCCCATTTTTAATTAAGGTAAACAAAGTTTACATCAAAGATTTTTAAATGCATTCTTGGATGTAATCAATGACTCCACTAGAATAATCATGTCCATGGAACAAAATATAATTGTGTTAATAGGTAATGTGATAAATGGTTATAGTGGTAAATGTGGTAATGGGTATAGTGGTAAATGTGGTAATGGGTATAATGTTTATCCCTGTCATTTCTTTCCATGCAGTTTTTTCGATATTTGTGAGAACTTTAGTCAATTACTGATGAACTTATAGACAGATATTGCAAAAGTTCAGCAACCTGTAGAAATGATTTTGAAAATAATACTCAAGATGATTCAATTTTGAGTTATATGTTTTTACTACACTGTCTTTCACCAACATGACTATATTGATGTTATTCAGATGAAAGGGTCGTGTTGACATTAGTTTTTGTTTAAATGTTTGTGCCTAGTAAGTGGTTCTTGAATCAATCCTTGGGGAACTTAAAACAAGTGAGTACTTCAAGATATTGTTGCATGGCCACTAGAGAGTTAATTATATGGAGGCATTTAGATTGATTTCACTGTGTCTCAACATATATAATCTCAATCCTGTTAGACGAACTGTAAGACTATTAAATATCTAGTGGATGCAATGTATTCAGATATTGATTAAATATATGTAGCTATTGTTACATCTCTTGCAGTTGACATATTTTTGCTTATTTATCTTTAAAACGTGTTTCTCTTGTCCTGATTATTGATGTCAATACATGCAATTAATGTAATATTGATAAAAAAGCACCACAGAATACAGCCATTTAACTTGAGCACAGACATCAATGAAAAATATCATGTTAATCAATTTTGGTATGAAATGGCTTGCAAGGTATTTTGTGATCTGAGTGAACTTGAAGGGAAGATTTCCAGTTGTATCAGATTTATCATAGTCACATAAGGTGTGTCAAAGTCAAATAATTGGATGAAGTAAACTAAATTAATTAATATTGTAAACGTACTACTGAGATCCTGCAATAAAATTTTTAGGGTGAGAGTGTTAGGTGTACTCTCAAAGGGTGGAGCTGTCAAAGTCAAATAATTGGATGAAGTAAACCAAATTAATTAATATTGTTTTACTGTGCAATTGCAATTAATACGCTTTGTGTTATTGATGCAATTGTACGGGTTCATTTAAATTTCTTGTGGTAATAATACTTGTGGTGGCCATCTCTTATATTGAACAATGTTTTCCACTCATCCCCAATTCGAATGCAAATCAAACCGTAGGCACCATGAAGATCGAGATTAGTGAAGATTTCGGCTCCTTGGATCCTTTCGACTCGGTAATGAGAGGAATATGGTAGCCGTTCTTGATGGTAATAGCATATAATAAATGCAAGAGGCAAAGTGTTCCATCCTTTTTCTTCTCCAAGAAAAAGCCAGCCCGGACTGGGGAAGGTGAAGGCCATATGAATCCCAGGAGTAAGTAATCTTTAAAATACTTGGCCGTGGCTTGAGACTCTGGTATGGAGAGAGGATAAACATCTTCGCAGAAGGGTTTTCCTAGGAATAAGATCAATAAGATCAAAGTCCCATGCTTGATAAGGTGGCCAAGTCTCAGCTTATCGTTTGTTGAAAACATCCTTAAAACTTGAATATTGCATAGGAAGGGAAGAGGTAGCAGCAGTATACTGGGTATTTAATGTTGATAGGGAGCGCTACGCTCCATGTTCTAATGTATCCCTGGTGGTCTAGTGAGGATTGGAAGTGGGGCACAGTCCGGCTGGCCTCATAGCGCTACTGCGCAAGTACAGACCAGAAGTTTGGGTTTGCGCCTTTTTGCTGTGAGGGGAAATGACATGTATTATAATGGATGCATCTCTATACCTGTTTGGCCGTATTCAGTCAGTGACCTGAGGCTGTAATAGTAAAACGGAGCCTGTCCTCAACATAAGTTTACCATTTGTATATATGTATGTACAGAAAACAGTGTTAAGTACACCAACTGTATAAGTCTGTTATATTGCCTGATTAATGTTACAACTGTGAGTTCCATTTGCTGAAAATTGTATAATGAAACCAACACCTTGGTTAAGATTAAAGTTTGCGTGACTTAACATCCATACCCAACACTGCTGCTGACACCTTTTACAGACACCTGTAAAGGTTGTGATAATAAGCAACACTTGAAGAGGAGTGACTTTATGTAGGGGTGTGACATACAGGAAGGACCCCACGCCAATAGCGGTAAAGAAGACCAATCGAGATGAGAGGAGTGCAGATGGAGAGGCCCAGAATAACAGGAGGTAGTACAAGACAGGATATCTGTTTCAGGTGTAAAGCTCCTACTTGAAGAGTTAAAGGAAAAGATGGATCAAGAATAGTACAACTGGAAATATGACTGCCATCAATGGCAGTAAGAACCACAGGAACTTTCAGAAAAAAGGTTGGAAGCAGTGTTTCCCAAACCCAGTCCTCAGGGATCCCTAACAGTGCAGATTTTCCAGGTCACAAGTGAAATACTTAGTACATCCTGTGGTTCTGTTACAATGTGTCAGCCAGTAATAAATACACCTGTGCTCCAGCAAGGAGATATGAAATACATGCACTGTTAGGGGGCTGTGAGGACTGAGTTTGGGAAACCTTAGTTGGAAGGGACCACTGTTTCACAAGAGTGGAGGAGATAAAATGCCCTGCTGTTCCAGAATCAATAAAAGCTGAAATGATCTACAACCCAGATGAAAAATAGAGGGTTACTGAGAAGTAGTAGAAAGTTGGAGAAACCTATCCCGTCCTCTCCTGAACAGGTAAGGATCTGGTGTTTCACGAACGCTTGGAGCAAGTGGCAAGGAGATGACCAGACAGCACAATAAAGACACAAATTATTCTTCAATCTTCTTTCCCACCCCACAGGAGAGAGTCCAGAATGACCAAGCTGCATAGGTTCTTCATGGGTAACTGGTCTTTGGAAGTGTGGTACTAGCCGAATAGCTGGCCGGCTTTATGTAGTGATTTTTCATGACAACGGATGTGCACCCAATTACACAGAGAGATTAAGTCATCAAGGGAGGAAGAAAGCTCTCGAGAGGCTAATACAACCATATTAAGATCTTACAATCCCTTCCACAAGGCTGCCACCAAAGCCTCAATATGCCACTGTAGTTCTGAAGAAAGAGTACGGAATAGAGTCACATATTGACCCATAGAGCATGACATTTACAGGATGCTGGAAATGGAAGAGGAAGAGGCACAGTCATAGAGTAAGGGGTGTTTCATCCACCATGGAGGCGCATAGCCTAACAAAGCATAGGTTTTCCCCAGGATACCCCTCAAGAAGGTTTGGGCTTTGCTGCTTAAACCTGCAGTCCGCAGTTTTCTGGATGGTTAGCAAGCGAAATTGACAGGAGAAGGAGTTGTTAACTGACAAGGAGAGTCCAGGTTACCAGGATACACTAGGGAAACACAGGTTAACAGGAGCCAAACAATCCAGCAGCTAGCATGTTCACTGGACATGAAGATCTGGCACCACATTGCCAGTCTTAAATAGGCTGGAGGATGAGGGGGAGTAAAATGTAATGAGCCAAGGACCGTATAGGGAAAGCTATAAAAGAATGGGTCTGCACATTGAAAGATTGCGGTGGAGAAGAACCCGATGGAAGAGGCCTGCAGACCGGACCCTAGTAAGTCTGTTTCAGGGTCCGGCGCATAACATCTTCTCGTGAAAGTAAAACTGTGTGCACACAAGTGCAAGCAGCATTAGCTGTGTATTTGTCTAAAGTGATACAACATAGGGGTTCCCTGTCTTAAGTGCCCTCCAAAGCCGTATTCCAATTCTGGAGATACTGTTTCCCTGCCACAAGGAAGCTATGCATGTAGCATTTTGAAAACTGAACTGCTCTAAAAATCTCTTGTGGCATCCTTTCAATGGAATGTATAAGGTTTCTGACAGCATTAGAATCTGTTTAAAAGCACCTATCTAACTCTAGCAGTGGTGGAGCTTGAAAAAAAATTCTGACCGGGGTTCCCTTGGCCAACCTTAGGTAAAGGGAACTGCACTGCACAGCCCTTCTCCTTTCAAGCAACCTGCAATTACACAGGGATCTCCAGTTCCAATTTGTAGAGAATCCTCAATGCACAGTACACACCATTACATGGAGACCCCCCCACTTTGCAAACAGGCCACTGATGTACAAATGCCTTCATTGCAAGGGCATTTTAAGAAATAAGTGGGCCTGTGTACAAGATTAGTGCTTGGGCTCAACACCGCCAAGAACAAACCTAACAGTCTAAGAAAATTAATTATTTTTTATCTGAAAATGTTCTCTGGTCTTTGGCCGGACTGCTAAAGTTTTATACCTTTGTATGCATCGACAGTTTGATACCCCCACCCAGAATGCATGCACCATTTTACACTGCTTGCAGAATAATATTTTTTTTTTATATTTTCATGAACTTACTCCTGGCTCCTGCATTGACAGCTTGTTTATGGTGGGTGAATCCATTGTGTTGTTTCACCTGTCAGGTGACACATCAATTTTGCTGGTCATTATGGCAGGAAGAAAGGAGACATGGCTAACTGAAGAAAAATAATTATCTTACTGAGGCTGTGCCCTGCTGGAGCATATGAAAGGTGGGGAGGGCACAGAGTTGTGGCAGACCTAATGGAGCAGAGACCCTCCTGGGCATGAAAAAAATAATAATTCTGAAAGCAGTGTAAAACTGGATGCTGGGTGGGCAGCACAATGCATCGTCAACTCATTGGTCCATATGCACTGCACACCTTTCACTCATTACAGACATGCTAATGCTTAGAGATCACTTTGCAAAAATACTTCCATATTGAAAAGATCCCTCCCCTTGCACAAAGACCTGCCCCAAATCAATTACTATTTACCTTCTACCTATTTATAGTGAACTTTCAGTCTCATTATGTGGTCTCTCTCTGATCAGTAAGGCACTAGGCATGCCAATCCGATCACACCCGCCAACCAAAATCTAATCAGTCCCAAAACCATATCTTACACTACAATAAAACACACAGCATTGTATGTTCATATACAGTGTCATTAATCACCTATCATAGAACATTTATATTAATAAATAGTTCCCCAGATCATTAATACATAAATGACTAAACCCAGTTGATTGCATCAGTAGCCAATTTATAAATTTACAGCTTACATAAATGACTATATCTATATAGTTTCTAGACAGTTTTCTCACAAGATGACATGAGAATGGAACAGGATCATAATACACTAAGGGCCTGATTCATCCAGGAACGTAAGTCTTGTTGAGTGCCGTATTTTGTCTGAAATTGTTCTGTGCATGCTCAAAATTGGCCTTTATGCCAGTACATGCAATTAATCTGTGAATGACATTCTGACAGCCTATAATTTGAACGATTGAACAAGGGAAGGAAGGGGTGCATGCATGTAGGCAATGTACAGTAAGGGCATGACATGGTGAGCACACATTTGTCCAATTTAAGCTCTGGACATATCTCAGGAACGTGCTTTTTAGCCGTATCACTTGCACCAGCTACAGGGCAAATGTAACTAATCATTGATAATGATAATTGACACATATGCATGCCAGAACATGTGTTTGTAATCAAGAGTAACTGTAAACATGAATTTTATTTACAGTAGGCATTAATATTATCCTGATTAATGTATTTCATGTAAAAAATTTTTTTTAAATAGATTGTTTATTAATGATTATAATATTAACAGGTGTTAATGTATTTAATTTTTTTTCTATGCGTTCTGATGGGACTTTATATTACACATAAGCATTGTGTGTATCCTGCAGTGTGTTATGTCGGTCTGCATACAGCAAGTGCTATGTAGCCAGAGCGTGCTTATACCCAGGGGCGAACGCAGGGGGGTTTAAACCCCTCCCCTCCGCTAACGAAGTGCCCCACATAGCGGCACTGTAATATATAGCAGCCGCGGCGCTGTCAAAGAAGCATTCGCGGGCACTTCTTTGACAGCGCCGCGGCTGCTGTATAGTACAGTGCTGTCGAAACTGAGCAGCTCTCTCACTTTTTTTTTTTTTGGGTGGGGCCCCTGATACCTGTTTTCAAATGGAAATGTTTATTGAGATGCACTTGCACTTAAATACGTGCATGCATGCATGAAATTTCCATCCATTTTTAAAAAACGCAAACTGCAATCACTTTGCGTTCCTTGATGAATCAAGCCCTAAATATTCATCATCAATAAATGTAATACTCTACATACTGATATTTACACCCGGCATACAAAGCAAAAGAATTGATATTTTAAGTTATCAATACATACATACAAACAACACTTACAGATATATACCATCTTGAATAATAAGTGATATCATAGTGTTGCCTATAAACATAGATAGGAAGAGAAATCAAAGTGGTACTGTGTAGTTGTCCATATGTACAGAATAAAAACTTGTGCATATCACATCAAGTGCAAAATTCAAATAAGTAGTACTGTGTATGAGGACAACAGCGCAAAAATATATATTTTGATCTGCACAGTGCAAATCATTTCCCATTTGTTTGTATTCTGTGATTGTAGACAATTGCACAGTACCACGTCTTTTGTTTCATTCCATTGCATCATATTAATTCTCAGTTTTTAATTTTAGTTTGTTGACAACTGATATTTTTAGTTTGTTGACAACTGATGGCACTATAACATTTCTTTTATTCAGTAAGTTGCTTTCCCTTCCATTCTGTCCTGTTCATATTTTCTAGGGCTCTGAAAGAGAAATTATCCCTTTATATACTGTGTTTTTCAACCAGAACCTTCTATGAACCTTTTATTAAAAAAAGCATTTGTGTTGCCCACTTGATATACATATATATGTTATTGCAGCTTGAATGGTGCCTCATATAACTATTTTTTTCTTAAAAGAAATGCCCGGATTGCATGAAACACCTGCTGCACACTCTGCAGGAAATTTTGTACTGAGATGGTAGTGTTTCCTGCCTTTGATATTGCTGGTTACTATTCCTGTATGCGGATTTCATAACCAAAGCTAAGCAAAACATATAATATATTATTTACTGGTATTGTGTTGTTTCATTCTTTTCTTGATCTTTTTTGTTATCCCACATAGAAGACTGTCAATTTAGTGTGAGCATTGGACACTCAGCGTATTATTCAGGAATCAGATGCAGATTTTTATTATTGTTATAAACTATATAAATAATATAAATGTAGAAATGAAAACAAATATTCTATTTTTGAAATATTAATCTTTAGCTAGCATTGAGACATCCATGGGGAGATAGCAGAAAGACATTTGGTTACATAAGGGAAGTGTTTTGGGGAGGAACAACAAGCAGTCCAGCATCATCTACCTCCCTTCTCTCATCTAGATCCCAGCAGCTGCAATCTATACCCCCAACACCTTCATCAATATCCTCACATGTGATGGGAGTTAGTCCTGTATCCAAGTTGCTAAGGCTAGATGACTCCTCCACTAAACATGATTCCTCTGAAGAATTATTCAGCGTTAGTCCCGCTGCTGCTGCTGGGGGTGGTTCTTCAAGCCAGAAGAATACTACTAGTAGTTTATAACAATTGACTGTTAAACAATCCTTTGCTAGAGGAAGAAAGTAAGAAAGCTGTCACCCAGTCGCAAAGTGAATCACAGACGCCATGGGGACTATGCTAGTATTAGATCTGCGTCCAATGTCCACTATTAATGCAGCTGGTTTTAGACAGTTACTTGAGGTCTTTTGTCCCTATTACCAAATTCCATCACGACACCATTTTACTAAAAAAGCTATTCCTCACCCCTACCAGAAAGTTCGTAAAAATTTAATTATTGGGTTACAAAATGCCTTTCTACCCACTGTACACTTAACCACAGATATGTGGACAAGCGGAACTGGGCAAACTAAAGCCCACTGGGTTGGTGATTTGCCTTCACCAGCAGGAACAGCAGCAGCATGTACCCAAGTACGTTACATTTTTCAGAAGTAGGCTACTCTGTGTATCAGTGGCTTCACTAAGAGGCATACAGCTGACAATCTGTTACAAAAAGTAAGGGATGTCATTGCAACATGGCTAATCCTGCTTGGACTCTCTTCAGGATATGTGATTTCTGATAATGCCACCAATATTGTTAGAGCATTACAGCGGGGGGGGGGGGGGGGGAAATTCCATCTCATTTCCTGTTTTGCTCACACAATCAACTCGGTGTTATACAACTTTTAATGACAATGACATGCAGGAGGTGCTTTTTGTGTCCCGAAAAATTTAGGGTAATTTTCGGGATTCTGCAACAGCATGTAGGAGAATGCAGCAGCTGCAAGAATTGAGAGTTTGTGGGGAATGTACTTTAGTCCAGCGAAGTAGTCACCTGTGAAGAGAGTGCAGACACGGTTAGCTTGAGTTAAGGGATTGCCTTAATTATAGTTTTTGAAAAGCAGCTAGAGAAATTGAAGGAGGAAATTAAACTAAACAAATCCGATAACTGTATTGTAATTGTAGATCAAGTACTTAATTCGCTTTGCCAGAGTCAAAGAGCTATCAACATCTTGTAATGACGTCTCCTCCTTCAGTTTCTCTGGCAACTGGTTCTAGGAAAAAACTTAGCTTTCCCAAGACACCCAGTGGTGATGCAGATGAGTGAGTACAACATTTTGACATTTGGTCCGGTCTAAAAGAATTGGCCAAAAATAGTGACAGCGGGGATGAATTCGTATTGTTTGGGTAAGATGTACACAATGATGAGGGTGAATATGATGACAGTGTAGATGACAGGTGCTGAAATCTAGCTAAGAGAAGGGAGCTACCTGATGCTGGTATGCCTGGTAATATTTTGGGTAGAATGGCATCTTGACAATTTTATGTTTTCTACAGTAAATTTTCACCTTTTTTAGAGAGGCTTTTTTTCTTTAAAAAAGGTAGAAGCTTTTTATTTAAATTTTTGTTTCCCTGACTTAAAACCACTATGCACTTGAACATAGGCTTTAGCACATGAGGTAGAGGAATTAGTATTATTGTGACTGAGACTGGAGAATGACAACAACAATGTCACCCCTCCTGTTTCTGTATGAGCTGTGGCACAGTACAATGTCACTGGAGACTATTAAAAACTCTGACAGCCCTATTATTACAATTTCTGTTTCAGCACTGAACCCTGGCAACTCTCCTATTTCTGAGTGAGCTATGGTACAATAAAATGTAACTGCAGATTTAGACCAAGCCAGCCAAGCCTATAATTTCTATTTCAGCAATTACAATTAGCAATGGGGCAATGGAGCTCTTCTCTTTGTGTGTAACCTATATAATGCAGTAAAATTTGCCTGCAAATTCAGAAGATAAGCCTGCTTGTCTTCCTACTCATCAATGACCCTTAGCAATGGAGAACTCCTCTTTGTCTGTTACCTATATAACGCAGTAGAATTTGTCTGCAAATTCAGAAGACAAGCCTGCTTGTCTTACTCTTTATCAATGACTCTTAGCAATGGAGCACTCGTCTATGGGTGTATATTAGACCCTACACTTAGTAGTGCAAATTAAAAAAAAGCCTGCAAGGACTTGTATATTAGTATTTCAGCAATGACCAAATTACCAAAGCAGCTGTTCTATTTTGGTGTATATTAAACCCTACACTTATTAGTGTAAATTAAGAAAAAAAGACTGCAAGGACTGGTATATTAGTATTTCAGCAATGACAAATTCAGCAATGGACCTCTTGTATATAACACCATACACTTTTTGTACACTACGCCTACTCTCTTTCTCAATCTATCCTACCCCTTCTGTATCCCTCTCTCAAATTGCGCTAGATCACCGTGGAGGATGGTATTTATACATTCCAAAACTCATACGAGTCAACTTTATATTTCAGTGTACAAATAAGCTATCAAGTATTTGTGTGCTACATGAAAAAACAGTCAGTATTTAACTTATGTGCAAAACAGAAAACTAGTTTGCACCCCTTGCATTGTAACATGGTTTTGTCCAGACGACTTAAATAAGAAACTTCTTAAGTTAAGATCCTTAATGAATCAGGCCCAAGATGTGTAAATGCAAACATAACAAATAAGTAATGTTTCTGGAGTAATTTGCTGAATACAGTTTGCAAGTCGCTTTGATTACCAGCAGCACCAAGAAGAGTTACAGCCTTACAGACTCCTGACAAGCTTTTAAAATGACAGCTTACTATTGACAGTAGCGAGTATTTATGGGTGGTAATCTTTCAAGCCATGTTTTAAACCCTCCCATGTTTTGCTAAGTGTTTGGTTTCATGCACAATAGGTGAAGAAAGAATTAAACAATTGAATTGCTCCTTAAATTCAATACATGAGGTTAAAAAATGTACGTAATGTCCACAAACCATTACAACGATGTTGAAAATACAGCAATATATGTGTAATTGAATTGCCCTCTAACTGTTCAGTAACTAGGGCTGCTCTCAGTAATAATGCAATATAATGTAGATGCCACTATTCATAAATGATTACAGCTGATACAGACAGATCTGAAGACAGATACATCTGATTTAGCTTATTAATCTCAAATATCTATTTTGATATGCTAATAGGACTAAAAAGTGCTTTAATGTCTGCGGCACTTTTCAGGGTCTCACAAACTGCTATATATAAAATTCTGCAAGAAGAATTATCCTTGTTCTGTTGGCAGGTTCATGGCATGTGAACATGCAAACACTAGCGGGTGAAGACTTCTGTCTAACATTTATGGATAATGATTGCAGAAAAATGATTTGCCTTAGGACTTGCCCCAGGAAGAAGAGGTGGCTGCGATGGCAGAGCTTGTTAAAGCAACAACATAAAAATGAAGAAAGTAACAACAGACATTCACCATCTAAAACATACTGCATAACAAGGAATAATAGGAAGTAAGGTTAAAAGATATGCATAAAAATGACAAAATATAACTTGTGACTTCAAAGACACACTCAGTCCTTTGTGATGCAAGGCACAGCACATCTCTTTTTACTTGTACAGTTTAAATCTATTCCATGTCTCTCTACATGTCTATTTTTAAAGGAGAAAAATAAATTGCAAATGGGTACATAATAGCATGATCTGTTGATAATGGTAACCATTTCAGCACATTTGTCATCTATACAGCATTGTGCTGAGTGGCTACAGAAGTGGTTGAAATGTGTAATCAGCCCTAGTATATTCATTCCTTTTACATTCTGGCAGAGGTAAAATGCATTTTCTATTTTCTAATACCCTTTTTGCACAAATTATAGCTTTTTTGACTTAAAATTACTGTGGTATTTACAGTGTCTGAAAAAGAAGCTTTTTAAACAGAAGCAGCGATAGAGAGAAGTCTATCATTTGCATTTACAGATTGGACTTACAAATTTAAATGGAAAGTGTTTAACTGTTATGACAAATAAAGGCTAAGACAAGGAAATATTACATTCCTTTTAGTATAAATATATATACAGTAGAAGAGAAATATACATTTAAAAATATTCTATGCCTAATTACCTATCAAAATATAAAATAGTTTCTCTTGTTACAGTTTATTTTAATTGCCTGTGCATGTAACCTTTTCACAGTGTGTCAAGGAGGAACCTGTTTTTAATACATTTTTAATGTATCATTTGGCAAAGTGTTTATCAGTTTTTAAATATTGCACCTAATTTATACATTCTAAAGTAACACACAATCTATATATTAGTAGTTAAATACATTTTTAACTATTATTCTAACCCTACTGCCTATCTATGCCTTCTTTTTTCCCCCATCTATCACATAATGGTGAGCAGAAATAGTGAAGCTAGGTGTGTGCCTATAGTGAGCGGCATGAGCTTGTTCTTTAACAATGGGATTTGAGGGGGTGGCAAAATGTAGTAAATCTAAACTTCCAAAATATGCTACTTTCCAAACTGAATTCTTTCTTTTCAGTAATTTTATCTTTAAAGTTGCCCTACCGCTTAGTAAAATGAAATTCTATTTGTGCAAGGCCCTCTTTAATCAGTTTTCTTGAACCTTGCCCTACTTTTCTTGAGCCCCTGCTTTACCCTCATATTTCTATGTGACAGTTTAACTATAATTATACACAGTACGCTTATACAATTGTTTATATTTGTTTTCATAAACAACTTGAGTGATGCCACTTCGTATTATATCGGTTCACTGGCTAAATAATATAGGTCCAATGAAAAGAACATTTGTGTGGTGGTTTTCTGACAAAATAAGTAAAGGTATGTGACACAGCACTGGCTCACTTCCCTGGAATGTTCAAGGAGGGCTGGTAGGCTGGCAAAGTCTAGTACTAGTATGGTGAAACCATGCTTTTTGTCCCCCCGATTTTGCTAGCACCAGCCTAGACTGACAGTACTAGGGTTGGTTAAGCCGTTGGAGGGAAGGGGGGGCGGTTTATGCATTTTTTTTATTTTTTACATTTTTACATTTCTTGCCATTTTTATTTTTTTTATATGTGTTGCGTTTTTATTTGTTTATATCTGTTTATTTATTTCGTCCTTTTGAATGTTAACTTTAGAATCCTGTCAACACTTTACCTATAGACATTTTAACTGTGTCAAAATGAAGAAACTGTAGACATTATAGCTATGTCAACATTATGACTGTCTACATTTTAGTGTAGACATTTTACCTGTCGACTTTTCAACTACATCCCATGCAAAGTTGTTTCATAGTGGATTGCATTGACTTCTCTCAAGGCCTTTAGAGACCAAAGAATGCTGGTGAAAAGATGAGTGTTTTTTGGGGGAGCTGGTGGGGTGTATTAATGTTATGTGAATGCTGGTGTGGATAATAAAGTGTAGTATTAATATTTTGTTGTTGCTTGAAGAAGATTATATATAATATATTATTATATATATTCCAATTCCCTTACTTAATAGCCATTAGTAAGTGTAACGAATACTTATCCTTCCGCGTTCCCCCGTCGCTCTGTCGGACCTGGAAGCCGCACTTCCGGGTTGGCGGTCACATGACCGCTAAAACCTGGGCGGGGAATTCAAACAGGGCTTGCTATAAAAATATCGCTCTGACACTTGGTAAGTGTCAGAGCAACTTACCTGTTTCTGGCTCCTGATCCCTGTTCCTCCTTGTGCCTGCTCCCAGTGTATTTGACCTCTTGTGTACCGACCCGGCTTGCTGACCACTCTGATTGCCTGTGCCCCTGACCCGGATTGTTTGACGTTCCTTCTGCTACTCGCATATCTGCCATACCTGTGTACCGACCTGGCTTGCTGACTACTCTGATTGCCTGTGCTCCTGACCCAGATTGTCTGACGCCTCTACTACCTTCTCGCTGCACCTGCCGCTCCACTACTTCTTGAGGCGAGCCCGAGGACCGCGACCTGCGTCTCCTGGCAGCTAAGCCCATCCCGCCTTGCGGCGGTTCTTGGTGAACACCAGGGAGATCGTTAGACTCCGCACCTCAGGTAAGCCAGTGCTAATCAAGAACAGTCCAGAATCCACTTAATCCGTTACAGTAAGACAGTTGGTTTCTTTCCAATGTCCACTTTATATAGCATGCTGAAACACTTTTACAATACTAGCTGCTTAATTAACATGTCTTAAAGGCAAACCAGCCTGTTTTGGGATTCCACCTAGCTTAGGGGGATGAACTGGAAAATACACATGATCTTTATCCCCATTTGGACAGAGGAAAAGAGAAGTATATATGGGCCCTTTATGGGGCCCTGGTAAAATTTTAAACACGAGTGAAAAGACTTAAATATGAGTAATTTGTTCAGTGTTAATTGTCAATGTTTTAATGAAAAAAGCTATAAACTATAACAGCTACATTGGGACAACATGGAGGGCTGGGATCTTGGAAAGATCACATAACTGGTCAGTATTGATGTGGTGTTTCAATGGAATTGTCATTGGCTTGTAGAAATGTTATTAAATACATAGGGCCTGATTCATTAGTGGATGCATTAGATGCATTCTGAGTGCAACTTATGTAACGTAATATACACACATAAGCGCAAGCAACGCAGAGCCAAATTCATCAAGCAATGGATCTCCAGATACATACTAAGATAAATTCAGTTGCAAGACGCCTACATAACGTAAAAGGTGACATAGCAAACATTTGCATCTGAGCACGGAAACTCCGCTGCGGACAGCATGGACTGAGTGGTATAAATGTTGACTACAGTAGAAATTAAATTGATTAATATAACTTGCCTATGCTGACCATTAGTAAAGGTGTCGTGATGTGTAATGTTGCATGAGTATATGTATGGTGGCTTGGTTAAAATATGTGTAGCGGTAGTGGGAGGGGTATTACTAATTAGCAACATGAGTGGGAGTGTAGAAGTAACTGTAATAACTATGAATGTATGCAGTTGTTGTATGGTGGCATATTGGTTCTATTATGTAGGGATAGAGGACAATCAGGTCGAAAAGAAGAATTTACAAATGCACAATTTGGCCTGTAGCACATCTTCCATGTTGTGATGTTATAAGCCATTTTTGCAGAAATATGACAATCCTTACAGTAAACACAATTATCCTTGTATCAATATTGTAGCATCTATGGGCATGCAACAATTTGAATCTTCCTTTTGTAGTCATTGGTTGGAACTGGACTTTCATAACTTAATGTAGGCTGGGCACACTCATTGGACTTGAGGTCCACCCATATACAAAAATGTGATTTTATTTAGCAGGATGATATATAAACTAACAGACTTTTAGAGCATCCACTAAAATGCACACATAGACACTCATATATACAGAGAAAAGCTATGTGTAGTAATATATGATATAAAGATTTCTGACTGCTTTGGGTAATTTTTGTTTCTGAAGCTATCAAACTAATGATAAAAAATTATTTTGCATTTAACACTTTAAACTGATTGTATTAGTTCCTACAGCAATAACCTTGTAATACAAATAACATTAGTTAGTTTGGATAAATATAATGTAGGGTTGGCAAGGGAATCATAAATAATTGATACTCCTGAAGATATCTAGAAAATTGTAAATCTGTGCTGGGTACAGAAGGGTCAATGTCAACAGTTTAAATGTGATTTAAGTATGGCTCTTTCAATGGTACTACTGAAAAAATGAAATTACTCCTCCTAGGCCCTTCACCATCTTTTGGTGTGCTTTCAAGCTCCTGCAGACCAATTGGTAAACAATAGAGATGCGCAGGCTCGGTTCCCCGAGAACCGAACAACCCAAACTTAGCAGATCCAGTTCGGTACTTTTGCGTGCCCTCGGAATTGAGAAAGAGGCAAAACGTCATCGTTACGTCGTCGGAATTCAGATCTCGCGTGTTTTTGATTTTATAAGTACCGCCATCCGTGGTGATCCAGCGCCATTTCACAGAAGGACAAAGAAGGGGTTGCACCATTCTTGGCAGTCTCTAGTGCAGTTGGGCAGCGTCATAGGTAGAAATGAAAGAGGAGGGGTAACAGTGTTCTTCAAAGTCTCCAGTGACATTCAGGAGAGCTCCATTGCTCCTTTGCCAATTGCCATTGCTGAAATATAAATAATAGGTCTGGCAGGCTCAATCTTCTAAATTTGCAGTCACATTATACTTTGTTATGTAGGTAAAACACAAAGAGGAGAGCTCCATTGCTAATTGTCATTGCTGAAATAGAAATAATAGGGCTGGCAGGCTTGATCTTCTAAATCTGCAGTCACATTTTACTGTGTTATCAAAATGGATTCACAGCAGTACACAAAAGACCAGGAGCACCAAGCAGCTTCTGGCACCAGAGCCGTAACTTAAAATTTTAGCGCCTGGGGCGAGAAACAAAAATTCCACCCCCATAGCCCTCAATTTTAGCCAAATGAACCTAAAATATTCATAAACTGTGCCTCCATTCAGTGTTGCACCCTGGGCAGTTGCCCCTATCGCTCAGCCCTACTTACGGCCCTGGCTGGCACCAGTCATAATGATAGTAATCCCTCTAAGTCATCTGCTAAAGCCTATGTGCTAAATGCATAGTGTTTTTAAGACAGGGAAACAAAAATGTAAAAAAACACCTTTTACCTTGGTCAAGAAAGAAAGACCTGTAATCCAGGCAAAGTTATCTGCAGAAAAAAATAAAATTGTCAACATGCCACTCTACACAAGCAGTGGCAAGGAAAGAATGAGGCCTTCGCCTTTCTCTATGAGTGCTAGTTCTGCAACTGTCACTGAGTATTCTACTTGTAAGGTCAGTCATGACCAAGCAAAACCTTGCCATTCGGACTCCAAAAGTGGTGTCCAAATACTTTCACGAGTAAAAGCCGAGCTGGAAGAAAACAGTAAGGCATTAGAGGAAAATGTATGTTCAGATTCAGAAATGATACAAATCCCTGAGGAGAGTCTATCCACGGGTGCTATGTGTAATTCTGACCTGTCTGATAATGTACCCATAGTGTGCCCCTTTCAGCATTTCTGCAGATGTGTACATGAACAGTCCAAGTGTAGCCAGTGATACACAAATTGAGGATGCCACTTTGGAATTGCAACAGGATGAGGGTGATATTTGTGTAGCTGACGAGGGTGCTAATGAGGATGTTGATAAGGATGATGTTGTTTGTGTCAGTCCTGCACAAGTGGAAGCAGTTCTTGCACGTGATGAGAAGAAGGCCATTGTCACGCCTGGGCATAAGACCAAAAAAATCCACCTCTTATGTGTGGAATCATTTTTACCCAAACCCTGACAACAGTTGTCTAGCCATTTGTAGCATTTGTAAAGCCACAGTCAGTAGAGGTAGGGACCTTAACCATCTAGAAACCTCATCCATGTTACACCATTTGAAGCAAGTTCATGGCAAGCTGTTGGGAAAATTGGAAACTTATGCTAAAAAAATAACAACAAGCAGTCCATCATCAGCTAGGTCCCTTCTCTCAGCTAGATCCCGACACCTGCAATCTACACCCACAACACCGCCCTCATCAATATCCTCAGTAGCAATTGTAGTTAGTCCTGCATCCAAGTTACTAAGGCTAGATGACCCCTCCACTATCCTGGATTCCTCAGAAGAATTCTTGAGCGTTGGTCCCACTGCTGCTGCTGCTGCTGCTGGGGGTGAATCTTCATCCCAGAAGCATACCAAGAAGAAGACTACTAGTAGTTTACAACAATTGACTGTTAAACAATCCTTTGCAAGAGGAAGCAAGTATGAAAGCTGTCACCCAGTTGCAAAGCGGATCACAGACGCCATGGCGACAATGCTAGTATTAGATCTGCATTAGATTTCCACTATTAATGCAGCTGGATTTATACAATTACTTGAGGTCTTCTGTCCCCATTACCAAATTCCATAATGGCACCATTTTACTAAAAAAGCTATTCCTCACCTCTACCAGAAGGTTCGTAAAAATGTAATTATTGGGCTTCAAAATGCCATTCTACCCACTGTACATTTAACCACAGGTATGTGGACAAGCGGAACTGGCAAACTAAAGATTATATGACTGTGACAGCCCACTGGGTTGGTGATTCGCCTTCACCAGCAGGAACAGCAGCAGCATGTACCCAAGTAAGTCACATTTTTCAGAGGCAGGCTACTCTCTTTATCATAGGTTTCACTAAGAGGCATACAGCTAACAATCTGTTACAAAAACTAAGGGATGTCAAGCTGGTTGAATTCCATCACATTCCCTGTTTTGCTCACACAATAAAATTGGTGGTGCAGAGCTTTTTAAAAAAATATAGGGATGTGCAGGAGATGCTGTCTGTGGCCTGTAAAATATCTTGACATTTCAGGCATGTAGGCATGTAGGAGATTGCAACAGCTACAAGAGCAATTTAATTTGCCATGCCACCGACTGAAGCAAGAGGTGGTGACAAGGTGGAATTCCACCCTGTATATGCTTCTGGGGATGGAGGAACAGCGAAAAGCCATCCATGCTTACTCCACAAACAATTACATTGGGAAGGAGGGGGGATGTATTTTACTCAAGCACAGTGGAGAATACTTTCCGTGTTGTGCAATGTGCTGAAACCATTCGAAGTAGTCACCTGTGAAGTGAGTTCAGATACTGCTAGCTTGAGTTAAGTGATTCCCTTAATTAGACTTTTGGAAAAGCAGCTTGTGAAGCTGAAGCAGGAGATTAAACAAAGCAATTATGCTAAATATGTCGGACTTGTAGATCAAGTATTTTATTCTCTTCGCCAGAATCCAAGAGTTATCAAATTTTTGAAATCGGATCACTACAGTTTGGCGACTGTGCTTGATGCTCAGTTTAAGACTTATCTCTTCTCTTCCAACTGACCCAGACCTGAACAGATGCAAGGAGCTCCTGGTTAGCAAGATGACAGCTAAAATGTTACATGACAGGACCACTGTTAGGAATATACTTAGCTGTCTGCGGTGATCACTCCGAGGCACCGTGCTTCCAGGTAGCGCTGCTGCGGTCACATGATCTTGGAGGCGGGGAATTCAAATCTTGCTCCTACTTCTGACCCACTCTGACACACTCCTGTGTTAGAGCAACAAGTTCTCTTGGCGTCTGGCTGTTTCCTTGTTCCTGTGCTTCCCCTGTGCTTCTTCCCTGATTCTCTGTGTATCGACCCGGCAGTTATTGACCATTCTCCTGCTGACTCCCTGGCTCATCTGAACCAGCTGATCCACTGTGTACAGACCCGGCTTTGTTATTGACCATTTTCCTGCTGACTCCTTGGCACATCCGAACTGGCTGATTCTCTGTGTACTGACCCGGCTACGGCTCCTGACTCTTCTCGTGGTAGCTTCCTCGTGCTTCTGTGCTGGAGTAACTAAGGTACGTCTGGTCCTTCATCTCTGTGCAGACATCCTCTGCTAATTACCCTGCCTGGCGTATCCCCTGACTGTTCGCTGTACCATCCATCTTCCACTATCTTGCTATCACGCCGGTGGGCTAACCTAGGGACTGGGACCTGTGGGCCTCCGCAGCTAAAACCATCCTGCCTTGCAGTGTTTTTTTAGAAGACCAGGAGTCCGTTAGACTCTTGCTTTGGGAAGGCCAATGTTAATACTGACTGATAGTCGTCTCCTGTGAGCAATGACAATGGCGTCTCCTCCTTCAGTTTCTCACTCAACTGCTGCTTTCCCACGAGACCCAGGGATGATGCAGATGACTTAGCACAACATTTTGATATCTGGTCTGGTTTAAAAGAATTGACCAAAAAACGTGACACCTCTGCTGTAACTCCACCTGATCCTACTATCAACATCCAAAGGATCGTGGAGGATTATTTTCACGACAGCATAGAAATAGACACATCAGACAGTCCCTTTACATGCTGGGAGGGAAAAAAGGTAATTTGGAGACCCATGTACCAACTCGCTTTGCACTGCCTAAGCTGCCCACCCTCTAACGTGTACTCAGAATGAGTTTTCAGCACAGCCGGGAACCTTGTCAGCGATCGATGTAGGAGGCTACTTCCTCAAAATGTGGAAAAGATGATGTTCATAAAAATTAACTTTCCACGAGGAAGGCCTTTCCCGCCAATTAGTACATAAAAATACTGAGACGTCTCTAATGGTGGATTCCAGCAGTGAGGAATTAATAATGTGTGAGGATGATGTACAAACTGATGAGGGTGAGGATGAGGCTGAGGACGATGACAACAGCATCTTGCCACAGTAGAGTTCATTAACAGCAATGTTACCTTAGATGCCGTAAGCCCATTGTTAGCTTGTTTTGTGGGGGCCCAAACAAAGCACATCAGTGGCACTCCTTGTTGCCGAAGTGCTTGGTTTTTTAAAGTGTGCATGTCCTTTTTAAAATCCAAAATAAGGGTGGGTAAACTCTTTTGTTCCATATGGAGCTGCACTCCAGCAGATTACTTTGTTCAAATGAGTGCAGACCTATTCAAACTATTTTGCATAAAATCTCTCTGCGCATGCCCAGAACCGAACTATACACCACTGAACGCAGCAACATCCACTTCATCTTCAAGTGCAAAGAACAGGGGGAAAATGGGCGTATGCATGTAGTCAATGTACAGTAAAAGCGTGCCAAGCTCGAGTGCATGCAGCAGCGTCCAATGCAAGCTTTGGGCATCTGAAAGGTACATGTTTTTTAGTTGTATCATTTGCACCAGCTACAGGTATGGTGTATGCACTGATTACTAGTGATGATGGCTGTGTATGTATGCTAGAACGTGTGTTTGCAATCACTTAACTTTTTCCTCTGTAACCTTTTAGACCCATCCACTTATATACCCCAAATGTCCTTTATAATGAAGTCATCATTTTGCCTTGCCACATGTCACATGTTGAGACATTCAACTTTGGTAAGTATTGCAGTTAAGATTTCCCTATTCTCATTTGAAAATAATGTATCCCTAAAATATTTATATAATCTAGAGGAAAATAAATTTAAATAGATTAGATTTTCTTATACTAGTCAATGCAATCAATGGTTATCATCTGTTTATTGTGTAAAATGTAAGCTGGTTACACATTAATTCTACAGAATTTGAAACAGGAACTTCGTATGAAATGTCAGAGACATTAGGAATATAAAAGAAAATT
This sequence comes from Mixophyes fleayi, assembly GCF_038048845.1. Classification (NCBI taxonomy): domain Eukaryota; kingdom Metazoa; phylum Chordata; class Amphibia; order Anura; family Limnodynastidae; genus Mixophyes; species Mixophyes fleayi. Next base: position 69,672,980 of record NC_134406.1, read on the forward strand.
TATGAGGGAATTAACCTTCCTTTTTCGAAAAACATGGCTTTTCTGTAGTGATGGGCACACAAGATAAATGCAAGATTTGCAGTTTACTAGTAAAAAAGATAACACAAAAATAAATGGCTTAACATAAAAGTTTGAAGAGGTCAGTAAAACTGTAATGCATTAGAAAAATAAAGAATCTACCAGCAGCTTCAGCAAGGTACACTGCTACAATTGCTAACAAGCCTAACAACTAGTTGTGTTAAATAATATGATTTGGCTTGGTGTATCCATCCTATTATTGGAGGAACATTATGACAGTTCATACAAAGTAGATAAAAAATAATCAACAGCAATTAGAACATATATTAAAATTTCCTGTTTCATGAATTTCAAGATACCTCCATACATGTGAAATGGAATAGAGACATTTTATACAAACATAGATGATGTCTGCATCCTCACTCATGCTGACTTGGACTTACTATGTTGATATATCTCAGTGAGCCATACTATCCTACACAAACAAGCATTTAGAGTTGCCGATAAGTACTTTTGCATGACTTAAAAATGAGCTTTAATGTAAAATTGACACACAGAATCAGATTTGCTTACAAGTCCTAAACAACATATACAAATTAATTTTGATAGCAAATGCATTTTAAAAGAAAAAAAAAATCAACGCGTATTGTACTAAACTGAAACTCCAAAGCTGTAAATAGATTTCATCCTATGTTGTAGATTAATAGAAAGTTGCAAAGTTTGGCAAAAGGATGGTAGAAGAAGCAGATGGACTTCAGGCACTGTGAAACAGAAAGTAAGAGACGTCATACCATCAGCAGAACAGATAATTGTCTGAAACAAATGTCTTGTTAAATATTGAATTTAGAAAATAAAATGAACAATGCATAATGGAAAAAAAGTAACAATGTAAGAAGAGGTGAAGTTATTATTAGTAGTGTTAATTTATATAGCACCAGCAAACTTCACAGTGTTTTACAATTGACTTCAATATAAAATACCATTTAATTAACACTGTTGTGCATAAATTCTATGCATATACATATGCATCTTTAGTTCATGCAATTTAAATAAATAATAAATTCATAACCAATTGAAATTTTCGATGGATACGTCTTATGCTGAATGGCAGAATTTTATATGTACTTGTCATAAGCACCACTAGCTATATAGGTGCATATATATCCCGGCAATACATTGCTATATTAACTGGTGTATTCGTATACAATCACTTGTGGCCATTTGCAAAGGACAAAACTGCAGAGGCCCAGAGCAAAATCAGCTTTGGATTTGCATTAATACGTCTAGATTTTCACCAAAGTGCATAGATATATGGAGCAAGATGTCAGTGTTTGGGGGGAGTAGAAGTTTGCACAGCTAAGGGAAGAAGTTGATCAGCGTGAGAGCACTGATTGCTAAGTATGTACTTTTGCGCCTAGTTTTGAGGAGTAGTGCAAAACAAAACTTAATTTGTTGCTTTTGCAGAGCGTGATTTTAGAAACAAGATAAAGGGGCAGGGGTATTTTGGGGGGAATTTCTGGCAGGGTAGTAGGGAACATGTTGATTTATACTCCACAAAAGGACTTTAAGGTAAGAGCTGGTTGTCTATGGGTTTGAGCTTATACTTTAAATAATGTATTTTGTGCCTTTATGTTGTACTTCAGTGGAAAAGTAAATTTTTAGGCCCACTAATAATTATAATGTAAATGTAATAAAAAGTTTCAGACAGTATTGTCCATTGATGCCAATCATGCACCACCCTTAGAGGTGTCTTTGCATTATTCCACAACTCAAAAGTGACAGTTCTGGCAAATAGCTGCTCATCACATGCATTCCAATTAAAAATAAGAACTTGGCAGGCTGTCCAATGCCCTCCCCTTCTTTTTGTCCTGACTATGGAACCACTATGGAACAACTAGAAACCAAACTTCACAATAACCCTGTCACAGGAATCAAAGTCAGCTTCCAGGAACACAAATGAGATCTTTATGCAGATGATATACTCCTCACAATAACAAAGCTACACATATCGGGCCTGATTCATTAAGGATCTTAACTTGAGAAACTTCTTATTTCAGTCTCCTGGACAAAACCATGTTACAATGCAAGGGGTGCAAATTAGTATTCTGTTTTGCACATAAGTTAAATACTGACTGTTTTTTCATGTAGCACACAAATACTTAATAGCTTATTTGTACACTGAAATTTAAAGTTGATATTTGTGTGCTACATGAAAAAAACAGTCAGTATTTAACTTATGTGCAAAACAGAATACTAATTTGCACCCCTTGCATTGAAACATGGTTTTGTCCAAGAGACTGAAATAAGAAGTTTCTCAAGTTAAGATCCTTAATGAATCAGGCCCATCATTCCTTACTGTTTTAAAAGAGATCAAGGGGTAAATGTATCAAGGTCCGATTTTGCCAGCATGTTAAAATCGCGACAAATCGCGGGTGTTAATCCGCGATTTTAGTCCCAAACACATCAAATGTATCAAGTTGCGATTTTTACCCTGATCTGCAAAATCGCTGGTCATCTCCGGCGATTTGCAGTGATTTCAAACACTCCGGTGTTTGGCAAACTCTCCTGTGTTGTAGCAGCGAGTTGTAAACACATCACAGCTGTAAAAACTGTAAAGAATAGATAAAAGTAAAAAAAAAAAAAAGCGTGGGGTTCCCCCTCTATTCATGCTTAACCTTAGTGCTGCCTGACTACTGCTGGTTCTGTGAAAATCGGGGAAAAATTTTGCGTGGGGTCCCCCCGATTTTCATGAAACCAGCACTAGGCAAACAAGTCGGGGTTGGAGGCACTATAGCAGGAGGGACATGCAGCAGGGGTCCCCCTGCCCTAATGGCTAACCAACCCCAGGCTGTATATATATATATATATAGTTTGTGATACATAAAAAACAGTAGTGATGTCATGGCAAGTTTTCATTGATTCGGGATTCAGGACAGTCCAGTATAATGCATGTCATAGGTCGGTTCGAACAATGCCCTCCAATGGTGGGGGTCAACTCTCCAACAGCTGCATACGTGTCTTCCCGTCGAAGAGCTGGTTTAAACTGATCTATTAACATTACACACTCTATATCATTCTGATCATAAATCCTCATCCATATGCTTTCTCACTATACTCTCTTCTGGATGGACCCCAAGGAAAGGCCACAGAAATCATACTTTCCCCTAAGCTTTGTTTTTCAATTTCAATCTGAATTATTTACCGACATCTCTGAGTTTATAGATAACCCTCAGCAGACGATTCCTCCGTTGAACAACCCAACCTTCGTACCGAGACTGGTTCAAGCGGTATTATGCATATGGAGTTATTGTCAAGTTATTGTCTGTTTCTTGTTGTGCTCAAAGTTCTTAATGTTTAGTTATTGTCACACGGCGCTTATTCGGCTTCCATAAACAGAGACTAAGACATTCACCTGTGCCTCATTAAGCAGACCTCAAAGCTTTAGTCCTGATCTGCACAGGTGCAGACTGAGTACATGTCTGCTATTTCAAGATTCCTATTGGTTCCTGGTTCTGGCTCTAAACTTGAAAAGGCACCTCCTCCCTTTCCTCTGGGCCTATTGATCAAGTTACCTGTCTGATTGGGTTCCTACCTATTCTGTGTGCTCTTACCTGGATTGTCAGTGTCTATGCTGTGTTCAGGGCCGGTGCAAGGGTCCGTGGCGTCCTAGGCACATTTACAAAATCGGTGCCCCGCGCCCCACGCCCGGCAAATTTTCAATATCGGCGCCCCCACCCTGCACACTTACAAAATAGTGTGTAAATGTGCAGGGTGGGGGCGCCGATTTTGAAAATGTGTGTCTTTTCTTAACTGCTTCTAACTTGCCTCCTCTCTGCTCCGTCTGCTCCGCTCCACTCACTGACACTGTCGGACCGTGATGATGATGTCACGCCCAACAGTCAGTCAGTGAATGGAGGGGAGGAGACGGTGCAGAGAGGCGGCGGTGGTTGTGAGCAATAGTCCCTCCCCCCCTCCCTGTGGATGTATGTGAAGCTGTGCGGCGGCTGTGAAAGGTATGGTCAGCGGTCGCCGCACACTTTTAAAGAAATTTTTAATCTGTGGCGCCCTCCAGGCGCCCTCCAGAGCCCGGCGCCCTAGGCAAGTGCCTAACCTTGCCTAATGGGAGCCCCGGGGCTGGCTGTGTTGCTGTTTCAAGGGCTATACTGCTCAAGCTGCAACTGTCTCCGCTGTGTTTGCTGTTTCACTAGCTATACTGCTCAAGCTAGACCTGTCTCTGCTGTATTGCTGTTTCAAGGGCTATACTGCTCAAGCTGCATCTGTCTCTGCTGTGTTGCTCTTTCAAGGGCTATACTGCTCAAGCTGCAACTGTCTCTGCTGTGTTGCTGTTTCAAGGGCTATACTGCTCAAGCTGCAACTGTCTCTGCTGTGTTGCTGTTTCAAGGGCTATACTGCTCAAGCTGCAACTGTCTCCACTGTGTTGCTATTCCACTGGCTATACTGCTCAAGCTGCACCTGTCTCTGCTGTGTTGCTGTTCCACGGGCTATAGCGCTTAAGCTTCACCTGACTCTGCTGTGCTGCTGTTCCACGGGCTATACTGCTTAAGCACCTGTCTATGCTGTGTTGCTGTTCCACGGGCTATACCGCTCAAGCTTAACCTGACTCTGTTGTGTTGCTGTTCCAAGGGCTACACTACTCAAGCTGCACCTGCCTCTGTTGTATTGCTTTTCCACGGGCTGGATTCCCTAAGCTACACTTGTCTTCTTTGTGCTGCTACTACACGGGCCGTGCTGCTCAAGTTACATCTGACCCTAACGTGTCACCCGTCCGGATTGCATTACTCAAGCTTCCTCTACTCCGCCTTTGCCTCTGTGGCTCAGTGGCATTACAGGTTGTATCATTTATCTGCTTGTTCTTATCTCCTCCTTCTGGCTGAACTGTTCCTATTCATCTAAGCATATTAAGGCATTACATAGTATCTTACCCTTGCTGCATCTCCTGTGACTACATTGCTGCCTGGACTGTTACTTATACCTCCAATGTTGTGCTGCCTTATTATAGTTCCATATACCTGCTGCATTACCATCTTTACTTTGTTGCTGCACTGTTCATGCTAGTTGAATATATCGATTATATCTCTATTGTATTCATTCATACGACATTGCCGGTGGCACTGCTCACCTTGTACTACTTTCCTAGTGTCAATATACTGAAACTCTCCTGTGTATCATCCAGTCATCATTAAATCGCTGATTGTACTTTTATCCTGCATCTGTGGTCCATTCGCCCTCTCTATATATATCTTTATAAGATAAAAAACACCTGTGTGTATAAGGTCTTAAAGTACTCTCTCTGTTTGTTAAGAGCTCTGTCGCAATTTGAGTTATCCCCTCCTGCAGAGCTTTATAAGCATCAATTTGAAACCCCTTTTTTTCACCAACCTTGTTGCCAGTATGTAATAAATGAAAGTCTTTACTTTGCGTATTGCGTGTATTACATGTAGAGATACCTGTTAAATGGGAACACATCCCAATTTAGTCATTCTGCCCCCTTTAAAACAAAATCTTATTCTGTGCATAGAGTTAGGCAAATTACTTAGGCTACCCATCATTCTTTGTGGAGGCCATGATCTTCCCATGTCTCATCCCGAAATACAGATATACTTCTTACTTTTTTCAATAAGTGATCCCCACTGAAATGTTACCTGATTCTAAAAGGAACAAAATGAGCTTCTTTTTAAAAATACAATTTGACGTAATAAGAGCCATGTATTTATACCCAGTGAATGTGGAGTTACATTCTGAACCTCCTGTGGCTTATAGCTATGCTGCTGGTTAGAAGAGACCCTTTGTCCTTATGTCTGTATTTGGATACAAAATATTTTCACCATATATTTCCCTTTTTTCAAATCTGAACATTTTTACTCATCAAGTGACATGTCATTAATTCTATGAGCTAAACTAGACAACATGTGCATAGCTACATTTTTAAAGTGAGAACTTATTAATAATCATAACATATCTTTCTGCACACAAGATTTGATAGATGCATGTTTCTGTTAAAAGTGTCATTTGAGAATTTTTTCTTCATGTCCTAATTATTTTGAATGTGACAAAACTAAAAAATGTTTCCAATTTAATAATGAGCACCATCAGTGATAGAAAAATGACTGGAATATTATAAATCGATAAATGATTAAAAAAATATAGGCAATTATTTAGCACAAAACTTTTAGCTAGCTATTTGAAATAAATATATAATAGTGTGCTTATAACCAAGCTGAAAACAGTATATATATTTTAAGTACCCAAAAATAAAATGTAATTAGTTTGCAAGGGATAGTTACTAACTCCAAAATATGTGTCTACATATTCACACATTCAGATTTGTCCCATATGTTTAATTATTTAATATGTTCAATTTTCTCTAAAATGCTGCTCGTTTGAGCCTCATTTTTAATTCAAGCTCCCTCCTGCTGCCTCCTAAGGAACATTTTCAATGTACATCTCACAGCAGGGCCTATACTAAATTAATACAAAAACTTTTCTATCACCCTACCTTACACAGAGTCCCAAATATCCAACATCTTCTGCTTACCTATATACAGGAAATTTGGGAGCATTATAATCATATTCCTGAGACCCATATACCTGTTGTTACGCAACTGACATCAGCTCATTGTTTCACACTTCTAACTCCCACAGTTATAGCAAAGGAAGATCACATACAACTTAGTTACACTTTCTATACTACACTTCATTTCCAATAAACAATTGTAGAAAAACATCGATCACTTGCTTGAGGAGAACAGGCTCATGTGTCTCCTCTGATCCCATCCCCTTGATAGAGGACTGTCAGTCCAATGGTAGATCTGTTCTTTACTGACTTTAGGAGACACTAGTGGGTATATTTCCTATACTGTGGGTTTGAAAAAGTGAAAATGTTGCCTATAGCAACCAATCAGATTCTAGCTGTCATTTTGTAGAATGTACTAACTAAATGATAACTAGAATATGATTGTCTGACCCACTTTCTCTTTTCCCACTCTCTTTTTGACCCTGTCCAGTTTGGCTTTCGTCCCCTTCACTCAACTGAAACTGTCTTCACTTTAGTAGCAAATGACTTGCTCTCAGCTAAGTACAATGGTCATTTCTCCCTTCTTGCACTCCTTGACCTCTCTGCTTCTTTTGACACAGTCGATCATTCTCTTCTTCTCACCACCCTTTATGACATGCAAATCTATCAATCCTACCTGACCTCTCTCCTGCTGTCCTAACCCAGATATCTAGCTGTTTCTCTGCTGTAACTACCTGGATGTCACAGCGCTTCCTGAAACTCAACATCTCCAAATCCGAGCTCATCATCTTTCCTCCCGCCAATTGCAGGTGATCTCTCCCAATATCTCCCACTTTCAACTGTCACCCAAGCCCGCTGCTTTGAAGTCATCCTTGATCAGCCCTCAACTTTACCCCATATCCAGTCCCTCACCAAATGCGGCCACTTCTGCCTCCATAACATTACAAAAATCCATCCCTCCCTCTCTCAGGAAGCAACCAAAATCCTGGTCCATTTACTCATCATTTCTCGTCTCGACTATTGCAACCTTCTTCTTACTGGTCTTCCTCACTCTCGCACTTCTGACCGTCAATCCATACAGAATGCTGCAGCTAGGCTTATCTTCCTCTTCCACTGCACCTTTTCCGCCTTCTCCTCTGCATAAATCACTTCATTGGCTCCCTATCCATTTCAAAATTCAGTTCAAGCTCCTTACCTCACTTACAAAGCCCTTAGCAACACTTCTCCCCCTTAAATTTCTGACCTTGTCTCGAGGTCTATACCTACCCGTCCACTCCGCTCCACCTCTAACCTCCGTCTCTATTCACCCCTCATTAACTCCTCCCATGCTCGCCTCCAAGATTTCTGCCGTGCTGCCCCTAATCTTTGGAACTCCCTACCCCGTCTGACTCGACTTTCTCCCAACCTTCAGTCCTTCAAACGCTCACCCAAAACTCACCTTTTCAAGCTTGCCTATGCTACCACATCCTAACCATTATATCCATCACCTCTTCTTCCTCGTCTCCCATCTAAATTTTTTCTACCAGTTGGTCCTTCTATCTCTCACCACCCCTCCCTTTAGAATGTAAGCCCTCCCGGGCAGGGTCCTCTCTACCTATTGTCCCACGTCTGTCTCCTGTCCCTCGTAGGTCCTGTCACGTCTTTTGCTGCACTCTGTTTGAGTCCCCATAGCATTACTCACACTCATCTGTGCTGCTGACATGTATTACCTCATCTATGTGTTACTTGCTTCTGTATCCGGCACTGCGGAATATGTGGCGCCTTATAAATAAATAAATAAATAAATAATAATAATAATAATAATAAGGGACTGTCTGCCTGGGATGAAGCAGCACATAACAAAACTGTGGACACGGCTTGTCTGATGAGATTTTACTGAGAGACAATGTATGAAAAATTGTTATGTCAAATAGCTTTATCAAACACAATGCAGCCACATCTGATGATAAAGTGAGGTCTAGTGGTATATATACAATACAGTGGAAAATTTAGAGAATAAAGATCCAGAATCTTCTTTAAAGTGAGGGTGACCGCAGTCACATTTATTTAGAAATCAGATATGCAGATGGAGTATTCAAACTAACATAGATTTACCATGCAAGATACAGAACACTCTGCTCAGGGGGTGGGGTTACTCTGATAAGATTTTGTTGATAAAATAGTCCCCTTTTCAGTACACCCTCCTTCCTTAATGGAAATTATTCAAGTCTTATATATGAAGAGTTGAAACATAACCATTTTGAATATTGAGGCCTATTCTATGTTATCTCCACACAAACATCACATATCTAATTAAGCACAATACCTTTGACAAATACGTAACTTCTTTCAGGAACAGGTATCAATGAAAATTCCTTTTCTTACTTTCTTTTATCTTAAATTACACTTTGTAAACCACATACAGAAATCCCATTAACTCATCAAGATCTGACATCCACATTTCCAACCTCAACTCCATTTCAAATGTCTCAAATAAATAAGACTGAATTTGCCCTTAGTTCAGTCAATAATTAAATGTTTAGAATATGTAAAAGGTAAACTCTATTATAAATAGGAAATATCAGGCCTTGGAAGAGAGTAAAAACCGAGCATGCTTATTACCGGAATTAACCGTCTGATTATTGGTAATGTAATGATCCAAAACCCATTTGGAAAATTACAAGTGTGTGCTTTCCCATAAACTACCCTCATCAGGAAGTACACTGCACTGATATTTCTTATTGTACTCTTATGTGTCTCCTGGGGATTTCATGACAAGCAGTCACTGTAGAAGTTTAATTATCAAAACATTAATTACTGGCTGCTTGAACAAATAAATGGGTCAAGAGTGAAGGGCATAATTATTGTTTACTGGAGGATTCCTTACATCTATATGCTATAGAAACAAGTGCACTTCTGCTGGGGAAAAACTTACATTTGTGACTGCAGGAATTTTTGCATATATGTGTGTGTGTGTGTGTGTGTGTGTGTGTGTGTGTGTTTATACTGTAAAATAAGATGCACTTAGGATTTCGAAAGGTATTGTGCCTAAGTATTCACAGGTCTTGATGTTTTTTATCCATTTACTTTTGTTGTGGCAATGTAGCTAATGCATAATTTGAGCATTGTTAGCCCATCATTATGACATTTACAAATACCTGCTACTGCACAATTGTTTGATGCTAAGAAGATACCAAACAAAATAAAGCAAGACACCAATGTAGCCTCTGTGCAGCTGTCCAACTCAATGCACTGGGAGGGGTGTTAGCTTCACAGCTTAACTCATCTCCCCATTTCTTGGTTTTCTTCTCAATGCTGTGCTTTTACTTGAGTCAGTTTCTATCTGTGGTTCATCGCAGAGTCCACCAGTCCTATCTGACACCATAAAAACCACTTGCAGAACCACACACACAAAGTGGTATAGGGGATAAGTAACTTGACCTATCTATTAGAATAAAGGATTGGTAACCTATGACCTTACACTTAATAGTTTATAGTGGATGTGGATAGTCTTGGTAAATGGTTTGTCCTCTGAATGACAAAATTGAAAAAAGGTGTAAAGTGCTACACATGCACTGGGCAGGCGTTGCTGTGCTCAGGCCACAGTTTGCAACCTGTATCCTTTAATGGTATTCTTCCAAGATTCCTATGGCCTAAGATCTGCTCTCTATGATGACGTAAATTGCGGGGTGTTCTGTCCCAAAACAGGAGCTCCATTTCTAGAGTTCCTTCACAGATGTTTTGCTCCCTACTTTCCTGTCTGTCCATGGCCGTATCTAGGGTTGTGCAAGAGGGGCAACCACCCAGATCACAATGCTTAAGAAGGGGCACAGTTCATGGATATTTTAGGTTAATTTGGTCAAAATTAAGAGTTAAGGTGGTGGCATTTATGTTTTTCGCCCAAGGCGCTAAAAAGTCACACTCGAGGGCTTTACTGCCTGCTGGTATTTGCGCAACTGAAACTGGAGGCGCGGAGCCTAACACACCCCTGGTCTTTACCAGGGACCCCTGCAAGGAGGTATGAACTTGGCTGCAGCAGAGAGCTCCAGTTGGAAGGTTCGTCGGAGGAAAAACATAGTAGGAACAGCTCCAAATCCTGATTGATGCGTTCTGTTTGCCTGTTCGGCGTGTGGTACCCTGAAGAAAACTTTAGTTCAATGCCCAGATACTTACAGAATTATCTCCAAAAGGCAAATACAAACTGCACCCCTCTATAGGACACAATGTCATGTGGACAACCGTGAAGGCGGAAAATGTCTTTAATAAACATAGAAGCCAGCTCAGAGGCCGATGGAAGGCCTCTCAGAGGAATAAAGTGGGACATCTTGGAGAAGCGATCCACCACTACCCAGATGGTATTATAGCAGTGACTAATAGGCAGATCTGTAACAAAGTCCATGGAGATGCTGTACCAGGGATGATCAGGAATAGGAAGGGAGTGAAGTAATCCCGAAGAAAGATGACGAGGAGTCTTGTGCCTAGCACAAGGGTCACAGGTGGTGACAAAGTCATGGACATCCTGCCGTATAGTGGTCCACCAGTAATGACGAGCCAGGAAGGCCAAAGTCTTCTTTACTCCAGGATGACTAAAGAATTTAGCACAATGTGGCCATTTTAGAGCCTTGACATGGAGGTGGAGTTCCAGGAAAGAACAACCAACAGGGGGGGTTCTGGTACCAGTAAGAGCCACAATATTAGCAGGATTGATAATAGGACGTAAATCAGTATTTGCAAGAATATCGTCTTTGTCAAAATAACGGGACAGGGCATCCGCCCGGGAATTTTGTGACCCAGTATGAAAGGTGAGAATTAAATCAAAATGAGAGAGAAATGATGACCAACGGGCCTGCCTAAGATTGAGACAGTGAGCAGAACGCAAGTAAGTGAGTTTCTTGTGGTCCGTGAAAATAGTTATTGGATGCCTAGATCCCTCAAGGAGATGCCGCCATTCTTCCAGAGCTGTTTTAATAGCTAAAAGCTCTTTATCTCCAATCCCATAGTTCTTTTCACTGGATGAGAATTTCCTGGAGAAGAAGCTACAAGGACGTCATCTACCAGCCGTGTCTTCCTGGGAGAGAATGGCACCAACATCAAAAGAAGAGGCCTCCACTTCCAACAAGAATGGTCTGTCTGAGTTGGTCCGGTTGATTAAGAACTGATGCAGAGGAAAAGGCTTTTTTAAGAATTCAAAGGCAACCACAGCTTTAACAGGCCACTGTTTAGGGTTGGAATCCTTACGGGTGAGATCGGTGATGGGTGCGATCAAGGTAGAAAAATCTTGAATAAATTGTCGATAATAGATTGCGAATCCAATTAAATGCTGTACAGCTTTGAGAGCCCGCGGAAGAGGCAACTCCAAAATAGCAGTAAGATTCTCTGGGTCCATCTCCAACCCAGAACCCAAGACCAAAAAACCCAAAAAGGACACTTTAGAGACATGGAATACACATTTCTCTAGTTTACAATGAAGATGGTTCTGTCGTAGGCGAGAAAGTACTTCACAAACATGAGAGTAATGAGACTGAATATCCTGAGAAAAGATTAGGATGTCATCGAGATAAACGACCACAGAGTGGTACAGGAGATCTTGGAAAATCTCGTTCATGAAAGCTTGGAACACAGCTAAAGCATTGCATAAGCCGAAGGAACCAAATAACCAGGTACTCATAATGCCCGACCCAGGTATTGAAGGCGGTTTTCCATTCATCCCCTCTGCTTATGCTGATAAGGTTGTAGGCTCCATGCAGGTCTAGTTTAGTAAAGATCTTGGAACCACCGACGCGATCGAACAATTCTGTAATTAGGGGCAACGGGTAGCAGTTCTTCACGGTAATATACATAGTTGATGAGGTTGAAAAAAGACACCAGTCCATCAAGTTCAACCTATTTTGGATCTCCTGCGATAGCAGGAGCAACCGCCAATCTGTTTCAATTGTGAAAAAAAACCCAGACCCAATATTGCAGTCCTATTTTTATCCTATATCCACTACTATCCTTCATTTTAATTAACGGTCGTATCCCTGGATACACTTTTCCGCTAAAATTTGTCTAACCCTTTCTTAAACATATCTATTGAATCCGCCATCACAACCTTCCCTGGCAATGAATTCCATATATTGACTGCCCTTACTGTAAAGAACCCCTTCCTTTGCTGGTTGTGAAATTTCCTCTCCTAACCTTTTGGGGGTGACTGCATGTCCTGTTTATAGTCCTTGGGGTAAAAAGTTCCCATGAAAGTTCTCTGTATTGACCCTTAATGTATTTGTACATAGTAATCATATCTCCTCTTAGACGCCTCTTTTCTAAAGTAAACATGCCTAAACTGGCTAACCTTTCCTCATAACTTAATGACTCCATACCCTTTATCAATTTTGTCGCCCTTCTCTGAACCCTTTCTAGTTCCAAATTATTATTTTTGTTGTGATGTCTATAGTCTATACAAAGGCAAAGAGAACCATCCTTCTTTTTTTTAAAAAAAAGAACCATGTCCCAGCAGGGGAGGAGGATTTCCTAATAAAGCCTCGCTCCAAATTGTCGGAGATATACTGGGACATCGCCAGAGACTCAGGTAAGGAGAGAGTATAGATCCTACCCCTAGGGATGGGTTTTCCAGGTAATAGGTCGATGGGACATTCCCATGGTCGGTGAAGTGCAAGACTATCTGCAGCGGCTTAACTAAACACATCACGAAAAGAAGCATACATCGCAGGAAGGGGAGATTCGGAGGAGAGCATGTGGCAGGGCTTAACAGATCCCAAACACTGAGAATGACAAGAAGAACCCCAGCTGGTTACTTGGGAGTGAGTCCACTCGAAGTGTGGAGAGTGGGTCCGGAGCCAAGGTAACCCAAGAATGATGGGATTTATGAACTGTAGTAGTACCAGGAAGGAGATGAGCTCGTAATGAACAACCCCTACCTGCAACCGAACTGGATGTGTGACTGAGGTAATGGAGTCATTAGAGACTCGGTTGCCATCCACCACAGTGAGAGATAGTGGCGGTTGCAAGGGCTGTCAAAACAAAAGGAGCCTATTAACCAGAGCAGAAGAAATGAAGTTCACGGCTGAGCTGGAGTCCACAAAGGCAGATATAGAAAAGGATCCACTAGGAGTGTCCAGAACAACAGGCATGCCAAAAGGGCTAGAGGAGGAAAAGGGATTCCTCCCTCCTAGTTTAGCCTTTCTATTACCGGCTAGGAGGATGCATTTCCCAGCCTTTTTGGGCAGGAGGAAAGCTTGTTCTTGAATTGCCTTTCTCTTTCCTCAGGAGAAAGGCGGCAGCGGGCAATTTGCCATCGGTTCCTCTGGAGGGATCATTGGGTTTTGAAACTGAGGGGCTAGATGAGGAGTAGTGTGCCGTGAACGGTCCCTCTCCAGAGCACGTTTTCTAAAGTGGAGATCTACTCGAATGCATAGAAAAATGAGGGAATCCAAATCCGGAGGGAGTTCCCTAGAAGCCAGCTCGTCCTTAATTCAGTTGGTGAGACCCTGCCAAAAGGTAGCGACCAAAGCTTCGTTGTTCCACTTAATCTCAGACATAAACGTGCGGAACTGCACAGCATATTGTCCTACAGGAAGGAGGCCTTGTTGTAGGCTCAAAAGACTCGATGCAGCTGAAGAGACTCGTCCAGGCTCGTCGAATACCTTACGAAAAGTCTCAAAGAACCTAGTCGAATTCTGCAGAACAGGATCATCATGCTCCAAAAGAGGCGAGGCCCAGGCCAAGGCTTGACCTGAGGGTACGGAGATGATACAGGCTACCTTAGGCCTCTCAGAGGAGGAACTTTCAGCATTGAGCTCGTATTGTATGGCGTACTGGTTAAAGAAACCTCTACACTTCTTGGGGTCCCCAGCATACTTTTCGGGAGCCGGAATCCGGATGTACTTAGGAGCAATCAAGACCGGAGCAGGGGAGGAAGCAGAAGCCAGAGGTGGTGGTGCGGAGTTCTGCGAGGTGGCTGCCAAGGAGTGCTGTAGGGAATTCAGACGGGAGACAACCATTTGGAAACATTGCAGCAGCTGGGCCTGGTCCGTCTCATGTTGTTCAACCCGGCGAGCCAAATGGAGAAGCAAATCCCATGCAGAGGGTTTGCCTGTACCTTCGGACATGGCCAGAGTATACTGTCACACTTGAGGGCGTTACTGCCTGCTGGTACTTGCGCAGCTGAAACTGGAGGCGCGGAGTCTAACGTGCCCCTGATCTTCACCAGGGACCCCCCGCATGGAGGTATGGACTTGGCCGTAAGGGACGCGCAGGTCGCGGTTCTCCAGTACATTGGTCAGGCGGTCCGAGTGAAACCAGGCAGACTATGCAGTACAAAATCGAAAAGTAGAAAAGACGTCAGGGGCAAGCCAAGGTCAGGATCCACGGAGACAACAGCAGGGGAGAACCAAAGGAATAGTCAGGAACGAGCCACAGGTCAAAAACAGGAAAGCAAATACATAGGAAACGCAAGGTAAGACCTGATACTGTGGCACCCAAAGGGTGCCAGAGTTCTTTAAATAGGAGAAGACAGAGTGGCTAATCGACGGCGGGTGAGGGACCCGGCTAGTGTCCCGCTGCCTAGCAATGGGACGCGCATGCGCCAACAAGACGGCCGGGCGGGGGCAGAAGCAGGCGACCGTCCCGGAGGAGTAATGGAGGGACAGCGCCTGACAAGCTCTAATAATCTTGCGGCTTTCCCGGATAGATTGGCTGCCTTGTTTGCTAAGCTCCTTTGCCAAACTAGCAGTCTTTTTTGTAAGTGTAAAAGCTCTGTCTGATAGTATGGCAGATTGCTCTGTGAGAATGGTGACTGTCAATAGGGCATCGTGTTCTGCTCATCTCTCACAGTCTCTATGAGTGGCAAAGTCTATTTCCACTCCTGTTTGTAGGACTCATACACAGTAAGCACAATGACTATGCTCTCTGTTTCCACGGCAGCTCCAGTTGTCATGTGCAATGCAGTTCGTCTGCTCTTCTGACTGGCTACACAACTCATAAACATACAGCAGGCACAATTACTGTGTGTTTCTCACTTGCAGGGTCACCAGGCTTACAGGCACTTGTTTCTGGATGGATATGGCTCCTCAGTGTATGGCTGCTGACCCGATTGTGGCTGCTGCCACCTCCTCCTCCTTCTCTCTGCTGAGTATCGACTTCTCTTCCTCTAAATCTGGAACTGAATCCCATTTTTGTTGGGCACTGATGTAATTTCATAACCTCTGGGATGCTGGAAATTGTAGTTTTTAACATCCGAGACTGTTGCACTGTTCACTATTACTAGTAAGTCGGCAGAGGATCCCATATTTACATCAAGCTTTATAAAATTAAACTCAAAATATGAATAATATTTAAACAATATTTGTTTCCGCAAGTAATCTACTGAACATAGACATATTTTGATCATAAACATGCTTGAACTCAGCAACATTGCATTCATATGAAATACCAGCAGATCTATGCAAGAATGGATACTGAACAGTAGTGGGTCTTTGTAAATGTGATAATGATGTGTGTAAATGAGTGAGCAAGCTTTGCACATTACATCTTGGCACTTCATCAACTGTTTGTTTTTTGAAGTTGCATATTTTAAAGCTGTAATATAACATGTAATTTTGTACTTGTTTACACACATGTAGATAAATATCTTGTGACCTCATAAGTTTTATTTTTCATTAAAAAATATAAAGGGGCCTATTTTATATGATAATTCTTAATTAAAATTTAAGAATAATATTCTTATTTTTCTGAATGATGTTAATTATAGTAAGCCATCTGATATACTTTCATTACAGATTCAAAGACTGGAAATAACCTCATCATATTTTTCACAATAAACTGTGTGTCAAAATTTAATCACACAAGTAATTAAAAGTATGATTAGAACTCCCCATTAGCTAATCTAGAGAACAGTCCTATTATTGATGAAGATTACAGTACAGTGTTGTTATGCAATATATTAGTGATTAGTGAGAGCACCAAGTAAACAAAATGCTTTTTCCTTTAATCCCTTGCCCACAACTAGTAAAATCTTGAGGTTCCCATGTCTGAGACTCTAATTCATTAGTAAATCCCCTGCACTTCTTACTCTCTGTATTGTTCAAAACTGACAAAGCTGCAGAGAGTAACCTCTGCCATGGTGCAGCCTCCACTTGGAAGCCCTCCTGTGGACTTTGTGCACAGCTCATGGGGATGCAATTGTGCTACACTCTCAGGCTGCATATACAGCTTTGATAAAAGATAAAAAGTGGAAAATTCACTGCAGCTGTGCAGATAATACTCTGGAAAAAGAACCTCAATGGCTCGGGCAAAGCAGGGTCCAAACATAGAGACAATGATAGTACACCAACACAGTTAACTTCCAAGATGTGAAGCACAATGAAGTGACAAGGGGTTATTTCTGGAATTGCAATTAAGTCATAAGCCAAGGGTCTGGTAAGCCAGGTAGTCAGAACATCAGCAGCAATTCTGATAACTTTACTGGTCTCAGTACCAGCAATTACAGAGAACAAAGTCTCTTGGTTTAGCACATGCAGAGTTAATGGCATAGGTGCAGAGATTGTAAACACAATAGATAACCTAAAACCATAGTTTGTACAATTCAAGTGACACTCAGTATTATGAGTGTGGTACACTGTAATATGGAAACCCCGCACTCATCACGCCTGGTTAATATAATGTCTGTAGTCTGATGATGACACCAGCACAGTGGATTTAAAAGGGACTTCACTGTGCCTACATGGTGTTTATATATAGCTGTCAGTCCAGACAATGATATTGAGCAGTGGATACTGATAGACAATGATATCGAGCAGTGGATACTGATAGGGTCATTTTAAATATTCCAAACTCCTATGATCGGTGAAACCAGTAACAGGAATACCAGCCCCTTATAGCACATGCCTCTATTCCTGTAAGGTCAGATCTAACAATGCTCAATCTCCTACCAATAATTATGTTCAGCAGGAAGCAACTTCTTAGAAAAATAATCACAAGACTGTATAATCTGATTATCCTTTTACTGGCCATTCTTCCAGCGCCCAAGTCTTAACAGGGTCCATCTCAATGCCTTTTTCGAGAATTTATATGTCCCAGATATTCTATAGATTATGTTTATAAAAAAACACATTTTTCGAACTTAGCATATAGACAACATGTTCTCAGATGTTCATATCATTATCATGGTATCTGTGTTCAGACAAGGTATGTGAGCAAATAAGAATATCATCCAGATAAATAAACACAAACTGGTACAGGATGTCTCTAAAGATATCATTAACAAAATATTGAAAAGTGGAAGGGGCATTGGCAAGCCCAAAGGGCATCACAAGATACACAAAAAGTCCATATCCATTTCCATTCATCCCTCGGACATATTTAAGCCACATTATAAGCCACTCACAGGCCCAGCTTGGTAAAAAACAAACAAATTTGGCAGTACACAATCTTTTAAACAATTCAGGAGTAAAGGGCAGGTATCTATTTCATTTTGTAATGAAATTCAAGGCTCTATAGTCTACACTAGGGAGAAGACCTCCATCTTTCTTGTTACAAAGAAGATAGGTGCACCTGCAGGTGAAGTTAAAAGACAGGTTGTCATCAATGTACTCCTTAAGAGTAATACATTGAGGGGGCGTGGCCAGGATGCCATTTCGGACGGACGAAGATTTTGGACTCTCCTCTTCACGAGACCCTTATTCCACTTTACATTCGGGCTTCCTCACTGCCAACAACACCTAAATTGTACACAATACTTACTGGGCCTTCTTGTGGACCTCCCGGACCCCTGAAGCTGGCTGGACATCCCGCACAGAGTGTCTGCTCATGTGCTGGACTTGCTGACTTCCCAACGGCCGCATAGCTCCTGGGCCTCCTTGCCTACTGGGGGATTCCTCTGGTTCCATCAGCTCCTGGCCAGGCTCCCAGCCTCTCAGTACATCCACGACCTGCTTCCGATAGAGAACCCAGACTAAAGTTTCAGCTGCCCCATGGACCCCTCATTACCGGTTTAGCCGCGCTACATCCGGCCAGACCAGATTGGATAGAGTTGGCAACCCTGAACCTGGGCTTTCACTGAGAGGTACTTCTGACGCCCTCCTCTGCCACACTGATGAGTGTTTCGGCAGCGTCCTTATAATATCAGTCTTCGCAGTCCCCCTTCACTCTTCTGTTGACAACTGTGGGTTGTCAGCAAATGGCCCTCCAGACGGAGGGTCATTTACGTAATTTCTGCGAGCTCTGATTTCTGTATTGGACACGCAGCTGTCCTCATTACTCCTGTACCCCCTGCATTGCTCCAGTGTGCCCCCACCGATTGGATCACTCCCAATATTCTTCACAAGGGACATAATTGCTCTTGCAGCTGAATAAAAGCCTATACACCTGCTGTGAGGACCCTCTCATACCACAGCCCAGTCCTCTTATGTTTTAATCACACATGACCCGTGGGAGTGGGCTAGCTTCTTACACACTGCTTTGAAAGTACTCAGCCACAGAATTTTCATTGCTTTGACATTATATCGTTCTAATCCTTTGCAATTCTTCGGAGTTCTCATAACTCACAAACAAAACAAATATCCTCCACCCCAAACAGCCAGCATGTTCTCCAGAAGCAGCAAGACGGCTCCTCCACCTACCTATGCTTTGTCATCTCTGGGGCAGGATTCAGATACAGGCTCTCCACAGCCTTCTATGGCCGAGGTAACCAAACAAGTAAAAGCCGCCATTTAATGGGAGTTTTTGGCCCTTGTCACAGAGTTACGCTCAGAAATTGCTGCTCTGGGCTCACGTACTGATTCCTTAGAAAAAACAACCGTCGATCTCTGCGCTTTCCAGACTTAAACAGACTTAACAGCTCTTTGCGCTGACCTAGATGCTCTCAAGGATCAACTGGAAGAAAGTCGTTTCCGCCAGAATAATATTATACTCAAAAATGTTCCGTAGAAGACTTACGCTCCTTCTTGCAGTGTCTGTTCTTCACCTTGGTCCCAGAATTACCATCTTCTGATTTTTGGCTGAAATTTGCTAACCGAGCCCTCCGGCCCAAACTGCAACCATCTCAACCACATCGAGATGTTATCGTACGATTACATCATCATCATCATCATAAATAATGATGATGATGATGAACCATCTCAACCACATCGAGATGTTATCGTACGATTACATTATTACTACATGAAAGAGAAGATCCTCCACGCAGCCCGCGACCAACGGGACATTTCCTATTCTGAGACCAATCCACTTTTCTTTCAGGACCTCTCACCAACTACCCTGAAGAAACGATGAGACCTTTCTGACATCGCTCAACGCTTCTGATCTGCTGGTATCAGCTATCGCTGGGAATTCACATTTCAGCTTACCTTTTCCTACGACAATCACACGCACTCAATCAAGACTCCTGAACAAGGCCAGGACCTGTTATAACATTTGAAATTACTTGACCTTCCAGGCTCGTCCTCGTCCACATCATCAGTAACCCGCAAACGACCTCCACAAGCTGAATGGTCTATTAACTATGTAAATATTACAACTTGGACTTTTTCTACTCCTAGTGTTGCACATCCGTTACACATACTTTAATGTCATTTTTTTACATTATCTTTGTGTTACAGTATTCTGACCGATTTTATTTAATGCCTGTCTTGTTTGGGGTGCCGACATGACAGGGAACGTCTAGTACCCATGCTCGATCTTACTTGTTCATGGGACTTTATCGTGATTTATGTTCTCTCTTGTTCCTAACATGGCTTTCCATTCACACCTAGTGATCAGACAATATATATTTTTGTAGTTTTCATGGTCTCTAGTTGTTTCTCTTGCTCTCATTCATTTCTTAATAATGTCAGATTGTTTTATTAAGTTTATTTGCAGTTCTCTCAAGATAGATGGATTTTGCTCTTAGAATTTCTGTTAACTCCCTCGCTGGCTTGAGGGACACTCAGTGACCAAGCTTTGTTAATACATGCTGGTCACTTATTTAGCCGCCAACTTGTCCCCCACTAGGTGTCCCCGGACATGGCGCTGCCCCACTCCTATGTTTCCTTTTTCAGTTAATGATGTGTATTTGGTTTTTTTTTTCTCATCTATTTCGTTTGCTCTGTTTGGATGTAAATGCTCAGTTAATATATATTGTTGTGTTTTTTTTCTTGTTTTTTTCTGACACCAGTTATTTCTATTGCTCACACTCGCATCAGAATTCTTACTAAACTTAGTCGCAATTCTCTTAAGACATATAAGACTGGTCCTTAAATATTTTGGTTAATCTCTGCCTTGATGGGGGCCGCTGTCTTAGGGGACACTCTGTGGTCGATCTCTATTGACTCATCGTGGTCATTTATTTAACTCCCAACTTGTGTTCCGCTGGTTGTTACCAGACATGGTGTTGCCCCACTCCTATGCTTTCTCTATTGGTTAATGGTGCGCTCTCTTTGTTGTTGTAATCTTTTTTTGTTTTTCTTTATATACTTAGTTTGTTCTGATTGGATGTAAATACTCTCTTTCTATTTATCTTGTGTAACGCACTTTCATAGCCCCTTTTTTCATGACCCACTATCAGTCACTTGTCCTGTCTGATTTGGGCAATCCATGCCTAGCCCCTCTTTTCCAGTACCTATGTTGTACCACTTTTTTCGAGTCTGGACCGATTTCCTTCTGGGGAGACTGGTCTTTCCCTCAGAGCTAATGGCCTGAATCCCCTACTAAACATACAATGGTATTAAAACATTTTAAATGCCTTAGGGTGGACATTGTCTTCCTGCAGGAAACACACTTTAAAACTCCTCGTCCACAATTGACATGTAAAAGAAACACACAATCTTATTACGCATCCTCGGACAGTAAACAAAGAAGCACTGCCATCCTTATCCATTGCAACATCTCTTTCTCACTGGAATCTCTTTTTGCAGATCCGCTTGGCAGATATTTAATCCTGGTGCGTTCTCTTGGCCTTGCCAAACTAACTTTAGTTTTGCTGTATGCTTCCAATGTGGGACAGGGTACCTTTTTCTCAGCTTTTTTCGAGCATCTCTCCTCCCTGGCCCAAGGCCAAGTAAACATAGGTGATGATTTTAATTCCACATTAGACTCTAATGTGGAACACTTCTCTGTATCCTCCTTCCATGCCTCCTCTTGTCGAGAATCCAGAACCTTGACTTCCCTCCTTAAGTCCTTCCTCCCTTCCCTCCTTATGAACTTCACGGTGCTTCACGTCTATCCCATCCCACTGGTAGACAATGAGCATGGAGGGCCCCTTCTACGAGGAATCGCCTCCCTTTACCTTACTGCTTCTGCCCTGGCCAATGGCTTCCAATCCTCTCTCTTTGTGATACATAATGGCACTCGCCAGTGGTGCCCACTATCCCCACTCATATTCGCTTTAATGATTGAGCTTCTAGCACGTAAAATCCACACTAATCCTGATATCTTAGGAGTCCACATGGGCCCCTCTGAACACAAATTATCCCTCTTCACGGATGACATTCTTCTATCAATTACAAAGCCTCACATATCACTTCCAAATCTCCTTAGCAATATATCCCTCTTTGGCACCCTCTCTAACTGCAAAATCCATGCCTCTAAATCAGAAATTTGTGAATTAAATGTTCCCCCCGTCCTTTTATCATCCCTTAAATCTAGCTTCAACTTCCGATGGCAGTTACATAAATTAAAATACCTAGAGGTTCCAATTTCCAGGTTTAAAATTTTTTTTTTACGTTATCTGATTTCGGCTGCGAAAGCAGTGATTCCAAACCGATGGAGATCTCCTAACCCCCCAACCATCCGGGAGTGGTTCCAGAGATTGGAGTTTTATAGAGTTATGGATAAGCTTTTACTTTCATCTGCTGATAAAGTTACTGAATTATACTCCATTTGGAGCCCATGGCTCGAATTCCAGGACTCCGATAAATTTAATCATTTAAACAAACCAGTTCTCTCACCTACTCTCCTTGCTAGGACTTGAATTGTTTATTTACATAATCTGTACTAGGAAACATTGCCCCCCCCTTACTTATCCCCGTCTCTGTCTTTTCCTTTTTCTCTCTTCCTTCTTCTTCTATTATAACATTTATTTGAATGTGTTATTATGACATTTTGTATTAATGAGGTGGTTTTTTTATCCACTTATCTGTTCTTGTGAATCTCTGTTGAAACTGCCTTAAAAACTTCAATAAAGATAAATATTATAAAAAAAAATACCTAGAGGTTTACCTGACTCGCTCCTATGATCTACTGTATGTAGAAAATTTCCCTCTGCTACTGTCTGCCATCAAAGCGGATCTCTTAAAATGGGAAACACTCATAATATCCTGGATGGGCAGGATAAACTCTCTTAAAATGAATATCCTTCCTCGCCTCTTATATCTTTTTCAAGCTTTGTCCCTTAAAGATCCCACCAACTCTTTCAAAGTCCTACAACAAATGGCCACCAAGTTTGTTTGGTCAGCTAGGAAATCCAGGATCCGTATGCAGTTACTTCATAAACCAACCCAGGAAGATGGGCTCGGAGTCCCTAATTTCCTCAAATATTATCGCACTACTCAACTTACCCAATTATGTACTCTTTCACTCCTTTCCGAGTCAACGAGTTTGGGTCGATATCAAAGCTGAGCTCACCTGCATCGCTACTCTGGCTCAACACCGACCTCCCCACTCACAACTACCCCCTTTGCATTCTCGAGAATGAGAGGTGTAGGGGTGGTTGCAAGTGGGGAATTTCCCCAATGCCTAGAATATGACACCTTTATGGCATAATCCCTTTCCATCCAGATCATTTCTCCTACTGGACACATTGCGGCATAAACTTTCTTACTGATCTAGCTCTTCTTTAATTCTTCTCCTCTTTTGCTGATATACAGACATGTTTTCGTATTCCATCGGGTTTTTTTTTTCAGTACCTCCAACTTCGTCACGACATATGACACTATCCGTCGTACATATCCCTCTCACTTCTCCACTGATCTCTACTTTCTACCACCTTATTCTTAAGCACAAACGCCCCCTCAAAGATCCTGACGAACTATAATGGGAGGAGGACATGGGGGAGGCGCTCACCCTGAACTTATCTAAGACCTCTATGTGTGTTAAAATAAGTGAAAACAGCTGTAAGATTTTCTATCGCTGGTAGTTGGTTCCACATCGCCTTCACAAATTATACCCGGGCACATCTCAGATGTGCTGGCGCCTGTGTGGACATGTGGGTACCCTGTCTCACATCTGGTGGCATTGTCCAAAATTATGCCCCTTCATCTCTCTCCTATTCCCTGCTTCTTTGCTTAATTCCCAAAATTTCCAAACACACTCAGAAACTCATCAAACATATACTTAGGGCAGTTAGATGTCAAATCACCCTTTTTTGGAAAAATAAAAACTCACTTCCGCTCCCATCCATCATCAACCGCATATGGCAAGTATATTGTATGGAATATATTACTAGTATTCTCTGCCACATCCCCATCCCATTTAATAAGGTCTCTAATAAGGACTATCAAAGTTACAGTTGTGATGTGGTTTATAAATCCTCAAAAGACGTACAGGAAAATAAAATAATGATCGAATTAATATCACATGGTAATAATAAAGGCATTAATGATAAAACAGTGAAAGAAAAATAGTGTTTCTTTTTTTTTTACATTTTGTTTCCATGAAATACATTTATTAGAATGTTGTTAATGTCTACTGAACATAAAAATAAATTTTACAGTAGCTCGTGATTGCAAGCTCATGTGACAGCATTGAGATATGGTTACCCAGTATGCAAAATATAGTACGTAATTTAGTGTTTAGAACATTGTTCATTAGTAGTAGTACAAATAGCTCTTCGATATATAACAGAATATTCTTCTTTATTACAGATATGAAACAAAGTGTTCTGGCTAGAACTTAACATGCAAAGTATGTATTAAAAAGTAATAAGAACTACCGCAAGAAGTAAATAAAAACTGGAATAATATCTAAATTGGCTCTCAGGGAGCCAATCATTGATGAAATAGTCACTCAAGTGTTTCAAAGCACTAGTGTAACAACCTCTATTAGACAAAGTATTACATAAGTCTCTTCAAAAGTGTCTGTTCTCCTTATCAGATAGATCTCTAATCCCCCAAACAATACAAGTACCTGTGATTAATCATAGAAGTAGTCGTTCAATATACAAGTAGAGTGTGTCTCATGCCTGCGTCAAAAAAGAAATTGAAGATCCTGTGTGAGTTTGACAAGTTCAAACAAGGTATAATAAACATGTAGCCTATCCGTTTTCTCCAAATGTTCGTACAGAATAAAAGATGACCAAAGTACCTTATGTTATATAGTGCCAATGTTCGCAGAAAGGGTACATTAACTTACCCCTATAAGGTCTTCTAGTCAGGGCTTCTGGTCCTCCGTTGCTTCTTCCATTTTCTTTTAAGCAGTATCTCTGTGATCTGTGTAATGCCGGTGTTAGAGTAGTGTAAAAAGAATCAGGTTCCCATGTGTAAGAAATTGGTGAGGTAAACAAAATAATGAAGCAGTAAGGAGATACACGACCCAACACGTTTCACCCATCAATAAGGGGCTTCATCAAGGATGTCATGTTACATCATGCATAGAAGACTGTCATCATTACTAATTGGGACTAGCCTTTCAGTTGGAGCAAGATCTATGGCAAAAACTCAAATAACTTTGATGTGCATAGGGCTTATTTAGGATGTGTCTGCGAGCACATGAGTTTTGAAATACCCCTATTGTACATTTATTATGGCAAAATGCCCCTTCCTCACTTAGATCACTTTCCGAAGTTGTAAGCTGTAGTAAGTGCACCTTGCGCTCACTATCATACGAACATTGCTTGCATATACATCCGTTCTCGCTGTTTCGTGGCATACCTGTCTGTTCTGGTTATTCTCAGAGAGATTCTGTGTACAATATGCTCAAAATCAACAGATACGTGCCTTGATGAATGATAAGTCTGAAACAGCTGGAGCCGCTTTCACATCATAAATGAATGGAAAGGGTTAAAACAGAGAGTTGCTATTCATCATCTGGAGTAACCAGTTTCCTCCTATAGTGTTCTCCCTAGGACTTGTGTCAGACTCCTAGTCACCAGACCAGCAGGGGAAAACCCACGTGGGGATGACATCTCTCCACGCCCATCTCCAACCCAAGGGCTTGTGAGCCAATGGCATTTTTGATGAACATGATATAACCTTACATGATGGAATTTCAACTGTGGGAATTCCGAACTATTAAAAAAGAGCCTGCAGCTTGGTGTTGGAGATCTTTCTCCTACCAGCTCCAAGATGTGTCCTAATCACAAATCTGCATCGAGCTGCATCCTTGGCTGAATATTTTGCAATGATGAAACTCTGCTTCAATGGGAGCTGCTAGTGAGTCTGCCCAGGTGGTGTGCCTATAGAAATAGGGTGACTTTGGTGCAGACTCCTACAATCTCTGTAGAGAGAGCAAGGCTGAGCGTCTGGGACCAGCAAGTCACAAGGATCACATTTAACAGTTTGGCCAGAGTCTAGAAATCAGAGGGATCCAGAGAGCCTACATGCTGCATTGCTGTGACAAAACCATCAGGACCGCTAACTTCGGATACATTTTGTCAGAGTGAGATTATACAATTTAGCCATAAACTTTCTTACAACTTGGCCCCGGCCAAAGAAATACTGTTTAAACATTTAACGGTTGCTAATATCTTTATCTGGGGATATTTTGGGGCATATTTTAGATGCTCGTGATTGTTTTGGGTATTGTTTAATTGTACTGTTTACTATAGTTATTGTTTCACAGTTGAGTCTGCACCTTCTGTAATAAAAATACTTTTGTATCTTCCACTCTTTTTTGTCTGTGTGATCCAAAGTAACC
Organism: Mixophyes fleayi; assembly: GCF_038048845.1. Classification (NCBI taxonomy): domain Eukaryota; kingdom Metazoa; phylum Chordata; class Amphibia; order Anura; family Limnodynastidae; genus Mixophyes; species Mixophyes fleayi. Next base: position 69,699,336 of record NC_134406.1, read on the forward strand.
AAAGGTACAGGGTTACTGTCACACTTTCTAGAACTTAGATGGCTGCCTGCTGGTATTGACACTACCCTACAGTGAGGTGTTGAGTCTAACTCACCTCCGGTCTTCTTCAGGGACCCCCACAAGGGAGTTTGGATTTAACTGTGGGAGACACACAGGTCACTGTCCTCAGAGAGATTTACCAGCGAAGCAACAGAGGGAAAGGATGGTCAGGCGATCCAGGTCAATCAGTGCGGTCAGAAATAATACAGGAGTGATCCAAAAGTGAGGTCAGGCAAGCTGTGTCAGACACAGAAGTGTGTATAACGCCAATAGGGATAAACTGAAGCGAGGTCACAGGAAAGCTGAGGTCAAACACTAGAATCAGAATCACACCAATGGGGATGAGCAGAAGCAAGGTCACAAGTAAGTCAAACACTGGAGTCAAATGCTGGAGGACAAATAGGTAGCACTGGAGTAGGGGGACCCCATACTCTGGAACCCTAGAGTATAAATAGAGGAGTAATGATCATATGATTACAAGCAGCGGTGACGCAAGCAGCTGCCACCGGGTCCTGGAATAGCATCATGTTGCCTAGCAATGGGACACCCATGCTCAGAATATAGTTTTGAGCGGCTGGGAGAAGTGTTTCTGGTTGCCAAGCAACCAGATGCGGCCCCGTCATAGGAGGCAGGTGTCCGTCCCTGTGCAGAAGCAGAGACAGAGGGATGGCACCTGACAGATACTCTCTGAGTCTAAAGCCCTGGTATCCTGACACCTATGTGCACAGAAGCAAGATGAAGCTTTCAAAGAAAGCAATAAAGAAATTGAGGAGGTTCAGTGATTGTATTGGGGTTGTTGTGCTGTATTTACCACTGGGTGTCTTGAATGTATACATGGCATCATGAAATCTGAATTTTACCAGGGTATTCGAAGGTTATGGGTATTCCAACAGGACAATGACCACAAACACATTTCAAAAATCAGCCAAAAATCACTCAAAAATGGTTCAAGACAAGAAGTCCAGATCTAAATCCAAAAGAACACCTTTAGAAAGATCTGGGAGAGGGCACCCTTCAACCCTGTGAGAACTGGAGGAGTTTGCACAAAAAAAGTGGTTCAAACTGCCAGTAGAGAGGTGCAGAAAGCTCATCTATGGCTATAGGAAATGGTTGATTGCAGTTATTTTTACCAAAGGCTTTGCTTCCAAGTATTAAGGCCAGGGTTTCAATCATTTTGTTAATGCCATTTCTTTTCATTTTCCAATTTAAAAAGATATGCAAAATTTTAAATTCAGAATCAGAAACAAAGTCAAAAACAAAGTCATATTAACAGCGAAAGAATGTCCAATAAATTCTGTTACTCTGTGTTACAACATGTATACTATAGCTAAACCCTAGCACAGTTACACAATTCATTGATTCCTACTAGAGATGTTCGCTGACCACCGTGTTTTGGTTTTTGATTTTGGTTTTGGATCTGGATTAAATTTGGTTTTGGTAAAACTGCCCTTGCGTGTTTTGGTTTTGGTTTTGGACCTATATTTTTAAGAAAAAATAGGTAAAATATGCTAAAATCACATAATTTTGCTCTTTTTTGTTCCTATATTATTATTAACCTCAATAACACTATACTAGTGTTACATCTGTGTCCAATATCCACCACTAATGCAGCAGGAATAAGACAGTCAATTGATATCCTGTGTCCCCATTACCAAATTCCAACTCAACACCATTTTACTAGAGAAGCAGTTCCTCACCTGTACCAGGAGGTTACAAAAAAGATAATAATTGGGATACAAAATGCCATTCTACCCACTATACACTTGACCACAGATATGGGGACAAGTGAAACTGGGAAAACTAAACATTATATGACTGTGGCAGCCCACTGGGTTGGTAAATTGCCTTCAGCAACAGGAACAGCAGCATCTAACAAACAATGCCAGATCTTTCAGAGGCAGGCTACTCTGTGTGTCATCTGCTTCACTAAGAGGCATACTGCTGACAACCTGTATGTAGGAGAATGCAGCAACTGCAAGAAGAATAGAATTTGAGAAAGAATGTACTTTAGTCCAGTGCAGTGGAGAATACTTTCCGTGTTGTGCAAGATGCTGAAACTACTCGAAGTAGTCACCTGTAAAGAGAGTGCATACACGGTTAGCTTGAGTCAAGTGATTCTCCTAATTAGACATTTTGAAAAGCAGCTAGAGAAATTGAAGGAGGAAATGAAACAAAGCAATTCCACTAACTATGCTGGACTTGTAGATTAAGTATTTTATTCACTTTGCCATGATCCAAGAGTTATCAACATCTTGCAATCGGATCACTACATCTTGACAACTGTGCTTGATCCTAGGTTTAAGAGCTATGTCTTCTCTTTCTTTCCAACTGACCCAGATCTCAAGAGATACAATGAGCTCCTGGTCAGCAAGCTGACAGCTCAAGTGGTACATGACACAACAATATCTCCTCCTTCAGTTTCTCTGGCAATTGCTTCTATGAAAAAATGTAGCTTCCCCAAGACACCCAGTGGTGATGCAGATGAGTCAACACAACATTTTCAATTTGGTCTGGTCTAAAAGAATTGAACAAAACTTGTGAAAGCTCTGCCGTAAAGTGAACTACAAATTCCATGAGGAAGGCCATTACCGGCAATTACATCAAAGTGCACAGACTTCTGTGATGGTGTATTCCAGCGGGGATGAATTAGTATTGTTTGAGGATGATGTACACACTGATTAGGGTGAATATGATGACAGTGTAGATTGCAGATGCTGAGATCTAGCTGAGAGAAGGGAGCTAGTTGATACTGGTATGCAATTTTATGCTTTTCTACAGTAAACTTTCACCTTTTTTAGAGAAGTGTTTTTTTATTTAAAAAGGTACAAGCTTTTTATTTACATTTTTGTTTCCCTGACTTAAAACTATGCACTTGAACATAGGCTTTGGCACATAAGGTAGAGGGATTAGTATTATCCTGACTGAGACTGGATATTGACAAGAACAATGTGACTGAAGACTGGAGAGTGACATGGACACTGCCACCACTAATGTTTTTATATGAGCTATGGCACAGTAGAATGTCACTGGAGACTTTTAAGAACACTGCCAGCCCTATTATTACAATTTCTGTTTCAGCACTAAACACTGCCACCTCTCCTATTTTTGAGTGAGCTATGGCACAGTACAATGTGACTGTAGATTTTGAAGAATACTGCCAGACCTATTATTTCTAGCTCAGTAATTACAATTAGCAATGAACCTCTCCTATTTGTGTGTGAGCTATATAACACAGTACAATGTGACTGCAGATTTATAACAAGACTGCCGGCCCTATTATTTATTTTTCAGCAATGACAATTAGCAATGGAGCTCTCCTGTTTTTGTGTGAGCTATATAACACAGTACAATGTGACTGCAGATTTAGAACAAGACTTCCAGCCCTATTATTTCTATTCCAGCATGACAATTAGCAATGGAGCTCTCCTGTTTGTGTGTTACCTATATAACACAGTACAATGTGACTGCAGATTTAGAACAAGACTGCCAGCCCTATTATTTCTATTTCAGCAAAGACAAATAGCAATGTAGCTCTCCTGTTTCTGTATGAGCTAAAACTCAGTAGAATGTCACTGGAGACATTGCTACCCCTCCTCTATCTGTTCTAGCTATGATGTTGCCCAACTGTACTAGAAACTGCCAAGAACCGTGCTACCCTTTCTGTGTCTCTCTGTAAAATGGCGCTGGATTGCTGTGGAGGGCGGGACTTATAGAATCCAAAACTTGTGAGATCCGACGATGTAACAATAACGTTTTGCCTCGTTTTTAATTCCGAGGGCGGCGGAAGTACCCAGCCGACTCAGCTCAGTACTCGGATCTGCTAAGTGCGGGTGGACTCGGTTCTTGGAGAACCGAACCTGAGCATCTCTAATGCTACATAAGATTATCTCAATATAGATTGCTCCAGGTAACCATAATGTGGTGTAGCTCATTTACTACAAAGCATCAGAGGTGACCCCTAGCTTACCAAAAGACTAGACTTATAGAATATTGCACAAATATTGTACACACAATTAAGTTTACATATTTTGGATAGAGGGCACCTTTCATTTACTGCATCGTAGAGTATACATTTATTTTAAATAATGGGAAAGATATATAATGTTGCTGAGGTGCTTCTGGTTTATATGTATGCTATATTATTATTAGACATTATAGGAGGGCAAATACTCTTTTAACTGCTCGCTGCTCCCTGTCTCAATAGAAAGTTTATGTACAGGACATGTACAAAATAGAAGGTTCAGTTGGTGGTCATTAAGAAAGTGTGAAGTCTGCTGGTCCTTTATCTTACTTCTCTATGGGTTGCTATATTCTGTACTCAACTGCTCCTCCTGAGAGGGTATAATTTTAGTTTAAGATGAGGGTCTACTTCTGACCATCTGCGGTTGCCATATCCTCTTTTAACCTTAAACAAAATGGTCAATGCTGCATCACTGGGGGCATCATGCTTCCTATTTCCTGTTTGGGCCTTTAAATAGTCATATTTTACTATATGTTTTGCTTGCATATTGTGATCTTCTCTTGCTTGTGCTCTACTTACCTCTTGCCAGAACTGATAGTTAGTTGAGACTTATCTATTTTGTGCAAAGCACAGTGTGGTTTATTCTATTAAACCCTTTTGTACCTTACTCCATGCCCCTGTATTAATTTTCAGCCATTAGTTTCCATACTACCAGTATCGTAACTACTCCAGTCTCTAGGAAATTACATCAATAATTCCACAATTTACGTTTGCAGTGTTTACTTTTCATATGAACTGGGAGAAGTACATAAATGTGAAGTAAAGGAAATTTGGTGTTCCTAGTGGGGATATTTGAGAATTTCATAATCACAACAATATAGGCGCATATAGGCTTCATTCTATGGGGAGACGTATGTGGGGTATGTTCATCCATGCTGCTACTACTACTACTCTGATCATTATTCTGTAAATTTCATCCCTGCAATCTGTGTTTAAGTATGTTCATCCATGCTGCTACTACTACTACTCTGATCATTATTCTGTGAATTTCATCCCTGCAATCTGTGTTTAAGTATGTTCATCCATGCTGCTACTACTACTACTCTGATCATTATTCTGTGAATTTCATCCCTGCAATCTGTGTTTAAGTATGTTCATCCATGCTGCTACTACTACTACTCTGATCATTATTCTGTGAATTTCATCCCTGCAATCTGTGTTTAAGTATGTTCATCCATGCTGCTACTACTACTACTCTGATCATTATTCTGTGAATTTCATCCCTGCAATCTGTGTTTAAGTATGTTATAGGAAACTGTTATCTGTTTAAACTTAGGTTGGCACAGTCTTTTATTGCTGCCTAATTTATGATAGGTATCTGGCCTCTATCCTTTCCCACAAATGTTTTCTTTTCCTTTGATTAGCTGACCAATTAGCACATCTGTAGTGTATTCCTAAATTAGACTGACTACATCTTAGCTTCATTCTATGGGGAGACGTATGTGGGGTTAGACGTGTGTGATTTCTACACTAAGTGGGATTTTCTCACAAAGTGGACGAAAATGCACAGTTAGACAACACAGTTGGACAAACATTGGACTACATTTGACTTGCTTTTACTTCCAGCAATAAGCAACATCTGCCACAGCCTATTTCTGCACTACTTGTCTATTTATATGGACTACTGCTAAGAGGTAATTCTTAAAATACCCTTGCTTTTTGCTTTTACCCCTTTTATCACAATGATTCACAAATTGCTTTTCTTAGTCTCATTTCATGGCATGATCTTTAGGACTGTGTCATCTTTCACCCCTCCACCAACACACAAATTTGTTCATATTGCACCTGCATTACTCCACTCACCTCTATTTAACACCCATGAACTGTTGTCCTATTTATTATCTCTAACAAGTACAGCCTCCACCTGTCGCCAGAAAATAAAAGGCCACACATCTTACAATCCCCTTGCCTATCTTTCGCTCACTCTGCTTCTATTAGCTGGTGATATATCACCTAATCCAGGTCCCCCACACTCCTCACACACACATACATCAGAACACTACCGTTCTATAGCAAACCTCAAACACATCACCTGTCTACCCTCTCTTCCCAAGTCCTTTAAATGTGCCCTTTGGAATGCACGCTCTGTTTGTAACAAACTTACCTCCGTTCATGATCTCTTCCTCTCAAAAAACCTCAACCTTCTGGCAATAACAGAAACATTAATGCATAGAAGAGAAAAAAAAGGGGGGAGTAGTACTGAATGGAGCACTCTTTTAATCAGATAATATAATTTTTTATATCATTTGTATACATTTTAAAATGAGCAACCTTTATTGGTAAATTTAAAATTAATAAGCGAAATATTTAAAATATGAAATATGGTGCAAATTGACCTGAATATTAATCAGTTAAAAACGGTAGAAAACTACCACGTTGGCCTGTTGCTATGGATGTCCCTCTTTATTACTTTGTGGAGTGTATTGATGATATGTAGTAACTCAGGGTAATTATACGCAGGGCTGTGGTAAACCTTATTATTTTGTATCCACCAGAGGGCAGGCTTGTGTCCGCCTACTGAATAGACTTAGCTAGTCCACATGAATCCTTATTACCACTCTCCAATCGTTATTATTGTTTATAAGGAGTAAAGAGATAACAATTCTAATGATTCATGAGTGAGAGAAGTGATCCCTGTCAGGGTATCACTACTCACGGATTATAGGGGTAGAGACTAATGTGCTATATATATAGTCTGAGGGAGGTCTACTGGATAATATGTTCACCAGCTTATAGGGCTCCTTAGTTCTAAACTGTTTGTATAGACTGTTATAAATTCACCCTAATATCTTCTATTTAGTGTGTTGTAGCGCTAGATTTTCTGGCTGAATATATCGCTACCTGTTGGTAGTGATTCTAGGACTGCTAAACCCTATGATACATATCATGAATATATATGGTTATAATATTATAAAGCACTCTTGATTATTAGCTAGTGAGGACATAGCATACAGGCTCAGCGTGAACGCCGACGCGCGTTTCGCTTATGAGCTTTAACGAGGCAACCAGACTGACGGTTCCAATTGGCTTTATAAAGGGATAAACCCGCCCACTCTATGACGCTCGTATGTAGCGTTTGGACAGGATACTCTGCATTCCCCGTTTTTGACAAGCGTTGATAGGTTATAGAACATCACATGATGCTGTCATGTGTTCAATGTTGTCGTTTGTTGATACTATCGTTTCACACAGGGAGGCCTGTCCTGAATCAAGTCATGTGATTGGTCCCCTGCTATGTCGACAGTAACAGCCTTCTAGTGGTGTTGTGACATATTCTCAAAGTAAGTATGAATCTTCCACCTCGCCAACAATATAGAAATAGTGACTGCACAACATAGGATAAATGAACTTGGTCACTCATTAGCGTGCCACCTTGATATTGTTACATTGAAATTGTAGTTATGAATTCTACATTTAATTATTAATTTAAATGGCCCAATATTGTTATATTGAGAATATAGGGTTTATGAGCACTGTTGATACATTAAGTATATGTTTTGAGTGGTATAGATCATAGTACCCTCCTATTACTTACCATTCATTTTTATACAGTGTTTACTTAGTAAGGATATATATACCTTCCATTGTGGCAATTTTATATGATAAGTAACTACTTATTGATGACTTAGAAAATATTTGTCATTCATTAGTATGCCATATTTAGATAAAATTTAATTAGTAGCTTTGCTTTTACCTAATTGTTGTTAAGATGATCTAATGGTGTTATAAATATAGAAATTCTGACCGTTAATGTATATTAGGTATGTATAGTATTTACAGTGGATAATGACTCTCTGAAAGTAGTTGGAGTAAATTGCTTATTCCATTTAGCAGTATCTAGTTGTATGTTCAATATATAACTCTCTGTTCCTTAATGTTTGGGTCCAAACCCATATTGTTAGTGATCTTCGTTTATGTTAGACCGCACTCATGCTGGTCCTTAAGAATTGTTTCAATATGCGTCAACCTAGGACTGGGAGCTGACTCATAAATATCATTGTATGGTGTACCTGTGTATCCGTGAATCATTATAATATTGTAAATCATATATTGAAATTACAATTTCCTAATTGCAAGTGAGAATCCTCTGTTTATTCAAGTAAATTTATCCTCTTTATTTCTTAGTGATGGTTTGACAATAGTGATTAGAGATGTGAATAACTGTAAATAATTAAAAAACTAAAACTTAGTGTGATATTAATTTAATTAGGGTAAGCTTTCAACGCTTACTTGTTTGTGATTATGCTTAGGATCTATAACAACCATTGTGTTGTGTATTTTGTTATGAGGTTTTTAGTGACACTAATTGCCAGTTTAATTCCCAGTTGCCTCAGGATTTCATTGAGAGTTTGGTGCAAGAATATTATGTATCTATTAAATATGAGATTCTATATTGTCATGTGATCAATGTTATACATAGGTCTAAACTGATTTAATTTAGATCAAATTACTCCTAATAATTCAAGAGAACACCATAAAATTACTATTGTCATTGAGGCCCTTAGGGGTGAGACTTCCCATTAAAAATATTTTTTTAGTCTCATGTTTTAACAGCTCAGTTTTAATATCCCCTCCCCTTAGACCTAACGTGATTTGTTCCATCGCATATGCTTTGAGATGCTTGGGATCATTATCATGGTGGATCAAAAAATGTTTTGCCACTGTAGTTAGTGGTTTCATGTTTGTTTTATCCCTTTTGGCATTGCGTATGTTGCCAACGTGTTCCAGAATTCTTTTCTTAAGCGGTCTGCTTGTCATTCCTATATAGTTAAGTTGGCAAGGGCAGGTTAGACAGTATATTGTATTAGGAGTATTACAATTGAGAAACTGTTCTATAACCCATTTTCGTTGGAATTTGTCTACATATTCCTTTGTTGGGATTGCGTATTGACATGCTTTGCATATTCCACATCGGAAAAAGCCTTTTGGCCTAGTTGACAACTGTTTACAGGGTGATTGAAGTGAACTGTGTACAAGTTGGTCCTTAAGGTTTCTAGAACGTCTCCACGTAATTCGTACCTTGTTTTGTAAGGTTTGACTAAGGTCCTCATCTGTCATGAGAACATGCCAATGATTCTGGAAAATAGATAAAATATCCTTCCATTCTGTACAGTAAGTACCTATCATTCTGGTGTCATCATATTTGTTTTTCTTATTATCGGAAGAAGGATATAGAAGAGATTCTCTATTTCTCATCCTAACATCCCGTTCTGCTTGTCTGATGATATTTTTACTGTAACCACGATCAAGAAATCTCTGTTTCACTTCTTTGGCTCGTTTTATAGATGTTGCTTCATCCGAGCAGTTCCTCTTCACTCTTAATAGTTCCCCCTTTGGAACCCCTTTAATAACTGGGGGGAAATGTGAGCTTGTGAAATGAAGAAGACTATTCGTAGCTGTTTTTTTACGATATATATCAGTATTTAGTCTTCCGTCTGAGGTTTTTGTAATCGTAAGGTCCAAGAAATTAATCGTGGTTTCATTGATTTCAGAGGTTAATTTCAGGTTTATATCGTTGGTGTTTAATATTGTTACAAATTCATGGAATAGTGAGTCCTGATCATCCCATAGTACTAACACGTCATCTATATACCGCAACCACAGACTTATGTGGTTCGTATATTTTTCATGTTGTAAATTGAATACATATTCCCTCTCCCACCATCCCAGGAAGAGGTTGGCATATGTAGGGGCACATGCCGTCCCCATTGCTGTCCCGCGTATCTGTAGGAAGAATTTGTCTTCAAATATGAAATAATTTTTGGTCAAAATGAATTGTAATAATTGTATGAGGAAATCATTGATGTTACTCTGTTTTTCCATATTAAGAAAGTATCTTACAGCATTAATACCATGATGATGAGGTATATTGCTGTATAGAGATTCCACATCCAGGGATGCCAACTTCGTGGAGTTGTTAACTGACATATTATTTAATTTGACTAAAACGTCCAATGTGTCTTTTACATATGAGTTTAAACTTATTACATGTTTGCGTAGCTGAAGATCTAAGTATCTGCTCGCTTTCTCGGTAAGACATCCTACCCCCGACACTATGGGTCTTCCCGGGGGGTTGGACTCATTTTTATGCACTTTGGGGATCAAATATATTGTGGCTATTTTAGAATAACAGAAACATGGCTCATGCAATCAGACACTGCCTCACCTGCAGCACTTTCACATGGTGGCCTCCATCTCACCCACACCTCCAGACCTGAAGGCAGACAAGGAGGTGGGGTTGGACTACTTCTCTCCCCACAGTGCACATACACAGTTCTACCAAATGTCCCATCACTCACGTTCACATCTTTTGAAGTACATGCTATTCGCATTTTTAATCCATTCTCCCTACGTGTTGCGGTGATCTATCGTCCCCCTGGAGCACACCAACAATTTATTGAGGATTTCTCTGCATGGCTCCCTCACTTCTTATCTTCAGACATCCCCACCATCATCATGGGTGACTTCAACATCCCCATTGATAACCCACCTTCCAAAGCTGCTTCCAAACTACTCTCTCTAACATCCTCACTTGACCTCTCCCAGTGGATTGAATCATCTACTCATAAGGATGGCCACTGCCTTGATCTTGTTTTCTCTAGACTATGCTCAGTTTCTAATTTTATTAATACACCCTTCCCCCTCTCGGATCATCACCTTATCAGCTACACTCTCACCCCCACTGCTCTAACCTCTCTACTGTCTAACTCTACCAAGCCTCCTCATACTCGTAGAAATCTTAATTCTATTAATCTTCAACAATTTTCCACCTCTCTCCAACACCTTCTCTCCCCTATCTCTACATTCTCATCCCCTGAGATGGCAGTACCTCATTTTCACCTAACCTTAGCAACGGCCCTTGATCAAGTGGCTCCAGCGACACTTCATACTACACGTCGACTTCGATGTCAACCGTGGCACACCAAAGCAACACGAAATCTTCAAAAACTGTCCCGTAAAGCAGAACGTCACTGGCGTAAATCTCGAAGCTCTAATGACTTCTTCACATATACTTCTGTCTACCACTCCTATCGAAATGCTCTGGACACTGCAAAACAAACATACTTTCAATCTCTTATCTATGCTCAGGCTTCTAACCCCAAACGCCTTTTCAATACATTTAATCATCTTCTCAATCCTCCCACCCCGAACCCTCCATCTACTATCAGTGCTCAGGATCTTGCTTCCTACTTCAAGGACAAGATTGACAAGATCAGACTAGAAATGGTATCCTCCTCCTCAACAAGCCATCAGCTCATTTCCTTCCCACTACCCTCTGACACCCTTTCTTCATTTGACCCCACAAATGAAGAGGAAATTTCTACGCTCTTCTTATCTTCCTACTCTACCTCCTGTCCTCTTGATCCTATTCCCTCGCAAATTGGTAGATCCCTGTCTTCTGTGCTCATTTCACCTCTAACTCAAATCTGTAATCTCTCACTCTCTACTGGCATCTTTCCATCACTATACAAGCATGCAGTGATTACTCCTATTCTAAAAAAACAAAACTCCGACCCAAACTCTCTCTCAAATTACCGTCCCATCTCTCAGCTCCCTTGCCCCTCCAAGCTTCTAGAGAGACTTGCCTACACTCGCCTCACACGCTTTCTTTCCGCAAACAACCTGTTGGATCCTCTTCAGTCTGGCTTTCGTTCTCAACACTCCACAGACACTGCGCTGACCAAGGTTGTTAATGATCTGATCACTGCTAAGACTGAACGCCATTACTCTCTCCTAATTCTCCTTGATCTCTCGGCTGCATTTGACACCGTTGACCACTCTCTTCTCATACAAACGCTGCAATCCCTAGGTCTTCAAGACACAGTTCTATCCTGGTTCTCATCTTACCTCTCTAATCGCTCTTTCACTGTTAATTTCTCTGGAGCCACATCTGCTCCGCTTCCCCTATCAGTTGGAGTACCACAAGGCTCGGTGCTAGGTCCTCTGCTGTTCTCTATCTATACCGCTTCTCTTGGAAATCTAATAAGTTCCTTTGGCTTTCAGTATCATCTCTATGCGGATGATACCCAAATCTATCTATCCTCTCCTGATATCTCGACATCTGTGTTGTCCCGTGTAACTGACAGTCTTTCTGCCATTTCATCTTCGATGTCCTCTCGTCAACTCAAACTTAATCTTTCTAAAACAGAGTTAATAATATTCCCACCCGCCAACAAGAGCATACCTGACATTTCTATCTCTGTTGATAACATGACCATAAATCCCACCCCACAAGCTCGCTGCCTAGGTGTAATCCTTGATTCACGCCTATCCTTTGTTCCCCACATTGACTCTATATCTAAATCATGTTACATACATCTAAAGAACATTTCCAGAATCCGCACATATCTCACACAAGACACTGCTAAAACCTTAATTCATGCACTAATCATCTCCCGCATTGACTATTGCAATTCCCTCCTTACTGGTCTTCCCAAAAACAGACTCAAACCCCTAAAATCTATTTTGCATGCTTCGGCAAGACTGATTTTCCTTGCAAATAGCTATTCCTCTGTTGAATCACTCTGTATGTCTCTACACTGGCTGCCTGTCTTCTACCGAATCCAATATAAAATACTTTTACTAACCTACAAGGCCATCAACAAAGCTGCACCAACATACATCTCCTCTCTTGTCTCAAAATATCTCCCAACTCGGCAACTCCGTTCTGCAAAAGATCTGCGTCTCTCATCCACCCTCATTACATCCTCCCATTCCCGGTTACAGGACTTTTTTCGGGCTGCACCCACTCTATGGAACTCTCTCCCTCGCACAATAAGACTCTCCTCTGTTCTACAAACTTTCAAGCGTTCTCTGAAAACCTACCTATTCAGACAAGCTTATAATATTCCTCAACCACCATCTTAACCTCACTACCTTTAGCCTGTTACACAATTTCACACAAGACAACTACCCCCGGACCAACATTGTTGTGTGACGGGATCATTTAGCTTATGAGTCACCCTACCTTTGCAGTCTGGCTGGGCCAAGATGCAAAATGTATACTTAACCTCATGTGTCAATCTCCCATTGTCCCATAGATTGTAAGCTTGCGAGCAGGGCCTTCTCACCTCTTTGTCTGTTTTACCCAGTTTGTTTATTAGTTTATTACGTTTGTCCCCAATTGTAAAGCGCTACGGAATATGTTGGCGCTATATAAATAAATGATGATGATGATGATGATGATACTCTACTGTCTGGAAGACTGCTATGCCAGGGTGAGACCTCCCGCACTCCTAGGAGAACATACAATTCTCCCGAATGGGTCTAAATGGCCACGAGGTGGAAAAAGACATGCCATAAATTGCATCATAAATTCTGTCCACCTCAGAGAACATTGAGAGTAGGTAGGGTCATGATTAAGCAATTTGCATCATTATATGCTTTAACCTGTTCACTTGATGACAAAATCTTGTCAGCAAGCCCCCAAAGTCGTCTTGTTACAATACATCCTGAAGATGGCTTCTTTATTGGATATGCTGTTAAATGCAATCAGACTACTGCACTAACTGACCCCAGTGAAAATAGAAGTGAGCTTGCTTTTCATCTATATGTATGGATCTATTATAGCTCATCAGAATTGTAGTGTATATGGCCATCTGTCATTTAAGTGCAAATCAGATCCATAGGTGATACTTTTACATGAAGCATGTTCTTTTCAATTATATGAATAGCAATAATTACCAAATCAGCTCCGGAAAATGTAAGAGAAAAGAAAATGAACTGCTTCTTTTAGAGTATCCATTTGCAAAGAAATATATTACATTTAAGCACTTTGAAAGTATATTTAGAAGTCTATTGAATCCAGACACAGCTAAACTTTTCATCATGTAGTCAGCACCATTGTTCATAGAAACATTCACAAAAGTAGGGATTTTGTTGATTTTATTTAGCTGTCTGCACCCTTTGTGTAGAGTAAATAGAATTCGGATGTTTTAAATACTAAAACACAAAGCTTGAAATGCATATCATTAGCAGGCTTGAAAATGGATATAATTAGCAGACTGATATTAACTAAGTTGAATGAGTAGGTGATAGAAAAAGAGAAAGTATTACTAAGTAGAATTTAAATGTGACAGACAAATCAGTTCCAAGAAAGTTTCATTTTAATTGAATATGTCACAATTGCCTTTCATCCTGGAATTACATGTGTAATAGTAACTAATATGTTTAGTTTTAAATACACATCGAAAAGATAACACAACAATTATATAATTTTATGCTGATTTTCTAATATATTTTCATGGATAAGCATGTAAAAATTAACTCAACATTCTAATTTCGTTATCAACCACCGAAGGTGCCACCTGTCTTCATTTATCTTAAACTTATTAATGTAACCAAAGATACAGGGGAAGGAAAGCAAACATAATATATAGGTGCTCTCACTTGCTAACAAGCCACCACTGAAAATAGCCAAGTCCATAAAATATCTAAACCATTTTCTTTAGTCCATCATCAAGTTCCATGAAGTGTTTGCAGGTGATAGCGTACTTTCAGTCAATCCTGTTGTATGTATATTTATGACCTCCAAAAAATTTGAAATTCAATGCAGTATTAGAACTGATTCATAAAATGAAAAGTAAATGATAAAAACCTAGTGCTACCTTAATGTGACAAACTTTTCACACAAACTGATTGAACTTACACAGAAAGATTTTCTATTTTAGCAGCGTAGATCATAAAAATAAAGAAAAAGAGGGAATATATATAGTGAAGTTCTCTTATGCCTATTTTAATTGTGCATAATATTTTTCTCTTTACACTCACGAAAAGATGGGAAAAAGACAGCCTGTATACTTTTTTTTACTCTGCTCTCTCGTTTTCTAGTTATATATGAGGAGTGACCACCTTCCCCTCACAACTTTTAGTCTGCAATAAGCTTGCTGGGTAGCTTTGGAATTACCAAGAACCAAGGAAGAAAACTAAAAACTATAGTGCATTATCCTTAAACACTTTTTTTATTCATCTGAGTATTCCACTCACATTATAAGCATATAACTGCATATTTAATTAAAAACAGATAAAAATAATGTATAACAAAAAAGAAAGAGGTGCGCTAGGTAAACACTTCAATAAAATAGATTTAATAAACCACTAAATACATGTAATGTGAATATGGCCATAGACACCAGAAATAAAAAAAGTAATATATCAATACACATAACTATCACATGTTATTTACTGAAGAAATTTTAACATGTGATAGTTATGTGTATTGATATATTACTTTTTACCTCGCGCACCTCTTTCTTTTTTTGTTATACTTTGTTTGTATATAGGTCTGGTACCTATTAGTAATGCTGCTGGTTTGCACTTTCTAGATCTCAACCTAGCGCCCATTATATTTGTTTTTTTTTGTTTAGGTAGCTAAAAATAATCCCCAGGAGTGTAGCAAGTCTCTAACCTTTGTCCAGTGGATCATTGTCAAAACAGAACTTTTTAGATGCCCAAATTCCTGGGAAAAACGTCCTGAGTGTGCTTGTCAGAAGTCCACCGGTAGTTGGGCAAGTTCCTCCTCACTCCTAATGACTCATGCTCACGTTTCATCTTTCTCTCTTTTCAAGATGATGCTAGGAAATCATACAGACATGCTCTTTATTCAATACTAATCCAATCACCATCCTTCTTAGTTTAAACTAATCCCAGAGCTTGCTCCAAAATCCTTAAATAAATAATATTATAAAATCCATATAGTTTTGTAACACAAATTGTTTTAAACTAGTGATTTTCCACGATAATTCTAGCATGCCTTTAATCTAAACCTTCAAATCTCCCATTATTATACGCTGATTTGATTATATGGAAGTAAAGAAAGGAAGGTTATTATACATTATATATATATATATATATATATATATATATATATATATATATATACATATATATATATATATATAGTAACAGAAATTCTGAAATATTAAGTAGTATACCTTCAATGATTTTAATCACCCATATATGCAATGATGAAGAATCAAAAACGATTCTTATATATAAGTCTTATTAATTATGGGTTACCTCTGTTAATCCAACTGGTTGGTACACCATAGAAAATAATTCCAAGAGCAATAAAATAATCAAAACCTTTATAACACTTAATTACTGACTGCTCTTAATTGTCACAATATCATGCACTAAAACAGGATGCATCAAAAATAACAGGAAGAGTTAATATAGGTCCCCGTGTACACAGGCTCTCTCTCTAAAGCTATTAATATACTATACATTCCATTGTTATATTAACTGTTAACATATTTGCCATAGAAACAAGACTAATCTTTTTTGGAGTACAAACCATTTTATTTGAAATATACATTTAAACCACCGGATTGTAAAGTACCCAGTAGAACAATCTATTTTATTTTCCCCTTGCCAGATCAACAGATATTTCTCTCTTTCTCCAATGACCCTTTACAGTTTTTGTTCCACAGAAACATTTTAGGCAATTTACGTTACATTTGTGGGTTTTCTTTAAAATGTTCAGAGAATCAAACCACTTTTGATGTTTCTGAGATGACCACACAGCCTATCTTTCAATTTCCTAGATGTCTTCCCAACAGATTGTTTACTGCGTACAAACTGCAATTTTTGTTTCCACAGTTAATAAACTCTTGAATTCTAAATTATTTCCCAGTGGTTTGTGAGGTGAACCTGGTAATTTTTGTGTCTGTACTCTTGCAGGCTCTGCATAACACATACCTTCCATCTGTGGAATTATACTGTTTTAATATAATTCCTATTTTGTGGAGTGCATACTGCATTTTTTCTTAATTTATCCAAAAGATCCCTAGCTTTGTGTATGAATTTGGGTTGGGGAGGATTTAATTTATCACCTGTTTTTTTTGTAATAATCCATAATATTTTACAATGACTTTTTTCTACCTGATGGTGTTGCTGTTTGCATCTGGTTATAAAACGTTTCATCTTATCAAACTGACTGTTATGTTTTTCTTTGGAAATTAAAAGCTTGTTCCTACCACTATGTTCTGTGTCCTGTTTGGCCTTTCCATGGTAGGATTATAACCTTTTCCAATTAATTCTTTCTTCATTTTTTTTACTTCGATTTGAAAAATGTAATCTTTAAAACACTACCTGCAGTTCCTTATTAAACTTTTAGGAATACTATTCAAGGAGGGGGCATGGCCTGAATGCCATCTTAACTAGATGTTCTTTTTCAGTGCTCTCCCTTCTGAGGTCGATGTTTACTACTTAATGGGACCTTGTGTCACTCACTTATACTCTGACCCCTCTGTGAGTGCTTCTAGTACTGCTGGATCCAAGAACCACCACGGCCCGGACCACCCCTGCAGCCTCATACGCTGACTTCCTTGGCTGCCACGTGGAAGCGACCCCCATGACTTTGGCGCCTTTGTTGGTGCCCCTGGATGGTCCCCCCTGAGTTGCATGCTCCTATCGGGTCCGTACCTGGCTGTGTGGGTTCTCTGTTGTGGCCATGACTGCTGGAGTGGACTGTGGGTGGCCACTTTCGGTTCTCATCCGGCCACTTCCGGTTTGCGGCTGCGGGATCCGGACCCCTGAGAAGCACACATCGGGAGCTGCTGTTCTTCCACCAGGCTTGAAGCAAGCCCAGCGCAAGTCTACCCAGCCCTCCAGACAGTGATATAGGAGTCTGAGAGAAGACATCCAGCTAGACAGAGACCTTCCCATAGAGGTGAGAGACGGGATCTCTGGGAACTTCTACAAGTAGGACTATCCATTAATCCCTGGGACAGCTGTTCCTACTAACCTCAGACGGGGTGCCTCATACAGAACTGTATGTAGCCTGCATGCTGGTACCTCTCCACCCTGGGAGTGGTGTCTTACCGACTACCTACAATATCATACATTTGCAGGGAGCACACCTTCTCAAGCCGTTCCTGTCTCCAGCCATGATATATAATGTCTAAATAGATGGAGATAGATCCCCCTGCCCACATGTGATTCTACCTTCAATGTACCTGCACCAGACGCTTGAGCTACTATAGCCCTCACTGCTAATCTAACTCGGTTTCAGTTGAACTTTTTTGTTGAACTAGATTACTAATTCAACAATATCACTTTCTCGACATCACCATGGCACCCAAATAGAATATGCCTGTGGATTCACCCTCTGCGGTCCAGTTCTTTATACATCAAATACGGAGGCTATACCTAAGACGAAGGGCTCTGGAGTCTCTAACAGTGCATGGTCGCCACCTTCTCCTTCCCCAGTGCCCCAGCCTGACTTACTCTTACAGACCGACCCCGACGTTTCGCTAACTGTCAAGACCATGCAACTTATGCTGACCACGCTTAAGGCGGATCTGATGTCTGACATTCGGAAAGTTAACGCACATGTAACTGAGCTGGGTGGGCTCACCTTGCACATCGAGGATAAAATGGAAGAGCTGGTGGCGTCACATATTGAGCTCAACACATGCCATGAATGACTGGAGGCCCAAGTCCTTTCCATACCTTAAAAACTAGCTGATCTTGAGGACCACACCAGATGAAACAACCTGAAAATCCGTGGGATGCCGGAGTCAGTCTCTCCCTCTGTGCCTTCTAGCTTTGTTCAGGAACTTATCTGCCAAATTGCTCCTGACCGCTTCAGAACAAGACCTACTCCTGGACCGTATACATAGACTCCCGAAACCGAGGTCTGGCCCAGACACTATACCTCGTGACACATTTATGCGGGTCCATTTCTACCACATCAAGGACAGGATCATGAGGACGACTAGGGTTTCTGACTCCACGGAGATTCTACAGGACAACTTTTTCCTGACTTCTACCCTGCCACGATTGCCAAGAGGAGGTCTTTCCAGCCTAATACCAGAGCTCTGTGCGATCAAGCAATCCACTGTCGCTGGGGCTTTCTAGTCAAACTGATCATGCAACGCAACAACCCCACCCACATTATTGTCTCTATTGATGACGGAATACAACTCCTATAATCTTGGAACATACTAGTACCTTCCACTGATTTGCCTTCAAAGAACAGAGTTTGTCAGGACTCATTGTGTGTTCCGGAAGATTGAATGTTGGTCCATCTGTTTCCTCTATCCATTCAAGTTTATGCTGCACTGACAGTAGTGCCTTCCTGATCTCAAGGGCCCCTCTGGTCGTTGGTCCGGGACTGATATATTGCCTGTATCGCCACGAGGGTTCTCCTTGTATAGACTAGGGTATGGGTCTCCGGTTGGTAAGCAGGACTGTGTTCAACACTTTTGGGGGTTTTCTTCTACTTTGTTACCTTATTATGTAGGTTTATATGTTTAACTTTAGTGTGATCTATAGCTATTTGAAATTTTAATGTATGGGATCCCAGCGGGTTGTAATTCGGGATGTTGAAGCTAAAAGCTTAGTTAGATTGGTGTTTTGTTTTCTTTTTGACACTGTTAATACTTGTCTATTGTTATCTGTTTTCGTGTTAATCACCTTATGCAGGTACTGATACTATTACCTCCCGGCAGCTACATTTACCTCAGTCTTGGGGTTATTCCTGTTCTTTCTGCTCCCGTAGTCTGGACATGGCGATTCCCCAAACCGGTAGTCCATCCTGGTTCCTAGCGCTAGAGATGCACTCAAGCAAACGTTAGACACCTATATTGAAACAAACTCCCCAGAGGACACTTCC
Source organism: Mixophyes fleayi (assembly GCF_038048845.1). Classification (NCBI taxonomy): domain Eukaryota; kingdom Metazoa; phylum Chordata; class Amphibia; order Anura; family Limnodynastidae; genus Mixophyes; species Mixophyes fleayi. Next base: position 69,719,015 of record NC_134406.1, read on the forward strand.
GTCTTTACCTTTTGGTAAGGACTTAAGACTGTGGTTCGGGGCTCTGCTATTCAAACTGGAGCGTGCCTCCCTCCACCATCAGAGAGAGTTGGAGATGGAACTGTCTTCTCTTGAATCCATTAGAAAAATGCACCCCTCTACAGATCTGAAATCCCGATTTTGTTAAAAGCCCAACTGCTGAAACTACTGTACACCTGTTCCCAACAAGCTCTGACTAGGTTGAAATACAAATTCTATGTGGCAGGTAAAAGGGCAGGTAGACTGCTCGCTAGGAAGCTGTGAGGACAATGAGCCCAAAATTGTATTCATCACTTAACTGTCTCGTGTAATAGAATCTCCATTTCCAAGTATATTGTCAATGCTTTTGCGGCTTATTATTCGAAACTCTATAATTTGAAGGAGGACAGACTTACTCCCCAACCGAACCCCTGTTTGATAGCGGATTTTCTGAAGGAGGTCTCGCTATGATACTCGATGAATCCAAATTGTCACTCAACGTCCCATGGACACAACTCGAGATCCTGTCTGTTATTAAATAAATCATTGCCCAAAGACATATCACCAGGACCAGATGGCTTTATCAACAACTTCTACCCCACATTTCAGACAGAGATTGCCCCAATTCTAGAAAAAGTGTTCAATGAAGGCACACAAGACGGCCGCTATCCAGCAGAAATGATGGAACCTTGTATAGTGACGATACCTAAGCTGGGAAAAGAAACTATAGACCTATTGCTCTTCTCAGTTCGGACATAAATATCTATGCCAAATTAATAGCTAATAGACTTAACCCCCTTATCCCGACCTTTGTACACCCGACCAGGTCGAATTTGTCTTGGGCAGACAGATGTCTGACAATACACACAGAATAATTAACATTATTGAGCAGGCTAATAAACACAGTTCTAGACTAATATTACTGTCATTAGATGCCGAAAAGGCCTTTAACAGACTCCAGTGGGATTACATGCAGCAGGTCTTAATCCGTTTTTGGTTCGATAACGAGATCCTGGCATCCATTCTTGCCTTGTACAATGGACCCTCAGCTTGTGTATACAGCAATGGCTTCTCATCTGACAGATTTCCAATACGAATGGCAATATGCAGGGGTGTCCCCTGTCACCTCTTATTTTTGTACTCACCATTGAACCTTTAGCTGAATAGATTACACTGAACATGCAGTTTACACGTGTCGAGGTAGCCAAAACCAAACATAAATTGTGTATTTTTGCAGACAATATTTTGTTGTTTGTGACCAGCCCGGAGACCTCGTTACCAATCCTCCATGACACATTATCTTCCTATGCTGCCGCCTCATATTACAAGTTATATATCTCCAAAACGGAGGCTTTACCTATTACTGTACCACAGGCTCATCTGGCCCGCTTAAGAACAAAATTTCAGGAAGACCCTTACTCTCTCGTATCTTGGCATATTGATCGCTCCATTAATAGATACTTTGCTTGAAGCCAACTACACACCGCTATTGTTGCATTTGACCAACCTAAAGAATTCTTGGCAGTGTTACAAGGTCTCCTGGCTGGGTAGGATTGCTGCATTTAAAATGTCTCTATTGCCTAAACTGTTGTACCTGTTTCGCACACTCCCTTTTAACCTTCCTAAGACATATATTAATAAAATACGCTCCCTACTCACTACATATGTTTGGAAGGACAAGCCACTAAAACTTGCAGCTGCGGTTATAACATGACCGAAAAGGGCCGGAGGCCTCGCCTTCCGTGACATGGCCAAATACCAGGAAGCAACCATTCTGGCCCAGATACAAGACTGGTCTCTGCAAGCTAGCTCCGAGCCCTGGGTTGACCTAGAAAGAAACCTCATCCGAGCCTTCCCATTACCCGACCTACTCTGGGTACCTAAAGCATGGCGCCCAACACCTATCGATCTTTACAGACTCACGAGAGATGCCCTCACGGTATGGGATAAAACTCTTAGGGCGATGGAACACTTGACCCTTCCTACGACCAATCTTTCACTATCTGCTCTGACCAAACTTATTCCTGACCTCCATCTCTCTCTTTGGATTAGTAAAGGCATCAACTCACTTAAGGCCCTCTACTCTGACCAGACTCTCATATCCCTTACACAACTGAGAAAGTGTTTCAACCTACCTAAGAATGACTTTTACAAGTATTTACAAGTTTGACATTGGCTCCTTTATATTCGGTCCCAACACCAACAGGAATACTATTCAACCATATATTTTGGTGATGACTGTTATGGTTGAGTTACAATCATTAGGCATCTGAAAATTTGTAGTACATATTTTGCCTTCATCTATATAAATATTTAAATCCAAAATGTGATGTTAAACTAGTTAGAATTTAGGAAATTACAAAATTGCTCCAATAATTTCTTGTTCCCTGTCCAAATAAAAAAAAATATCATTATACCATAGATGATATTGGCCACATGTGAATGACTGCTCCATACAGAGAGGTCTGCCCATAATTCCATTAATAAATTGGCTTAAATTTGGGCAAATCTGGCACCCATTGATGTACCTTTTTCAAAAAAACATAAACAAATGTTTAATATGAACCTAATCTCATCTAATAGGAACATTTTAAATTAAAACCCTCTGAAAAAGACTTAACAGCATGGTCTGTGAAAGTGTACAGCGAGCTGATATCTGCTGTCACTAATCGGTATTCTTCATGTTGTTTAATGTGGCTGACCCTATTTAATATAGCCATTGTGTTTCTTAAATAAGCTTTGATATTAATCACTATGCGTTGGAGATAGTGGACAATGAAGTGGGAGAAATCTATGGTTATAAAATTTCTTCTTGTAACAATAGGTCTGCCAGGTGGCTGTGTCTCATGTTTTGTGAATCTTTGCCAGTATACAATATTGGAATGGTGTGCAAGTATTCTATTTTTTCTTTTTAGCAAATACCTTTTTTTTTTTTTTAGCATGAAACCTCTTAAATAAGTCCTTGATATTCTTTAGAATCGATTCTATAGGATTACCTTTTAATTTCAAATAAGTATCTTCATTATTTAATTGTTTCATTATTTCACCATTATAATCTCTTAAATCCATGGCTGAAACCCCTCCCCCTTATTTGCAGGTTTAATTATTATGTTGGTATTTGATTTCAAGGATTTTTTTTTACTTAGAATGGACAATGACATTTTTTTTGTGTAGATTTAGTTTCTCTAGATCCCCCTCCATCAATTTTGTAAAAGTTGTTTACAAGATACACTCTATTATATTTATGATTGAATGTAAACTTTTTCTTAAATTTATTGGTGAGGTTCTCTGTATCTATAGCTTTTGAACCCTTCTTATGTACGAAAAATGTCTTTAATGAGTTTGTAAATATATAAAGGTCTCAGCGATGTAAATTTTCCTTGTCAGGTCAAACTTTAAGCATTTTTTAAGTAAGACTTCCTCCTCTTCAGTCAGTTTATATGAACTAAGAATGTATAGTTTAGTCTCCTCAATGTTATATTTTTGAACAGTATTAGTATTACACTTATCTTTTACAATGGTTTACTTTTCTTTTCTTTTTTTTCCCAGCAGCTAAATGACTGACTAATATTATAAGGCTTGCATTGAATTCCTGCATTAGCTTGGGATTTTGGACAAGCCACTTTACCTTTCTAAAGGTGTTCCATTGGCTTTAAAAACATCATTATATGGTAATTTCAGTAGGTTCACAGATCTCATTACTTATATGCAAACCATGTGCAAGGTGTAAGCAATAGAGGTGTGCTATCGTATATAAGTGCAATTTTGGTTTGAATTACAGGTATTCTTAACCTTTGGTTCACAATGGGCCTGATTCATTAAGGAAAGTAAAGCAAAAAAATGAATAACTTTTCACATTGGCTAAACCATGTTGCAATGCAAGGGATGCAAATTAGTTTATTATTTTGCACATAAGGGAAATACTGGCTGCTTTTTCCTGAAGAACACAAATACTTGATAAATTTATTTTTACACTGACATTTAAAGTTGATCTAGAACATGCCCTACCTCAACTATAACATAGTTTTGCCAAGGTGAAAAGTTACTCATTTGTTTTGCTTTACTGTCCTTAATAAATCAGGCCCAATGTGTTTAAAGTATGTTGCAAGTTGAAAACAGCTATATGAGAGAGGGTTTCATTAATATTACTAAATTTATAAGTTCATAATTGCAGTTGCTTCTAAAAGCTCATTTATTATTTGTGAATTACCAACACAGTGCATGAGTTGTAAATGTGCCTCCTAGTTGTAAGTGTTTTTTAAAGAAACTATGGTTTGAACAACAGGTATTGGTAATTTGTAGTTGTAACTGAAAGATAAATTAAGTTATTTGAGAGGAATCTTCATTAGCTTATCTGCATATCTGTCACGCTGAACACTAAAATAGAGGGTTTACCAGCTAGTCACTGAGGCTAACACGCACGCAGTGCTCACCAGGGGCACCTGCAAGGAAGTATGAGCTTTGCTGCTTGGGATGTGCAGGTCGCGGCACTCAAGGACAGAACTAGCGAGGTAGCTAGAGAACAGTGTGACGAAATGTAGTTTATCTAATGACTGATTATTATTTTCTGTTGAATTTATGCATAACACTGTGAATATTTTATGTAACCTTTCAAAGTGCATTTTGTTAACTGACCTGAGTCTGGCCTAGGAAAGTGTCCATGGTCTTTTGAAAGTAGCCAGGCCCAGAGACAGATAAGATCTCTGAGTAGTTTGTGTATGTAGATGAATTAGAGTTAGCCAGACCAAATGAGCAGAGGTGAAGAACTCAGGTCTTGTGAAAATGGCAGGTCTCAGGACATCCATAATTTACTTCAAAAGCCCTGTGTCATTTTGGACATCCATCTAACTTAGGTGAAAATAAAATTCCTAAGTTGGAGGTTGAGGAGCTAACAAGAAATGGTTTAAAAATCCCTTGTATCAGTAGTACAGTGTTCATTTCTTTGAGGGAGTCTATCAAGACTGAAATGTCCCATCCTTCTCAACTGTGTTCCGTCACACATCAGATCTTAACTAGTAAGTAGTAATTCTGATTTTATTTCCTATTTTAGTTTCTGAAACTCATTTGTGCAACATTTTCTATGTCTTGTTATTAATTTTTATAAATAAGCCTTGGAAATATTTTTCAGATTTAACATATTTAATCTAGCATATTTCTCCGTGACTCTTTGTGAATTTACGAAGCCCAGGGAGGCTCATGCTACATGTGTATATGATTTAAGTGTGAAACATTGATAAGTGGTTCTGGTGAACGTAAGGACACCATAATAAATCTTTCATGGTGGCAGAAAAGGTGTATTCATTGTTAATTAACTAAGTTACACGCCAGTCATGACCAGCTGTTCAGATTGCTGTATCTGGGACAGGCTAGAAGTTCGTGACAAACAGCCTGGTGGGATATTGAATGAACTGGGTCAAAACTCATCGGACAAAGCAGGTGTCAAAGGAATAAGCAATGGGTTGTCAGGAATAGCCGAGGTCAAAACCAGATGATCCAAAGATCCCAAATCAATAATAGGAAGCGGAGTGGGGTCTGAAGTAGGGGTCAAAAAAGAGGTAAATTCAAATAACAGTAGGAGTGCAGAAACACCAAGCTCAGAGAATTGATATTCTGACACAGGAGAAGTGTCAGAAATGGGTTAAATAGGGCTGGGAAGGAGGAAAGAGTGGACAATTTCTCTGTCGCCAAGGAACAGTATATACTGATCTACAAGGTGAAAGACGCATCCTGTTGGCAGGCAACAGGCCATCTCATCGGGGGAGAGAAGGCTTCCGTCCCTGAGAGTGCTGGAGCGACGCCTGACAATATCTGGTGCAGAGAGGAGTGGTAAATTTATTGGTTATGGTATATCACATCTCCGCATTTGCCAGGCTCTGAACTCACTTCCTCTGCTCCTGCTCCATGAGCATGCTGGGAGATGTCAATTCCCCCATCCAAGGTAGCTAAAAGGAGCACCCCTCTACCATTGCTTCTCTTGTTCTGCCACTGAACTCACGGTCCCCAGCCCCGGGTGCCCAGGAAGGTGTTAATTGAAGTTTATTCATTATTACTTACTTGCAAAGTACCTGTGATGCAGGATATTGGATATAATTGACGTTGAAATCAATTTAGCAATCAAAGTAAGGAAGGTGGAAAACCAAGGTCCAGTCTTATAGTCACTTGATTTCAATTGTTCCTTAGGATCAAGTGATTTGACATGGGATATATTTATGTGACATATTAATGTGATTTATGTTACTTGCTTTTATTCTCTATGTATAGCTGTTGCTGAAACATGTTTATCAAGTGTGCATCACTAGCATATCTACCATGGGTGCACGGTGCGAAGTGCATATTGACCCATGTGCCAAGGGGTCCCTGCACTATCCCTCTGACTTGTGGGCCTTCTGAAATTAGAGTGACATAGAAAGGTGGGCAAAATACTTATGATGTCAAGAAAGTTTCATCTCTGAGTTCCAAATTTCCAGGCCCAAAATCACTTTAATCATGTTGCTGCAGTTTGTTATCTCTGCCGCCACAAAATACTTTAGGCATTTAGGCTTAATTTTTAGGGAGGGGGTAGCATTACTCTTGTACAAAGGGCCATTGTATTTATAAAATGCTGCTGGTGTGCATTTATATAAAAGCATGTTTAGTACATCTTACCTATTAGGTGTGCTTAAATATAATTTTCTTAATCATTATACAATAACTGACAGCATCTCTTCCATGCTTTCTAATGCCTTTTTATGTAGCTTTATGTATGCACTTCTTAAACAATCATTCAAGGGTGTTAGATGCCCTTTAGGATGTCAAAGTCAAGGACTATGATATAGTGGATATAAATAAAATATGGTTGGAAAAGACTCACTACTAGACAGTGAATATGGAATGATAAAGCATTTTTGTAGGAGAGAAGAGATGGGGGGGTTGTCTATTTGCAAAATCTTGTTTGAAAACAAATATTGGTGAGGAGAGTGACAATGTAGTGGTCTTATATATGGTAACAATGACAAAGATAAAGTACTGATCGGAGTATTTTATAAGTCATTAAGTGTCATGATTATAGAATTAGGAAAATATTATGTTACTGTGGTCATGATCCCTCCCATATATGAGCTGTTTTTTAACTCAATAGATTTTTACTAAGAAATGTAGCATATATCAAATGGGGGGGGGGGGGGGGAATTGTGCAATATGTGGTTCATGGTATAGCAAAGGAGATAGCGGGGGAATCAGAAAAATGTATCAAATTTTTATTAAACATATTATTTTAGAACTTGCCATTGAGTGTTCTATAGGATTGAATGGTTAAGTATTACTTTTTTATAGGTTTATTAGTTTGATTACACTGTGTTTGTAGCACACACACTCTTTTCCATAAAGGTAAACACATAAGAAAACCTGTTACTTGTTTTATTACTGTGTCATTGTAAAGCACAGTGGAACATCAATCAATTAACCAATCAAATTATTTATTTTTTTCAGGCAAACACCATTGAGCAAGCTCCTCCTCATCATCTATTTATATAGCGTCACTAATTCCGCAGCACTGTACAGAGAACACACTCATATCAGTCCCTGCTCCATTGGAGCTTACAGTCTAAATTCCCTAACATACACACACACGCAGACACAGAGATTATGGTCAATTTGATTGCAGCCAATTAACCTACCAGTATGTTTGTCTTCTGTTGCTGCGGATATGTTTCCTGTACCATTTACCTGCAGTCTGGAGTGTGGGAGGAAACTGGAGTACCAGGAGGAAACCCACATAAACACGGGGAGAAAATACAAACTCCTCACAGATAAGGCCATGGTCGGGAATTAAACGCATGACCCCAGTGCTGTAAGGCAGAAGTGCTAACCACTAGGCCACCATGCTGCCCTAACATATATGGTCAGATTAATAGGAAGGCAGCACCTGGAGTAATACTATGGGGGAAGAAAATTAGATACCATTAATATAAACATAGTAGGTAAGAGAGGGAGGGTGAGACTTAGGACAATATTTAAGTTCTGATGCAAGAAGGACGGAGAATGGGAAATATGTGTGTTGTGAAAGTGGAGTGGAATATGCTAAGATCACTGAAAGCAGCTGCAGGCTTCAATAATGTATTTTAAGTATAATTTCTTAACCATAGTAATAGTAACAGGAGTCCTCAGTTTAAGTGATTTCTGCACCAAAGTGACAGTAGGATTCATTAAGGTTTTGGGTACTTTCAGATAAATCAGATAATTGCTTCTAAGGGCATAGCTTCCTAACATATTGGGAGACAGACAATCCACAATATACTGAAGAAGTTTTCCAGTGATAACATGGTATGTTCATAGAGCTGCATTTTTATTGTTCCTGTAGTATACGGAAGTCCAGCCTGCACCCACATATAAAGAGTCAGTGCTGAGTGAAGTGCGAGAGACCAGTGTTGAAATGTAGGGCTCTGTGTAAAAGTATGCCCAATATGCTAACTCATGAAGTATCACATTGGTTGCATTTAAATTAATCAATTAGGAAAAGAAGCATAGAGTAAACTAGCTCTCTCTTAGTCTCTGGATGCTGGCGCATACAGGGTATTTAGAAAATGGTGATTATAAAATGGCAACTTTTGATGTGTGTTCTAATAAAACCTTATGTAAGGTTGCTATAATTATCATTCATTTTGGAAATATTCATTTTGGACAGCTCAGAAAGGAATTCAAGGTGATTGGCTGGGATACTGCTCTGTCATAGAAATGTAGAGGCCAATAAACGTGATTTTTTTAAAAATTTACTTTAAATATAGTTTCAGGTGTTTTGCATAACGTATGTCAACAAGTACTTCAGAAACAAAGAGTGTGGCTAAATAAAATATTAATGTAGATACAGGAAAAGAAAAAGTTGTGAAAAGTGGAGGGTACAAAGAGTTAGCTAAATATATGAAAGTTAACAAAATATATATATAAAAATCAGGCTAGCAAAGGCAGGCACTAAAAAGCTCTAAAGTAAGCAATTCTATCCCAAAGCATTTCATATATTTAAATAGCAGAAAAAATAAAACCTTATAGCATTGGGCCACTGTTACATGACCTATGGTATTTGCATGCAGGAGATAAAAGTAAAACAGACTTATGTGTTCATTTGAGTTAAAACAAAGTGTGTTAACAAATTTGTGTTAACATTTGTTTTAACAAAGGGGGTAAAATGTTAAGAAAGATAATGTTAACAAATTCGGGAGCCTCCCAGAAATTCCGGGAGAGTAGGCAAGTATGAGATAAAGTGGGCACATTTACAGCAGAGTGCACATTCTCCTTCTTCATCCCTGCCAAAGGACATGAATTTACTGCCCCCGGTGAAGTCGTTGATGATTTCATCCCTATACTTATAATAGAATGTACTTTTTGCCTTTCAGTTACACTTCTGTGGGAAAGCATATTCCTAGGCACTCTTTGAAAGTATTACAGTCCCAATGAATGATTTTAATGAATAATTTAAGCCATAAAGTTAAACTGAATGACATTTTAGGAGAAAAACAGAAAATCTGAAATGAAAGCAGACATTTATAAAGTGGTAGTATTTGACATTTTTACTGTATCCGCTCTTTGCATTTTCAGAAGCACATGCCAACCTGCAAAACTAAGCACAGATTAACTTTACAGGGGTGTTTCCAAAGACCATGAAATACTTTTTGTACATACAGAAGCATCACAAGTCTGCACATTTTGTTGTTTCTAAGTAACCCTTTATGTCTGATATGTCATTTTGCCATTTCAGATCAATAAATATATAAAAGCTTCCGTGCAATTAAATTAGATTCTTTACATAGAATTATATATGTTTTACTGAACAATTTTAGGAAGCAGAGTGAAAGCAACTCTAAATAAGAATAGTTATCTTGTAATTTTTTTTTCCAAAATAAAATTGTTCTATCGGCCTAAGTATTTAAAAGACACAGAAAGACTTCTGTGTTTCATTCTTGCAAAACTCATTAATTTTATCTGCTTCATCTTGACCAACTGTTGTGCTGCATGCTGCTCAGTGGATATTTGTTAGCAGTTGACATGAGACATGGTTTATTGACAAAAATAAATACAAATCAGTGAATGGATTAAAAATGTCATAAGACATCTGTGGCTAAATACCCTTTTTCATTTTGTTTAATTAACAATGCTAGCAGAATATATGGAATCTTTACAGGTTTATACCATAACACATGTCTAAAATATCACGTAAGTAAACTTCTGAAAATCAAATTTGTTTGTTGAAGGAATAAACTTTTGCTCAATCTGTCCTTGATTGGTGAATAATATAATAAGTTGTTCAAGACATATGATAACGTTTAAAACGTTCATTTATCAAGCCTCAAAAAAAATCATATAATTAAATAATGAACATATTTGAAGTAATTTCAGCTCAAAACTATTTTCCTTATATAACCCTGAGGATGCTGCAGAAAAGAGATGGACATTGTCATTTACCACTCCAGAGAGAGAAACTATATTTCCAGAAGGCTACTGAGTAAAGGGAGGTGGAGCCTAATGGGTCTGTGTGTTTGGAGACTGGGAGATAGAGCAGAGGGCTCAAGGGATGGAAGCATATCCTGAAAGAGACTGAGCTCTGTGACAAGTGCAGAGAAGATGACCCTAAGCAGACCACTGGATTGGTGGTCTGGGCAGAGAGAACTGAGAGTTTTGAGGGATATCAGAGCAGAGGGGAGTGGTGAACAGAACCTGCTGGAAAGTCACAGTTTGAAGCTGATGGAAAAGGTATTGCATGCACCTCAGAGGAAGGATATTTTGCAAGCCATTTTGGAGGGAATCAAGTCCAGATCCTGGGACCTACACTGGTACAGATAAGTAACTGCCATTAATTTAGCTATCTGCGTTATTCAAGTGAGGTTTGGACTATATCTGGCCACAAGGACTGAAGAGCCAGGGATAGATGGGTGGGCAGGTAAGTGAGCACCAAGGGGTACATGTATCAAGGTGCGATTTTGCAAAATCAGCGATTTTCTTTAGAAAGTTGAAACTCGCAGATGTATGAAGCTGAGATTTCATGTATAATCGCCAGAGATGTGTTTCTGTCAAAATCGCTATTTCCAAAATCGATAGAGATCAAACTCCCAACTGTTTGCCATTCTAGCTATACAAGTCTCAAATATATGAAGCTGCGATTAAGCAAACTCAGGAGGGTTTGCTTTCAAACACGCTAGATGCAACACGCTGCATCTTAGCAGCGTGTTCTGTAAACACATCACTGTTACACTGCCTGTCATACTGCCGGAGGTGCCGTCAGCTGTCAAAACTGTAAAATATGGATCAATTTTTTTTAAAAAAGTGTGAGGTCCCTCTATTCACTATTAAACCTAGTGCTGCCAGACTACTACTGGTTCCGTGAAAAAAATTGTGTGTGGTCCCCCCGATTTTCACTGGACCAGCAGTAGGCAAACCAGCCGGGGTTGGTGGCACTATAGCAGGGGGACACTCGGCAGGGGTCCCCCTGCCATAATGACAAACCAACCCCAGCCCCCCCTCTAGGAACACCAAGAACAGTGCTGAAAGCACTAGAGCCATTTATTACCCTACACCCACCGCCCAGGGGTGTAGGAAGAGCCCTAGTGCTTTCAGCACTGGGCTGGGTGTCCCTAGAGGGGGACACCTCTAATAAGCTAATTTGCACCCCATGCATCGTAACATGGTTTGTCCCGGAGAACATTTACTCCTTTTTGCCTTACTTTCCTTAATGACTCAGGCCCCTGGTGTTTTGTTTTCTAGGTTTGGGGGATTCTCATTATCAAGCATTGGCCCTCTAGATCATAGAGAAAACCAGCTCCCAGGATAGTCAGCTCAGGATTGGTGTTTCTATTATTGGAAACAAGGAGAGGGAGGGGGTGCCACCTCCACCCTCCTAGAGGTAGCCAACCCTGTGCTAAAAAGCACTGAGGCACTTTCAACTATTAATTTGCCAATGGGTATATAGAACTCCTGGTTATTACACCTAAAACATGTAAAATAACTAAAACACAACATTTTACACATAATACTATTTATTTGAATACTTTCCTCATGCAAATAATCTTTACAAAATCAAAAAGTCCACAGAAATTTTTTTTCCTTTTTTTAAATTTGCCTTTTACCCAAGTCTTCTTTTTTGATCCAATGTAGTACAATTGAAGTGGGGGGAAAGCAAGACAAAAGTGTTGAAAACAATCCACCATTCACTAGGAGCATCATCAGCATTCCTGATTGAATGCGAGCCTACAGAACTGTTTCTGTTTGCAATGGGACACCTTTTGTGCAGTGCCTCTTATAGAGAAATCACATAAATGCACAGATAAGATAATATGATAAAAATCTGTTAGGAACAGCAGGTAACTGATGTTCTCTTTTTTGGCTGCTGCAGTGTTGTTTTCAGCCTGAGTGTGATCACCTGGACTCCTCTCACCTGCAGCTCTATCTGACACCTGCCCTGATTGGCTACTACTTGTTTAAATACCTATCAGCTTCACTCTGCCTTTGCCGGTTATAGCGTTCACACGCTTGCTTCTCCATGCTCCTGGTTCTGTGATTTGTCTGCCAGTTTCCTAATTGATACCCGTTCTGACCTCTGCCTGAATACCGACCTTGCCTGTTTGCTCGTGACCCTGATCTCTGCCTGAATACTGACCTTGCTTGTTTGCTCGTGGCCCTGACTTCTACTTGGATTCCGACTCTGACTTTTCATCTGATAGATCGCCTCCCATTTGCAGGATTGTGATGCCAGCTATCCGCTCCATCAGGCTCACCTGTGTCTGCAGTGTTTCACAGTACAGATTTACTGCTCCATCTTGCTCCGGAAGTTTCCCTGACACTGTGCTGCACTCTAGCTCCATCTCACTCAGGCCACAGCTGGTACTACACCATCCTTTACTCCACACTGCCAGTCTGCAATACTGGTGGAAATTGGTACTGCATCCTGTTACTACTCAGTGTTCCTGCTTAAGAAAGTATCTCTGCTCAGCATCCCACTGTCAAGTCCTCTGTGGTGCCTACCTTCCGGAGTTGAGTTATCACTACTCGAGAATAAGTCCTGGGAACAACCTAGTACCGGTGAACATATCCGGGTCTATAGGAAAGAGGGTTGCTATAGGTGAAGCTCTCGCCAACAACAGGTTCTGATAACTCAACTCATAGGGTGATTCGTGACATTATAACCGGCCCACATACTTGGGATTTACTCCCATGGATCCTACTCATCCTTCCTTAGTACAAGTGCTGACTAATCGACTACAGGCTCAATATCCGATTGTTCAAGACATTTCTACCAGATTGTCTGTTCTTCTCAGGAAGTTGAAGTTCAAGAACCCAAGCTTCATCTTCCAGACAGATTTTCTGGCAACCGAAGAGATTTCCACAACTTTAGGGAAAGATGCAAATTATATTTCAAGCTACGTCCTCGGTCTTCCGGTTTGGAACAGTAGCGAGTGGGTATTGCTATATCACTGTTGCAAGCAGATCCTCAAACCTGGGCATTTGGATTGTGCCCTGACAGTCCGGAATTGTTATCTGAAGATTCCTTTTTCCAAGCCTTGGGTCTCCTGTATGATGATCCTGACAGAGTCGCTACTGCAGAGTCTAAACTTAGATTTGAAACAGGGACGTCGTTCTGCTGAAGAATATTGTACTGAATTTCGCTGGTGGGCCTCAGATTGCAAAAGGAATAATCCAGCTCTCTGTAGTCAGTTTCGTTTTGGCCTTTCAGAACTAATAAAGGGCATATTGGTGCAATACCCTGCTCCTGATTCTCTGTAGTCCTTTATGTGTTTGGCAATTCGCATTGATCGGCGAATAAATGAAAGAAGACTGGAAAAGGAATTTCATCCACAGAACTTTTTTCCTATCGCCAACTCAGTTAAAACAGTGGATACTAGGAAAGCTCCTCTAGGCTTCTACCTTGTACAGAATAAAAATTCCCTCCAGTTACCTGCCCAGATTTCCCTGGTCTCTGGGAGTGTTGATGTCCTAGCTTTCGTGGACAGTGGAGCAGCTGTAAATTTTCTTGATATTTCTCTGGCACGGCGGTTTGCTGTTCCTACCCAACTATTAAAAGTTCCAGTATCTGTTTGTGGTTTGGATGGGCACCTAATTAATGGCGGAAGCGAGCTAGAGAGTATCAGCTCTCTTACCCTGATAGTGGGAGCACTCCATAAGGAAATGCTGTCATTCTACCTTATCCAATCACCCACATACCCTGTGGTTCTAGGGTACCCATGGCTTATCAAGCACAATCCAGTCCTTGATTGGTCCACAGAAGAACTGGTGGCATGGGGGAAAAACTGCCAAGGGACATGCCTAGCAACACCTGTTAAGGTTGCTACTGCTTTGGTCAAACCAGGTCTCACACTCCCGCTGCAATATCAAGATTTTGATGATGTCTTCTCCAAGCAAGCTGCAGATACATTACCACCACATCACCCGTATCACTGCACTATTGATATTTAGCCCGGGAGTAAATTTACTAAGACTCGTTTATATTCTCTTTCCATGGAAGAGACCAAAGCCATGGAAAACTATATTTCTGAGGACCTAAAAAAAGGGTTCATTAGACCTTCTCGCTCACCGCTTGGTGTCGGATTTTTCTTTGTCAAAAACATGGAGATTTACGACCTTGCATTGATTACAAAGGTCTGAATCAGATCACCATTACAAACAATTATCCTCTGCCACTGATTTCTCAGTTGTTCGACCAGTTAAGAGGTGCTTCTGTATTTTCTAAAATTGATTTACGTGGAGCATACAATTTGATACGCATACGGAAGGGCGATAAATGGAAGACCGCTTTCAACACTCATTCTGGACATTACGAGAATTACGAGTATGATAACTCAACTCATGAGTTATCGTGACAAAATCTAATTGTGACTGTTGAAATAAAGCTAACCATAATATTAATTTATTGTCATGAGTTATATTATATGTATATATGGCCCATTTATTTCTACCAAAGTGTTTCAACTCACTGATATTTTGGTCACACCATTCATAAATGTAATATATTTTCTGCTTCACACATTTAGTTGTGGATTTACCTGTGTGATTAGAATTGTTGCCATGCTGCATGACACATATTTTGTTAATTTTCAGCTCACCCACAAATACCTTGATATTCTCTTGTGACAATTGCTGACGCAATACAGAATTCATTGTTCCTTCAGTTAATGCAAGCAGTGCTTTTCCTAAGGCTACAGAGCAGACTCAAGCAAAGGTACTCACACATATATAGTTAGAAGGAAATTTTTTTGTTGTAATGCAGTGTTCTGATATCTTCAACCATAAGGTTTGTCATTTATGAGAAAAGTTTACTCAATTTCACTTCAACCATTTACAGAACAATCCTCTAAGAGCCTTCCAGCTCATCCAGATATAACACAGGCCTCTGTCAGAAGTCCTCCTCCCTGTTGAAGTTCCACTGCCTGTGTTCTGGTTTAAAAGCAAGAGGGGGGGGGCATTTCAAATAGGTCAGCCAAACATGAAACATTGAAGATGTGCAGAAAGTTGCTATGAGTTTACATTGTTTTTGTTCCTACCACTGCACCGAAACTGCCCTTACTAAATTCACTAATGACCTCCTGTCAGCAAAATCTAAGGGACACTTCTATTCTTCTTGACCGCTCTTCTGCTTTCTATACCATTGAAAATAAATGTGGGGTGCAAAAGACCATTCATGCAATCAATATTTATCTGAACTTCAGCTCTCAATAGGGTACTGCAATCCATATAGCCAAGAGAGAGCCAACCACCTTCTGATTGACTGACTGGAATCATGTGATCTCTGGAAAGTGATGTCTGTTCCCTAGAGCTGACTGAAGTGTATTCTGACAATTAGAAGGCTTATGAACTGCACTTCTTGCATTTGTATTGCCTTTTCTTGGAATATGTGACATGAGACTCCTATTGATATATGCAATGTTTGTGGTTAACTGAATTTAGGTAATGCTATTAGGCATCTGCTTCTATTGATTCACACAGCTGTATTTATATATGTTATGTATATTTTATCTATATATTGATTTCTCATTTGATAATTAAATTTGCATGGAAAATCAATCTTACCGCTGCATGCAAAATAGATTGCAGGGGTTTGGGTCTGTTTTGGGGAGGGAATTGCAATAGTCAATGCTGGAGATGATGAGGGCATAAATGAAGGTTTTTGCAGTGTCTTGTGTAAGATATGTGCATATTCTGAAAATGTTTTTTAGATGTACATAACATGATTTAGATATAGAGTCGATGTGAGAAACAAAGGATAGTTCTGAGTGACAGATCACAACTAGGTAGCGAGCTTGAGAGGTGGTGTTTAAGGTCATGTTATCAACAGAGATAGAAATGTCAGGTATGCTCTTGTTGGTGGGTGGGAATATTATTTACTCTGTTTTAGAAAGATTGAGATTGAGTTGGCGAGAGGACATCCAAGATGAAATGGCAGAAAGACAGTCAGTTACACGGGACAACACAGATCGAGAGATCAGGAGAGGATAGATAAATTTGCGTATCATCTGCATAGAGATGAGACTGAAATCCAAAGGAGCTTATTAGATTTCCAAGAGAAGCGGTATAGATAGAGAACAGCAGAGGACCTAGCACTGAGCCTTGTGGTACTCCATCTGGAAAAAAGGAAGCGGAGCAGAGGTGGCTCCAGAGAAATTAACAGTGAAAGAGCGATTAGAAAGGTAGGATGAGAACCAGGATAGGACAGTGTCTTGAAGACCTAGGGATTGCAGCATTTGTATCAGGAGAGAGTGGTCAACGGTGTTAAATGCAGCCGAGAGATCCAGGAGAATTAGGAGAGAGTAATGGCGTTTAGTTTTAGCAGTCATCAGATAATTGACAACCTTAGTCAACGCAGTCTCTGTGGAGTGTTGAGAACGAAAGCCTTGAAGAGGATCCAACAGGTTGTTTGTGGAAAGTAAGCATGTGAGGCGAGTGTAGGCAAGTCTCTCTGGAAGCTTGGAGGGGCACGGGAGCTGAGAGATGGGACGGTAATTTGAGAGAGTGTTTGGTTTGGAATCTTGTTCATCATCCTCATATTCATTTATTTATATAGTGCCAACATATTCTGTAGCGCTTTTCGTAGGCCATCAGTTTTAACCATGTTGCTAATGTTGTCAGAGCAATAGTTATCACAAAATAATTTAGCAGAATAATTATTTCTCATACCATTGATAAGCTGTATTGGTAGGTGTAAATTAGATAAATATGACTTATCATAAGTTGAACTCCTTTAAACTCTGTCTGTAGTTATATTATGCTTTGCTGACTTTGCACTTTATTTCTTTATTCATGTTGCTGATAAACAGTGAAGACTGCAGGAAACCACATTGGTGTCTTTAAAACATGAAATATGGATTTATTAAAGTGGTTGTGTGATAAAGACATCAGCAAACATTTGCAATTATATTTTTTCTACCATTTCTCTACCATTCTGTTTCAGTTTTCATTTTGTACAACACTGTCTTTATTTAAGATATAAAGATATAACATATTTGTTTGCTACAATTCAAGCACATGGAATACCATAGAGTAGTTGTTTGGAATCGTTCTCTGAAATTTTATTACTTGTTAGGTGAGAGTATGTTTGCCCAGATTCAGGAGATAGGTCAGATAGGAACCCCATCCACTACATTTTTGTATCTTTGACCCAATTTAAAATTAGGAGCAAATCCAGATCAGGGGTGGACATTTACACTTATATAATCAATTTTGAATGGGATGCAATCTTGTTTTTGCAGGCAAGTAAAATACTGCCTACTTTTGTATGTACAGTCATGGCCAAAAGTTTTGAGAATGACATAAGTATTGGCTTTCACAAAGTTTTCTGCTTCAGTGTTTTTAGACCTTTTTGTCAGATGTTGCTATGGTATACTGAAGTAAAATTACATTAAGTTTATGCAAAGAGTCAACATTTGCAGTGTTGACCCTTCTATTGAAGACCTCTGCAATTCGCCCTGGCATGCTGTCAATCAACTTCTGGGCGCCATACTGACTGATGACTGCCCATTCTTGCCTAATCAATGCCTGGAGTTTGTCAGAATTTGTGGGTTTTTATTTGTCCACCTGCCTCTAGAGGATTGACTGCAAGTTTTCAATTGGATTAAGGTCTGGAGAGTTTCTTGGCCATGTACCCCAAATTTAGATATTTTGATCCCAGAGCCACTTAGTTATCACTTTTGCCTTATGACAAGTTGCTCCATCATGCTGGAAAATGCATTGCTCATCACCAAACTGTTATTGCATGTTTGGGAGAAGTTGCTCTTGGAGGATGTTTTGGTACCATTCTTTATTCATAGCTGTGAGCCCACTCCCTTGGCTGAGAAGCAATCCTACCCATGAATGGTCTCAGATTGCTTTACTGTTGGCAGGACACAGGACTGATGGTAGCGCTCACTTTTCCTTCTCCGAACAAGCATTTTTCCAGATGCCCCAAACAATCTGAAAGGGGATTCATCAGAAAAATGACTTTACCCCAGTCCTCAGCAGTCGCTGCACTTTTTGCAGAATATCAATCTTTCCTTGCTGTTTTTCCTGGAGAGAAGTGGCTTCTTTGCTGGCCTTCTTGACACCAGGCCATTCTCCAAAAGTCTTAGCCTCACTGTGCGTACAAATGCACTCACACCTGCCTGCTGCTATTCCTGAGCAAGGTCTGCATTGGTGGTGCCTCAATCCTGCAGCTGAATCAACTTTAGGAGACGGTCCTGACACTTACTGGACGTTCTTGGGCACCCTGAAGCCCTATTCACAACTATTAAACCTCTCTTCTTGAAGATCTTGATGATCCGATAAATGGTTGATTTAGGTGCAATCTTAAAGGCAGCTATATCCTTTTTGTGCAAAAGCAATGATGACTGTACTTGTTTCCTTGCAGGTAACCATGGTTAACAGAGGAAGAGCAATGATTTCAAGCACCACCCTCCTTTTAAAACTTTCACTCTTTTATTCTAACTCAATCAGCATGACAGAGTGATCTCTAGCCTTGTCCTTGTCAACACTCTCACCTGTGTTAACGAGAGAATCATTGACCTGATGTCAGCTGGTCCTTTTGTGGCAGGGCTGAAATGCAGTGGAAATGTTGTTTTTGGGATAAAGTCCATTGTCATGGCAAAGAGGGACTTTGAAATTAATTGCAATTCATCTAATCACTCTTCATGACATTCTGGAGTATATGTAAATTGCCATAATAAAAACTGAGCCAGCAGACTTTGTGAAAAATAATAGTTGTGTCATTCTCAAAACTTTCGGCCATGATTGTAGCACACAACTAATTGGCACTATTATTTTTAAATTGCGATTTAGAGTTGGGCTAGAATGCCCACTACCCCTCCCAAGGGGTGCTTCTGCGTAGCTTGGTTTTCTTAAGGTCCTAAATTGTGCCCTTTAAAACTATGACTTCCCCTTTATTATATTTGTCCCTCTGTTTTTTAGATAATTACATCGTTTTTAATGTGCTATTGCATCAGAAATGTTATTTAATAGTGACAGATCCAACTTAATAGCACGAACTACAGGACATTATCCTGATGTGCACGTATGATATAAAAACACCTTTTTATTTTAATTTGATTTGCTTTATTTACATGAGAGATGAACAAAAATTACTATTTGTATTATCTCATTACCTATATTATTTATAACTCTCATTACACATATAGCCATATGGTCCTTTAAGGGAAGCTCAATGTTATGTGTTTATTTGTCACGTTGTTAAATTTCCTATACTCAAATTATTCTGTGATATGCTGTAAAATATATCGTATAGTCACGTGAATATGTGTTATTGTGTTCCTAAATGTAGAATGACGAGCGAACCTGAGACTGACACAATGAGATGTTGTTTATTTCTGTGGCACCCGAAGTCAGCTTTCCAAGAAGTGTATACATATGTATATATATATATATATATATATATATATACATATGTATATATATATATATATATATATATATATATATATATATATATATATATATAAAAAGTCAGACATACTCCAAGACAACTCAGGCTAAAATGGATGTGTGACAGGCTGCAGTGTGGGAAGTCAGTCTTACATAGACATACTCAGGGGCTTGATTCATCAGAGAACGCATAGTGAACGCAATTTGCTTTTTGTAAGTTCGAATGGATATCAAATGATGGTATACCTAGAGTCAATAACAAGAAGATTTCTAGAAACTTTTCTAGTTGAATGTGGGTATAGGTTTGTTGTGCCTATACGGCACTTGTTGTATGCAGACAGGCACAACACAGTGCAGGATACGCACAATGCATATGTATATATAAAGTCCCATCAGAACATACATAAAACAAAAAATTATTAAATACATAAACACCTGTTAAAAAAAATACATTTATTAATGAAAAACATAAAAAAAGTTCTTTTTTACTTGAAATACATTTATCAGAATATTATTAATGCCTATTTTACAAAAAAATGCATTTTCCCATGTTCTAGCATGCATACACGAGCATCATCAATATCAGTTTGCACTTACACCTGCCCTGTAGCTGATGTAAGTGATACGGCTGAAAATTGCATACCCGAGAGATGACCAGATCTTGAATCAGACGGATGGGCTTGTGCTCAACCTTGGCATGCCATTACTGTACATTGCCTACATGCATACGCCTTCCCTGTCCCATCCTTGAAATTGTAGACAGTTGGGACATGTAATTTGCATTCGAAGGTTAATTGGGTGCACTTTCGTTCACTAGCATATATTCCATTTCTGAACAAACAGCAATTTTACACAAAATCTGGCATGTACTGGTACTTACATTTCTCAATGAATCAGGACCAGAGTTTAATTAACACAGGTGGAAGTCCTATGACTAATACTTGATTAGAGTAGTATGGAGGTGGAAGTTAGGTATGTATATATATATATATATATATATATATATACCCCCGTGTCGTGAACAAAAGGGACTTACAGTTATTTATAAGGGATAAATCATAACTGCAGTGTAAATATGTTTTATCAAATGAATCCATTGATAAGTTCCGCTACGAAAGTGTAAAGTGTGACGACAGAAAGCCTGATGTATATGTATTGGAGAGCTCTGCACATTCCAGTGTGAGAAGATAGCAGTGTCAGCTGTGGCAGCTTCGAAGAGCTCTGGCTGTGAATTATGTCCAGGCTCAAGTTAGTTTTTGGACTCCTGAATAGACTTTGTGGGGCTGGTCACAGCTGCAGCCCAAGGCAGCATTTTGAAGGCCTATACAGGTATATAGAGATATGAGCTTCAAAGGAAAATGCCTTCATAGTTCATATTTTGGGAAATCCAGGTTAACTCCATACTGAGGAGCAGAAATCACTCCAGGGTTGTGAATGACAGGGACGGATGGTATCCGGGAACAGCTAAAATCACATATCTTTGGAAAAGGTATGTCACATTGTCAAAATGTCATCATATTTGGTATCAAAAGATGGACAGTCATAGGGCATTTATTCATGATAAAATTGGATCGATGTGACACTCTACAGAAAAGTTAGATCACATAGTAGAATTGGTTAGTAAATCAGGCAAAATACAATTGGTGATTGAAAAAAGTGTCGCAGACCATAACCCCCTGTGGACAGGGAAAGGTCTTTAAAATGCTGAAACGAGACACAGAAAGGGGTCAGACGTTTTGTGAAATCAATTCACATTGATAAGCTGTCCATCTTCCTTGCCAAATTTCCCATGACACAGAGTATGCAATTCATGTGAGTGACACTCTGAAGGTAACCCCTTTTATTTTAAACTGTTTTGCTTCTGTATGTCAATCTATTAATTGTTTATTCATTATTTTTTGAATCTGTATGCCCTGCACTTTTGTATATTAAATCTATAATTTAATATGTTGCGTCCTTGATACTCTAATGAATCCATTAACCGATTAAGAAGAAATAGCTCGACCAAATTAACCCAGTGTGTGATTTGTTGATACATTTGATTAACAAGCTGTGTGGGCTTGCATTTACATTTGTGTAACAGTCTGGACGTTTGAATAGTTAACCCTGTGCTAGCTGGTGTGGGTCTTGCTAGTTTGTGGATAGCTAGAAGCCTTGTGTGCCAGTGTGGGACAGTATATCGGGGTCCTATTGCCCGTATTCAATAGTTGTTAGAAAACCTGAAGTGTCTGGGAGTGTGAGCGCTGTTTGGGGGCGATTCAGTAGGTCTATAACCTGTGTGATAGGTGGAGAGAGACTGCGGGCTGTAATTGTGTGCAACCTCATACAGCATACACCCCAAAGTTACGGCAGCTGTGTTCATGACAAATTTGTGGCATAGCGGTGGGATTATTTAATTTCTTAGAGTATTAAGTGCATGGTTTAAGCCAGTGGTTCCCAAACTTTCTCAGTTCGAGGCACCCTTAGGGTCACCATAATCTTTCAAAGGCACCCCTAAGCCAAAATAATTACCGGGTAGTCCCGTTTTTTTAAGTAGTTGGGTCAAAATGACGTAAGATGTATTTAGACCCCTTCACCATCACATTGTGCCCCTTTATCATATCACTGCGCCCCTTCACCATATTACTCTGTCCCCCTCTTTGCCAGCTCACACTCTGTCTCCCTCCTTCAGCGTGTCTCTCTCTGTTCCCCTCCTTCAGCGTGTCTCTCTCTGTCCCCCTCCTTCAGCGTATCTCTCTCTGTCCCCCTCCTTCAGCGCCTCTCTCTGTCCCCCTCCTTCAGCGTGTCTCTCTCTGTCCCCCTCCTTCAGTGTGTCTGTCTCTGTCCCCCTCCTTCAGTGTGTCTCTCTCTGTCCTCCTCCTTCAGCGTGTCTCTCTCTATCTCCCTCCTTCAGCGTGTCTCTCTCTGTCCCCCTCCTTCAGCATCTTTCTGTCCCCCTCCTTCAGCGTCTCTCTCTGCCCCCCTCCAACGTGTCTCTCTGTCCCCCTTCAGTGTGTCTCTCTGTCCCCTTTCAGCGTGTCTCTCTCTGTCCCCCTTCAGCATGTCTCTCTGTCCCCCTTAAGCGTGTCTCTCTCTGTCCCCCATCAGCGTGTCTCTCTGTCCCTCTTCAGCATGTCTCTCTGTTCCCTTCAGGGTGTCTCTCTGCCCCCCTCCAACGTGTCTCTCTGTCCCCCTTCAGCGTGTCTCTCTGTCCCCCTTCAGCGTGTCTCTCTGTCCCCTTTCAGCGTGTCTCTCTCTGTCCCCCTTCAGCATGTCTCTCTGTCCCCCTTAAGCGTGTCTCTCTCTGTCCCTCTTCAGCATGTCTCTCTGTTCCCTTCAGGGTGTCTCTCTGTCCCCCTTCAGCGTGTCTCTCTGTCCCCCTTCAGCGTGTCTCTCTCTGTCCCCTTCAGCGTGTCTCTCTGTCCCCTTCAGCGTGTCTCTCTGTCCCCCTTCAGCGTGTCTCTCTGTCCCCCTTCAGCGTGTCTCTCTCTGCCCCCCTCCAACGTGTCTCTCTGTCCTCCTTCAGCGTGTCTCTCTGTCCCCCTTCAGTGTGTCTCTCTGTCCCCCTTCAGCGTGTCTCTCTCTGTCCCCATTCAGCGTGTCTCTCTGTCCCCCTTAAGCGTGTCTCTCTCTGTCCCCCTTCAGCGTGTCTCTCTGTCCCTCTTCAGCATGTCTCTCTGTTCCCTTCAGGGTGTCTCTCTGTCCCCCTTCAGCGTGTCTCTCTGTCCCCCTTCAGCGTGTCTCTCTCTGTCCCCTTCAGCGTGTCTCTCTGTCCTCTTCAGCGTGTCTCTCTGTCCCCCTTCAGCGTGTCTCTCTGTCCCCCTTCAGCATGTCTCTCTGTCCCCCTTCAGCGTGTCTCTCTCTGTCCCCTTCAGCGTGTCTCTCTGTCCCCTTCAGCGTGTCTCTCTGTCCCCCTTCAGCGTGTCTCTCTGTCCCCCTTCAGCGTGTCTCTCTCTGCCCCCCTCCAACGTGTCTCTCTGTCCTCCTTCAGCGTGTCTCTCTGTCCCCCTTCAGTGTGTCTCTCTGTCCCCCTTCAGCGTGTCTCTCTCTGTCCCCATTCAGCGTGTCTCTCTGTCCCCCTTAAGCGTGTCTCTCTCTGTCCCCCTTCAGCGTGTCTCTCTGTCCCTCTTCAGCATGTCTCTCTGTTCCCTTCAGGGTGTCTCTCTGTCCCCCTTCAGCGTGTCTCTCTGTCCCCCTTCAGCGTGTCTCTCTCTGTCCCCTTCAGCGTGTCTCTCTGTCCTCTTCAGCGTGTCTCTCTGTCCCCCTTCAGCGTGTCTCTCTGTCCCCCTTCAGCGTGTCTCTCTCTGCCCCCCTCCAACGTGTCTCTCTGTCCTCCTTCAGCGTGTCTCTCTGTCCCCCTTCAGTGTGTCTCTCTGTCCCCCTTCAGCGTGTCTCTCTCTGTCCCCATTCAGCGTGTCTCTCTGTCCCCCTTAAGCGTGTCTCTCTCTGTCCCCCTTCAGCGTGTCTCTCTGTCCCTCTTCAGCATGTCTCTCTGTTCCCTTCAGGGTGTCTCTCTGCCCCCCTCCAACGTGTCTCTCTGTCCCCCTTCAGCGTGTCTCTCTGTCCCCTTTCAGCGTGTCTCTCTCTGTCCCCCTTCAGCATGTCTCTCTGTCCCCCTTAAGCGTGTCTCTCTCTGTCCCTCTTCAGCATGTCTCTCTGTTCCCTTCAGGGTGTCTCTCTGTCCCCCTTCAGCGTGTCTCTCTGTCCCCCTTCAGCGTGTCTCTCTCTGTCCCCTTCAGCGTGTCTCTCTGTCCCCTTCAGCGTGTCTCTCTGTCCCCCTTCAGCGTGTCTCTCTGTCCCCCTTCAGCGTGTCTCTCTCTGCCCCCTCCAACGTGTCTCTCTGTCCCCCTTCAGCATGTCTCTCTGTCCCCCTTCAGTGTGTCTCTCTGTCCCCCTTCAGCGTGTCTCTCTCTGTCCCCATTCAGCGTGTCTCTCTGTCCCCCTTAAGCGTGTCTCTCTCTGTCCCCCTTCAGCGTGTCTCTCTGTCTCTCTTCAGCATGTCTCTCTGTTCCCTTCAGGGTGTCTCTCTGTCCCCCTTCAGCGTGTCTCTCTGTCCCCCTTCAGCGTGTCTCTCTCTGTCCCCTTCAGCGTGTCTCTCTGTCCTCTTCAGCGTGTCTCTCTGTCCCCCTTCAGCGTGTCTCTCTGTCCCCTTCAGCGTGTCTCTCTGTCCCCCTTCAGCGTGTCTCTCTGTCCCCCCCCCTTCAGCATGTCTCACTGTGCCCCCTTCACTCTCCTTTACTTACCTTCTTTCCTGATGTCCTCTCTGCTGCTGCTCCTCACTGAGGCTAACGAACGTGATGACGTCACGCCCGGCAGTCAATGAGGAGGAGGATCCGGCGCTGGATGATTGATGAGTTTTTTATTTTTTTTTCTCTTCTTTTTATTGCTAGGACGATCGCGGCACCCCTGTGACAGCGCCGCGGCACCCCATGGAGCGGTGGCGCACACATTGGGAACCGCTGGTTTAAGCAATTAACAATTGCACTTATAAACTGATTGTAACCTTGCGAGGAATACAATAGTTTGACAAGGACAAAACTCAGGGCTTATTATTATTTTTGAAGACATACGTACAAAACAGTTCCCTTCCCTTGAATCTAATTTTTCTTTTCCTATCTTCTATTTTGCAACGTAACTAAGAAGATGGCTGCAGCATATAAACGCATGACAAAGGAGGCGCTGATTTCACATTGTGAGGATGGAGAAATTCCCACTAGTGGCAAAAGCAAGGAGCAATTGATTGAAGCTCTTGTGCAGAGAGATCAGCATCAAGGCGTAGATGTGTCCCTGGAAGAGCATAGCCAGGATTCAGAAGCGGATCTGACTATGGATATTGCTCAAAACAGTGGACTGTTACTTTTGGATGATTCTAATAGTTCATGTGTGGACACTGCTATGGACGTTTATTTGCAAACTGCCCTAAAATATTTGGGCCCAGCGGACATTACAACTAAAATGCAACTTTTACAGCAGTTCCAGGAGAAGGAAGCTGCAGAATGCCAGCGCCAGTCTGTGGAGAGCGCCGCTGCTATGGAGGCAGCAGAGAGGCGTGCTGCTATGGAGGCAGCGGAGCTCCAAGCGGAGCACCAGGCAGAAAGACAAGCAAGTCACAGCAGCTGGGAGCGTGTCCGTGACACCCCTGCTTAGCCACAACATTAAAACCACTGACAACTGAAGTGAGGGCTGAAGTGAAGTGAATAGCATTGCTTATCTCATTACAATGGCACTTATCAAGGGTGGGATATATTAGGCAGTAAGTGAACAGTCAGTTCTTGAAGTTGATGTGTTTGAAGCAGGCAAATTGGGCAAGAGTAAGGATCTGAGAAACTTTGACAAGGGCCAAATTGTGATGCTAGATGACTGGTTCAGAGCAGCACCAAAACGGGAAGTCTTGTGGGGTGTTTCTGGTATGCAGTGGTTAGTATCTACCAAAAGTGGTCCAAGGAGGGATAACCAGTGAATCGGCGACAGGGTCATGGACACCCAAGGCTCATTGATGCGCATGGGGAGCGAACACATAGTGCATCGCAGCTTGCTGCATATGGGACTTATTAGCCAGTCAGAGCCCATGCTGACCCCTGTCTACCACGTTGATCACGTGAGCACCAGAACTGGACCATGGAGCAATGGATGGTGGCTGATGAATCACGTTTTCATTTACATATTGTGGAAGACGAGATGTGTCATTTTCCTGGGGAAGAGATGGCAATAGGATGCACTATAGAAGAAGGCAGAGCTGGTGGAGGCAGTGTGATGCTTTGGGAAGTGTTCTGCTGGAAAGTCTTGGGTCCTGTCATTCATGTAGATGTTACTTTGACACATACTATCTACCTTAACATTGTTGCAGTTCAAGTACCCCTTCATGGCAATGGTATTCCCTGATGGCAGTGGCCTCTTTTAGTAGGAAAATGCACCCTACCACACTGCAAAAATTGTTCCCGAATTGTTTGAAGAACATGACAAAGAGTTCAAGGTGTTGACTTGGCCTCCAAATTCCCTAGATATCAATCCAAAAAAGCATCTGTGTCATGTGCTGGAAAAATAAGTCCAAGCCGTGGAGGCCCCACCTTCTAACTTACAGGACTTAAAGAATCTGCTGTTTATGTCTTGGTGGCAAATACCACAGGACACCTTCAAAGGTCTTGTGGAGTCCATGCCCTTAATGAGTCAGAGCTTTGTTGGCAGCATGAGGGGGACCTACACAATATTAGACAGGTGTTTTTAATGTTGAGGCTGATCGATGTATATAGCCTTCTCTTTATATCACCCCCATTAAAACAAAATCTTTGCCTACAACCAGTTAAAAAGTGCATCTCAGGAAAAAAATGCATTTGGACATATTATTTCCATTGTATGTTATGTCTTTTATGACATTCTCTGTATCTGTATGCAGATATCTATCTAATATTTATACACTCACTATACAAACATACATATACATGGTTAGAAGGATGGAACTCAATTGTAAATAAAAGTAAAAACTTGGGAGGTTACCTAATCTCTACTGTGTGTGTGTGTGTGTGTGTGTGTGTGTGTGTGTGTGTGTGTGTGTGTGCTGCCTAATATTACGGTATTATATAACAAGTAATAATAATATTAGTAGCCTGAAGTGGAGTTTTTGCTTTTTCATTTCTGTATGTCCAAACAATATTAAATCATTTGTGTATCTATAGTAGTAACATCAACTTTGATATCAACGTCATCAAATACACTAAAAATATAAAAAATGTATAGCCAAACCATTTTATACAATTTATAAGATATATTGTTAACAGCTTAAATTACACAATTGTAGTAGCAAATTGTATTTTTTTTTCTTTTCCCCTTTTTTATTTCTTTAACAAATGTCTTCATTTGGTGCTGACCCAGTGGATACTTCTATCATAATAACCAGTTAAATTGCAATGTTCACTTAGATCCAGGTCACAGTGTCTGTTATTGATCAGATGTCCTACTGTGTTTCTGCTACAATGCATCTTTTTTATAGCCTTTTTTCCATTTACTGTCTAAAAAGCATTGTGAATACTTACTGTCTCTACATTGATACATTTAGGGTCTGATGCTGAGTTGAACTTAAGTCTTGTTGCATAGAGTAAAATATGCAAATGTGTACTGCACATACCTACAAAGAGAACACACGCATATACGCTAATGCACAGTAGCTTGCATTTGACACTTGTGCCTCTTTCCTAACAGAGAAGTGGTACTGGGGAAAGTGCAAATGTCGCCTGAGTACAGTAAGAGCATGTTCACACAAATGCAATCAAATTCACCTAGCCACCCTCAGTTCTTTCTTTGCTGTAACCTTCTGAGGTCCTCACACTCTTCTCTTGCCCCTTTTCCTCCACGTGCCCCTCAACCCAGCTCCTTCCCAATTCCTCCTCTCCTTTTCCCTCAATGTTTTCTGGCATTTAAAACTCACATCTTCAACATATCCGTTTCCACTGCCATCTTTCCTTTCACCTTCAAACATGCGCTCATCTCTCATTTTCTCAATAAACCATCTCTTGAACCTACTGCCCTCTCCAACTACCATCCTGTTTCACAGCACAGCTCTCCTTTGCTTTCAAGCTTCTCCAAAATCTTGTCTACAACCACCTGACCCACTTTACCCATCCATTCTTCTTGACCCTTCTCAGATCGGCTTTCATCTTCTTCACTTTACTGAGACTGCCCTCACTAAAGTGACCAATGATCTACTATTAGCTAAGTCAAAGGATCATTTTTCCCTGCTCATATTTCTTGACCTCTCTGCAATTTTTGACATTGTTGACCTCCTCCTTCTCCTTGACACAATTCACTGTCTTGGCCTTCATTGCAATGGCCTCTTATGGCTCGACTCCTACCTCTCTGATCATTCCTTCAGTGTCTCTATTTCTGAATCATGCTACCATCCTCTTCCTTTGTCTGGTGAAGTACCTCAAGACTCTGTTCTCAGCCCTCTGCTTTTCTCTTTTTACATCGCATCTCTCAGTGGACTCATACACTCTTTCAGCCTCCACTACCATCTATATGCAGAGGACATTTAAAGCCTCCTCTCCTCTCCTCTCCTCATTTATCTTCTCTCTTATCGCAATTATCCATCTGCCTCTCAGCCATCTCCAACTGGATGTCCCAACACTACCTCAAACTTACTGTAGTATGTCTAAAACAGAACTCATCATCTTGTCACTACCCATCCCCTTGTCTTCCTCATTTTTTACAACATCACATTTGTTCCCCATTCAGCTGCCTTGTCATCTTCACTCCACACATTCAGTCCATAGCACAGTCTGCTCATCTCCTCCTTCGAAACATTGCAAGAATATGCCACTTTCTCACTCAGGACATAACAAAATCCTGGTTCATTCTATAATTATCTCTCAACTCCTCCTAGCTGACCTTCCCCGTATCTCACTTTTCACTCTACGATCCTTCATGAATTCAGTGGCGAGTCAAATATCCCTGTCCTGCCACTCCTCATCTACTGCACCACTCTGTAAAACATTTCTCTGGCTTCTCATTCCCTCCAGAATTCAATTGAAGCTGCTCACTTGCAGCTACAAAACCCTCACCATTGGCTACTGTTTATGCATCTCTGACCTCAACTCAATATGCACCCTAACTTGCCTTCTCCTTTTCACCTGTGACCTATACCTCTCCTCCCCTCTAATAAATAGCTATCACTCCTAACTCCAAGACATCTCCTGCTTTTTTATGTTCAATTTGTAATTATTGAATATGTGACATATATTTGCTACCTATATTTGTACTTGTATGATTCATACATGTCATTTGTACTTGTATGATTTGTTATTATGTTTACTTTGTATTTGCAGCTGCGTAATTTGTGGTTCATTACAAATAAAAAGCAATGATAAAATGCAGACCTACATGGTCATTCCTGGTATGCATGTTACCTGTCAGACTGTAATCAATACTCAATACTAATCAATAAAATCTATCAATGAATTACATTGATACAATATAGCTCATTGTGGCTAGTGGTGAAACCCATGTGGTGTTTCTCAACTACTAGCCAATAAAGAGCAGCTTTCCCATGCTCTGACCAAACAGAGTGAAACCACTCTGTATTGATTAGAGCCTGACAATAGGAGCACTGCAGGTCCCAGCTGGCTCTGGATGCAAGAGCATTACTTTGCGCTTACAATTCTACAAGAACCAGAATACCCACACAGTTTAGGCATGCCAGAGATTTCTGGTAACAGTAGTGTACCAACCAAAAATACTGATTTTGCCATTTAAAGTTTATACCCACTGCACTACAGGTGTTTGGCAGGAGCCCTAGTGCTTTCAGCATGAGGATATTTTGTTTGGCAGGAGCCATAGTGCTTTGAGCATGAGGATATTTTGTTTGGCAGGAGCCATAGTGCTTTCAGCACGAGGATATTTTCTTCTGGGAAGGAGGCTCGATTCACTTAGGGAATGTAGCCTCATGCTGTAGAGGCTAGGGCTTGTTAACATTATGACAGGAGAACCTTGAAGGTGTCCCTCTTATACGGTCATAGCCCCATACTGGTATTTGGGTTTTTTATGAGGATCCCACGCTGTTTGTCCCACCAATTTAGCTGCTACCTTTGTAAATTGTAAGCGTTGGTGTTGGCAACACTTTGTGGGGCCATGATATTTTTTGTTATTTTTTAATAAAAAAAATCATTTAAATCTAGGCTTCATAATAATGATGATGCTGATGATGATGATGACAGGTGTATCAAGTGCATGATGATACGTACTGTAATGGGTCCTGAAAGGGAAAACAACACACACATGAGTCTTACTTGATATGCAAAAGGTCTCCTCTTGGGCATGTATCAGTTATTCCTGAAGTCTTGTACCAATTGTCCTTCAACGGCAGCACCCTGTAAGCATCAAGTACAAAGCACAGAAGGAAAACAAAACAACAAAGACAGGGACCACTCACCTAAAACATCCTGTTGCCTTGATTGCTGTGTACTCTTCAACTAAGTGGCTGTGAGGGCAAAACAGAACAAACTCTCCCCACTGACTGGCCCTAATCTCCGGTTAGTGTATCCCATCCACTCTAGGCTAGTTACAACAAGAGTATAAGAACTACACTGGGTCTATGTGTAACACTGCAGCAGACTAGGTGCAGTGCACTATCCCTGACTGGATCCTTATCACTGTAATACACCGTGGACTGGATAGGGGAGAATAGCAGTATACAGCACACAACAATAAACAGGAAATACATACACTTCAACACAGAGCATTGGGGCTACAGGACACATATGCCTCTTTCTTTTTTTTAGTTTTTTTTAAAAAAAGTCTTTATTAACAGTCAGAAAACAGAACACAACAAAGACTGAATACAGTGGTACATAAAACTAAAGTGCATGAGTATAAGAAATCTCCCTTGGAAGGAGCAAACAGTATTCAGGGACATTGTAAGATCTTAGGAAAAAGACCAGGGGTTTTTCGTATTGTAGGAAAAGAGAAGAGAAGGAGATGGCAGGGGAGACGAAGAAAAGAGTAGAGTAAAGAAGGAGGAAAAAAAGAGGGAAGAGAGGACGGTGTGGCAAAAACGCCAAGGGAAAAGAGGGAGAGCGAGGGGAGAGAAAAAAAAGGAGAAGAGAAGGTGGTGTGTGATTTAGCTGAAGGGAGAGTGGCATTGATAGTAGGACAACCAGGGGTCCCAAAACTTGCTGAAGTTTTTAGAGGTGTTGTAAATTATGCTAGTCATGAATTCCATGTGGTTGACATTCCAACTCCTGGCAATTACTGAGAGAAGGAGGGGCAGTGTGTTTCCAACCAGCGGCGATTTGGCAGGTAGCAGCAGAAATAATATGACGGGCCAATTTGTTCTGATGTTTAGTGGCTGTGGGGAATCCAAGGGGCCGAAGGAAGAATTTCGATTTAAGTAGGGCATTGATCTGAATAATGCACTCTATCAGATCTTTGACTTCCCTCCAGAAAGGGGTAATTTCGGGCAACCCCACCATGTATGAAGAAATGAACCTATGCCAGAGCACAATCGCCAGCATCTGTCAGAGGAGTCAGGCAACATATTTTGGAGGCAAGCAAGGATGAAGTACCAGCGGAAGAGTTTGTATATGTTTTCTTTTATTCAAACGCAAATTGAGCAAGAAGCAGCAATGTCTCAAATTTCAGTCCAGTCTTCGTTATCGAGGGGGTCTCCCAAGTCATGTTCCCAGACTACTTTGTGGGGGTCGGGAAGGTTGGCGGTTGGGGAGACGGGATAGTTTGTGGAGATCAGACCCGGCGTTGATGCTCGGTGCAGCACAATGCTTCAATGGTGGTTAAGGGGCAAAAGGTAAGGCGGGATTTGACTGTAGAGTGGAGGTTGCAGATTTGCAAACATTGATTAAAATATTGTGTGGGTAATCCAATAGCCACTTTGATATCGGAAAATTGGGGGAATAAAGAGGAACGAATGATGTCATTCAGGTAACTAACACCTCGGTAGTACCATGTTGAGAACGAGGAAGTTTGAAAACCCGGAAGGAACACAGGGGAGTTGAAAAGAGGGACTACTGGGGAGGGGAGCAGGGAGAAACCATATAGTCTGGAAACTGAGCCCCAGATAGCTAAGGAGTAGGAAACCGTGGGATGGGTCAGGACCTTTATAGGGCTGGAGCCTTTGGGAGCCAGAGGAGGGAAGCAGGGGAAAGTAGGCCTAGATTCTCGGCCTCAACAATTGGCCAAACTCTAGAGGGTGTGGGGTTGTTCCATACGACACACTGAGCAAGGTGGGCTGAGAGATAGTAATGTTTGAAATTTTGGATACCAAGACTTCCCTCTCGGGAGGATCTCTGAAGCACTCAGAGCCATATGTGAGGACGTTTGCCCTCCCAAATACATTTGGATGTTTCATGTTGGAGAATTTTGAAGACATAAGGAGGCAGCCGGATGGGAAGAGTTTGGAAGAAGTATAATAGCCACGGGAAGATGTTCATTTTAACCGCGTTGATGCGGCCTATCCAGGAGATTAACTGTTGGGACCAGCTGGCTAAGTCTGATTTTATTCGGATCAGGGTATCGGGAAAATTGTCCTGGAAGAGTTGGTGTAGGCTTTCAGGAAGATGCCAAGGTATTTAATTTTCTGCAACTGCCAAGTAAATGGGAATGTGTGAGCTAAATTAGATTTATCAGCATGTGGAATGTGAAAATCAAGGGTCTTGGTTTTGTTGGGGTTTATCTTATAGCCTGAAAAATGTCCATATTATTCTGGAAGCAAGCGGTTCAATTATGAGGACGAAGATTAATGAGGAGAGGAGGCATCCCTGACGAGTGCCGTGGCAATTATAAAGAGTTTAGATGTAAGGTTGTTGGCTGAGACAGTAACAGAAATGGACGTGTAAAGGGCCAGAACCCTGTCAGAAATCTACCAGAGAATCCCATCAATCCAAGCACTCCATGCATGAACGACCAGGAGATTCGATCAAAGGCCTTTTCAGCATCAAGCGCCATTATTAAAGAGGGTAGTTTGCCGACATGAATCAGATAATGGCCTTCCTAGTATTGTCGGGGGCCTGTCTCCCTGGTATAAATCCGACCTGGTCGGGGTGGATCAGGGATGGAAGGAGGCACTTGAGTGTGGTGCTAGGATCTTAACATAGAGTTTAAGGTCTACATTGAGAAGGAAGATTGGCTTGTATCCCGAGCAATGAAGTTGATCTTTACCAGGCTTCGGGATGACAGCAATGGGTGGTGGCAGGATCAAAGGATGCCCCCTCTAGAATTTGGTTATAAAAGATAGTCAGATGTGGGACAAGGACTGCTGCAAATTTTTTATAATATTGGGCTGGAAAGTCATCTGGGACTGGAGCTGGGGAGGGCTTGATGGATTGGAGAGCTAGCTTGATACAACTCTAAAGAGGGCTACAAGAGATCCCCACGGGGAGGGGTGTCAGGAAGGTTATAGAGGGAAGCATAAAAGTCCCTGAACTCAGTAACAATGGCTAGAGGGTTGTATGTTATAGAGTTAGAGGACCCTCTGTGAATCTTATCTAAGATCCCTCGGGTGAGCGTCTGGCGAAGTTTTCGGGCAAGTAAAGAGTCTGCCTTGTCTGCCTTGTCATAGAAATGCTGCTGAAGTTTTTGTAAGAGGGAGGCCACTCTGCGGGAAAGAAGGGTGTTCAGCTGGCCCTTTAGGGAGTTTATCTGTGATAACAGGGAGGGGTCAGGGAATAGTTTATGCTAGGCCAGGAGGGTGGAGATGCATTGTTCTAAGGAGGAACCCTCCAGGGCGGCATTTCATTTAGCTTGAGAAGCTGCGCTAATAAGTTGACCACGAATGGTAACTTTATGGGCCTCCCAGATGATAACTGGCGCAATACCTTCTGAGGCATTATCTTGCAAATAATCAGAGATATCTGTTTTCATTTCTGTGAAAGTGGAGGAATTCAATAGCAAGGAGTCATCCTGGCTCCACCTAAAGGTGCGTGGGTAGGGGTGTAAGAGGTTGAGGAAGATATATATACTCCTGCATGGTCAGTCTAAGAGAAAGGGGTGATAATAAAAAGCACAATATCTATATATCTCATCCATGACACCAGGCTCGCCCCGAATTCTTCATTATTCCATATGGAATGTGCTTCCCAATATGGCAAAAATAGATTAGCATAGCTTGGGGCGAATCTGATGCCCATGGCCGTCCCGACGAGCTGCAAATAGCAGCTGCAAAACAAGCTGCAAAAGAGCAAAAATAATTATTAGTAAGAAAAATGGATACCATCAACTCTTTCATTGGAGGTTCCATATTTTCTTTATCTAAGAAGAACCTTTTGGCCTCTAAATCATCTCTATGTGCAATACAAGTATAAAGGGATTTAATATCAGCAGTAATAAAAAACCATCCTTCCTCGCAGGTAATGTCCGTAGAGTTTTCTTAAGACATCCCTGATATTTTTAAAAAAGGAACGATTCTTTTCTTTTTCTTTTTTTTTTCCTTGGTTTGAAAAATAGAATATAAATTACAATTAATGTCACACAACATGATTATACAATTCATAAACAACTTAACATAATACTAAAAATATAATTTAATTTCCTTACATAAGCAATGCAACATATTTGCTCAATCTTAAATATATCTTCCAGGTGCGGTCAATTTATCAAAATAGAGTCTATACCTACTCCAAAAACCCTACATTCTACATAGAACCTACTTCATTTGACAATTGAATAGGGGGATTATTGAAACCTGTCCTTTTCTCATAGCAAAACTAACAAAAATGTAGAGGAGCGCTGATTATAGTGAAATATTATTAATTCTCATATTTATTAAGAATAAAACAATTTATAAAAATATATATATATAAAAATGTATACAAATAATATAACAAAATGTATATTCTCTGATCATGACAAAATTGAAAGACAGTTGTTGATAAATCCCGACTCCTCAGTATCAATACTTACATATGGCCACAGAAGTTCCATACATAATTTCTAAAATTTCTGTAGGGATTGCTGTTCAAAGAATCTGGACAACAAAGTCCCCTAGTAGATAATGTGATTAGAATACATTGTCTAAAAACAATTCCACATAAGGCAATCCGATAATATTCCAGAAATTATGTATGGAACTTCTGTGGCCATTTCTATTTGCATATATAAGGGTTATTAATCAATTATAACTGCCAAAGTATTGAAACTGAGGAGTCAGGATTTATCAACAACTGTCTTCAATTTTGCCATGATCAGGGAATATACATTTTGTTATATTATTTGCATATGTTTATATATATATATATATATATATATATATATATATATATATATATATATTTATAAATTGTTTTATTCTTAATAAATATGAGAATTAATATTTCTCTATAACCAGCGCTCCTCTACATTTTGATTAGTTTTTGTACATATCTGGCAGAAACAGTATCTGCTGTATGTTGTAGCAACGGTTGGTGAAGTATTTTATGACATTTTATCCATTAGTGCCTAATTATCTGTTTTTCTTTGCATTTTCCTCATACCAGCTTGTAAATTTGAAACATGAGAAAATCTGTAACTTAAGTGTATTAGGTAATAAATCAATAAAGTTCTCCCATATTTCCAAAAAGGAGCTTACTCTATGTTCCTTATGCAAAACAATCTCCAGACAATCCATTCTAAATGCAAAAAACAATTTTTATCTCAAATAAATCTAAGGATGGCGGTTGGTTATGTGTCCACATTTGCAAAACACCCTTCCAAGCAGCAGCCGAAATAATCAAGAGTAGTTTTTTGCCTCCCCTCGTTATTCGAGGAGAGATCGTCACAATTCCCAATACAGCTCCACTTCAGGGATACAGGAACATAATTTAAAAAATATGTTGATGCATAATGATAGACCTGTTTCCAAAACCGTCTAATGTATGAGCATTCCCACATACAGTAAAAAACGTAGCCTTTGAGCTATGACCTTTCAGGCAATGATCCAATTCAGCTAAACCCATAGTATAACCTCGATGTGGAGACAAATAGCCCCTATGAAATATCTTATAGAGCATTTCCCTATATGTACTTGCTGGTAATGTCTTAATAGAAAATATGATTGTTTTAAAGATCATATCCAAAGTCACCTGAGGAAAAAGATCCACTCAATAAGACAGTCCCGATAAATTTTTGTATAATCAAACATTGTTTGTAAAAGTTTGTAATGAACAGAAGTGGCCCCCTGACCTAATATTGGCTTAGAAATTACTATACATATTTTATTAGTCCAGTCTTGGGCTGAGAGATGTTTAATAACCAAAGAGACATAATGTTGAGCCTGATGTACTGCAAAAGACATGAGTATAGGGCAGATCAAATTTTGCAGTAATCTGAGCTGCCATAAGTATTTTCTTAGCTTGCTGATCTACTAATGATCCTATATTAGAGATTCCCATATTCTGCCATATATTGAATGGATATAGCTTTCCCTCCTTGAAAGTCAGGGTTATTATAGAATGGTAAATAAAGCGAATGAGTACAATTAGGCTCGTATTTTATTCGAGTTGTACGCCAAACTTTCCATGTAGTAAATAATGAGGGGTTGTCTTTCCATTCTTCCAATAGGTCCTGTCTAAATAAATGTACAAAAGAGATCAAACTGCAAGTATATATAAACGAACTATCAACTTCCAAATTGACATAAACATTATGGGCATTAAGCCACTCACGAACATACCTCAGAATCGCAGGTTGACCATATATCCTTAAATTTGGAAAGTTGATTCCCCCTCTCGATATAGGCTGTTGCAGCTTAAGCAAGCCAATTCTAGATCTCTTAGCTTGCCAAATGACTCAACGAAATTCCCCATCTATCAATCTGCGGCATTTAACAGAACCAGCAAAAGTTGCAACGGAAATAATATCTTTGGGAAAATAGTCATTTTTATGAAGTTTGCTCGACCTAGATACGAAAGGGGAAGATCGCTCCATCTCCGAAGTTGAGCAATAACTTCTTTAATAATAAGACTAACATTCAAAGAATAAAGATTATATATATTCTTAGGTAATTTGATCCCCAGGTATGTCAGCGAATGGGACACCCACGTAAACTCAAAGGCTCTCCCCCATATTGGTTTCATAACCGACTCCAAACCATTGCAACAGATTTTTTCTTATTAACTGTAAATCCAGACACCCTCCCAAACTCTGCAAGTTTATCAAGCACTGGTGGTAATGAGGTATGTGGGTCGGTAATAAACAACAATAAATCATCAGCAAAAGGCAACCACCTTTACTTCTTCTACCCCCAAGAAAATACCATGAAAATCTGGCATCTCTGTCAATATACGTAAAAGAGGATCAAAGGCCAGATTAAAGAGCAAGGGCGGTAATGGACATCCCTCCCGCGTACCACGAGTCATAGTTAGTGGTTCACTGTTAATATCATTTACAGATAGATATGTGATTGGATTATTATATAGGTATTTAACAAACTGAGCAAATTCCTCGCCAAATTGCCGATACTGAAATATAACTTGAAGATGCTTCCATCTATACTTAAAACATCGACAATCGCCGTAGTTATATGTGTAGATTTAACAAAAGCTGCAATGGCCGTACGTACCCCTTGCACAGAATGCTGACCTTCAGTAAATCCCAACTGATGGGATGTAATCAAATCAGGAAGAATGCTTTGTAATCTATTCGCCATTATTTTAACAAACATTTTAAAATCCTGATTTAACAAAGTGATCGGACGATAAAAATTCATCTTTTCTAGATCTTTTTTGGCTTAGGGATAAATATTGTGTATGCTTCATTAAGGCGATGGAAGGGAAGTTTTTCAGCATGCAATCTACGATGCATAATAGAAAGAAACGGTAATATATTAAAACGCAAGATTTTATAATATTCCTCCCATAGACCATCAGGTCCTGGTGATTTATTAGAAGGCAAAGTCTTAACAATTGAGTCGATTTCTCATTCAGCTATCTTTGAATTTAAAACATTACGCTGTATTTCAGTAAGTTTAGGCATGTTAGCGGACTTTAGATGGGAATGATGAAGAGGTAAATCTTCTATATCTGCTGTATATAACTTTTCATAATATATTTTAAATTGGGGAACAATCTCAGAAAATGACATATATCTATGACCCGAAATTGGGTCTCTAATTGCTTTCACATATAGTTTTTTCTGTTGAACTTTAGTCATGTTTGCTAACACCCTCCCTGTTTTGTTGCCCCACCTATGGTATGTATTCCTGGAATAATCCAATCTAGACTTTGTATTAGTTACCAATACGTCTTCCAAAAGCAGACATTCTTTCATATAAAACTCAAAGAAAGAAGATGACAGAGGCTCAATATATGCTTCAAATGCAGTTTTTACAGTTCCTTTCAAAAGATCATATTTAATTTGGTATTCTCTTTTCTGCTTTGCCAGGTACGCAATGATGTGGCCCCTTAGTACAACCTTAGAGGTCTCCCAAAATAGTACTGTATCCTCCCAGTGATCTAAATTGTCATCTACAAATTCCAGCCATTTCTGATTAAGATATTTTCTAAAATCTTCTAACTGTGCCAAATATATGCAGGAAACCTCCAAGGCCGACAAGTGGCCACCCCAGAATGCACCCTCAAATTTATCCATATCGGAGCATGATTCGAGATTAAATTAATCCCCATTTGAGAATAATTTACTCTAGAAAGTAACAAATTTGAAACCATCAGATAATCAATACGTGAAAAAGTATGATGAACCCCAGACTAGGAAGTATAAGTTCTTTCATTGAGGTTATGAACCCTCCACGGGTCAATAAGTCCATGACTATCTTTGAAATATTTAATAGTATCCCATGCAGAGCTAACATAAGAGGCAGGAATAGCTGATTTATCTAACTGTGGATTATATACTGTATTGAAATCACCTCCCACAATAAGATGTAGAAGGTCTCTTTGAAGTAGAAGTCCCGACAATTTAGCATAAAAGCCTTGATTAGGCATATTTGGAACATAAATATTCAACAATGTAAAATTTCACCATTAACACATGCAGAAGAATATATCTACCCTCAGTGTCAATTAACGTTTCTCAATAGTATAACGCAGTCTTTTATTCAAAAGTATTGCAACACCTCGTTTTTAATATCCATGAAGTTTTTAAAGTTATCCTCTGAGTACAATTCCAATGTGTCTCTTTAATAAATACAATATCTGGTGACAAAGTCTTGAAATGAGTTTTAACTTTTTTCCGCTTTGTCGGTAAATTCAATCCTTCTACATTCCAGAAGATAATATTAAATTAAGACTCCAGCATCCTTGAAACTCATTTTCAATAATACTAATTTTCAATTATCCTGTCCCCACCTTCGGGTGAAATAAAATAATCAAGAAATTGCTAAACATCTCTCCCACCCTGTCCCAGCAAGCAGGATGAGAACAAAGTTCCATTTCATCATCATCACCATTTATTTATATAGCGCCACTAATTCTGCAGTTCTGTACAGAGAACTCATTCACATCAGTCCATGCCCCATTGGAGCTCACAGTCTAAATTCTCTAACACACAGACAAAGAGAGAGAGAGAGAGAGAGACTAGGGTCAATTTGATAGCAGCCAATTAACCCACTAGTATACTTTTGGAGTGTGGGAGGAAACCGGAGCACCCGGAGGAAACCCACGCAAACACGGGGGAAACAGACAAACTCCACACAGATAAGGCCATGGTCAGGAATTTTCTTTATATCTATGACTGTATAGCCAAAAGCTAATAACAATCAGTATCCTAAATAAAAGTTGTAGACTATAAATATGAAACATCTCCCTTTTCAAATTTTCCACCTGACCTAATGTCACACACCAGGCTCTCAGGTTCTGTCACTTACCTCTTTGCTGCCTTTCCAAGTTGTCCCTGCGGTCCTCAGGCTCTACTGGTTTCAGACCTCTCTGTAAGATGCTGTCCAGTCTGTCTCCACTCCAGAATCAGAGTACAGGTATGGCCATCTTGGATTCGGTCACATGATTTCTCTCAAACAATCGGTGATAACAACCTGATAACAACCTCCATTTCAGATTCCCTCCAAAACCAGTCCATGGGAGCTGCCATCTTGGATATAGTCACCTGATCCATCTCAGCAACGCAGAGTGCTGCTTCTGCCCAGCTGATTGCAGTCTCCAAACTGGAATCCACAACAACTATAAAAGGACCTCCTGGAGCCCTTACCTGTTGCCAGTGCAACATTGTATTTCAGATGCCAACCTGGTTCCCAGCAGTTTGCAGTCTTGCTATCTATCTTGCTTTCGCCTTGCTATTAATCCAGCTCTTACAGTGCATTCTGCATTCTGGCTCCAGTCTGATTCCAGCACTCTGGTTCCATTCCAGCATTCCAGTTCCATTCTGGTTACAGCATTCCAGTCCATTCCTGTTACAGCAATCCTCTTTCAGCATTCCGGTTCCAGCAATCCTCTTTCAGCATTCCGGTTCCAGTCCGGTTACAGCAATCCTCTTCCAGCATTCCGGTTCCATTCTGGTTACAGCATTTCAGTCTATTTCTGTTACAGCATTCCTCTTCCAGCATTCCGGTTAGTCTGGTCCAGCATTTCGATTCCTGTCGGGTCCAGCAATCCATTTCCTGTTTGCTGTCCTCTGTTAGTGTAATTACCATCTGCACCAGTCCATTCACTACATGCAGATGAACATTATCAGGCCATCCAGCTTTGTCCACGTAGTCACCATTCCAGCTCCGGAGACACAACCCAGTCTGGGTACAGACAGATCCTCAAATGTGGCACCTAACTTCCTGCACCTGGCTTTACTTACCAGGAGCATGAAAGAAAAAACGACAATCACAAATAACAAAGAAAAAACATAACAAGCAAAATATCATCATTGGACATCCTATTCATTTAAATGATCTCGTTTGCATAGTGTCTGAGAGATTCATTTGATTAAAAAAATCCCTCGTCTTAACCTGATCCTCAAAAAAATAATTTTGGTCCTTATCAGTAATTCGTAGTTTAGCAGGATATAATAAAGCAAATTTCACTTGATTCTTTGAAATAATTTTATATAATGAAGCAAATTCCCTTTGCTTTTGCGAGATAATAGTAGAAAAATCCTGAAATATCAGAATTTTTTACCCCCTTACTGTCAAAGATTTGATCCTACGAAAAGAGCGTAAAATCATTTCCTTCTCTCTGAAGCTAAGGAATTTGGCAATGACTGGACTAGGCCGACTATCTATATTTCCACGTTCTGGTCCCATTCTATGAGCTCTCTCTATTGTAACACTTCTAGCATCAGAGGAAACACCCATAGCTTCAATTAACTCAATTTCCAAAAATTTCAACACATCAGTTCCTTTCTCCATTTCAGGAATACCAATAAAACGGAGATTACTACGTCTAGAACGGTTTTCAAGATCATCAATTTTTTCGGTAAGCATCTTAATTGTTTTACTTTGGGAGGAAGTTTCCACTTGTAAGGCCTCATTAGAGTCCTCCATATCACTAATTCTAGTCTCCAAAGAATTAATACGTTTGGCATTATATTCAATTTAGCAACAGTAGCATGTATGCCATCTAATTTCTGATCGATCAATGGCATTAATATAAGTGATAATTCTTTAGCCACTTCTGTACATGTAGGATAAATCAGAGAATCAAAGTTAGCTGTAGCTGTAGATATACAAGCTTCTAAAGGAGGTGTAGGGGATCTCAATTTAATGGAGGGACAACTTAGGGTAGCCTGGGATCTTACCTCAGAATGCTTAGATCTTCCACTTTTCATCCCGTGATTCTTCCCCCCAAAAGGTTTTGAAAATACAGCGGCCACTCACTTTAAAACACAGTATAATTGTTCTGTTGGTGGTCTTAAGAATTTTTGGCCTATTGATAAATCAGAGAACAATTGGAGGCTGAGAGACTCCTCAGTAACCCCAGTGACATGTGAGATGAGTTGGATACATAAATTAAGTATGTTATCCCCAAGGGGGCTGAATCAGGATTTTGAACTTAAATGGTTCCTGACTGATGTTTGAAGCACTTTTTATGGTGTACAAATCCGGATTGATGATTGAAGCTTCCAATAGTGTGTATAAATTGTGAAGGAGGGATGTTCTATCTATTATGTAAGGAACATTACTGGTTCTCATTATGATTTATGTATCCATTTTGTATGTATATCCTGACCTTATTGTATTTTAACTTTTTATGCATTTAATCCTGTGCAATATTGCATGAAATATTTGTTTTATTGATTAATTAATTCAAGTATTTATAGCTGAGAATCTGTTCCTCCCACTAACATCTTGAGAAGGGCTCCGAGAGAGCTGAAGCTCGTTGATTTGGAAAGTGGGAGAACAGGACTGTTTTATAATTGTGGACGCTTTGGACTTTGCTGACTTTTGTATACTGCTCTATACCGGGTGTGAGCGGATATTTCGTTAAGCTTAAGATCTTTTAGATTTAGTACGGAATAAACTATATCCTGTTTTTCTATGTGTGTGCACTAATAAAGTGTTATGGAATTTTATCCGATGGTATTATGCTATGTGCGATCTCTTCTCTTCCTCACACGTGATCGTTGGTCGTCCAATGAGAGGATACAGATTCCAAGCAGAGGCAGCGGTGGAAGTCATTGGCACGTAGACACTGACCGCACGGTGGAGATCAGGACTACCGTTTAACCCACCTGGATTGTGGAAAGGAGAGATCGATTTCATCTTGACTCTGTTTGGTTTTTACAAGTTCGTCTTCTAGTAAGTACAATCACATGAGACTTGGACTGGAAGAATCTCCCTGTTAGAAGAACATGTTTCAGACTGTTTGATACTTTTTTATGATTTGTATCTTTTATAGTGTTTGATAATGTTTTAAACTTTGTTACGACTTGTACCCCTTCAGTGAAATCAGAAGCGCTTGTCATTTCCTCTTTCCTCTTTTAGATACCAATAGGGTCGTCTTAATAATTCCAGCTTTTTTATGTCCAATAATTCCTGGGTACAAACAGTTCTTGACTATCCCAGTGAGTAGTAGGATACAATAAATCTGTCATGGGCACTAGGAGTTTATACCCGAGTTTCACCTGATTTTATAACTGACAGAGGGGCGGTGTTGACCACGGACCTCAGGGCAGTTAGGTGAATGATTGGAATGATGATAACAGCAGGAAAGTAGAGAATGTCTTATGAAGTCAATGACTTGCAGCTGTTGATGGTGGAAGGTCAGCGACTTGGAACTGTAGAGAAGAAGCGATATAGCTTCAGACGAGATGAGAGGACGTGAGTAGGTGAAGGTAGCTCATGGAGGAGTCAGTGGTCTGCGTACAGCAAGTTGTACCACTGTAGTGATGAGGAGGTTGTCCTGGTGCAGGTAGGTAGTAGGGTAGTCGGTGGTCTGCGTATAGCAAGTTGTACCACCGCTGTGATGGGAAGAGTTGTACTGGTGCAGGTAGGTAGCGGGGTAGTTGGTGGTCTGCGTATAGCAAGTTGTACCACCGCTGTGATGAGGAATGTCCAGGTGTAGGTAGGTAGCAGGAGAGTCAGTGGTCTGCGTATAGCAAGTTGTACCACTGCTGTGATAGGAGGACTTGTCCAGGTGCTGGTAGGTAGCAGGGAAGTCAGTGGTCTGCGTGTAGCAAGTTGTACCACTGCTGTGAGGAGGAATAAGTACTTGTCCAGGTAAACAGGCAATGTAGCATAGACAGTCTATCATAGGTAACTGTACCTTAGTGCAGTAGTCACGTATAGTTCAATAGGTATGCAAGTAAACAATAA
Organism: Mixophyes fleayi; assembly: GCF_038048845.1. NCBI lineage: Eukaryota > Metazoa > Chordata > Amphibia > Anura > Limnodynastidae > Mixophyes > Mixophyes fleayi. Next base: position 69,763,065 of record NC_134406.1, read on the forward strand.
TAGTTAATAGTGGTTATGCATACCAAGTAGAGCAGGAATCAGCTGGGAAGCTGAAGAAGCGATCAGCTGAGTAAACACGATGTAGCGGGTATGGGAACCACCGTTGAGTAGAGCAAGGAACAGCTTGGAAACTGTAGACGATCAGCTGAGTAGACACGCTGTAGCGGGTATGGGAATCGCCGGTGAGTAGAGCAGGAAGCAGCTTGGAAACTGCAGACGATCAGCTGAGTAGACACGCTGTAGCGGGTATAGGAACCGCCGGTGAGTAGAACAGGAAGTAGCTTGGAAACTGCAGACACGAGTAGAGCTGGAAGCAGCTTGGAAACTGCAGACACGAGTAGAGCTGGAAGCAGTTTGGAAACTGCAGACACGAGTAGAGCTGGAAGCAGCTTGGAAACTGCAGACACCTATAAAGAATCACTGGGAATGAGACTCCAAGATCAGGCAACTACCTAAGGCTGCAGGTGCCTTAAGTAGGGTGAGGTGATTAATCCATCAATCACATTAGTGGTCAGGTGTAGTTGTTAAAGGGACCTGCGCATGCGCAGTGCGACAGGATGGCGGACGGCCGCGGTTCAACACAGGTGTGAGCGGGAAAGATGGAGAACCACGTACCAGAGTGGAGGCACTCACACTCCGGTGAGTGACAAAATCTCAAGCTCAAACTTGGTTTCTTCCCTGGACATAAGTCCTATATGCATGTGCAGTAGAAGCTTCATACTGCTGGGAACTTTTTCAATAAACAGTGAGCCAAAGAGAAGAGTGTGGTTTACAACGGAGGGACTGACCAAGGACCAGAGTATCCAGGTACTACACCTCACAGTGGGGTAAGTTCTCATACCCCCGTCCTGTACACCATTTGCCCTACTGCTTTTTAAGACTGATGTATCGCATAATTCATCCTATGCCCAGTTTAGGATGTCACTGATCGCTCTATAGAGTTTTATTGCATTCTACTACCCACTGGGATAGTCAAGAACTGTTTTTACCAATGAATTATTAAGAAGGCCCTATTGGTATGTTTATGCCTTGACAATTGTTCATCTCTCAGTGGAAATATGTGCAGGCATACCAGGCTGTTTTGCGATTTGCTATTGAACTTGTATGGACATTTAGCATTACATTTACAGATTTGTTGTTTCACATCAAGAGTGATCACTCTATTATTTACTATTTGTTATGACAAACCTATTGATGTTTTTATTTGCTTTTCCCTTCAATACACTTTATTTCTAGATATATTGAGCCTTATTGTTTTTGTGCCACTTTAGTTTACATTTACAGGCACCCTGGGGACATATCCAAATATCATTCAGTTGACAGTATGCAGAGCAAGGCTGCAGACATTACACATTTGTACAGCAGTGTAACTAGTTCAAAGATAAACAGATAGAGCACACATGTTATTATTATTATTATTATTCTTTATTTGTTGGGCTCCACAAGGTTTCCGCAGCGCCGTACACAGTACAAACAGTAGTACAAAACATGGTGACAAAGTACAGAACAATAAACACAAAGTACCAATGCTTCAGGAACTCCAGGAAGACATATGGAGTAAAGACAGAGCAGAAGAACCGGTATGGAGATAGGAGGGGAGGGGGGCCCTGCTCATGCTCAGGTATGACAAATTAAAAGTATAAAGTTGTATGGTGAAGATGGATATGTTTTCTGCAGTGAGACAGATCAAACCACACCTGAAGAGACCTCCTTCTCTAAGAACAGGTGGGATTGTCAAGCTTATCAAGCTGGACTGCAGTAGCAGTGTCAAGTATAAAAACTTGTATTGTGCTACTGTTCAATGCTATCAATGCCAAACAGTGGCCGGTGCCTAGAGAGGAGGACTATGTCTAGCTAGTGTTAGGTTGCCTTGTGTCATCCTTACAGAAGTTTATCTATTATTGGGATGTAATAATAAAAGTACCGTTTATACAGCAAGAAGTTGTCCATGTGTGCATCACGAGAAGGGTGCCCATGTCACACTACATATCCTGCTTCTCTTTAAGCCCTTTGCTAATCTATTTCACAAATTATGGATGTAATTTTAGTCAATCAAGCACTTTAGTTCAGCAACAATTATAGCAAAAAAATCTGTTTAAATATCAAGTTATCCATACGTATATAAACCAAAGCAGGCACTCTCACTGTTCCTAAGTTTAGGACAATCCTATCAGAAATACCTGGTATGTAGTGGACGACTTATGTGTACTTTGCAAATTATACAAATAAGACCTCTGCAGTTTTGTTAACTTTGTCGAAGTCGTATAATTGGATGAACGAAAGTATATTGGTTAATATTGTTTTGCCGTGCGATCGCAATGCGTACGCCACGTAACACAGATTCGTACGTCACCTAACACAGCGCGTGGTGCGATCGCACGGTAAATTACGCACGCACACACTCACATTACAACATTTAGTTATTTATATAATTCATATTCATATTGGTTCCGTTACACTGTAATTTATGAGCAGATAGCATTTGGTTTATTATTAGTTTATATAATAAGATTATATGTGCACTTCAGTGATATATATGGTTCAGGTTGTGGGAAAGGTGGCATGTCTGCTATCATACTGAAACCCTATTCATCAGCAGCTGTCCGGTGCAGTCGGCGAAGAGATCGCACATTGCATACTTTAGTTATTGATATTAGGGAATGAACCTTTGTATGATGCTGGCCATGAAAGGAGCAGACCCCCTAGAGGGACGACCCCCACCTTTGGATTCCTTAGATTGAATTAGCCTATGGCCTGTTTGCCCTGGAGATACCCTTTGTCTGGACCTATAGAAGCAAGCTACGTCATTTGCATTGTTCTCTGTAACACTGAATGAATATATATATGATCACAGCTGCAGCTGCCAGCCAGTCTACTCTAACCACAGTTATCTAAAAGATATACTGTTCCATTGGGACCCATGGAAGCGCAGCGGTATGTATGTATTTATCTTTTGGTATTGGCTGTACTGTACTGTATCATAATATAATAATGTATTGAATTGTTGACTATTTACATCTGCTAAAATAAATCACTTTGTGCTTTGGAAACACATACAATTGATTGGGCAATGCTTATTTGAAAACGATAAAATTACTTTAATAACTTAAATAGGACTTGCTACATTTGAGCTAAAGTAATAACAGAGGCAGGGCCGGATTAAGGGAATGGAGGCCCCTGAGCTAAGGGCGCCTCCATTCCCCCGTGAGGCCCCCAATGTGAGCCACCCGCCGCCCCCCCGTGCCCCGTGAGGCCCCCCTCCAAGCGCTTACCTGTCACTGTAGTCCTCCGTTCCCGGCGCGCTGTAAGCTCCTTACTGAGGAGATCTCGCGAGAGTTCACTCGCGAGATCTCAGTAAGCAGAGTACTGAGCGCCAGGGACGGAGGACTGGACTGACAGTGCTCGGCAGCATTGATCGGGCTGCGGGCACCCCCGCCCCCGGACCAATCAATAATGCTGCTGAGGACTTTGAAGGGCCCCCTGGATGCCCGAGGCCCCTGGGCTATAGCCCAGTTAGACCTCGGGTTAATCCGGCCCTGAACAGAGGACAGTACATTTTACAGCTTTTGTTTTGAAAGCTCTTTTTTGAGCAAACAATCTTAGTTTTGGACAAGCATACACTTCTACCACCACTGTATATTCCCCTTATGAGCTTTGCATATACTCCATTCCCACCTAACATTCATTAACAGTGGCTGTAGTATCCCAATGACAGCAACACTTCTTTTCATCTAGGTATATTGTACCAGCCAGACTCTAGGAGCAAGCCTAAAGCATGGCTGTTATTATATGCTTGCAGTCACAGAAGCATTGTTGTCATTTGGAAACAGAAGCTGCTGCTGAGCATATAAGAAAGACAGCAGTGTCTTACAGTCATTGACACTGCAGGCACACTCAGCAACGGCTGCTGTCTCATGATGCCAGCAGGGCTTCTGTAACAGCAAGCACATCATTACAGGCTGTAACTGTGCCCACAGTCATGGTAGCTCTGTTATCATGAGACAGCAGTCACCGCTAAGGAAAATGGGGCGGGCGTGGAGTAGATATAAAACTCACAAGGAGAATGGAGGTCATTTACGAAAGTGCAAAAAATCTAGAGCTGCAGCGGTTATGACATTTTATGATGTCATGATTCTATTTTTCCAAAAACACATCTGTTTTTATGGGAAGCACATGTATTTGCATGTCAAGATGTTGGTTTATGGAGATGATGTAAAAATTTGCATTTTAATGGGAAGAGCTTTGTTGAATTTATAATAGTTGAATATGTGACCTTGTTTGGCATCCATATGTAAGGTTTACACCTACAAAAAGAAAATACAAGTTTGTTTTTTGGAACACATTCAAATAAGTGGCGGAACTTTAAGGGTGCCGTTCTCTAATTAGCAGGGACAACATAGCATTTTTGTTATCTGCAAAGAACTGGATTTTTACATATCCTTGCTTCTACATTCATTAGGATTCCTTTTGCACCTTTCAGGCACACAATCCTAGAGAAGTCTTCTAGGCTTATTTTAACATAAGTAATGAAAACATTAAAATGCCCTTCACTCTCAATTAATTTCGGTGGTAATCATATTAATGATGACAATAAATCCAACATGCATGACACCTACAAAAAAAGACACGATTGCACAATAAAACGAATTATATTAATGTATATTGTATTAGTTTTTCTGTGCAATCAGTTGTTATTTGTAGGTGTCATGCGTGTCGGATTTATCGTCATCCTTCATACGTACCCAACCCATTAATCTAGTATTCTAATATTCTTTATTCACAAAAACACAACAATTTATACATATGTATTATATTACACATAAGGGCATTATTGTGCACCTTAGGTAGATTAGTATGTCAGCTCCACTGGGACAAGAACAGATATAATGGAATAAAGTACTTGTACGTACAGTGCTGCAGAATATGTTGTCGCTGACTAGAAAGTTAATATACCACCTACAAGGCAGGTGGCTGTCTAATGGTTCAGACATATGTTGAACATGAAATTAGACAATTACTGAACACAGATGCAGAATAACGTATAACCCACAGCCAACCAGCAAATAGCTTTGAGCAGTGTCATGTAAGTTAATGAAATAAAATGCCTTATTGGTTGCTATGGGTTACTGAAGTCCTATTATCATGTGAATGTAAGAGGGATTATAACTGTGTATGGATGTTGTAAGACACTCCTTATAGGTAGGTATTTTGTGGGCAATAGTCATGACAATGACTTCCATTCACTCTTTACAATTACTACCCAGATTTTACTCAGACAAAATGGCTGAAGTAGGCTGAATATTGTGTTTAGGTAACAGGTACACCCTTAATATTTTTGTATAGTAAAAAATGAAAGTAAAGATAAACTAGAAATTATTTTCCATCCCTCGTAAATTATAATATTAAGAGTGCAAATATAATATTGACAAAACCATAGGTTTTCTGTAGTAGAAACACTGCCTAAGCTTTCAAAATCATTTTCTCCAATATCTTACTAAGTTCCGAAGTCTCATCTTGATTATACTTTGGTGATTAAAACTGGTACCAGACATTCTCTTTCCCTTTACATTAATATTCCTTGCTCTTCTATATAATGTATAATTATACATGTTACCTTTTTTTTAATTTTTATTTTTGCTGTTTTGGCTTTTATTTACAGGTATGGGGTCTATTATCTTGAGTGCATGGGATTTAAGGTTTTCCAGACAATGAGTTTTTGAAGCACCATGTCTAAAATGTACTGAAATACATTTTAAAATTCTCCTTTTCTCTTTCCCCTACTCATCAAATGGTTTAGCAGAGCTCCTTATGATCACTATAGCAATAAAGACATGGGGGTATATCTACCAAACTGCAGGCCCAAATAAGTGGAGACGCCTCCAACAGCAATTAACCAGACCCCAGCCACTATTCAATTAATTCTCAATTAATTTAACACATTAATGATTCTGGTATAAGCAGCATTTTAGCTTTGCAATAACCTTCATACTTATCAGGTCATATGCTGTTGACCTTGATGTTTCACAGTTTTTACCCTTTACCCCTCACAGGTCTAGCAAATTTATTCTTTTGATATAAAACATCAGGGGGTAGATTTACTAAAACTTCTAAAATGGAGGTGCTGGCCATAGCAACCAAGCAAGTTCTAGCTATCATTTTCTAGAATGTACCAGATCAGTTATGGGCAGCTGAAACACTTTGGGGCCACATGGTGTGGCTCTTTAACCTTCAGAAAGGCCCACATTACCCTTAATATCAGTAATAAGTTAAAATCAGAGATGCTCAGACTCGGTTGCCCGGGAACCAAACACACCTGAACTTAGCAGATCCAAGTACTGAGCGGGTTCGGCTCTGTACTATCACATGCCCTCGGAATTGAAAACGAGGCAAAACTTCATTGTTACGTCGTCGGATCTCGGATCTTGCAAATTTTAGATTCTATAAGTAGCGCCCTCCACGGCGATTCAGCGCCATTTCACAGAAGGACACAGAAGTAGCACAGTTCTTGGCAGTCTCTAGTGCAGTTGGGCAGCGTCATAGGTAGAAAAGAAATAGGAGGGGTAGCAGTGTTCTTCAAAGTCTCCAGTGACATTCAGGAGAGCTCCATTGCTCCATTGCTAATTGTCATTGCTGAAATACAAATAATAGGTCTGGTAGGCTTGGTCTTCTAAATCTGCAGTCACATTGTACTGTGTTATATAGGTAACATACAAAGAGGAGAGCTTCATTGCTAATTGTCATTGCTGAAATAGAAATAATAGGCCTGTCAGGCTTGGTCTTCTAAATCTGCAGTCACATTGTACTGTGTTATATAGGTAAAACACAAAGAGGAAAGCTCCATTGCTTCATTGCTAATTGTCATTGCTGAAATAGAAATAATAGGGCTGGCAGGCTTGGTCTTCTAAATCTGCAGTCACATTGTACAGTGTTATATAGGTAAAACACAAAGAGGAGAGCTCCATTGCTTATTGTCATTGCTGAAATAGAAATAATAGGGCTGTCAGGCTAGGTCTTCTAAATCTGCAGTCACATTGTACTATGTTATATAAGTAAAACACAAAGAGGAGAGCTCCATTGCTCCATTGGTAATTGTCATTACTGAAATAAGCCTGGCAGTGTTGTTCTTAATCTGCAGTCACATATTACTGTGTTATCAAAATGGATTCACAGCAGTACACAGAAACCAGGAGCACCAAACAGCTGCTGGCACCAGTCATGAGGATTGTAATCCCTTTACATCATCTGCTAAAGCCTATTTAAAGTGCATATTGTTTTTAAACCAGGGAAACAAAAATGTAAAAAACACCTTTTACCTTGGTCATGAAAAAAAGACCTGTAATCCAGGCAAAGTTATTTGCAGTAAAAAACAAAAAATTGCCAACATGCCATTCTACACACACAGTGGCAAGGAAAGAATGAGGCCTTTGCCTTTCTCTATGAGTGCTAGTTCTGCAACTGTCACTGAGGCATCTTCTTGTAAGGTCAGTCATGACCAAGCAAGACCTTGTCATTCGGACTCCAAAAGTGGTATCCAAATACTTTTACGTGTAAAAGCCGAGCTGGAAGAAAACAGTAAGGCATTGGAGGAAAATGTATGTTCAGATTCAGAAATGACACAAGTCCCTGAGGAGAGTCTATCCATGAGTGCTATGTGTAATCCTGACCTGTCTGATAGTGTACCCATAGTGTGCCCCTTTCAGCATTTCTGCAGATGTGTGCATGAACAGTCCAAGTGTAGCCAGTGAAACACAAATTGAGGATGCCAATTTGGAATTGCAACAGGATGAGGGTGATATTTGTGTAGCTGACGAGAGCGCTAATGAGGATGTTGAGGAGGATGATGTTGTTTGTGTCAGTCCTGCACCAGTGGAAGTAGTTCTTGCACGTGATAAGAAGAAGGCCATTGTCATGCCTGGACATAAGACCAAAAAACAACCTCTTATGTGTGGAATTATTTTTACCCAAATCCTGACAACAGTTTTCTAGTCATTTGTAGCATTTGTAAAGCCACAGTCAGTAGAGGTAGGGACTTTAAGCATCTAGGAACCTCATTCATGTTACGCCATTTGAAGGGAGTTCATGTCAAGCTGCTGGTAAAATCAGAAACTTATGATAAAAAAATAACAAAAAGCAGTTGATCATCAGCTAGGTCCCTTCTCTCAGCTAGATCCCGACACCTGCAATCTACACCCACAACACCATCCTCATCAATATCCTCAGTAACGATCAGAGTTAGTCATGCACCCAAGTTGCTAAGGCTAGATGACTCCTCCACTATCCTGGATTCCTCAGAAGAATTCTTGAGCGTTAGTCCCACTGCTGCTGCTCTGTTGCTGCTGCGGGTAAATCTTCATCCCAGAAGCAAACCAAGAAGAAGACTAGTAGTTTACAACAATTGACTGTTAAACAATCCTTTGCAAGAGGAAGCAAGTATGAAAGCTGTCACCCAGTCGCAAGGTGGATCACAGACTCCATGGCGATTATGCTAGTTTTAGATCTGCGTCCAATATCCACTATTAATGCAGCTAGTTTTAGGCAATTACTTGAGGTCCTGTGCCCCTGTTACCAAATTCCATCACAACACCATTTTACTGGAAAAGCTATTCCTAACCTCTACCAGACGGTTCGTAAAAAGTTAATTATTAGGCTACAAAATGCCATTCTACCCAATGTACACTTAACCACAGATATGTGGACAAGTGAAACTGGGCAAACTAAAGATTATATGACTATGACAGCCCACTGGGTTGGTGATTCGCCTTCACCAGCAGGAACAGCAGCAGCATGTACCCAAGTATGTAACATTTTTCACAGGCAGGCTACTCTGTGTATCACCGACTTCAATAAGAGGCATACAGCTGACAATCTGTTACAAGGGATGTCATTGCAACATGACTTATCCCGTTTGGGCTCTCCTCAGGATATGTCATTTCTGATAATACCACCAATATTGTGAGAGCATTACAGCTGGGTGAATTCCATCACATTCCCTGTTTTGCTCACACAATAAGCTTGGTGATGCAGAGCTGTTACATGACAGGTCGGCATTTCCTCCATCAGTTTCTCACTCAACTGCTGCTACGAAAAAACTTAGCTTTCCCAAGAGACCCAGGGATGATGCAGAAGACTCAGCACAACATTTTGACATCTGGTCTGGTCTAAAAGAATTGTCCAAAAAATGTGACACCTCTGCCGTAACTCCACCTGATCCTACTATCAACGTCCAAAGGATGGTGGAGGATTATTTTCACGACAGCATAGAAATAGATACATCACACAGTCCAGTAGTTTATAGAAAATAAAAATATCCGCACTAGGTGAGTCTCATGCCAAAGTCTAATAATAGGCTCTAAATATTGTGGCCTATCAATCAGGATGATTGAATTGTGGCACAAAACATCCTGAGCGGTGCACCCAATACACCAAAAATATGATGGAATATCAAAGGAAAGGAAAGCAGGTGACTGAGGGGCACTCAGAGACGATGGATGAGTGTAAATATAAAATAAAATAAATTTTTATTGATATACCTTAAAATTGTAAATAACATTTCATCCTAAACCCAAAAGCTGGCGAAATATTAAAAACCAAAAACAAAAACAATGATAGTTAAAATTGCAGATCCACTGCAAACTAGCCTTGATAAAGCTGATTAGCGAAACGCGCGTTTGACGTTTCTTAGCTCAGTGTTCCAAACATGTTCAATCAATAGTAAAAGCCACTCTCCCCTACCCTTTGATGTACAAATTATTCATTTAAGATATATAGGGCATTTAGGGAGAATCATTGTGGGTTATTTAGCGTTTTAATTTTAGGGTCTCCACGCAACTCCCTGAGTCTGTCTATTAGGCATATATCATTTTCTTACCAGACTCCTAGAGACACATCTATTATTAGAGTCAGCACGACATGACATAGGATAGATCAGAGATTTACTATATAAGCTACCACCAGGGGGACTGCTTTGAAATGTTACAGGCATCTCTTTAAAGATACTTTTTATTGTTTGAGACAATCTAGGAGATATAGTTGTAATTAGGGGATTTTTGATAGGTTATTCACTATCTATATACCGATATCACCTACATACATTGGTGTTTTTTTTTTGGTTTGGTGTGCCAAATATCCCTAAAAGTAGGAACGCTTTTACCACTTACCCCTACCCTTTGTTTGATAAACCATTTATTGGAGATATTTAGGGCATATAGGGATATATATTCTGGTTCATCTAGCGTTCAACCTGAAGGTCTCTACTTTTCTCCTAGAGTTTGCCTTACGTTTAGAGTTTGCCTTCTTACTACAGCCTTTCAGAGATACATCTATTATTTGAGTCCTCACTATATGATATATTAGATAGTCATCATTAAAGCCTCCACCAGGCTTTCTAGATTCCATTCATTATTTGAGACACCCAGGAGGTATTATTGCTAATAGGGAACCCTTTTATAGTGGAATCTACTATCTATATACCAACCATTATATTATATTAGTGATATCCTCTATTTAGAGTTTATTATCTATCGTAGAACCACTGAGCTAAGTTTGCAGTGGATCTGCAATTTTAACTATCATTGTTTTTGTTTTTGGTTTTTAATATTTCGCCAGCTTTTGGGTTTAGGATGAAATGTTATTTACAATTTTAAGGTATATCAATAAAAATTTATTTTATTTTATATTTACACTCATCCATCGTCTCTGAGTGCCCCTCAGTCACCTGCTTTCCTTTCCTTTGATATTCCACATCAGACAGTCCCTTTACATACTGGGAGGAAAAAAAGGGAATTTGGAGACCCATGTACCAACCCATGTACCAACTTGCCTAAGCTGCCCACCCTCCAGTGTGTACTCAAAAAGAGTTTTCAGCACAGCCGGGAACCTTGTCAGCGATCGGCGTAGGAGGTTACTTCCTCAAAATGTGGAAAAGATAATGTTCATAAAAATGAACTTCAAATTCCACGAGGAAGGACTTTCCCGCCAATTACTTCAAAATACTGAGACTTCTGTAACGGGGGATTCCAGCGGTGATGAATTAATAATGTGTGAGGATGATGTACAAACTGATGAGGGTGAGGATGAGGCTGAGGATGGTGACAACAACGTCCTGCCACTGTAGAGTTCATTAACAGCACTGTTACCTTAGGTGCCTTAAGCCCATTGTTAGCTTGTGAGGGCCCAAACAAACCAAGCACATCAAGCCTGAAAAGTGGCACTGCTTGTCGCTGAAGTGCTTGGTTTGTTAAAGTGTGCATGTCATTTTTAAGATCCAACATAAGGGTGGGTGGGAGGGCCCAAGGACAATTCCATCTTGCACCACTTTTCCTTTCAGCTACCGCTGTGTGCTAATGTTACCTACATGTACTATATACTGTTGTGTGCTTTGCAAAAATCTTAGACAGTCATTGATAATGCAGATGACTCAGCACAACATTTTAACATCTGGTCTTGTCTACTGTAAAATAATTGACCAGAATTAGTGACACCTCTGCTGTAACTCCACCTGAACCTACTATCAACTATCAATATCCAAAGAATGCTGGAGAAGTATTTAAAAAAATTTTGAACGGTATGAAGACAACAGTTTTATTAAAAAAGAAAAACGTTGCTTGCAGAAGTAATGTAAGCATGGATGTCTATGTAAGCATGCATGTCTAAATAGACATGTGTATGTATTACCTTCCACTTTGCTGCTGTTTCATCAGTATTGCTCAAAGTGTTTGTAATCTGCACTTTATGTTAAAGGTACCTAACTATATTATAATTTTTTGTGAATTGGGGCTGATTCGAAGCTCAGCGATGAACTTGCATTTTGCTGTGAATTACAATGGCTATTTTTAGTGCATTGTCTGGAACCCTGGATTGGTCTGATAAAAGCACACATCCCTGGAAGGGGGGTCAGTGCTCATCGTCATGTATTAGCTGTAGAATTACCACAGTTACCCAAAAAATGGGTGGAGCGATCAAATGAACCATAAGTGATTTCATGATCCAAGGACAATTCCATCATGCACCGCATTTCTTTACTGACACTGCTGTGTGGCAATGTTTCCTAGATGTGCTAGGAACTGCCGTGTGTTTGAGTCATTGCTCTGTCGCTTAGCATCCAGCCAGCTCCCTGCAGTCTTTGTTTGAAAGTGTATGAAAATAATATTGTGACCTGTGAGATGGTCCAAATTGAGTCCAAATGACTTGAAATTAGTGTTATTGAGGTTAATAATAATGTAGGGAAAAAAAGCAAAATGATGTGATTTTAGCAAAAAAATAGGGATTTTAGAAAAAAATCAGGAACCAAAAACAAAACACGCAAGGGCGGTTTTGCCAAAACCAAAACACGAAGTTAATCCAGATCCAAAACAAAAACCAAAGCCAGAACACGGGGGTCAGTGAACATCTCTAGTTATAATAAAACATTTAATCAAACAATGAGACAGCTATCAATAACATATCAGCAGGTATTTTAAACAAGTGTTCCAAACACTAACAAGCAAATCTGACCCTCCCTCCCTTAGGATGTAAGCTCGTATGAGCAGGGCCCCTCTCCCCTCCTGTCTTCATACCGACTCTTCTGCTCCGCCCTCAGTCCATATGTTTGCCCGGAGTTTCCGAAGCATTGGTACTTAGTGTTTATTGTTCTGTGATGTTTACCCTGTATGGTCTACTGTTCGTATTATGTAAGGCGCTGCGAAAACCCTGTTGCGCCCAACAAATAAATGATAATAATAATAATAATAATAAATCTGACAATAAAGCAGGAGCTGGGGGCTGTAGGTGCAGGCTCAGAGGGCTGCATCTCTGGCCACCTGTTGCCCATCGCTGTACTAAATAAATGATAGCTAGAATCTGATTGGTTGCTATGTAAAACATCTCTACTTTTCCATTTTAGAAGGTTTGATAAATCTAGCACCAGAAGTTTTCCTGGACAGCAGGGTACACCCTAACTATAAACAAAAAACATTCCTTTTTCTTTCTGACATTTACAGAAAAAACAATGAAAATAAATAATATCAGTAACATTATAAAGCTATCCAACAGACAAATCAATCTATTAGCTATAGTAAACACTTCTATTATACTTGTTTTTTAACATGAACTAACCCTTTATTAACCAAAAGAGGGCTTATGCATCTTAGGTGTGTCACACAAGTATGTGCTTGTAGGTTTTCTGTTTATAATAACAGCATTCATGTTAAAACGAATCCAATTAGTGACTATTGTATCAAAGAGAAGTGAAAACGTTAGTCAAGCTCCCTTCTCTTGCTGGTAATAGCCTGAAATTTTCTGATGACTGCCTTCCATGCAGTGTAGAAGAATAATCACAGACATTTCATTAAAAGTCCTTAAATTGACCCGCAATATAGCTTAGGCTTTGCTAAACCTGGGTAACATATAAAAAAACAGGTACACATCAAAAAGGTGCAGTAACTTATAACAACCAATCATATTCCTGAAACTGTTACATATAACTGATAATCCAGGCCCAGATATGTGGAAAAGCCATATAAGATTGGGCCTGGGGCAGCAGGAATAAAGGGGATATATTTTGCTAATTTTCTACTTTATTGTATTAATTGGTTTCCTATTTGTATGGATAATTTATGTTTAACAAATTATTAATATTTAACCATTGACTGTATTATTCCTAATTATTTACAAATGAAATGTGGTGTGGGTAGGTACCATGAAAAGCTATTAGAGAAGGGGGGGTGGTAATATGGGATGAAAAAATGACAAAAAAAGATATAAATGTGACACTTAATAATATTAATACATTTGTAATAAAATGTGACTACATGATCTCCTTAAGAATGGAAAATGTATGAATATATTTTGTTTCATGCAAATATATACATAGCTGTTGGCGGATGCTATGCTGGCAAATAATACAGCTGGCAATCATCATACAAACAAGGAACATGGAACTGAAGTACAAAATAAATACATTGTGCTCCCAGTTAATATTTAGAAAATAATTAATTTCACATGCCATAACTATAATATGGTTTTTCATATGTTGAACAGCGTTGGTTTCCTGAAAACTTTTTATTCAAGCTTAGGACAGCCCTACTCTCTGATCTGCATTTCAATAATATAGGCATAGGTTAATTTGAATATTATCCTATATACAAAAGCATTAAAATACTTGTTAGCATGGTGACAGAGTGGTTAGTATTGCTGCCTCACAACTCTGGTGTCATGAGTTTATATTCCGATCTAGGCCCTGTGTAGATTTTGTATGTTCTGCCCTATTTGTATGGGTCTCCTCTATTTCCACCCACACTCCAAAGAAATACTGGTAGGTAAACTCAGATAATATTGATAGTTTAGGCACAGAAAAGACAAAAATAGAACAAAAACATAGATTAAGGCAGCTATCACCAAAGAGATTGCCAACAAAACTAAAAAAAAAACTAATTGATAGCGCTCTAGCGGGTATATTTACTACACTGGGTTTGAAAAAGGGGAGATGTTGTTTATAGCAACCAATCAGATTCTAGCTGTAGAATGCACTAAATATGACAGCTACATCTCCACTTTTTAAAACCCACAGTTTAGTAAATATACACCTAAAATCTTTTTAATTAAGAAGCATCAATCAATACAGAAGGCAGAACAGAAGCTGTAAATGTGAATAAAACAACAATTTAATTATAAGAGCACAAAATAATTCACATATATAAAAACATAAGATAATAAAAAAATAACATGAAACAAAGAAATTTAATAACAAATCACATACAAAGAGGAGTTCTAATTGACCCCCACAATTAATCCATCACATAAGAAATATATGTAGACTTGTAGCTCTAGCCCAAATCTGTTTGACACTATTCTTACTTGAATGCCATAAGAAGTAGGGACCAGCAGTATTCCTTAAGATCATTAGCTCCCGGAGTCATTACTTATATATTCTCCAAAGTTCAAAAAAGTTAAAGTGTTAGGTATAGAATGCATTAGAAAGGCACTGAGGGGATGGGGGGGTGATTGTTTTTTCTCTAGTATATAATATATATATATATATATATATATATATATATATATATATATATATATATATATATATACACACACACACACACACACACATATATACACACACACACACACACGTATGTATATATATATATATACATATATTTACATACAGATAATAGATAGTAGATATATATAGATCTATATATAGTATACAGTCTATTATCTGACAGTAGGCTACATGAATGAAAATTGTATGGATTTGATCTAGAGAGCTAAGTGACCTATTTTCAAATTGTTTGTTTTATGCTTCTGTGTTTTGGATATTAATGTTGGGAATTATTAGGTGCTGATTTTAGATTTTCTTTGAGCACTGATTATATGATAAAATGTGTATAATATGTATGATATAGAGTATACACTATTTATGAGGAAACTGCAAATTTGATTAAATATTATACAGATTATTTGGTTTTAAAAATGTATTGTTATATTGTAATCGGAGGAAGAATATTGTGGATATGGTGACTGGTTATTTGATATGTTGGAAGCTTTAGAGTGTTTAGAAGACCATTTTTTAACAACTGTTGCCTAATTAACGAATCAAAGAAAGAGGTGTGTTCTTATTGAGGCTAAAAATATAAAGAAATTAAAGGCATGTTCTTTACTATGCTTTGATAAAGTTCCTTTTGGAACAAAACGCGTCAGTTGCAGTGTCTTATAAGAGAAGAAATAGTTTTGCCTCTTTTGCTTTATGGCTCACAATAACTAGAGCTATGATTCATCGGTTCCCTTGGACCTAATTGACTGACATGTGTGGTTAACTACCTTTACTAAAGCGTTTATTGATCTGAAGTAAGGAGGGGTGGCTACCCGAATTGATTTCTGCACTGAGAAACTGTGTGTTGGCTTCAAACAAGATTACACTCCCAGGATCTGGGTAGGCAGAAGCTGTCAGCACATTTATTTGGAGAGTTTGAGAAAAATTTATGCTGGTTTAAGAGAAAGACTTATTTCCCAGATTCTGGGTAAAGAGTGGTAGCTGTTTATTTATTGGAATGAAAGGTTCAAATATCCAGTGTTCTTTATTAGCTGGAAAAGACTGATGCTATTTTAATTTCTTTGAACTTTGGAGAATATATAAGTAATGACTCCAGGAACTACTGAAGGTCCTTGTTTAGTAGCCCTAACTGAATTATGACATACAAGTCAGAATAGTGTCAAACAAATTTGGCATAAACATAAATTATTCTGCGCTTAAACCTAAATAATGAGATGAATAAGTGAATTAAAGAAAAGGTTGTATTTATCATTAGAACGATGAAACATAGATTATCAACATGTGCATGTAAATTAAAACATTAATAGCGATATGGCATGTGTATATATATTTCTTATGTGATGGATTAATTGTGGAGGTCAATTAGAGCTCCTCTTTGTATGTGATTTGTTATAAACATTCTATGTTAGATGTTATTATTTTTATTATATTATGTTTTTATATATGTGAATTATTTAGTGTTATTATAATTAAATTGTTGTTTTATTCACATTTACAGCTTCTGTTCTGCCCTCTTTATTGATTGATGTTTATTAATGAAATAGATTTCTAGAATGCTATCAATTTGGTTTTCTTACTGGTAGGTTAACTGGCTTCTGAAAAAATAGAAAACATTGAGGTTCTAAACAGAGATTCGTTAAGAGGGGCATAGCAAACTATGTAAAATATCAGAAGGGTGATCTGTTGCTTTTAAATACACAGGTTCTTCCTGCTATTATCTCTTGTATGCTGTATAACAAGGAACAAATCATATTAGGTTTCCTAACATTCAAGTAGCACAATATATCTCCCTACACTTTCTGTTGCTTGACTTTTAGAAATGAAAGGGATTCTTTAGAAGCTTTAATTAATGCATAGTCATGATCACTGTAACTGTGCACAATGAAATGTTAGCTCATTTTGTAAAGCTGCTCTTTAAACTCCATCGCATACCACAAGTAATGTATTATGCTTTGTATTTGAAAAGTATTGTTCTTTTAAATTGCATTATGTACCTGAATATTAAGAGTCAAAAATAAGAAAATACTGTAAAATTGCTTCTGTCTGTATGTGAATAAAAATTCTACTGAGGGTCTACTGGCCCGGCGTCTACCTAGCTGTGAAGAGGTTCTGTAGGGCTTGTGCGGTGTGCCAGAAAACCTACCCCACTGTCACAGTACAGCCACCATTAGCTAGAGCTCATAAGCATCCTGTTACAGAAATAAGAGGCTATGAGTGGAGAGAGAGGGAGAGGACAGGCTGTGTCGGAACAGGGTTCTCAGGTGTCAAGATATGGTCCCCGTTAGCATGCTAATAGACATGGTCAACAGGATACTTGAGATGATAAAAGTGTCTCTCTTTCAGAGAACTGACCTCTGTGTCACCAAGATTGGTGACGCTAAGAGGAAGAGTATGTGGCAAAGAGGGTTATTTGCCTCACTTCTCCTGCACAGGGAGAGTTGGCTAACTATCCACTTAGCTTTCCCCACACTACAGACACAGGTGCACAACAAAGGTATAAAAGGATTGTGGTATCTGATGTGCGTTGCAACAAATGCCAGATAATGGCCGGCTGAGAGAGAGGGAAATTGCTGTATAGCCAGATGTAGGTTGCCTGGTGTCAGACAGATGTTTGATATGATATTGTGATGTAACAATAAAGCACCGTTTCGATTTTCAACACAAATTTGTATGTATTGCTGATGTCTGCATGGTGCTCTTGCAACAAGTGGTGTCAGAAGGTGTCAAAAGTGCTACAAGATGGGCACTTTTGTTACAAGTGATGTCATCATGGGATAGTCAAGGACAGCCAATGCGCAGCTGTCCACCCAACCTCCAGGCACAAAAGGTAGTGATTGGAAAACATTGAATGCCACTGTCACACACCAAACTGTGTATGAAGCCGTCAGTTAACATTAAGAGATTGCTGAGTCGCTGAGAAAGCAAATATTTTTCTATGGAGAGAAATATATGAGCAATGTTACTGAAACTGTCCAGTGTCTTGTTTTGCAAAATAAACCAACATTTTTAAAAATTGCTGGGCATTGTAGTGCCACACCTTGATTGTTCTCTGAGCTGTGAGTTGCATGTGGTCCACAAAAGTCTGTTGTTTACCTGCGTGGGAGGATAAAGCACCTGTTTTACTAACTGCCTGTGAAAAGTACTGGGTGTGTAAAAACTAAAGTTTGATGTTTAAAAGCTGCAAATAATAACCAAGTGTAATTGCTGTCAGCATAATTTTTCTTTACTGCAGCCAAGATGGGCAAAAGAAGGAATAAAGTATGTCCACGAACAGTTGTGTGTGAAAGTGAGTTCCAGCAGAGTGAATTGGAGAAAAGTGATAGAGAAAAAATTGCATGGAAGTTTACAGAGTGTAAACGAAGTTGTAAAATCTCATGCTCTCTGTGCAAGCCTGGTGTTACCTGGGTCAGACTGTGTGGCCAGGAAAGAGTATGATTGTTTGGGGGAAACTTTGTGGGCATGCCAGAGTATGATCGCATGGAGAGAACTTTTAGAAAATAAATCACCTGGCTTGAGAAAAAGTTGAGGGACTCAAAGCAGCAGTGTGTTGAAAGATAAAACAACTGTTTCTGAGTCCCTGAGAAGTGAATTGCTAGAGTTGTGTGAAGCAAAAGAAAAGGCAGTTGCAGCTCTTAAAGAGATAGCAGCATAGAATGAAGAAAGAGTAAAAGCAGTGGAAGCTCTAAAAGAGACAGTAAAGCTTGTGAAGTCTCAGCCCGAGGTCACTACCAGCACTGTTCAGCCCGAAGTCACTCCCAGACTTGTTCAGCCCGTGGACCCTCACAGCACTGCCCGGTCAGTTGACCCACACAGTGCTGTCCGGTCAGTGGACCCACCCAGTGCTGTCCGGTCAGTGGACCCACACAGTGCTGTCCAGTCAGTGGACCCTCACAGTGCTATCCGGTCAGTGGACCCTCACAGCGCTGTCCGGTCAGGGTTGTTTTGTGGTGCCGCTATAGGTCAAGGTCCAGCTGTTAAATAGTGGAACAGAAGGTATTTAAAGTGCAGACAGCTGGGACACCTTAAATCTGGGTGCACTAGTTCCCACAAACAAACTAAAAAAAGGTCTGCTGTGAGCGGGTTCGGCTTGCCATGCCAAGCAATTGAGTCACTGGTCGGAAGCCCAGTCCTAAAGTATCTGCCAGGGGACTCACAGTATGTGAATATCGGTCATGGGGACTAACTACCCCAAAATGCTGTTCTGGGGGAACATGGCAAAATGGCCACAAAAGTGTCAATATTTCGGCCATCTTGGACAGACGAAATTGGCATTGGCTGGTGGCATCTTGGATATGTATCCGAAGTTGCTGAGTGTGAAGAACTTGGCACGAGACCAGAGGAATGATGGATCTTTGCAACATATGTTTAAATTGGTCAATAATGTTGATGTTATTGCGTAACCTCTCAACAAGGCAGGCAGTATGCCAATATATGTTGTCAAAGAGAAGGAGAGTAGAACAGTTGGTAGTTCCACAAGTTCATGTATGCCTAGTGTTGGAGGCTGCACACACTCAGGTGGGGGGCCAACACTTGGGGGAAGGGAGAACAAGGGAATAGACTCTATGGAGATTCTACTGGCCCGGAGTCTACCTAGCCGTGAAGAGGTTCTGTAGGGCTTTCTCTGTGTGCCAGAAAACCTACCCCACTGTTGCAATACAGCCACCATTAGATAGAGCTCATTGAGTGTCCTGTTACAGAAATAAGGGGCTATGAGTGGAGAGAGAGAGAGGACAAGCTGTGTTGGAACAGGGTTCTTAGGTGTCTCAGGTGAGGATATAAGTTCCATGTTAGTGTGCTGATAGACATGGTCAAGAGGACACATGAGATGCTAAAAGTGGAGAACTGAAGTCCACGTCACCAAGATCGGCAACGCTAAGGGAAAGTGTATGTGGGAAAGAGGGTTATTTGCCTGAGGGAATAAGAGGTTGCCTGTAATAAGGATGAGGAGTAATGAGCCAGTTTTTAGTAAGATATTGAGGAGGAAAGACCTTCTCCATAGTGGAAGATTGGCTTTTGTAAGATGCAGAGAGTTGCAGATTTTCAGGGTTGGTCTCACACATATACTGCTGATTGTGAGATTTTTTTATTTGGAGCAGAATCCAAATGCTGTTTTTGTAGGTTACTGGCAAGTAGTTAAGCAGCAGAAGTCAAAGGAGCACAGTGAACACACCTCTATTGCGATAAAGTAAATAAGCGACCCTATGACATAGTCAGTGACTTTCCTAGAATGTCTGGGAGACTCCCAAAATAGTGGATGATCTTTGGGACTCCCAGGAGAGTCTAGTAATCTCCCTGAAGCTGGTCTGAGAGGAAGCAAAAGCAGAGGAAACATCGGGGAGAATAATTTGTTACTGCATCTGCAATGCCAGAGGACAGACATTTTCTTGTGGGATAGCTTCTGTTTATTTTATTTACCTAGAGGAGGCAGACTATAAGAAAATGAACACTCTCCTTCTGGTATAATCATTAATTACTTTCTTCTCCCTTGTATGATAGAGAGACAAATGGGGACAGGTGCTGAGAAATGGTGAGAGTGGAGGTAGAGGAGAGAAATGAGGTGGAAGGAAAAAAGGGAGAGGAGAAGGAAGGGTAATGAAAAAGCATTAAAGGCTAAATTCATCATGGCAAATGTTACAATCTCATGCCCAATGAACGTTTCAGCGTTACAGACTTTCTGTGAGTGACACTGAAGTGTACAACATTTTCAAGGATGAATTAAACCTTTAATGTTTTTTTCATTACTAGTGCTGGTCTGTACAATTTTTCACCTTTAAATGTATGTGTATACACCCAAGGGTGAAACTTAATAAGCCCCTTGGGCGAGGCAGGATACACCTGTCTCAGCGGCGCACCTTGCTATGCACGACGCTTAGGTGTACCTTGCACCTTTCCTCCCTGAAATGTTTTTTCTAAAGTTGACAAGTAAGCCCTATGACCAAAATAGAAAGGAAACATAAATGTTCATATTTAACAACAACTTACTATTGCTTTTCTATATCTGCTGGTACATTTGAAATAAAATGTGTATTTATTGCTATCTTTACAAGTGACAACTGGCTGTGGCTGCAAATTATCAGGGCTGCTGTAAAACAATTAGAATGAGACCCATATGTTGGTTGTTTTAAAAAAGGGGTATTCAACCCCTGGAGTTTCGATGTTAGACTGATACTCATACACTGAGGAGTGCACCAAGCAGGTTCTTATAGGGGCTGGTTGATTGGTAATTCCCTGCATGTGTCATCAGTATTGGAGGTTAGTGGTAACACCTGAGAGAGGTGTTATGTCAACTCTAGCCTGAGTTCTGTTAAGGCTTTTAATTGAGAAGCCCAGCAATCAGTGGACTGCTGAGTGATGAATAAATTGAACACATTTAACCTCCTAATGGTGCACTGTACAGCCTATGATTAATTTCTCAAAATAAACTTGGATAAATAATTGATAAACAATCAAATGAATGTAAAGAAAAAATAGTCAAATCAACACTAGTAATTTGACTAGGCTGCTATACAAGGGAGAGTGACCTCTCTACACAACATGCAAAACAAACCAGAAAAAAGATAATAGTACTGTTCTTATTCATGAAACTGGTTAGGCTGCTTTAATGCCTATTTAGGTCACCTCACAGAGTCAAGCCAGCTTAGTTAACATATGGATGATAGTGCATCATACTTCTAACCCTCTGTCACTGTGTGTAGTGCGGGATGCAAAAGTTACCCTGTGCATAACCTTGTCAAGCCCTGGCTAGCTGGTGGGCATAGGTGTAAATGACCAAGGGGTCAATACACATGCAGGTATTTTACTACAAATTCTTTTTGTAAATAGTGGGACACAGGTGATGTCACTTTGTGGTGCTGTGTAATAAAAGTCAGAATAATTTGGGCACCAGACCATCTTGATCACAAACTGAACTGTTTATTTACACTCTTCTTCCTCCAGCACGATAATCATAAGGGTTTTGGCAATACAGAAATATATATAGCTCCTTACTCTACCTAGCACAGTTTTTAATGGGCAGTATGAATTTGGTTTAAAGTACATCTCCCGACTACTCTAGCACTGTTCTTAATGTTATGTGAAACAATTCACATGTCTCCTGCAGTCCAATACTCCATACTTCACTGCAGTTCACCCCTTTTCTGCAAGGGCACTCATATGGATGCTAACAGGCAGGCAGCTTATTTTCAATGCAGTTCTGACACATGGGGCCTGATTCATTAAAGAAAGTAAGGCAAAAAAAAGTAGGTTTTTCCCCTGGACAGACCATGTTACAATGGAAGTGGTGCACATAGCTTAAATACTGGATATTTTTCCACATAGCACACAAATACTTAATAGCTTTATTTTTACACTGAAATTTAAAGTTGATCTAGGACATACTCTAGCACAACTACAAATCTGCTGTAACATTTTAAATTTACCTGCCCCTCCAATGCAACATTGTTTTGCCAGGTGTAAAATTACTCCTTTTTTATCTTTACTTTCCTTAATGAATCAGGCCCTTGCTGTGCAACTCTCTACTGCAGCTCACCCCTCCTCTGTGGGGATGATTTGTCCCTTGGACACTTTCCTCGGTGTACTCTCAGCCCTGGCTCTGACACTTCAGCTAAACTGTCTCTTGCAGCAACCCTCTCTCTAGGGTTTCTTCCATACAAAATGTCCCCCTCCTTCTCTTGGGGTTCTCTTTAGTGACATGGGGTTCTCCCCCTCTCTGGGATTTGGGACTCCTCCCCTCTGTTTATGCAGACACACTACTGTTTTTATGACAGTACATACAAGGTTCTCCAGGTCACAGTAGTTCCACAGCTACTCAGTTCAGCTGAAATCACAGTGTAGCTTATCTCCAATACATATGCAGTTCTAACATCCCTTAGTGCGTGCATGCTGCCTCTTGCAGTAGTTCCCCCCTACTCTCCAGGGGTCTCCGCATTGGGGACTCTTCCCCACACAGACACACATTACTTGCCCTTTTGCAGTCTCTGCACTCGCATTCCCAGGCAATGCTAGGGGAGCCTGGGACATCCTTCCCACTCTCCAAGGTCTCTAGTGATATCATATCAACTCTCTTCTCTCACCACCTCCACTGTATCTCTTTTTTACCCCCTTTTTAGAGCCCCTCCTTTTTCTCAGTCACTAGCAGACTGGGCTGTGTTGTCACCATAGCAACCAGCTTGAGTCCCTTCTCTTTCCTCTAAAAATCGAACTTGCCCTCCAGGTGACCCCTCCTGTATTCACTGGGGTGAATGGTTTACTAAAGTGTCACTAAGGGGAGTTACATGCGTTATGCAGCACAGCAATGGTTGTTGTTTTTTGTATTTCTATAAAATTGTATGTTATAATAAATATAATTAAATTATATATTTTTATCTGTGTTGGAAATTTGATTGTAATTAGGATTTAGACTGTTCTCAACGTAGTACTATTGCTTTTTCCTGTTGAGTCTTGCATCCAGGCCAGTGTTTAAGACTGTTGGTACGGACATTTTGTCTCCTTGACTATGCCTCTGTGTAATGAAACGAACTTCAGGTTCCACAGCACTGCTTTCTCCAATTATCCCTCTCTTATAGCTTTCAACTTCTCTCACACAACCACCTTTCAGCTCTCTACCTCCTCTTTCCTCTGCTTTCTTGGCTTGACACAGTTTTCCTGCTCCTGCCAGCCTCTGCATGTCTCTCTGAACTCTGTCCCTCCCCAAGGCAGACTGGGTGATATAGTTTCCAAGCAGTCTCCCTGTGTTCTCTTTCACATGCGCTTCTTGTAACAGGCGTCAGTTCTACTTAAGAATGATAAAATAAGAAATAATTTAATGTAATATATATATAGTTGGTAAACTGATTGAAAAAGGTTGTTGTACCCTGCTTTAGAATATAGCTGGAGCCATCAGTTGGAACAATGGTCAGTTAATCGAAAATGTTAACACTCATGAACTTTTGTCCTTTTTATATTCACTGACTGGAACAGCCTTTTTCTGTCATCAGAAAATAAAAGGTGTTCACAATCAACTTACCTATCTTTCCCTCTCTTTGATTCTATTAGCTGGTCATATTTCACTTAATCCAGGTCCCCCTACTTCTCCAATACACATCTCTCTGAACACTACCAAAATCCAGCAAACCTCAAAAGCATCACCTATCTCCCTTCTCTCCCAAAGTCCTTTAAATGTGCCCTTTGGCATACACACACTCTTTATAGCAAATTTACCTCCATACACGATCTCGTCCTCTCAAACAACCTCAACCATCTGGCAATAACTAAAACCTAGCTTACACAATCAGATACTGCCTCATCTGCAGACCTTTTACCTGGTGGCCTCAATTTCACCAACACACCCAGGACCTGAATGCAGACAAGCAGTTGGGGTTGGACTACTTCTCTCCCAACTGTCCCTACCAAATGTCCCGTCACTCATGTTCACATCCTTTGAAGTACATGCTACTACAATTTTAAATTCATTCTTTATTCATGTTGCTGTGATCGCCTCCCTGGACCACACCAACAATTTCTTGAAGATTTCTCTGCATGGCTTCCTCACTTATCTTCCCACATCCTCACTGTCATCCTGGGTGGTTTCAACATCCACATTGCTAATCCACGTTCCAACTCTGGTTGCATACTACTCTCTTACCCTCCTCACTCGGCTTCTCCCATTTGGTTGAATCTTCTACTCATCAGGAAGGCCATTATCTTGATCTTGTTTTCTCTAAACTATGCTCAGTTTCTAAACACTCCATCCACCCTCTCGGATCATCACCTTATCAGCTACAACCTCAACTCCACCACTTTATCCTCTCTTCTGTCAAATTTTACCAAGCCTCCTCAAATCCACAGATATCTTAACTCTATTAATCTTTAATAGTTTTCCACCTCTTTCCAACACCTTCTCTCCCCAATCTCTACATTCTCCTCCCCTGATCCTGTAGTACCTTATTTTTACCATTCCCTTCCAACAGCCCTTGAACAAGTGGTTCCAGCGACTCATCATGCTCCATGTATACTATGAAGTCAGCCGTGGCACACTAACAAACAAACTTCAAAAACGTTCCCGTAAAGCAGAACGTCACTGGCGTAAAACTCGTACCTCTAATGATTTCTTCACATATACATCTATCTATCACTCCTATCAAAATGATCTTGATACTGCAAAACAAACATACTTCAAATTGCTCATCCCTGCTTAGGCTTCTAACCCAAAATCTCTCTCAAATTACCATTCCATTTCTCAGCTCCCATGCCCCTCCAAGCTTCTAGAGAGATTTGCCTACACTTGCCTCACACGCTTCCTTTCTGAAAACAAGCTATTGGATCCTCTTCAGTCAGGCTTTTGTACTCAACACTCCAGAGATGCTGCAGTGGTTAAGGTTGTCAATAATTTGATCACTGATAAATCTAAAGGCCATTACTCTCTTTTAATTCTTCTGGATCTCTCTGCTGCATTTCACACTGTTGACCACTCTCTTGTCATACAAATGCTGTAGTCCCTAGGTCTTCAAGATACTGTCCTATCCTGATACTCATCCTACCTTTCTTATCACTCTTTCAGTGTTAAATTTGGATCCATCTCTGCTACGCTTCCTTTATCAGCTAAAGTCCCACAAGGCTCAGTACTGGGTACACTGCTGCTCTCTATCTATACTTCTCTAGAAAAACTAATACGCTCTTTTGGATTTCAGTATCATTTCTACCCGGATGATTCCCAAATTTATCTATCCTCTCCATATCTCTCTGCTTTGTCCCACATTACTGACTGTTTTTCTGCCATTTTATGTTGGATGCCAACTCAAACTCAATCTTTCAAAAACAGAGTTAATAATATTTCCACGGGAATTCACCTACCTGACACCTCTATGTCTGTTGACAACATTACTATAAATCCCACCCCGCAAGCTTGGTGCCGAAGTGTTATCCTTGACTTAAAATTATCCTTTGTTCACCATATCGACTCTATATTTAAATCACGTTGCATACATTTAAAAAAGATTTCCAGAATACACACTTATCCTAAATAAGACACTGCCAAAACTGTAATTCCTGCACTCATCATTTCCCGCATTGACTATTGCAATTCCCTCTTTACTGGTCTTCCCCAAAACAGTCTCTTGTCCCTACGATCTATTTTGCACACAATGTTTAGATGGATTTTCCTTGCAAATCGTCCTTCCTTTGCTAAGCCACTCTGTCAGTCTCTACATTGGTTGCCTGTTTTTTTACCGAATCTAATATAAAATACTTTTACTAACCTAGAAGGCCATCAACAAAACTGCCCTAACATACATCTTCTCCCTTGTCTCAAAATATCTCCCAACTCGACACCTCCATTCTGCACAAGATCTACGTCTCATCCACTCGCATTACATCCTCCCATTATCCTTTACAACACTGCTCCCACTCTATGGAATTTCTTCCCTCATGCAATAAAACTTTCTCTGGTCTACAAACCTTCAAGTGTTCTCTGAAAACCCACCTCTTCAGGCAAGCTAATAATATTCCTCAACCACCCTTTTAACCTTACTAAGTTACCCTCTTATCACCCTTTACACAATTCCCACAAGACAATAACCCTCTGATTCCCTAACCAACATTGCTGTGTGACTGGATCATATAACAAAAAAATAACTTTTACCTTTGCAATCTGGCTGGACTGAAATGCAATATGTAGACTCAACCTTATGTAACTAACTCCCATTGTTCCACAGATTGTAAGCTTGTGAGCAGGGCCTTCTCACCTCTTTGTCTGTATTACCCAGTACTGTATATTACTCTGTTTGTCCCCAATTGTAAAGCGCTATAGAATTTGCTGGTGCTATATAAATAAATGATGATAATGATGAACTGTTGCACTGTTTACAATGAAGTACAGTCTATATGAACACAATGGGCTCTTTATTAATAATAAAAAAAAATCACAGCATGGTGGTGTAAGTTTCTCTACATATAGAAAATATTAATAAATTCTTAGAATTACATCCAGCATTGAAAGGTCAACATTCACAGGGTAATGGAATATTCTGTTTTATCAACATTAAATTATTTGTGTGTGTGGAATGTGTAAATGTGTGTGTATGTTGTTCGATTACAATGGAAATGATAAGAGAAATAAGTGTAGATATGTTTATTTGTGTTTATACCTTTTAGGAATAAAAGACGATGGGCAACTAGGAAGTGCAGTATACAACACAGGCAATCTGCAGCTGTTGTGAAACTGCAAGTAAAAGCATTATAACAGGTTGACAACTGTTCTGTATTTTGCTTCTTACTATCTGTATCCCTTGTTTTCCAGGTTTCTCTCAAAGTACAGTGGTCAATTGGACCCCATCCATAAAAACTAAGTTAGAAATAATCAGTTAGAAAATATTTTCTGGCTGTCTGTTCTTGAACCAACGTAATACAGACTGTGCATCGTAAAGATTTAAATTTCCTTTTATATAAAAAGTACACCTTGCGCTGTTAGAAGTAAGAATATTTACATTAGTACAACCTTAAATACATTTTCCACAAACTGCCTAGGCTTTTCGATGGTTATTGGCTTTCTTCTCTACAGGGAATGATGAGGCCAATTTGGTTTTAAGACTCGGACCTCCACTTCATCTATTTGTCCTTCATTTTTAATAATAGAGATGTATCATATCCTTCCTCTTTAAATCTATCAATAAGAAAGTATGATTAGCTTTGATAACCTCTTTCTACAGTGCCTTTCTTTGTTACCCTCAGGGGTTAACTTTTCAGAATAGATTTAAACCAAGAAGTTTTATGACCAATTAGAACATGAACATAAATATTGGCGTCTAGTTCTTTGAAGTGGGTGCAAAAAGTATTTATGTCTGTTTTTATAAATATGCATGTTTCTATTTAATTTTTTTTCAGTATGTAAATTCTCATTTAAGTTCCTGGGTGCAATTAATTAAATTTCCTTTGTACAATCTGGAAAGTACAAAGTATTCTCCAGTTATCTCTAGAAGGAGACTCTCTCTGAAACATGCAACAAGAAGGATAGTACTGAAAGGGTTAGCCCTAGGTATGCTCCTTTTAATTACATTTTTGTGAGTGCATTCTTTATATTATAATAAATTTGCATTTGCACTTGATCTGTTTGAGGTCTCTCATTCAGCAAATTTTCACAGAAACTATATGTGGTGTCACATAATAGATTCAGTGTGGATAACTAGAAATACAGACTTTACATTCTATCTGATTTTGTGCTGTTGCATGGATTATCAGCATGAAAGAGCCATTAAATAAGTGTTATTTAAATGGTATCTCTTTCTCTCTCTCTGTATCTCAATATATATAAAGACTGCACCTGAAACAAAATCCTATTACAAAAATTACAAATAATTAAAAATAAAAATTATTAAATAAATTGTCAAGCTAGGATATTGAGTTATGGATAAGAATTAAGTTATATTTAATGAATTAGATGGTTGCAGGTGGCTAAGTGGTTAGCACTTCTGCCTCACACCACTGGAGTCAAGAGTTCAATTCCCGACCATGGCCCTATCTGTGTGGAGTTTGTATGTTCTCCCCATGTCTGCGTGGATTTCCTCCAGGTGCTCAGGTTTCCTCCCACACTCCAAAAATATACTAGCAGGTTAATTGGCTGCTATCAAATTGACCCTAGTCTCCCTCTCCCTCTCCCTCTCCCTCTCCCTCTCCTAGGGAATTTAGACTGTAAGCTCCAAAGGGGCAGAGAATGATGTGAATGAGTTCTCTGTACAGCGCTGCAGAATTATTGGCGCTATATAAATAAATGGTGATGATGAATTCTCCTGTTCGTTTGCTATAAGCTCTACTGAATAGTAACATAGAAGGATTCAGGCAACATCAGAACCTGTAGTTGTGTTATAAAAAATGTCTACAAATGATTGCCGCTAGATAATTAACAACAGCTATACTAAGTATGCGCATTGTTGAAACTTTAGGGGACTACTACTAAAGATTGATATTTAGATATAGTAATAAAAATTACTTTTTTTTAGTGATTCATAGATTGATTTCCTAATTACTCAAGCTATAAGGCAAACCAACCTTTTAAATTCCCAGTTTTCAACAGATTTTTATAAATAAAAATGCACAGAAAAAATTCCCCAGCACACAGCTGTACACTAGTGAAAAGGCTGTTATTGTACCTGTACCGTAAAATGCAGAAGTCTCCATTACACATATTTGCAAATGTATGATAAGCCACCCGTTCATCAAGGCGCTCCTACTAATTGGGTGGTCCTAACTCTACAGAATGAGAGTCCCTATATTATATTATACATTGATGTGTTTTTAAATTGAGAGTTAAGTTACCAAGATGTTCCCACAAACCTCCAAAATGGCAATAGAAGGACCTGACCGCTACTGATACCAAATATGCCTTTCAAACAACAATATAGAAATAGAAGTTGTTCAATTAATTTATAGGTTCACAGCAGGTGCTTGAAAGGGTGTGGTTATCCAGAAAGGAAAAAGCACAGAAAAAAATCCCCCATCACTGCTGTGAACAAGTTACAAGGCTGCTATTCTATTTGTACGTAAAATGCAATAGTCTCAATTACATACATTTGCAAACACCTGATAATCCACCCGACTTGTCAAAGGAAAAACGCTGACAGCTATTACAAAATTATTGACATCACAGATTTATCTGTAATAATAAAATGAGTCTAGAACTGGTGAGCGGTCTTGGAATTCACCAGCACCAAAAATGCTTTCACTAGCTTAAGACATTTGAGGTTCAAAACCAATGAGGTGAAAAAAAAAGAAACAGAACAAAGCTATTTTACCCAAAAACAGATATTGAAATGAATGGGGCCATTCATTTCAATGTTGTTTCCATAGGTGTGCTAATTACTCCATTGAAATTATTGTAAAAAGTTTAGAAATATTCACAACTAGAAAAAGAGAGAACAGGTGCTATGTTGTGGTGCACAAACATTAAACAATGTGATTTGTTTTTCATATAGCTAATAATAAATGAAAACACAACTTTATTTAACGTTATTCAAATATAGACTGATTTTTTAAACTAAAAATAGTAGTTCAGCAAATTTTAATAAAATTTGTAGGAGTAGTGAATTAAAAACTGTACGTTGGATGTTATCTCATTATAATATTTATTTTATATAATATATATAAGTATGTCCTCAAAAAGAATCAGTGTAGCACTAGTAAAAATAATTGTTTGGGAATTATTAGTGAATTAAAGTTTCTATTGGTGGTTTGCAAATACTGATTATAGCGCTTGTGAGAGCCTTAGAGATTGGAGAGCTTGTAATTGTGCTTTTAAATCAAATAATTACAAGGTGATTATTAATATTTCTATTGGTGTTCAGTATGGAATTTAGTATTTCTGCCTCACGTTATACACCACCAATAGAAAAGCTGTAACTTATGTTCAGTTGCTGTTTAGTGGTATTGAACGCTCAATATGCATAGATTGGATGTCTCTCACATAGCCGATCATACAGCAATCACAAAGCTAAGGGTGGTTGTACAGAGCTAGCTATCTGTTCAATTGTGTATTTAATCATGCATTATTGTGCACAGTGATCTCAGATGCATATATCAGCTATCTCTCACATAGCCAATCAAACAGCTAGCCACAGAGTTTTGAATTGTTGAATTTTTAAATGATACTAGCTATTCCTCAAAGACTATTCTAATCCTATACTAACTTATTAGCACTCTGTGTAGGTATCCTGGTCATTGGTAAGGATGCCTTGAGTAACAATGAATGATCTCTCTGAAACTAATATTGAGTAACCCAATGATTCAGTAAATAACATACTAACTATCTCTCATGGACGAGCCACACTGTAGTTCTACACTTATCTTTTGCAGTCTAATGCTTTAATAATATGTAAATAAATGTGCTGACAAACTTCAACCTATAGAGGAAATAGAACTTCCAGCGTGATTCATCTGCAAGCCAAACCCCAAAATATTGATCATCTGTTATAATTACATATTTTAAACTTTCCTTATTCCATAATTTTTTAAAAACTGCTTTTGTTTTCTTCACAGCTTACCTCAAGGGAAATGACAGGTCGGGGGCCGCCAGAGAATTTTGACAGTGTGTATTCCAATTCTGTGTTTTACCAAAGAATTATAAACTACATCATCATCATCACATTGTGATCATCGTTTATTTATAGGATGCCACATTATGGAAAATCACACAAGCCTGCAGAAAGAAAGTAGTGCAAGTAATTTTACAGTACTAAAAGTTACAGTGCAACGGTTTGCTGTGAATTTTTAAGAATACACCTGGACTGGAATAGGGATTCCAAGCACCTCAGGAGCCTCAGTTGCTCCTTTGCACCCACAGTGCTGGAAACATTCCTTAGAGATTATGGTCCATGTTGGTATTATAGCATTATCCAGTAGATTTGTCAGCTGCACATTCAAGCTACGAATTGTGAAAGGATCTTTAGGTTCCTCAGCATTAGTGGTAATAATGATAAGTGAAGGAGTTAAAAATGTTGGTATTGCCTTAAAAATACATTCAGCATAATCAGCAGCTCCAGTCTTGAATTATCTCAAAGACCCTGGATGAAGGCCTAAGACAGGGGTTAAAGGGTGGTGACATAGGGAGTACTGGCACCAGCAGAAGCTGATAAAAAGAAACCATAAAAGTCACACGAAGAGAACTATCTAGCTTTGTCAGAAGATTTATATTTACTCAGGAAAATATCAAGCATGTGCATCTATCCTCTAACCAGATCAAACGCTTTTTCATGTATAAATGTAACCCACTAATAAACGAGCACAGCTCAGTGTCCAGCTTAACATTGGCATGTCTGTGTCTTGATTACTGATCTCCTGGTTAACCAGCATCTTATCTCACTGATATCTGAAGGGACTTGATAAAGGAGAGGTAAATTACCCTAAGAAAATCTTCTTTTCCACGTCATCCCTAATGAATACACTGAACTCATTATCATGTTTGTGGAACCAGGTTGAGATATGGTATGCTTTGTGAAATGGCCATAGAAGATGGTAGACTGTGGGCATAAAGGGAAGTACATGGTTAACAAAAATACTCAGGTAGACTGTGGCATTTAAACAATACTCAGTTGGTATTAAGGGGTCTATTGTGTGCTAAGAAAAAATCGTCACATCATTAACATCACTATAACCATCAGCCTGCATCATTGAAACAAGACAGGATAGATCCATAGATTCATGTTTTTTTTACATACAATTCTAAATCTACCATCTGCATGTCACAGCAGAAATTTAGATTCATTAGACAAGGCAAAGTATTTCCCATCTTCAGCTGCCCAGTTTTGGTGAGCACTGTAACCTCAGGTTCCTGTTCTTAGCTGACAGGAGTGAAACCTGGTGTGGTCTTCTGTTGCTGTGGCAAATCCAGTTCAAAATATGCTCTTCTGCATACCACTGTTTTACGCATGGCTACTTGGTTACTGTCGCCCTCCTGTCATCTTGAACCAGTCTAGTCATTCTCCTCTAACATATCTCATTAACAAGGTAGTTTTGCCCACAGAACTGCTGCTAATTGCAGGATTTTTATTTTGTGCACCATTCTCTATAAACCCTTGAGGTTGTTGTGTGTGGAAATACGAAGAAATTAACAGTTTCTGAGGTACTCAAACCTTCCTGCCTGGCACCAGCAATCATTCCACAGTCAAAGTCCCTTAGCTCACATTTCTTCCCATTTCTAATGTGTGTTGTCTGAACAGCAACTGAATCTCTTGACCATATCTGCATGCATTTATGTATTGCATTAATGCCACATGATTGACTGATTAGATATTTGCATTAACAAGCAGGTGTACAAGTCTACCTAATAAAGTGGCCATTGAGTTTATGAGTATTTATCTTCCATTCTGATTTTATTTGGGGAAATGAGCAATCCAGAAGCATTATATTCGTAGCTTTTTTTATAGAGAAACTGGTCATTTTCAGGGGCAGATTCAACTCTGCACAATGTGCCTCCAGAACAATCCACGGTGACACTACAAGGCCAGGAGTGATCAAAATAAGCATAGATTTCAGCACCATAACAATGCAATGATGTCCGATGGTACATTTCACAGAATTGAATCTGTCCCCCATTGTTATTAGCCACACGTTTTCACTTGTTGAAGAATATTATTGTTGTGCCATGGTATAATGGCCCTTTTTCTAGTATAAGAAAGAAAAAAGGTGCTTATTGCACAGAAAACTGTATTGATGACTATCTTACATGGAAACAGGTAATAAATTGACTGTCACACAATATAACGATGATTGCACTATGCTCCTTCACTCAGCAAACTTGGGTTCTAATATAACAGGTGTGCATATCCATTCAAATCAACCAAGTAAGGTTCTAATGAGCTACAATGTAAGCTATCTTATTGCTTCATGTAGGGAGTTGACAGAATAATCTGGCTAGAGCATTTAATACAGGAAGTACATGTATTCAGTGCATGCTGCATATAAATTAAATAAAAAGATCCACGCATAAGCAGCTCTTAAATAAAGTACATCCCAGGCATCATCTTGGAATATATTGCATATTAACAGCCTAATGTTGAGCTTTCTTTTACTGTGCAGTGTAGTTCATTGGCACAAACTTAATACTACCAACAGGGCACAGCTGCCAAGTCCCTTGGCCCAAGGGTAAGAAAAAGTAAGTAACTCATGATGCTGCAGCATTACTTCCATGCTGACAAAGCTAAATGAGAATGCAGAGGAAATCTGCTATATTACTGGCAGTAATAGGAGTCTATGATGTATAGTAAACAAACACATACCTAGTAACATAGGTTCTACATGAATATGTGCAGGTGACTATGTGATCTTTGCTCAACTCATAAAATTCACCCTATATATTTTAGGTCACAAATAAGATGAAAAGGTTATAAGAACTCAATTTCGCTTGCCTTGTTAATTTGGGTTAATTGGGAAATTATGGGAACACTATGGGAAAATAAATAGGAATCGACATAGCATTTAAAGTTAGGGAACAGTTTCAGTATCCTAAAAAAGAAAAGAAAAAGTAATGTTGGATGTCTACACTTAACTCTGTTCATATCCCCCCCCCCCCACACGATGACATTCCCTTTCTCTTCATAAGACAATGCCAACCAAATCATAATACTTTTCTGAAATACTGTTGCTGCTAGGTCTAGTCAGCTACAAAATAGCGAACTTCATGGAGTGGCCAGGCAAAGTCTTTAAGTTTAATTTGTATTTAACTCTTTGGATGTCAATATCATAGGCTATCCCACTCAATAAGTCACTACTTAAAGTCCTAGGGCCTGATTCATTAAGGAACTTAAATTAAGAAGTTTCTTATTTAAGTCTCCTGGACAAAATCATGTTACAATGCAAGGGGTGAAAATTAGTTTTCTGTTTTGCACATAAGTTAAATACTGACTGTTTTTTCATGTAGCAAACAAATATCAACTTTAAATTTCAGTGCACAAATAAGCTATCAAGTATTTGTGTGCTAGGTGAAAAATAACAGTGTCAACTGACTCAACTCCACAATTGGCGTGGACCCAGGACAGTGAGAGGTAAAAATTTTATCATAAGGGGCCTGATTCATTAAGGAACTTAACTTAAGAAACTTCTTATTTCAGTCTCCTGGACAAAACCATGTTACTATGCAAGGGGTGCAAATTAGTATTCTGTTTTGCACATAAGTTAAATATTGACTGTTTTGTTATTTGTACACTGAAATTTAAAGTTGATATTTGTGTGCTACATGAAAAAACAGTCAGTATTTAACTTAGGTCTTAACTTTAACTTAAGATCCTTAATGAATCAGGCCCATGATTACTAGGTTTCTATTTTACTTGTTTCGTTTTTTAAATAAGTAAAAAAAATTAACAACTATTTTTTGTTTTATTTTTGTTTTATTTGTTTACAAAGTAGTGTTGTGATTTCTATGTAATCTGTTAGTTAATAATGCTGCCACACAGCAGGTAAGAAAAAATATGAAGATATCCCCATTCAAAACTATCAAAATAATTTAATGCTTGCCCATGGGGATGTAAGGATTTAATATGTATTGTAGGAAAGGGGGAGTTGAGCAGTAAAATAGAGAGTCATTAAAATTGAAATAAAATCAACTGTCCTTTGCTTTTGAAAATCAGTTTAACACAGTCATAATATAATAACATAATTATGGAAATATTTTGTTTGCTAATTAAAACTACTTAATCTTGGAGTATAAGATGAGTGGGTTTTGATATGATAAGCATTTAAATTATTTGTCTGGAAGAATACATATTTACATTTCACAACTTTGCATGCCAGAAATGTAGCCATAAACCTAGGGTGAACATTAAAAATATGCTTAATAAAGAAGTAAAATAACAGCACACTTACACTATTGTTGACTTAAAGGATTCATCTCCCTTTCTATATCAAACATGTTACTTTTAAGAGCATTTTCACAGTTTTACTAATGTGCTGACTCCTTCTCATGGGAATTCACCTCTACTTTAGGGGTATTCAATTAACTTTTGCTGAAAGGGAAAGCCTAAGAGCCGGTGTTCAGGGCGCGGGCGAAGGCCTGTTGAGTGGCTGTGTCGGCGGGTCCGGGTCACCATGCCTGAGGGGGTCGTTGCGACAATCAGAAGGATTAACAAGTGCAGTGAGGAAAATCATGTAACGTAGGAGCACTCAATGATCATAGAATATTTAAAACTTACATTTTATTAATTTTATTAAAATAGTATTGAGTCCCAATATAGTACCTGTGACACCAGTTGCGAAATAAAAACAAAAATAGGGGATAAACAAAAATATAAATTTAAAATGGCAGAAAACACCGCCAAGCCTCGCAGTGTGATGAGACAGCTAATAAATCTACAATATATTCTATAATAAATGACAAAATATTGTTGGCTGTCTGTGCATCTATAAATATGAAGGACCGTTGAATTTCCTAGGTCCTAAAAGGGAGATGTCTTGAATAAATGATATATTATCACTAACGGAGTTAGGTAAGTATATATATAAAGTATTATTCCCTTATTTTTATGGAATGAATATTATAGGGATATATATCAAAATAATTGATCCTTCATATTCCCCAATAGAATAACCTCCGTTTAATAGGACATAATCTCTGGCAGTGACAGTTTGGTCGCTATATACCAAGCTCTGAAATACTATATGAATGGATAAATTATCTCATAAATATTGCCAACACCAAATGTATAAGCCATGAAATGCCACATTATAAGATGTAATTTTTAACATCTAAATTCATATAATTCGTTATGACTTATATTGAAGCATCAGTCAGGCTAAATCCTGTCCTAACTGATTGCTATAATTATGGTTAACGTTGGACTGTTGACAGTCCTATTAAACGGAGGTTATTCTATTGTGGAATATGAAGGATCAATTATTTTGATATATATCCCTATAATATTCATTCCATAAAAATAAGGGAATAATACTTTATATATATACTTACCTAACTCCGTTAGTGATAATATATCATTTATTCAAGACATCTCCCTTTTAGGACCTAGGAAATTCAACGGTCCTTCATATTTATAGATGCACAGACAGCCAACAATATTTTGTCATTTATTATAGAATATATTGTAGATTTATTAGCTGTCTCATCACACTGCGAGGCTTGGCGGTGTTTTCTGCCATTTTAAATTTATATTTTTGTTCATCCCCTATTTTTGTTTTTATTTCGCAACTGGTATCACAGGTACTATATTGGGACTCAATACTATTTTAATAAAATTAATAAAATATAAGTTTTAAATATTCTATGATCATTGAGTGCTCCTACGTTACATGATTTTCCTCTCTGCACTTGTTAATCTATGAACTAATAATACATGTGTAGGATGCACGAACTCAGTTAGTAGATAATCATATTATATGTGTGAAGACAGACTGAGTGTTTGATCTCCTAGTGCGTTGGGAATTCAATTCTTTCGACAATCAGAAGGATGCTGTACCTCCTAGCTATCCCTCGGGATTGGGTGAGTACCTGGGGTGTCGGGAAGGGGATTGCAGCTGTGTGAATTTGTCCACCTAAGCACCCTTTACACTGCTTTTGCTCCCCTTCATGTCTCCCCTATTTCACACTGTGCCCACCGTTATTCTGCTTTTGCTCCCCTTTCTGTCTCCCATTTAACACTGTGCCCTCCATTATGCTGCTTTGCGCCCCTTATTTGTCTCCCCTATCTCACATTGTGCCCTCATTTATGCTGTTTTTGCTTCCCTTCACCCGCCCTCCTTATTTCACACTGTGCCCTCTATAATGCTGCATTCATCTCATTCAATCCTTCATCTGTTTCCCCTATTTCACAGTCCCCCTTCACTTGCCTTTCTATTGCATTCTTTCTTCTGAATTCTTCTCATCTGTCTCTTCTTCTGTCTTTACTTGTCATCGTCGCAGCTCCCCACTCTGAGCTCTTCACAGAAAATGTTGGGTGTGATGACATTCAGTGCAAGTGCAGCAGGGAGGAGTCGAGGAGGGGAGGAGGGAGGGCGCGGAATGCAGCAGGGAGGTGGGAGGGTGCCGAATGCAGGTGGGAGGGCGTCGGATCATTGTAGCGAAGAAGATTAAAATAAAAATCTTCTTTTCGGCCCCCTATGCTCGTAGGGCCCCTGGACAGTTGCCCAGCATGCCTCTGTGAAAAGCTGAAACTGCATGTAGGACCTTTTCCATGTCAGTGGCTTGTGTCAAGTGTAGGAGTGCCCCCATCAAACTTAAGACACTGAATTAGTGACATTATGATGCTATTTCAGTGTTTTAGGTACCTTGATCCCTTAGGGCAGGGGTGTCCAACCTTTTAGCTTCCCTAGGCCACATTGGAAGACGACAAGTTGGTTTGGGCCGCACATAAAATACACTAACACTAGCTTGAAGACGAATATTTAACTCTTTTAAATAATTGGTCAAGTCAACTAAAAATGCCAAATCTGTGAGCCAGTTTTCATTGTCAAGTTCGGGCACACATTTTGTTTTTGATTCCATAAACGACTTGATTTCATTTCGCAAATCATAAAATCTTGCCAACATTTTCCCTCGACTTAACGATCTTACTTCAGAAAAGTAAATGATGTCCCCATACTTAGCATCCATACATTTAAGGAATTCCTGGAATTGGCGATGATTCAATCCCTTGGACCTTATGAACTTTACAGCCTTGATGACAATCTGCATGACGTTAGCCATCTTTAAAGCTTTTGCACATATATTTTCTTGGTGTACTATGCAGTGATATTTCATTATATGGAAATTTTGGGAGGCAATTGCATCATCTTCTATCAATTTTACAAGTCCATCTCTGTTACCTATTATTGCAGGGGTACAATCAGTAGCTATGCCAGATATGTTGGCAAGGACAAAGAAAATCATTGTAATATATGTTTCACTGCTTCATATAAATCGCTTGCTTTAGTTATGTCTTTTAATGGAACTAAAGAAGCCATTTCTTCTGTGATATTATATTCGCCATTAATGCCTTTAATAAAAATTGCCAATTGAGCTGTATCCGTAGCATCTGTACATTCATCAATCGCCATAGCATAAAAATTAAAATTAGCAGCTCTACTCTTCAAAACTTTTTCAATGGATTTTCCTATATCATCAATTCTCCTGGCTATAGTCTGGTGAAACAAACTGATTTTTGAAAATTCCCCTTTTTTATCCAGGCAAATTATATCAGCCACGCTTTCCATACATTGCTTAATAAACTCACCATCGCAATACGGTTTCGATTTTTTGCTATCAGGTTTGCAACCACATAACTAGCTTTTACAATAGAATCCGTTTGAATCAATACTTTTTTAAAATAATTTTGTTGAGATGATAGGATTTTTTTCAGTTCAGTGATTTTGTCTTTACGGCACATTCCTTCATATACACTAAATTGCGCAGCATGTCTTGTCATGTAATGTCTTTTCAAATTGTAGTCTTTAGAAACTGGCAATAATTCCTTGCAAATTAAGTAGATTGCCTTACTATTTTCCACAACAAAAAAGTATTCACTTTTCTTGGAATACTCTTCCTTCATCTATAATTTTTCATTTTTTGGGTTTGGTTTTCTTTTTTGACATGTCAGAAGCCATGCTGGAATTTAAAAAAAAAAAAAATACTTTTAGAAACCACGGTTTAATAATCAATGTGATTACTATGTGCACTATGCTGCGGATTTCCCTTTCAAATTAATTCGAAGTGGAATGCGATCAGATTTTGATGCGGAATTCTGCAGCCAATTTTGCATTAAAATCCGTTGTGTGAACCCACCCTTACAGAGGAAATACAGCCCCCAACACTGGCTACAGAGCTGATCTTGGTCTGCTAAGACCCAGCAGTACCTGCAGTTACCCGGCTCCGGTGATCACATAATCACCGGAGACAGAAGCAGGAAGACTATAGTCTAGGATTAACAGCAGATACTAATATGATTGTTAGCGGCCTGGGCCTCACCTGTTTTGAGACTCGTTCCACTCGGCACTGGCTGTGTGCAGCATGTCACACTTTTTTTTTCTCCATAAAGGGGGGATGTTGCTGTCTGTTGCTGGAATGAGGGCTGCAGTAATGGAGGCCTGGAGAGAGGATCTTGGTTAAATAGGGAGCTATGTGAATGGAGTTAAGCTACAGGAGATTACCAGAAAGTGGCTTACCTGGGAGTAAGGATGCTGGAATGAGGGCTGTCTGTCTTTATGGATGCTGGACCCAGTGCGCTTTAATTCCCACAGCCTACAGACCATACGCTGACGCTCCCCGGACCGGCCTCACAGTTCCCTGCAACTAGCAGCCCACACCAAAACTCTTGATGGGCCTCATTTACAGGTGTGCTGGGCCGCATGTGGCCCGTGGGCCGCGGGTTGGACAAGCCTGCCTTAGGGTGTTTAGTGGTAGTGCCCACGCTGGAGTAGAGGTGTGAATGTGTAAGAGTCTATAGGAAAATGGGCATCCTCTACATATAGTAAGGGTCTGTTACATCTGTACCAGGAAAATGGGTAAATAAGTAAACAAAAAATTAAGCTTATTTTATTGATGCAATTTCAGCATGTTTTCTTCTGATTTTCAAGCATTGTTCTTTTACCATTCTTTTTTAATTGGAGCACACATTAATGCATGAGAAATAGGTTGTGTTGCATTGTAAATTAAATTTGAGATGCAGTGTTTAAATATTAGAACGCAATAGTGGAATCAAGCCCATGAGAAATACTCATCCTATTTTTACACTTTTTTCAGGTGTTAATTAGCAGCTGTAAAGTGAATTAACAGCGTAAATAACTGAGTCAGCTCTTCTCCCTAGTGGAGAGAAAAATTTGAAAAGATGAAATAACTGTAACATAAGATGACAGAGGCAGGATAAGCAGATATGTAAGGCTGGTTTCTTATGTTCAACTTTACATGTTCTCTGCCCAAAAGTCTACACTTTTGTATTTTTTCTTTTATTTATGCTAAGTGGTTAGCACCTCTGCCTCACAGCGGTGGGGTCATGAGTTCAATTCCCAACCATGACCTTATCTGTGTGGAGTTTGTATGTTCTCCCTGTGTTTGCTTGCATTTCCTCTGGGTGCTCCGGTTTCCTCCCACACTTCAAAAACATACTAGTAGGTTAATTGGCTGCTATCAAAATTGAACCTAGTCTCTCTCGCTCTCTCTCTCTCTCTGTATGTGTATGATAGAGAATTTAGACTGTAAGCTCCAATGGGGCAGGCACTGATGTGAATGAGTTCTCTGTACAGCGCTGCAGAATCAGTGGCGCTATATAAATAAATGATGATGATGATGATTTATTGACAAAAAAACGAAAATAAAAATGGGGAGAATCAGCAAAGAGCACATATCATTCTACAGTACACAAATTTCTGGTTTCTTCAATCCAGACTGAATAAAACTGAACCTTGTACTGTCGGGGTACCAAGGCATGGTGCCCTCATTATCGATCTCTGATAACCTGATTTCCTATTTGGTATGATGCTGTTAACAGGAGAGTGAAGAAGTGAAACACAAACATGGTGTTGCAGTTTCAAAATCAGCTCTGAGGGTCCTTGCAGGCTGACCCTTTATTTATACCTAAGGTCCAGCATTAACTGGTTAACGACAAGTACATATAAGGGAATCTCTTTAGCTCAGCAAATATTTCTTTGCAACAATAACACATATAAGGCAACATCCGTTGTTCAGCATTACGTGCTTTTCCTCTCGGCCGCTTCCTTTAGTCTAGCATCCTGCTATTGTCTGTTCCATAGGAAACACTTGTTTTTCTTCAAGGCGTTGTCCTGCATCTGTAGGCATTTCACACATATATTGTAACATCTTAATAACTATTAATTATTTTATACCCTCACAGTACCTTCTCTCATTTCAAGGAGTTATTCATCATAGACATCAATCTAAGTTTGTTCAATCTAATTAGCTGTTCATAATCACTAGCAGCAACATCATTGCACCTCTTTAGCAGCAGAACAACTTGATAACGTTAATATATCCTATACATTAAAAATTTCATTATAGATACAGCTTTACTACCTACATAACAATGTACAATATTTATTCCACATTACAGTCCATCAATAACAAACTGATATTATCAGACACATTTAGGATATTATGATAGTTTAAAAATTCCAGATCTAGCAAATGTTAATCACAGAGAAACTAATGTTTTTGCTTTTGTCATCATGCCATATTGATTACTTTATATTAAATGATATTCTTGTTTTCTTGATATTAACTTTGCATATCATAAAACCTTGACTTATAGTTGTTAACTCTATCATTCATTTTCTCAGGTTGTTTGAATTGGTTTATATTTGTAGAAAAAATAGATATTACAGTTTGCAATAACATTGAATAATGAGAAAAAAAATAATTTAATGACCATAGATTACATTGCCTAATCAAATATCTAGCCTGTAAAACAGTTATTTTTATCTGTGATGTATCCTCTATGTTAATAAATAATAAACGTATTGCTTTTGTGATGACACGTTTACAACATAACTTTTTATATTAACTAGTGTGCACAACTTTCATTGCAGAATTTTTAGTTGTATTTACTTTCCACAAATGCACTTTAGAGGAAGATTCAGTGTCAATTGTGGTGCACCAATGAGATGCACATGATGCGGGTGTTGGGTATATTTATGAAAATTGGTACAAATTAAAAGGTGGGGCTGCCTATAGTAATTAATCAGATGTTCACTTTCATTTTCTAAACTGCTCAAGAGTTTAATTGATTGCTATGGATAACTCTGCCTTTTCTGTCTGCACTAGTTCCCCAGTGTCCCAAGTGCTATGGAAGGGGAAATGAGACTTATAAAGGCTTTGCTTTTTACTTGGAATACACAGTAAGAAGTTGATTATAATAAAGACTGTAGGGGCTTTGGCAAGAGATCTACCTGGGTAAATGTGAGTAAAAGCCCTAAATAAGATATGCACTCTATATGCTCCCGATTCTGTATCCAACCACTTCTTCTCAATAGAAAACAAGTTAGTATAAAACAAATAGTAAATAAATAAATACGTTTGAAATGAAAACCTTTCCTATACTGCCCCTGGAACTGTGTGGTAGTAGCTGTGTGCCTGTTTGGTCTATATGGTAAATAAAATACTTTCTGTAGCCAGGGTCTCAAGAATGTAATGTTTTCAGAACTGTCCCATATATCCAAATCTGTATTTGCAGGAATTTGTTTTTGCAGCCAAAAATTAAATCTGCCAAGGGGTTGGTGGGTGCAGGGGTGAGTGCAATCAAACCAAACAAATGTGCCAGTATGTTTTGACACAGAGGTAGCTGTGTAAAAAAGGTGCAGTTGCCCTTAGCAACCAATAAAACACTTGCTTTCTTTTTTGTAACTGTACCAGAAAAAATATAGAATCTGATTGGTTGTATCACTGTTCACATGAATTTCAGTATGTGATGGACTGTACAAATTTGCTCTATATGCATCTCCAAGTCTAAATAAATAGATTGTATGGATGTGGATCCCAAGAAAGATTTAATCCACCAAAGTGAAGTTTCAGTGAAAATTTGCAACAATAACATCTTTGAATTCAGCGTTTGATTCATTAGAATGGCATTTGGTTTGTAGATTCTGTGTTATGCTGATTTTATAGTATATAAACCGAACTGGGACAATGGCAATGTTTATTCATTCTGCTCAGTCATGTTGTTAGGGTAGACGTAGGGAATCTATTTAAAGCTAAATTCAAGCAAAGAAACATTTAAAATTCAGCACCCACAAAACACATTTGAATGAGACAACATAAGGCATTAGTTTTTGCCCTGAAGCATGAAAGTGAGTTCAAGTGAATTAAATTTGTGAATGTCACACTTACTCTTAACAGTATTGTTGCCAATTATCAGAAAATGTACTGACTTTCAGTGACAATTAGTAAAAAGCTTGCCTGTTGGTAAGAAAAAACAGAGATCCATCATTATTTACCACAGCAATATTTGTGGGTACAGATACGGCCATGGCACATGTTTCAATGCCCATATCCTTTTTTCCTCTAGAGGCTAGTTTAAAAATGTTTGTTCCTTAGAGGTACATAAATAATGTGTCAGTATAAAATGTTTGCCACAGTGATTTTTTTATAAAATTTTCAGTAAATTATTGTTAAGGTTGCCACCTGCTCAGAGGTCCTTTATAAGAAGTTATGAGGATGACTTAGGTGCCAACCTGCTCCCAGCATAGCCCATTTCAATGTTCTTTTTCCATTTATTCCTCTCATTTTGCAAATGATTTAACCTGAACTGTGCTAAACGTGATGTTAAAGAACATATTTATCACTAATTAATTAATGAATTGAGCATGTTATTCCAATAACTGTCAGGATTGTTTGTTTTTGCTGTTGCCTTTAGGTGGCAGCACTCTGATATAGATTAGATATCCTGCAATTTGCCATCTGGCCTGTAGGTTGGGACAGACTGAATTTCAGTATCTTGTATATCAAGCTAATGACTCATTGCAGCTGTTATCTGATATATATAGTCCTCCCCTCTTGGAATCCTGGAAGCTCAGTGTCTTGTATTGTTTATGCCTGCCTAGAATATGTAGCTGTATCCTGAATCTATAGAATACAGTTAATGTCTACTTGTGTGACTGCACTGGATCTTGCTATGTGAATTCTGCACAATTTATTGTCTGGGTTTCCTAGACTAAGTATTGTGTCTGCTGTGGTCCCCTGTTCCCCAGCCCCAGCCTATTGTGTATCTCGGTTCTCTGAAGTCCTGTACTTGTCTGTATAAGGCACTTGCTATGTGATAAGTTGGTTTACAATTCTTATAATAATCTGTTTGCTGTTTTGTTCTGTATCACACTTATTTAAGCATTGTGTCTTGTTTACTACCTGCGTGAGAGTGTCTGTATGCTGAAACCTGAAATACTGGAGGATCTATACTGTAGAGTTTGTAAATAAATGGGAAAAACTGAAAACATTGTGTGATGAG
Organism: Mixophyes fleayi; assembly: GCF_038048845.1. NCBI lineage: Eukaryota > Metazoa > Chordata > Amphibia > Anura > Limnodynastidae > Mixophyes > Mixophyes fleayi. Next base: position 69,807,486 of record NC_134406.1, read on the forward strand.
TGAAATGGTTTATGTAGGGGAGGGTTGGCAATTTTTAGCCTGGGGGCAAGACTCGATTCAGCAGCCTATTAGGAACATTTTTCCAGCCCAGTCTGCTCCTGGTTGGGACACATGTTGGGTCTCCTACAAGACCCCTTTCATCTAGTACAACATGTTCTTCTCCTGAACTTATTTTATTATCACAATCACCTGTGCTGAGTCAATTAATTTTTTTTTTATTTTTTTTTAAAAAAACATCTTTATCCTTGATTAATGAATTTTACCCAAGTAAGTGCTATAGAAAATTAAGCAAAGTATGGAGGCAGAACACTTGGCAAGATGGTGATGGGTTATATTGGAGGGTCTGTATTATTTTATCCCCAAAAAAAACCATTCAATATTATTTCAATTAAGTTCAGCCTCACAGGTTAAAAACAATCTGTTAATGAATACAACGTTAGAACTTTTGTTATGGCAAAAAACAAAACTTGTTAAAGTAACTCAGTTATGCTCAACCCCAATGAACATTTCATATTGCTATAATTCAGTGATGATGAATCTTTGATGAGCCAAAAAAGCAATACAATAAAGTACAGCACATCTATTAATTGCAGGGAGATGAAGGTGCCACTCATTAGGGGATAAAATAATATTTGATCCATTGTCCAAGTGTCACAATTAATTATTTCAAAAACAAGTCAGTCCTTGGGAAATGATAAATCCTAAGAGTCTACTGCATTGTATTGTCCTCTATGAATAAAATCAATGTTCATTTAGATACATAATGAGGAAATTAAGTTTGGAAAATATTAAGTAAATCCTCATATGTATTAATGACATTTTTTTTTCTTTCAGAAATTGCTCATTATTCATCCCCAAATGGTAAACTGCAGTATTATTACAGTTTTTTGTTATGATAAACATACCTTCAGTAGTTTTCCATTCTAGCGTAAACTAGAAATTATATTATCTATTATTATTAGGAAGAGTACAAAATAGAAAAGCATCTTCCAGTGCAGTAACTCAAAGTTCAAATTAGTGAATCATATGTATATAAAATTCAGGAAGTGATAATTAAGGCTTATTTGAATCACTGTTGCATCCCATGCCCAGAATGTCACTTTGGCACATACTCGATAGTACTGTTCTCTCTGAATTATTATTATTATTATTATTATCGTTTATTTGTTAGGCGCCACAAGGTTTCCGCAGCGCCGTACATGGTACAAACAGTAGACTATACAGGGTAAAACAGTACAGGACAATAAACACAAAGTACCAGTACTTCAGAAGCTCCAAGCAGGCAGATACAGTAGAGACGGAGCAGAAGAACAGGTATGGAGACAGGAGGGAAGAGGGCCCTGCTCATTCAAGCTTACATCCTAAGGGAGGGTAAACAAAGTCAAGCACAAAAGGGAGCCAGTGAAGCAACGGGGAGAGAGAAAGGGGGCAGGGGAGAACCAGAAGAGGTGAGAGGTTAAATGGATGGTTGGTAGGCCTTAAGGAACAGGTGAGTTTTAAGTGCCCGCTTGAAGGAGCACAGATTGGGTGAGAGACGAATGGAGCGAGGGAGGTCGTTCCAGTGAAGGGGGGCAGCACGGGAGAAGTCTTGGATTCTAGAGTGGGAAGAGGTGATCAGAGTGGAGGAGAGGCGGCGATCATTGGCCGAGCGCAGCGAGCGGGCGGGAGTGTGAATGGAGAGGAGGTTAGAGATGTAAGGGGCAGTAGACTGAAAGAGAGCCTTGTAAGTGGTGGTGAGGAGTTTGAAAAGGATTCTGTAGGGGAAGGGGAGCCAGTGTGAGGAAAGACAGAGAGGGGAGGCAGAGGAGGAGCGGCGTGAGAGGAAGATGAGTATAGAGCGGAGGGGGGCAAGGTGGGAGCAGGGGAGGCCAGAAAGAAGAAGGTTGCAGTAGTCGAGACGGGAGACGATGAGGGCATGAATGATAGTTTTGGTGGCATCTTGAGAGAGGAAGGGACGGATGCGGGCAATGTTACGGAGTTGGAAGCGACAGGCTTGGGCAAGGGATTGAATGTGGGGGGCAAAAGAGAGAGAGGAGTCGAGAGTGACACCTAGGCAGCGGAGTTGGGTGACAGAGGAGATAGTGGAGTTGTTAACAACGATAGAGAGGTCATGGTGAGTAGGGAGCCTGGGTGGGGGAAAGACGATGAGTTCGGTTTTGGAGATGTTAATTTTAAGAAAGCGAGAGGACATCCAGGATGAGATGGCTGAGAGGCAGTCAGTTACACGAGAGAGGAGGGAGGAGGAAAGATCAGGAGAAGAGATGTAGAGTTGAATATCATCAGCATATAGGTGATACTGAAGATCAAAAGAGGAGATGAGAGCCCCAAGGGAGGAAGTATAGAGCGAAAAGAGTAAAGGGCCAAGAACAGAGCCCTGAGGGACTCCAACAGGGAGAGGGGAGGGGGTGGAGGAAGAACCAGACGTGGATACGGAGAAGGAGCGATTAGCAAGGTATGAGGTGAACCAGGCATGGACAGAGCCAGAGAGGCCGAGTGAAAGAAGAGTTTGCAGTAGGAGGGGATGGTCCACGGTGTCGAAGGCTGCAGAGAGGTCAAGGAGGATGAGTATGGAGTAGTGACCCTTGGATTTGGCTGATAGGAGATCATCAGTAACTTTAGCCAGGGCTGTTTCAGTGGAGTGGAGGTGGCGGTAGCCGGATTGGAGAGGGTCAAGGAGGGAGTTGTCAGAGAGGTGTCTGGTGAGGCGGCTGCAGACAATCCGCTCAAGTAATTTGGAGGCATATGGGAGAAGAGAGATAGGGCGGTAGTTAGCAAGAGAGGTGGGGTCCAGGTTGGGTTTCTTGAGGATAGGGGAGATAAGAGCATGTTTGAATGAGGATGGGACAACACCAGAGGAGAGTGATAGGTTGAAGAGGTGTGCGAGGTAGGAGCAGGCAGTAGGAGAGAGAGAGTGAAGGAGGTGGGAGGGGATGGGATCAAGAGGACAGGTAGAGGGTGGAGAGGAAAGAATAAGGGAGCGAACTTCTTCACCTGATGTGGGGATGAAGGAGGACCACAGCTGGTTGATGGCGGGAGGTGAAGCGGTGGGGATGGGGGGAGAGTGGTGGGAGGAGGAGATGTTGCATCTGATGGCTTCAATTTTGGAGGAGAAAAAGGAGGTGAAGTCAGATGCCGAGAGGGAAGGCGGGACAGTGGGAGGGGGGGGGAGAGGAGGGAGTTGAATGTGGCAAAGAGGCGGCGTGGGTTGGAGGACTGAGAAGAGATGAGCGACTTGAAGAAGGATTGTTTAGCGAGGGACAGGGCAGAGCAGAAAGAGGAGAGGATGAATTTGAAGTGAAGGAAGTCAGCCAGGGAATGGGATTTCCTCCAGAGGCGTTCAGCTGTACGAGAGCACTTTTGGAGGGAGCGGGTGAGTTTGGAGTGCCAGGGTTGGGGAGTAAGGTGACGACGGCGGATAGAAGAGGCCGGGGCGATGGTGTCCAGGGCAGTAGTGAGGGATTGGTTGTAGAGAGAGGACGCCTGATTATGAATGCATAAGTTGCCCTTATTGTCCGAACACCAGAGTTCAAACCAGATTCCAGAGACTTAGGGGCTTATGTTAAGTTGAATGCAAATTGCATTATTGGCGTGAATTACACTTTTTTACATTTGAGCATGCAATTATTGACTACAGAATTAGCTCTTTGTGCAATTGCCTAGAAGTAAAAAAAAGTTTATTATACACCAAGAATACAATTTGTGTTGAACTTAACATATGTCCCTTAATAGAAAGTGGTTCCAGTAAAAATAAAGACTATTAAGCTTTTTCGCCCTTCTATTATTTGAATTGTCAAATATGTAACACCCCATTAAAAGGTATCACCTAAGCTCCAGTGCATACCATCTAATTGTGGACATTTTAGAGGTGGGAATATATGCAACAAAATTTTTTCATGAAAAATTATCCACAATCGGTGCATTGTAGAGGATTCAATCATACTCATAAAGAAATATTTTAGATAATAACGTCAGTATAGAATGTACCAATAGATTAAAAGTCTAATACAATTATGTACACCCTTACAAATATATATATATACAATTATGTACACCCTTACAAATATATATATATACATGCTAACTTTATATAAAGCCAGCACATAGATTATTCATACATGATAAAATATACATTATATACACCAATCAGCCACAGCATTAAAACCACCTGCCTAAAATTGTGTCGGTCCCCCTTGTCCCGGTAAAACAACTCTGACCCATTGAGGCATGGACTCCACAAACCTCTGACGGTGTTCTGTGGTATCTGGCACAAGACATTAGCAGAATATCATTTAAGTCCTGTAAGTTAAGAGGTAGGGCCTCTGTGACTCTGACTTATTTTTCCAGCAAATCCCACAGTCGCATTGAAATCTGGGGAATTTGGAGGCCAAGTCAACACCTGGAACTCTTTGTCATGTTTCTCAAACCATTCCTGAACAATTTTTGCAGTGTGGTGGGGCGCATTATCCTGCTGAAAGAGGCCACTGCCATCAGGGAACACCAGTGCCATGAAGAGGTGTACTTGATCTGCAACAATGTTTAGGTAGGTGGTACGTGTCAAACTAACATCCCCATAAATGCCAGGACCCAAGGTTTCCCAGCAGAACATTGCCTGCAGCCTGAAACTGCCTTCCCCGGCTTGTCTTCTTCCCATAGTGCATCCTGGTACCATCTCTTCTCCAGGTAAATGATGTATACGCACCCAGCTATCCACATGATGTAAAAGAAAACTTGATTTATCAGACCAGGCTATTTTCTTCCATTGCTCAATGGTCCATTTCTGGCACTCAAGTGTCTATTGTAGGAACTTTCAGCAGTGGACAGTGGACAGCATGGGCACTCGGTCCAGTCTGTGGCTACTCAGCCCTATATGCAGCAAACTGCGATGCACTGTGATCTGACACCTTTCTATCATAGCCAGTATTAACTTTTTCAGCAATTTGTGCTACAATAACTCTTCTGCCCCTTTTTTCCCTGCTTCCAACACATCAACTTCAAGAACTGACGGTTCACTTTCTGCATAATATATCATATCCCTTGATAAGTGTCATTGTAACAAGATAATCAATGTTATTCACTTCACTTGTCAGTGGTTTTAATGTTGTGGCTGATTGGTGTATATGTGAAAAAATATCTGAAATGTTCTATCAAGTGCTATAAAGACATTGAAGTGTATAGAAATTCATATATAATCTCTAGCTATTGAAAATATGTAAACAATAGTAAAAAACTGTTCTCAGATGCAGATTGTAAAAATGGAGCAATGTCATAGCCCTTGTTTAGATCTTGTGGTGATAGTGTGACCAGCTTGTATATCCAATATATTTCATGTTGTCATAATAATTTATAAATATCAACACCTCATTCAGAAAGTGTCACACGTTTGATAGATTTACCTGATAGATATTCAAGATCCGAATTGTCATGGTTAATAAAATGCCTCGTTATAGTTCTAGCACTGGAGATACTGGTAAGACGATAATGGGAAATAGGGTGGTTGGCTCATACAAATGTGGTAATTGAAATGCCTGAAATTTGTAAGTGGAATGCATAAGGTGGTTTTTTTAGCAATGACAACACCAAAAAACTCCAGTTTAATGAATTGCACTACCATTTATGTAATCTATATGCTGAAATGCACATGTGGTTTGAAATATATAGATTAAATCACCAGGTAAAAGGTGAAGAATGAAGGAGCATATACAAAATATCAAAAATAAGGTAGACAACCATGCGGTTTCAAGGAATATCACTCAGGCATTTGAGGAATCTGCAAAGCACAATTAATCAATTAATCTTGTGTGGAAGGAAACATTGAAGGAGGTTTGTGGTGTCTGGATTTAAGAGGAGAGGGGGATGGGACTGCCGATTATGGCACATTATTACAGGACATCATGGTTGGCAAAACCACTCTCATGCTCGGATCCCAAAATAAAATGTTTTGGAGTATATAGTGCACTCCACTCAGGTTATGGAGGATACTGAAAGATAGATCACTTAAAGTTTTGTCCATATATTACAATTGTCTTTTAGGCTATGGGACTTGGTGATGGGTCGCATAATCTTATGGAACAAAATAGTCTAATGTCTCCCCTCTTTTACACTTTAGGTTTTCCACCTGTACAGACTCTGAAGTTGAGGCTGCAGTTGCTACAGAGGTATATTCACAGTATCCACCAGCTAGTCATTTCCTCCTAATTTCTTTCATTGTATGAATCTATATCTTAATTTAACTTTCCTTCCTATGAGTGGCCCAGATATTTCTGGGCATCACACAATATAAAAAGCTGCTTAAGGTACTTCCATGATTTTCAATTTACCAGTTTTGAGCTCCTTTATAAGAACCATTCTGTAGGCTTGGCCTTGATCACATCCATCTATTCCATTCTTTGTTAAGAGATATTACCCTTATGTAGCCTTTATGTTGAGAAATGGGAGATCCCGGTGGGTGAATCCTTGGGTGAGGAACAATGAAAATATGGCTACATCTTATTTAAATACTTTCACCAAATCAAAAACTGTATAATTCTTAATGACTGATATTTGACTTAAACCAGACACAAGTATATTTTCACCTCTGTCTCTCACATTTGTTTATGATGCTGTGATAGCTTTCATTTATTGCTGATGGGGATACCCATAATGGGATACCCATAAGTATAAATAAAGAGTCTAAGAAAGGTGGTTTAGAATTTTCAGTCTGCTTGAAGATCTGTGTGGTTTTATTTTGCAATTCTGTATGAAGGCTATACAAATTATCAGAATGAATTGATTAGGCATATTTGCACAGCCACAAGGTTGCCCCAAGATGTTTTTTTGCAGCCTCATGGAGAAATAGGGCTCCTAGCACAACAATTTTAGTTAACAGGGCATGGTGGATCATCCTGAATGAAAAAAATGTCAGCTTATTTGAAAAGTACCCTTAATGCATTCAGTTAGACATGTCTTTCAAGGGCGATAAAAATGTATTCCCTCTCAATGGCTCACTCACTTTTATGGCTTTGAGTTTTTGATAATATGTCATTGGTGATGGACCGTCTCAGCTTCCTACAGAAAGGTTCTGAATAGGCTGTCTGTGACAGACTACGACCTTGTGTCCTCCTCCTCTTATTTTACCCTTCCTCTTTTGCTTTTTATTGAAGATTTTTTTATACATAAGAAAGTTACAATTCTCAATTCACAATATGAGTAATATTCTCTTTATGTGCCTTTTACATCACTTTGCAGATTTTTTGATGTAACAATAAAAACATGTTTTATTTAAGAGAAGTATTACTTTTATGTTACAATCTATATTATATCTTCTATATGTATTGGGATGAACAGATGACATTATGAGATAGTATTTGTATAAATAATTGGACAATGCAAATTAAAGTGACAACAATAATAAGTAAAACAAGCGCTTGCTTCTCCTAACCTGTAGCTTCTCTTACCGGTGTAGCTTACTTGACGCGCAGTCAGTAGTGAACGTTAAAACTGTGCAGGGAGCCGTTAAAACAGAGCTGCCAGTCAGACAAATTGAATTTCAGATTGAACTTCAGATTTTCATAACTTTACAGTGATATATTTTCAGCGATGAAATGATAAATTCTTTTTCAAACAGGCTTTAGAGGGAAATACAAGAGACCATTATGTGTTCAAAAGGATAGCAACTTTGATTCAATAAGAAAAAATCCAGAACATAAGCAAAAGCAGATTAAAAGTAAAGAATCCAATATGGTTTAGTTTAATATACTGGAAAATAATGAAAACTATTAAGGGTCATATTTACTAAACTGCGGTTTTGATAAAGTGGAGATTTTGCCTATAGCAACCAATCAGATTCTAATTATCATTTATTTAGAACATTCTACAAAATGACAGCTAGAATCTGGTCGCTATAGGCAACATCTCCACTTTTTTTAAAACCACAGATTAGTAAATAAACCTCTAAATGTTTGCTGATTTTTCCATGCTTCTTGTACCATGTTTAAGATGATTTTTTAAAATCATTACTGATAATGAAATATATGCAGACTTATTTATGAAATGTCTTTATTGCTAAACTTGTGCTCAAACTACAGCCAATGGCACTGCACTTTTTTATGATCATAGTACATAGTTAAAAAGTACACATAATCTATGCACAAGGCAGACAGTTTGAGACCTGCACTAATGTTCATGAGGATGCAGCCTTTCAGGTGAATGACATCATTGAGGCACCTCATCATCATTGTTTTGTTTGACCAATATGCCTCTGTCATCAATCAATAGAGTGTGATAGCTGACTTGAGAAAACATTACTGTACCAATGTTCCAGCCATTTGTTCAGAGTAAATGTCAGTGTTATTTAGCATAATACATATATATTATGTAGACCTACTCTAGAACTATGTTGGGACAATATTCTGGACCACCTTCTGTAACTGAACATTTCAAGAACTCAAAACTAGTGTTCCAGGTGGGTTACATGGTCCCATATTTTGTTACTACACTCATCAATTCCATACTTCACAAAATTTCCAAACAGAAAATCAGGGGGAAAAAAAAGCCTTGCCGTGACCCAGTCAATCTACAATCTAGTTCACCCAAAGAATTCCCCATCTGCCCAGCTCACTTTTTATAGGGCCTACTCCATGAGGTTCATAGAATCAGTACTATTTAGAGGTATGTAATTCTATTACTTCTATTATTATTATAGTTTCCAACTGACAGGGATGCTTTACCACTTCAGATTTGGTATCTAAGTGGTGAGCAAGTCCCATATCAGATCTTAAGATTGGCCAGTGAAGTTGTATTATATTTGGAAATTCCTTCCACTCCAGACAAAAGTCACCAACAAATTTAACTTGATTTTTGTTATTACTGTGTATTTCTTTCTTGTTATAGATCAAATAATTCTATTTTCTTATTTGGACTTGGTTATAAGCTATTTTTATCAATCTTTTGCTGTACCCACGTTGTTTAAGCCTAGATCTCAATTCCTTGGCTCTTTGCTCGTAGTCAGATGGATCTGAGCAGTTCCATTTAGTCTTAAGAATTCACCTTTTGGGATGTTTTTAATTACCGGTGGGAAGTGGGAACTCTCATAATGGAGTATGCTATTTGTTGCTGTTTTCTTACGGAACAAGTCTGTTGCTAGTCTCCTATCATTACTTTTCTTAATATTTAGGTCCAAAAAGCTTATACTCTTTTGGTCCATTTCGTATGTGAGATGTAGATTGTTGGGGTTATGATTGAGAATGTTGATTAATTCTCAAAATGATTCCTGATTACCCTTTCAGATGATCAAGATATCATCTATGTAGTGCAGCCAAGTGATGATATTCTCCATATATTTCTTCAAGTCATCTCCAAATACAGTTTCCCGCTCCCATCTACCCAAAAATAGGTTAGCGAAGGTCGGCGCGCAGGCTGCTCCCATCGCAGTGCCACGTATTTGTAGATAAAATTTGTTGTCAAAAACAAAAAAGTTTTTAGTCAGAATTCCTACTTGATGCTGTATTCTGGTGTATAGTGATTCGACGTTACATGTTATTAGCCAGATCTCTTGCTCAAGTGTAATTCCATCAGGAAATTTCAATACATCCGTCGTGTCTTTAACATATGATGGTAAATTGGTCACATACTCTCTTAAGTGTAAATCTACAAAGACACTGACCTGTTCAGTTAGGCTCCTAATTCCTGAGAGAATTGGACTACCCAGTGTGGTGTGTGAATTTTTATGTATTTTTGGAAATAAGTATAACGTAGGTATTCTAGGGTGATTTGTCTCTGGGAAGTCAAATTCTGTTTTAGAAATGACTCAATTAGCCAGAGTTTTATTGAACAATTGATTGTATAATGTTTTGTAGTCATATATAGAGTTAGAAAAGAGTGGCTGATAACCGTTCCTGTCGTTCAGTTGTTTGGGAGCTTCTTTTTTATACATATTTATCGTCCAATGGTTTAAAAATTACGTTGTACCAGGATTGTATTTCTTTCAAAGCATTTCTTCCCTCCTTATTTGGATTATCATTACTTTCCTTCCGCCAAAATTGTAGTTTATCTAGATCTTAAGAGATCAATTCCTAAATTTTTTTTATTTGAGGGCATATATTCTCATTAGGACAGAAAGTTGATTTCTTTCTGCAGATAGGTCTGGATCTCTGAGATTCATGCGTGTCAGTATTGTTTTGTTCCCCTAAAATTTGTTCTAGAATCAATAAAGATTGTCTTTCTTCATCACCCAATGTTTCAAACTGTGTTTGGAGATGTCTTGAAGAAATATACAGAGAATATCATCACTTGGCTACGCTACCCTGATATCTTGATCATCTGGAAGGGTGATCAGAAATCATTTGGAGAATTTATCAACATTCTCAACGATAACCCCAACAATCTACGTCTCACATGGACCAAACGAGTATAAGCTTTTTGGACCTAAATATTAAGAAAAATAATGATGGGAGATTAACAACAGACGTGTTCCGTAAGAATACAGCAACAAATAGCATACTCCATTATGAGAGTTCCCACCGGTAATTAAAAACAACCCAAAAGGTGAATTCTTAAGACTCAAACGGAACTGTTCAGATCCATCCGACTACGAGCAAAGAGCCAAGAAATTGAGATCTAGGCTCATACAATGTGGGTACAGCAAAAGCTTATAACCAAGTCCAAATATGAAATAGGAATGATTTGATCTATAACAAGAAAGAAATAATTAACAAAAATCAAGTTAGATTTGTTGGTGACTTTTGTCTGGAGTGGAAGTAAATTCTAAATATAATACAAATTCACTGGCCAATCTTAAGATCTGAAATAGGACTTGCTCACCACTTAGATACCAAACCTTCCTTTAGCGGAGAAGAACAGCCAGTTTGGGTGACAAATTTGTCATTTTTCTCCAAACAAAAGAATAGAGTCAACAAAAGGATCCTTCCAGTGTGGAAACTGTAAAACATGCTCATACATGCTCAAAAAAAAGGATTTTGTTGATAGATATGGCCATAAGCATATAATTGACCAATTCATTAACTGTAATGCAAAAAATGTTCACGTGATAAAATGTATGTAGGCATGACAAGTAGTATGTTAAAACAGAGAATTTTGGAACATATTGGCACAATAAAGAATGCAATTACAGATAAAAGTAAATTCAAACCACTCACTTCTGTAGCACAGCATTTTTTGCAGAGACATGGAAGTAACCCTTGAAACATGAAGGCTTACGGCATAGAAAAAGCCTTCTTATGAGGCCTTTTTCTTGGCAACCCTTCTCTCTTTCCTCACCTCCGCTGGACATAACACATCATGTGCTCTTTATTTTGATTAACGAAAGGTAACTAATAACATTAACGTATATGGGAGATCACATAATTGTATCTATTCGCTATGTAAGAAATATAAGCATTAGATATAATTTAAGTATGCACTCTAATAACAAATGCACAAAATTAAATATATATGAGCAAAAGAAATTTGGATTAACACAAAATATCATCATTATGTCTAAAAATATAAAATGAGATACATACTATCAAAATGAATTGGAACCAATTAATATTATAGCATACTGTCCATATACCTAATTAATATTAGTGAATGATAATCATACTGTCTATATACCTAAACATATAAGCAACGCCTAGTGCTTTTGGCGAATCTGAAATATAGGAATAGCTCCCCAGTTACAGACCAATTGAAATAAGCAACCAATATTTATTTACAAAGAATGCTGGACAAAAGCAATACACATGAAGAAACATTATAAAACATCTTTTTGAATGGATGTAACATCAGCAATTTGAAACATCACTAAGAGATTTGTCCGAAGTTTGTAATTAAATGGTGACGACCGACTACACCACCCATGTACTTTAAGACATAACCAACATCACACTTACCTGGTGATTTCTAATCATGACAGCTATCTTTTGCACATAATTTATTATATAGAAATAAGGGATACCAAAAATAAACATTGATAACAACAAAAATTACCTCTATTTATAGTTTATATTGACAACAGGATTAAAGAACAATTCACGGGGTGAAATAACATGGCAAGCTCTTGATTGGTCATAGTATGTGTCAATCAAGACACTGACAGATAAGATTGGTTGTTCAGAGTATAAAACAAATGAAAGAGATACAAACGTGTAACTCTCATGATTAAGCCAACCAGGCAAAACGTCCGTGGGCTGTACGTCCCACTAAGTGACATCAGACCCGGAAGTGTGGGAGGGGCTTGTTCTCGGGGTACCGCCACATCCAGAGTAGGAATTTACTCTGCTATTATTATACATGGCAATACAAAATACTAGTTACTAATGTGTCCTTAAAAATATGTGAATGACCTTATAATTAGGGAGAGTATACTAAGAGGGGAGATACGATACACCACCTAACTAGCTACGATACAACTATAGAAACGGGCTGTGATTATATGATCACACAGTGAATATCCTCAGAGCACGAATCTCGTTTCTAATAATCTGTCCATATGTATGAGGATAGACTTACATTATTTAGCATATCGTTTCACTGAAGGGAATGTTAAAACCCCATTAATGTCACAATTTCAAGGGTGGCAATAACATTCAGAAAATGTTACTCTTTTCTGACACAAGGTAACACATGTATCCTACTGTGTGTACTTAGAGACACGTGCAGAGTCTAATTGCCAATCTTGATATATGCCTCAGACCCCTGATCCCTGTCACTCTCTCTCCCGAAGGGTCTCTCACTCCTTTTTGTAATCTATTTTTTAGACAGTATCTTCAATTGGCAAACTTGTCTAAATATTCCTATAGGACTGAGCAATATAGCTTTGTAGAATGTTCATGTAACTAGCCATTCCCAGATACATATAATTATTATTTAACATAATATGAGCTTTGGTTCCAAGGGACCAGCCCCTCCCCTGGGTCTACTTTTAATCACTTTTTTATACTTTTTCACCTTATCATTTTAATAATTCACCTAACTTTTATCATTTATGAGTGCTTTTTCTACTACTAATAAAAGTTATGTTTTAACTGCTTTCTATGTGGCTAAAGACTAGAGTGCTTTTAGTACAGTCTCTGCTCTCCTTTTTCTTTGAATGATTGGTTTTGCACATGCACCCCTTCCATGGTGGTTACAAATTATGTAACAAAGCAGGATGGTCTCTAACCTGGTGCGGGATCACCCCTCTGTTTTGCACATCTCTCTCTTCTCAGCTTACATCAAATAAAGCAAAACAATATAAATATATTTATATACTTCTTGCTAATATATTGGCTTCATCCAAAAATAACTTTGACACCCTGGAGCCCACACAGAGGAAGGAGGGAGCAGGTATAGAGCACTACACTTTATCCTCCCCCTGATTGGATGCATTGTTACAAAGTGACCTACCTGCATTGTGCAGTGGAGATCACGTGACACAGACTCCCGGCTGCTCCCTGTGAATCATCTCTTCAGTCAAATTGGAAGCAGCAGAGTGGGGTCCGATCCACCATGCTGACATCTCCTTTTGGCTGGGAGTCATAGTTAAAAGTACATAAAACCACATGCAGCTTGAGAGCCGTGGGTTGGCCACCACTGCACTATTCCATTGCACTTTTATTACACATTTGAACAGATGGTTTGCACAACATTTAGTACATTTTTAGTCTGTCACTGAATTGGTTATGGTCTGCAAAAGTAAAGAACAATTTTCGGTTTTTAAATAAAGATGGTGTACACTAATTTGAGACAAATGGCCCAATGTAGCACTAGATAGATGGCGCATATGGGGCTTAATTTACAGTTGAACGTACAGATACCTTGTTTGTGTATGAACAAAGATACGTGTGCATATTTGTGTTTCCACATATGCCTTTTGAGTTTCACACATCTTAGGATGCGTGCAACCTTAAATCTATTATTATTATTATTAATTTTTATTTATAGGGAGCCACTAGGTGTCCGTTGCGCCGTACAGGGACAAACAAGTACAATACAAGGTGGGACAGCACGGTACAGTAAACAATAAGCACAGTAACTCAGTAAGCTCAAAGCACAGCTAGAGAGAGGGGGAGGGAAGACCAGCAAGCGCTGGAGCCCAAGAGGAAGGGCACGGGTGACGGGGAGACCCCCCAGAGGGGTGGGGGGAAAGGTAGCTGGAGAGCAGAGTTAGAAGTGAAGGAAACAGGAGGAGAAATGGTCCTGCTCAAGGGAGCGTACAATCTAAGGGGAGGGGTAGACAGACAGAGAGACACAGGGATGAGAGGGAGAGAAGGGGGAACGGGGGCAGAGTCAGGGGAGGGGGAAGAGGGGGGAGAGGCAGAAAAAGGTAGGAAGTTAAGTGGGAGACTGGAAGGCTTTGAGAAAGAGGTGGGTTTTTAGAGCCCGTTTGAAACTGGACAGATTAGGGGATGTTCTGATGGAGGGAGGGAGCTTGTTCCAGTGGAGAGGGGCAGCGCGGGAGAAGTCTTGGACACGCACATGGGAGGAGGTGATCAGAGGGGAGGAGAGGCGATGGTCATTGGCAGATCGGAGAGGGCGGGATGGAGCGTGAATAGAGATGAGGTTGGAGATGTAGGGAGCAGTGGAGTTGGCGAGGGCCAACTCTAGTGTATAGATTACCTGGTGTTAGCTGCTAGGAGAGACAAAGAAATATATAATGAGCGGTGAGAAGAAGGATGTGTAAATTAATACTGGAATTAAAATATTAGATTTAAAAAACATAGAATGTGTACCCATCGTAATCTTCAATGTTCTTAATATTGTTTTTGTAGCATTTTATTTGTATACTTTTCTCAGGATATTCATACTTTTTGTGATATTAGATAAATAAATAAAAACATGCATACAAATCAGTCTCGGCCATTTTCAATGGTCACCTGCAGTATGACCAAGAATACCACTGATTCCAGGATTCAGAGATTGTCACATCAGCCAGTGAAGGTTATAAAAGATACTACAAGTGCTTGATTTTTAGTAAGAGGTCTCCAATGCTGCATGACTATCATAACTTAGTAAAGTTACTGAGACATATACTAGATAATTATGTTTATTATAATCTATTTTTTCCTCACTGAAATGGAAAGCCTTCTGAAAAGATGTTCTGCCAGGAAAACCCAGGAGGAACTAATATGCAATGATGTGTAAAATAATTAGTGCCAGATGTTCCTTTTTGCAATAAAATGAAAGCTGAATAATAGCCACTGTGACATATTTTTATGCATTTTTGATATTCAAGAAAATTATATCCCGCCAAACTGAGAATACTGCTCATTTCTGGAAAGGTATGAATAATGTGTGTTAAGAGAAAAGGTTGTGTTTTACAGCTATTGTTTACTTCCTAAAACCCCAGGGTGCATCATTTAGACAATGACAAAACAGTTTTCATGTCCATCTGCCATTGGATATGATCCTAATAATTATTGCTATAGGATATTTGATTGCAAACAATACATCCACATCATTACTTAGTGATAGGGTGAAAAACACATTAGCTCTACCAAGGTTGTTGGAGAAGTTAAAAAAGTTCATTTAAGCCGTATTGTATATAATTCAAGATACGTCCAACTCAAAGCAAAGCAATATTTCTACATCAGACAAAAAAATGTGTATAATTACACCCAACTATAGCATAGAGATGTGACATGGCAGTTAGTATTTTCAGTTTTGTCTTTATTTTTCTCTGTGTTTTGTTATTTATTTTGTAGAGATTGCAAAAATAAAGTCTGGCAGGAAAATCTATTTTTCACTATGAGAACTATGGGCGTGATTTATTAAGGAAACTTAAGCAAAAAATTGAGTACGTTTTCCTAAACAAGTTTTCTGGAAAAAACCATGTTGCAATGCATATTATTTTGCACATAAGGAAAATACTGTCTGTTTTTTCATGTAGCACACGAATACTTGATAGCTGATTTGTACACTGAAATTTAAAGTTGATCTAGGACATGCCCTACCCCAAATATAAATCTGCCAACACATTTACCGCCCCTTCCAATGCAACATGGTTTTGCCTTATTTACTTATTATTTTTGCTTAACTTTTCTTAATGAATTGGGCCTTATGTGCTTTTAAGTAACATTATATACTGTTACAAACAGATATCAGGCAGCCAGGAATCCAAGACCCCAATACTGTCTAAACAAAAGTTATGGCCAGGTGTCTGTAATGCTGTTAATGTAGTGGAGCCCTTAAAGACACTCAGACAGTGCTTAAGAAGAAACTGTGCGAGGAACAAAGGGCTGCTGCACCACAGTCGGTGGGCCACCCCTGGAAATGGAATACACAACATATGAAGAGGTGCTTAGGCAAATCATGGCATTGGAGAGGGTATTAATGTACATAACAGTGTCAGGCCTCCGGCATAGCAACAGGCTGGTGAGTATATAGATATACTCTTGAAAAAGTTTTGTAATAGAACGAAACGCGTAGAGGTTTGCTACTATTTGACAATTTGGAACCTGACATTTGTAACAGTTTTTTATTCATTTTAATAGACAGCGTACAAACTGTCATTAGTTTATGGAGAATAAAGTTATTTTATTCAAATACTGTCTGCTCGATGTGTGAGGCGGAAGGAGGGTGAATAGCGAGGAGATCACCTGCAGCGTATAGCTGTTATCACAATTGGACGGAATATAGTTTGAATTCCACTTCTTACTCTGTGGAATAAAACGAGTGGGAATTGCAAGGAGATTATCGGAAGTCTGCAGACTCACATAGTTCAGAGCACTGGACATTATTGCTTAAGGGATTGTGGACATTGGATATAATATCCTGCGGAGACTGAGTCTCTACAGTGACGGATGTTACAGTCTCTGGTCTATTTTTCTTGAGAGGTTATATGTGTTTCTTTGAATTCTATGGAACGAGAGTGATATTGGAGAGGAGTGAACATATGAAAGGCTGCAAGATTCGATACAGAGTAGAGCAGAACGCTATTGAGGATCATTGAGGACTATTCCATATGTGAACTTTGGCAATGTTAATGTGTGTTAGTATACAAGTATAAGAGAGTTGGTTTATTGTGGGAGGTGTGTTGGAGATTGGCTGAGCGCTGCAGTGTCTACCAAATTTTATGTATTTAGGAGGGTGGGATCTCCTACTGCAGCTGCACGCCAATCCCTTTATAAGTATACAGAGTTGGTGCGCAGAGGTCAAAATCTGTTACTTAGGCTGGTGAGTATAGCTATGATTTTACCCATAAAATGTAGTATATTTTTTTAAATCAAATAATAAAGCATGATAAATGTGTCCAAATCAATGCAAGCAGACAAACGTAAGTAGTGGAACATGCCATATGACAGGTTTTTTTCATGTTTGTAATCTTTAGAAATTAATATATTTATTATCCCATGGTCCAATCAACACAACGACAAAGGCCAACATCGTCAGCACAGAAACCCTTACAAAAAGAGGTAGCAGATGAGAGTAAACATTTGTTATGTCAATACTGTTATTGTACTAATCTGATTTGCTTCAAAAAACAAAACAATATGGGCCTGTTTCATCATGGCACGCATTCTGAGCGCAAGCTACATTTAGTATTAAATGCACATATTTCGGCTTTGCACACTCCTGAATTCATCAAGGAATGGATCTCAAGATACATGCGCTGTTGAAATCAGTATGCTGTGCTTTACTACAGAAGCAGCTGCAATACCTAAGTAAATCATAAATTTGCAAAAGAACGCACAGGAGAAAAAAGAATAATGAATTAATGTCACCTGTTAATATAAGCATTAAGGAGAAAACAGTTTTAAAAAAATAATAATTTTTAAAAAAATATTTTCCCATGAAATACATTTATTAGGATGTTGTTAATGTCTACTGAGCATAAAATAAATGTTTACAGATGCTGTTGACTGCAAACACATGTTCTAGCATCCATACGAGCCTGTCATCCCTACTGATCAGAACTTAGGCTAGTCCTTTAGCTGGAGCAAGAGAAATAAGTGACTTAGAGACTCTCAGAGCTGGATTCGGACATGGCTGCGTGTGCTTAAGATTAGCATGCCCTTACTGTTCATTGACTAAGGCAAAAATGCTCCCTCCCTGCCCCGTTCATTCCCTGAAATCGTAGTCTGTAGTAAGTGTCCTTTGAGTTCGTGAACAGGGCTGCGTTCACAGACGTATATACCGGTTCTGGGCATACGCAAATCGATTTTTTATATGATACACTCAAAATTCGGCAGATACGTGCCTTGATGAATCAGGCCCTACATCAACATGAAGCCAAATCATAAATCCTTACATATAATGTGGTCCAAAAATAAATACTTACACATATGTTTTCATTTACAGGAATATCCAAGCAACATTACAGCTACACAGGAACCTGCTGATGTATTTGTTGATGAATTTGCAGAGGGAGAGGAAGACACCATCTTAACTTTTTGCCCCACTTGCGCCAGCTAAAAGTCAATCATGTAAGCAGCCTGACTATGAGGCCATTCCTCCCCAATAGACGACCCTTAAATTGGGACGATAGCTGCTGTGGAAGACTTTAGGCTCATTTAAACGCAATCTATGCAAATAAGCAGGTGAGGCAAGCTAAAAATCACTTGTCTGTGGAAAAGGTATGTCGAATTGTCAAAATGTCATCACGCTTGGTATCACAAGATGGACAGAATCATAGAGGATTTATTAATGATAAAATTGGATAGATGTGACACTTTACAGGAAAGTTAGATCACATAGTAGAAATGGTTAGTAAATCAGACAACAGGCAAATTGGAAAAAGTGTCGCAGGCCACAACCCCTGGCGGCAGGGACAGGTCTTTAAAATGCTGAGACGAGGCACAAAAAATTGTCAGACTTTTTTGGGAAATCAATTCACATTGATAAGCTGTCCATCTTACAAGCCAAATTTCCCTTGGCCAGAATGCAATTCATGTAAGTGCAAATCTGAATTCCCTTTTATTTTAAACTGCTGTGCTTGTTGTGTCAATCTATTAATTGTTATTTATTACTTTTTTTTATCTGTATGCCCTGTATCTTTGTATTTTAAATCTATAATTTAATAAGTTGCGTCCTTGATACTCTAACGAATCCATTAGCCTGTTAGAAGAGAAAGCTTGACCAAGTTAACCATTGGAATGTCAGTGTGTGATTTGTTGATACATTTGATTAACAAGCTGTGTGTGCTTGCATTTACATTTGTGTAACAGTCTGGAGGTGTGAAGAGGTAACCCTTTGCTTGCTGGTGTGGGTCTTGCTTGTCTGTGGATAACTAGAAGCCTGTGTACGAGTGTGGCTTAAATATATTGGGATCTTATTGCCCGTATTCAATAGCCGGTGGCAAACCTGAAGTGTCTGGGGGTGTGAGAGCGCTGTGTTTGGGGGCTATTCCGTAGGTCTATAACCTGTGTGATAGGTAGAGAGAGACTGTGGGCTGAAATCGTGTGACCTCATACAGCGAAGTCACGGCAGCTGGGAGCGTGTTCGTGACAAATAGCATTTATTTTTAAACAATATCCACTTAAATTGGTGTAATACCCCCCAAAAATTCCAGAACTTCTTAATCGACTAACATATATAACGTTTGATATGTCTACTGCATTCTAATATTACTTTCTCATATATTTAAAACAATTCCAGGTAATTTTTCTCCAGTTTGTGGAACTTTTTCTTAATATCATTGATGTTAGCCATCAATTCTTTAAAATTCTTTCGTTCAGCTTTTTCATCTTCTCGACCACACCTTTCCCATCACCGGAAGTTATTAATATTACTGTGTGTTGCATCCTTTTTTCCTTCTGAACTTTGATCAGATATGACGATGGTATCTATATGAAGAAAGGACAAGTATTTTCAATTAAGTTTGACGAAGAAACGGAACACAACTTCGTTTTTACCAGAGGGACTACTACCATTTGCTCACCTTGAACACTGCTTAAAATCACTTTATGCTCATGTCCCTCCTGGGTCTGGCCAGGCATGCTGCCATGCTGGTCCATACCAACTGAAATATATACGCCATTTTTTGATACAGGGTGCACCATGCTTTTTTTTTTTACTTTTTTACCGGTTTTTAATTACCTTCTTTAGGTGCCTCTTTTATTTCTCCAATTCCTATATCTTTGAATTCTTGTTTTATAGTTACTACAGCATATTCCATTTTAACTTTTTCACTAGCTACACAGCACAATTCATTGTACATTCTTCTTTCTGGAAATAGATGTCAAACTTATATTAATCATACTAATCTTTATTGCTAGTAAATACTAACACCGTTTACTAACTAGTTTTAAACATTTTTAGTAACCACTTTTAATACTCACATTTTTTTAATGTTCTTTCAGATACTCATTTTTTCAGATACTTGCCTTTTTTGCTCTTTATTTTAAAAGTTGGAATTTTGTCCTTTATATCTGATCTAATTTAGGAGTTTCTGCATCATCACTACTTTTCTGTGATTAACTTTTCTGTATTTTCACTTTTGACAGTCGTAGTCGTGCTAATCCAGTACTCAAACCATCATCTCCTTCTCCCTTGGGCTCACTGGCTTTGCTCCTTTAATGTGCACCAATTGCATTCCTTCTTCTCCATCCCCCTCCACTCCTCCATCCCTTCTGTCAATTTTCTCCTGCACCTGTTGCTCATCCGCCATCTTCTCTCATACTGCCGGCACCAGACTGTCTCCTCTATAATTTTAAAGACACAGACATGGGCTTTTGCAGTTGCTATGTAGCAATCATGGAAGCTACAGGTACAGAATGGAGGATTGTGGGTGAACATTCATTGGTGTATAATAACCTCACGTTTGCAGATGTGCCTGAAATAATTTGCCCTAGACTTTGCACAACATACAAATGGATACCACACATGTTTTACCTGATTATATCGATATTACAGCAAGGTACATACTTTATAGCATGAGACTTTTTGTAGTTTTCGTTTAGATATGTGAACAGAAAATATGATATTTTTTTGTTTATTTGTTTTGCACTGAAATGTTTGTATGTTTTGTTTTGTGGTGTGTATGCAAATCTGTTAATATATGTGTGTTAATATGTATTTATATCACTAGATGTTTACACTTTTTGTTTATTTTTTGTGTGGATGGAAATATGACAATATCTATGGTTTTATTTTTTCATGGAAAATAGTTTGCCATGGCATCTGACAGAAGTGTAGAGCTCATGAGGACCTACATTGATGCCTACAAATCCCATACCTGCTTGTGGAAAAGAATATCCATAGAACACTCAAATAGGCAAAAGTGGAGTGCAGCTTTGGAAGATGTTGTAAAAATGTGCCTTCCACATTACCCCAGTGCAAATGTAGAGTGGGCAAAGGGGAAGATACGAAACCTTAGGTCCGTATTTAAAAAAGAACTGAACAAGACTGAGGCCTCCAGAAAATTAGGACATGGGCTGAGGATGTGTATGTACCCAAGTTGTTTTACTTTGACCTCCTGCGCTTCACCTGTGATGAGCAAATTGCAGTCAGTCCGCCTGCAACATGGAGACGGAGAGTAGTTCCACACCTGAACTTGTACAAATAGATGACATACCACCAAGTGGAACAGTAAGTGAAACATACAACACTGTAACTGCATAAAAAATATTTACTTATGTGTACCTAACAATACCGTTTACAAGAATACAGTGCAACTGCCCATACATTATACAATACAGTCCAATAGCGGAGCGGAGAGAAGAGGACATCATGGGACATCCAGAAGATAAGAAGGCGGCGGAGTCGGCGGAAGTGGCAGGGAGCCCTTGTAAGGCCTAGGAGCTACCCTGCCACTAGAAGACGACGGGAAAACAGTTGAATCAAGCGCAGAAGACAGCGGAGGTGGCAGGGAGCCCTTGTAAAGGCTAGAAGCTACTCTGCAATGAGAAGATGCCGGGAGAACAGAAGACCGCAATGGCGCAAGTTGAGCATCCTGCGCGGAGCAAATAAGTATAATTGCTCCTTGTTAGGTCAGGCACAAGGCCCGTGGGCAAATCGGGTACCAGGCCCATTGTCCAGCAATGGGCACAAGGCCCTGGCCAGTTAGGAGTAGGTAGGGTTCTGGGGCACAAGGCACACGGTACTGGGCACAAGGCCCTTTAGTGGGGCATAAGGCCCATTAGTGTAGCTGGGGCAGAAGGCCCTTTAGATGGGCACAAGGCTCTTTAGTTTAACTCGGGTACCAGGCCCCATAGTTAGTCAGGGGGCAAAGGCCCATAGTTAGAAGGGTATAAGGCCCTTAAATAATCTCAGGACACAAGGCCCTAAAGGTAGGGATTTAGAGCACAAGGCCCCTAGGTAGCAAGTGGGGGCAAGACCCAAGGTGCAAGACCCTTACAGGTTATAGTGGGTTCCAGGCCAATAATTAGTGAAGTACCAGGCCTTAATTAAGACTGTGCGAAGGCCCAATAGTTGTAATTGGGTGTCAGGCCTGTTAGAGGGGTGTAAGGCCCCTGACAGTTGAGAGGGTGCTAGGCCCTGATAAGGTAGAAGGGCATTAGGCCCTAGTGGCTAGAGGGACATTAAGCCCCTATTTATAGCAGGGCAGTAGACCCTTAGAGCTGTATAGCTGTGCGCTAGGACCTGTGTAGTTTAGGAGGGCATTAAGCCCTGTGTTGTTCAGTGTTTAGATTGCTGTGAGTGGCAAATAAGGCCACTCTATCTGGTCCTGAAGGGCATCTAAAGTCAGGTAGGATGATGAAGTGTTAAGGAGGATGATGGAGGCCTGCTGAGCGGCTGAGTGCCGGCAGACTCGGATGGCCCAGGACAGTTGAGCAGAAACAGGAGTTTTCAGTTTCCAGATGAGTGAGAGTAGGCCTGTGATCATTGGTGAGGTGGTCGCTGGCCTGTAATTTCCTGCACATTATTTTCTATGCCACTTGTCTCTCTCCTTTAGTTTACTCCCCTGTAGGGTCCAGGAGTCAGACCTTCACTGAAGACGGTGCTGAGGACTTCAATCAACTGCATCCGTGTCGACATGCGCCTTTTACTGTATATGGCCTTCGTTCATTTGCCCCTTACAAGTTTCATTTGTGTTCAGACATGAATTGCATGCAATTGTGTTCATTGTTGTAAGATCTGTTGCTGAGCATATGCAGAGCTATTTCATGGAAGATACGGCACGCAAGTAGACTTATGTCCGAACCTTGAATCAGGCCCATAATATTCTGCATTATCTATTGCAATTCCCTCCTTACTGGTCTTCACCTAACCAGACTCTCATCCCTACAATATATTTTTAATGCAGCGACTAGACCAATTTTCCTTGTTATACTTCTTCTGCTGATCCGCTGTATCAGTCCCTACATTGGATACCTCTATTTTACCGAATTCCCTCTAAAATACTTCTACTAACATACAAAGCCATAAACAGCACTGCACCAACATACATCTCTTCACTTGTATAAAATATCTCCCAAATTAACCCCTCCACTTTGCACAAGATCTGCGTCACTCATCCATATGTATCACCTGTTGATTACTGCACTATTTTCAAGCTCCACCAACTCTGTTGAATGCCCACCCTTGCACAACAAGTCTTTCCTCTAGCATTCCAAACCTTCAAACTTGCCCTGAAAGCCCGCTTCTTCAGACAAGCTTATCAAATTTTTAAAGTGAACTCCTAACCTCCCTAGACTACTCTACCTGATTACCATCCCTCTACACAGTTTCACACAAAACTTATATGTGTTCTCTTTCTATGCTCAAACAACCCTCTAAGTTACAGACCAACAATGCTGTGTTATTGGATGACTTAACCCCACTACGTACTTATTACCCTTGCAATCTGGCTGGACCAATATGCAACAGGTGGAACTTAACCTCATGTAATGATCTCCCGTTGTCCTATAGATTATAAACTTTCAATCAAGGCCCTCTTACCTCTTTGTCTGTTTGTTGACGCTCAGTCTTGTTTTATTACTATGCTTATCCCCAATTGTGCTACGAATTTAATACATAAATAAATAATAAAAAATTAATTATAAAAAGAGGTTGTACACATAAGTAAAACTGAATGTGGAGCGCTGGTTTTGGCAGTATTCAGTCAGGAAAACTTTCAAAGGGGGAGAGCCAGTGGCAGATAGAACGATGTTGGGAGTGCAGCAACTTTGAGGCCTGGAGGTGAGGTTGCGAGTATATTTCCTCTTCTTCAAAGTTGTCACTGCTCAACTTTGTCAAATCATGGGCCTATATATCTGATTTATTACAGCACAGAAACCATGTAGTATCGATGATACAAAATGGGCCTTATGTAAAGTTAGGCATAAGTCTTTCTTTTGCATAAAATACGAATATGAATTTCTGCACTGTGCATGTGCATATGTCTGTAGGCAGATACAGCTGCATCTTACACTTACAACCAGGGCCGGATTTAGGGAATGGAGGCCCCTGGGCTAAGGGGCCCTCCATTCCCCGCGAGGCCCCCAATGTGAGCCGTCCGTCGCCCCCCGCGAGGACCCCCCCAAGCACTTACCTGTCAGTGCAGTCCTCCGTCCCGGCGCGCTGTAAGCTCCTTACTGAGGAGATCTCGCGAGAGTTCATGAACTCTCGCGAGATATCCTCAGTAAGCAGACTACAGCGCGCCGGGACGGAGGACTGCACTGACAGTACTCAGCAGCATCGATCGGGCCGGGGGCGCCCCCGCCCCCGACCGATCAATAATGCTGCTGAGGAGTTTGAAGGGCCCCCTGGATGCCCGAGGCCCCTGGGCTATAGCCCAGTTAGACCTCGGGTTAATCCGGCCCTGCTTACAACTCCTTGCTCTTATAGAGGCAGAACAGGGCAAGGAAGGAGCAGGCAAGCATAGACTAAGTACAACAAGAGTGAGTTCATGCAATTGTGATTAGAAGTCAGCAAGTGCTTGACTCCTAGTGCAAAGATCATCAACACAAACTTTTAAAACAAAAAAATTTTTTTTATTTTTTGTTTTTTTAAAAAAAAGGCTATTCACACCCAAAATAAACTAAACACCAGCACTAATAACCTGGGCTGTTTGCCACTATTGCAGGATGATTAACATTGTAGAGTCTACACAAAATATTTGCATTCAGCACTAGGCTATTACAGGCTGGGACGGGAAACCAGCAGTGTGGGCTCCCCCTGTTATAGTGGGAACCAGCTCTAGTTTATTTAGCACAGGCTGAATTTTCTAGGGGAATCAGATCCGCAAAAAAACATGTAGGCCATCCTAATAAGAAACAGCCCCATGTGGATAGCAGTGGGGCAACTCACAAGATCCCTAGAAAGTGGGTGTTGAGGTAATAATAATTTTAAGTTCAAAAATAGCATTTTTATATGTAGCACTACTGGTCCCAGCAAGTCCTGGAAGCCACAACCTACAGGCACCAGCACAAGCTGGCATCCTAGGGTAGTGCTATATTCCAAAATACTATAACAATAAAATGCTCTGTAGCAAAAATACTTTAATTAAAATAATTATTTTACACACCAAATTCCAGAGGGCTCTTCTTCCTTCCTCATTTCTCTTATAACCCATAGGATATAATGTAAACCTATAACCCCTTTTTTGAACTGCTGGAGGCCTGTCTTCAACTTTCCTATCCAGAAATGCTTTGCTCTAATTGCTTAGAGCTTGAGAAAGACTGATTGCTTGCAGCTAGATCCCAGGAGCGGTCTTAGTGAACTCTATTGTATCAATGAAGTTTATTTATATGTGAAACTTATCTTCACAGGGGCGCACGCAAGATTGTCAGGGGGGGGGGGTTCCCCCCCTGACCCCCCCCCCAAAAAAAAACCAAAAAACACGAGAGAGAGCTGCTTCGGCAGCGCTGTCCTATACAGCAGCCGCGGCGCTGTCAAAGAAGCATCAGCGGGGGTGCTGTATACAATACAGCACTGCGGCGGACGCTTCTTTGACAGCGCCACGGCTGCTGTATAGGACAGTGCTGCTATGGTGGCCACTTAGTTATCGCAGGGGGGGGGGTTTCTGGAGACTCAGAAACCCCCCCTGCGTGCGCCACTGCTTCATGAGGACACATTTTACACATATCTACACATATATACAGGGTTGGACTGGCCTTGAGATACCGGTGAAATCCTTGGTGGTCCCCACTATCTGTGTGATCCACCACTTACTTTAGTGGTGGGCCACAAATCCCTGCCACTAACTGCCACATGCAGCTGGGGAATGCATGTACTCAGGGCAGGTGCTGCTCTTGTGAATGTCCTGCCGCTCTCAACAATTACAGCCTGCCTCATCAACAAATTAGCAACTCAGCCAATCATCGTGAGCTATCTACGATTGACAGCTTACGCAGTCATTCAACAACGCTTGTTGGGTCATTAGTGTTTCATTGTGAGCTATCATTGACTGTAATAAAAGATGGACATTCTGTCCGACCAATCAACAAATATTGGTCTAAGTACAATGGAATGTGATTTTCCATACTTAATATAATAATGTTATAATAATAATAACTATAATCCCTTAAATATACCAATCTAAATTATTTCAAATTTCTTGTGCTCAAAGAAAATAATTTTAAGTTATAATATGTATAATATAATTTCTTTTGAAAATGTAGAAATAAACTTTTAATATGCATGATGTATGTATTAGTGAGCATATAATGAAAATGAAAGTATGTAAAAAGAAAATATCACATGTACAGTATACCTGATTAATGTATCAAAGATTAATGACTGGAGAATTTAGCACAGTGTAAATCACTGGAAATATAAGTGTGAAGTAAGTATTAAATCAGGATGTCTGTAAAGTTTACAACTATAAGTCTAAAATAAATTAAATGTATGTAAGTAATATTTCAAAATCTCTAACAAAGTGACACACCATGTATTCAAATAATGTAGAATATAGATATATTTATCATGAAATTCCATTTTATTTGTTTTACAAATTCAAAAAAGGGGGGATCTAAAAAAAGAAACTTATGCTACTCTGTGAAGATACCTGGTTTAAGGTAACCCTCTGTGCCGCACAGCTGGGTTACCTGGTACCTATCCAAGGTTCAAAATCACCCAGACAAATATCTGAAATAAAATAAATACATTTATTTAACAAAATGGTAGGACCAAACAGCAATGAACATATTTAAAAAATAACTTGCAATAAATAACACTACAGTCTGACACAGACAACGTACAGGGTATAAAACACCCCACCAGTATCCTTGTCACTTTCAGGGACTGCTGTCTATTCATTCAAGCTTCTCCTCCTCTCGTCTTTGAGGCTATCAGTAAGGTAGTGGTACTGAGTCACTGTCACCTCCGCTTTTGACGGACACACAGCTCCCCAAGACCTGGAGAGGTAGATCAGGGGCGAGTCAGGACTCCAGGAACCGATTGTCCCTTTCCGGTAAGGGGCAGAGATCTAGATCTCAACGCCAGCCTGACTTCAGCTATAACTCGGTAGTGAATGCCAATTTGCTGTCCTCTGGAGTTCTCTTTTAAGCCCAAAAATGACCTCATCAGCAATTTCAGGACCTGCCTGATTGGTCCTTTTCTTTGTTTACCTTTTCACAGGTAAACTTACAGACAAAGGGATAAAATTAAGGATAGGTATTGTTCTGTGGCTATACAGCAGAGTTTATTTAAACAGGATAGATCACAATCCAGACACATTACATTTAAATGCACAATGCAGTCCTCTGTAATTAAACATTGTGTGGACCTTTTCCCTATCTTAATACATGAGACCTCCTGTTGTGATGTACATTCATGCAGGACTGGTGGACAATAATCATTTTGCCTAGGTTGAATGGGGAACCAGAGGGCTAGAAAAAGGTATATGTTTTTATAGTCCACAGTTTGTGAGAACCGAGGTGCAGACTGGTTGAGGTGATATTAATCCCTCGTTTCACCACATACTCCAACATAATAATAATTTAATTTATGAAAACAAATTACCCTCAAAAAGGTACATAAATGATGGTCTCATTGAGACCCCAATAGGCACTTTAAATATTTGTAGAGGGTGAGGCGGCCATCTTGGGCATGCTCAGTTGTTATTCTAAGTAATCATTCACATCTGTTCCTGCACCACTGAAGCTTACAGTATAAATTTCCTATAATACACATACATATATACATATTAGGGCTATTTTTGTCAGAAGCCTATTAACCTACCAGCATGGCTGACAGAACATGGAAACCACAATAGCAGGGTACTGTGCTTTCGGACACCCAGCCAACAGTAGGAACATTTTTTTTCCCTGGTGTGGGCAAGTCTGGAGGTTCTGTTCCACCTCAAGTTCTGAGTCTCTGCTCTGTAGAGAGCAGAACCTGCATCGGAACAAGGGTGGGTTATGGGAGAGTAGCACATGGAATTGAAGCAACTTCTGTGCATGCACTCTGAAATGCCAAAGGGGCTTCATGGTGCATGTACAGACCTTGGACTCCATCGCTGAAGGAAACCTATGCAAACACATCATGACCTGAGTCATTAAGGAAAGTAAAGCCATAAAAGAGTAACTTTGCACCTGGGAAAAACTATGTTGCATTGGAGGGGGAAGTAAATCTAAAATGTGGGGACAGATTTATAGTTTGGGTTAGGCATGCCCTAGATCAACTTTTAATTTCAGTGTAAAGATAGCAAATATGTGTGTGTTAGATGAAAAAACAGCCAGTATTTAACTTATGTGCAAAATAATAAAGTAATTTGCAATTGTGACTGGATCACTTATAAATAACTTATGGTATAAATTTATTTAAAGGAAATAGTGCAGTGCACTTATTTATATAATTGCCAATGCACTTATTTTTGATATTGTGTATTTTTTGATATAGGAAATCTTTATTTCTGAGACCAAGAGAGAAAATTTGTTTTTTTTTCTGTTTTAACCTTGCTAGAGAAAATGCATTAATTCTTATGTATATATCTGATACAATAAGCCTTTGTTTAGAAAGTTTTTTTTATAGCTTTGTGTAAGGAAATGCCTTGTTTGGGGTTTGCAACTTTTCTTGGGGAATTCTTTTCTTTGGAAGAAATGTATATTCTGCAACTGTTGGAAGAAAGCACCATTGCTAATCTCATGTTGATTACACCTTTTGATATGAGTTTCCAATACCCCTTGAGGGAAAGGAAGGGGTAATTAGACTTGCTGTCAGATGGCCACTGTGTCCAAGATAAGATGCAGGAAGTCACAGCAAGGTTTTAGGATATCACAGATAAGTGTAAATATTTTTAGCTTTGCATTGGATGTAAATCCATGTTTGGGCAAACAGGTTGCATCCTGATTCTAAAAATAGCCTGTGAAGCTGTGTCTAAAACTGTATAAAAAGAGAGCCCTTGTAAAATGAAATGTATCATTCTGATGTTCCATCTGACATGACCACTGATACCTTTAATCAGTGGAACTGTCCTTGTCAGGACACTTGATCGAAATAAACATCACTCTCTGCTTCAAGACCCTGCTTGACAACTTCTATTGATGTATTCATGTGACCTACAGATTAGACCCTAAATCTAATACGTCCTCCGGGTGTTTCTGAGGGTTGGACCCAGCTCTCCAGCACCACCGCTCTGCCGCTACCCAGCAGCTTTGGCCAGTGTGATAGGCCAGGGGGGATGCATCCATAGCACCCTGACTCATAGTAAGCGGTCAGGGGTACCAACCCAGGTGTACCAGCACAGGAGTACACTAACAGCAACAGTTTCCCATAAGGAACGTCGTTCTGGGCGCCATAAAGGAGTCCAGTGGTGGCAGCAGGCTCCTCCTACTGTGGCAGGAGGGGTGTGTTTGGAATACAAAAGAGGACAGTGGCAAAGTAAGCCCAGCCGGTTCCAAGCAACAACAAAAAGGGTGGCATAGGTGGTCCATCCTGTCACAGCACCCCTTGCATTATAACATGGTATGTCCCACAGAACATTTACTCCTTTATTTTGCCTAACTTTCCTTAATGACTCAGAGAGAGCATACAATTCCCACATTGATAGGGCCTTGGTGGAAATCAAACCAAGACTCCAGCTCTTTAAAGTAGCAATGACAGCTACTAAGCCACCATCCTGCCCCATGTTTAGTTGCAAGGCAAGGTCAGTAGGATTGTTGCATTGAACACAGCAGAAATTAGATAGGAATTATCAGAGTGTGTATTACTACTGAGTACAGTATAGTCTAGGAGGGCTAAAGTCGGTAAAGGATTTGATACACTAAGCACTGGAGAGCATAGTAGACAGCAATTTGGCCGGACTTTAACCATGTAAGGATGAGTAATGACTGCAAGGTTTAAATCATAGACTAGTAGAAGGTACTGTAAAAGTAGATTGTCCTCCAGACAGCTACTCCCAATCTGATTTATTCCCTTATTTTGATTTGCATTGTTGTCTATTGTATGGTGGTACCATGAATGCTCTCTGTAAAGTATGGTGCTAACTACAATATGCTTTGTGTAGTATGTCAATCACTAGTACTGGGCAAATTATTTAGCATAAAAGTATAATACCTGCTTTCAGACACCACTTCTACCATTCTCCCCCCTGTCTGCTTCCAGACACCCCATCTGTAACACTCTCCTTCTTTGGTACCACACAACCCATCTGACATACTCCCACTCTCTGCTGCTACACTGGTCCCCTGCTGCCAGTCAACCCATGCTGACATCCCTTGCTGTGTTGCCACCATTATCTCCTACCCGACTCTATGCTGGTCTCCCTGCATTGCTTTCATAGCTGCAGTGGAAACTTTACAAGAGAGAATAAATAACAAATACCAAAAGAAAAAAAAAGTATTGCGTGGGCCGACCACCCCCCCTATGGTGGTTGCCTGCACACCCTCTGACAGCTGGGCATGTCCCTTCAATGGTGTGCGCACACACACAATTTATTGTGCTCCTCCTATTGCATTCCCCCTGTGGGCCCTTCATGTCCCAGTTCAACACTGAGGGCTAGATTTACTAAGCTGTGGGTTTCAAAAAGTGGGGAAGTTGCCTATAGCAACCAAACATATTCTAGCTGTCATTTTGTAGAAGGTACTAAATAAATGAAAGCTAGAATCTGATTGGTTGCTATAGGCAACATCCCCACTTTTTCAAACCCGCAGCTTAGTAAATCTAGCCCTGAATATATGCACATATCTACACATACGCGAGGCATTTTACACATATCTATACATTTTTGCTGTACGCATAGTACACATATATACATAATGGACACAAATGCGTCCAACTCTACATAAGGCCCTATATGTTTTCACTTCAAAGAAAATATTTTGATTATAAAAAATGCTGTCTTCAAAATATAACCAGTTTGATTTACACATACATCTAGTAAGTAGTTGCAAAAGTAACAGCTGTTGTATGTCTCGCTGCTTCAGCTTCCTCTGCATATTATTGAGTATGACAACATCACGTTTAACCCAGTTTGCTATACTTGTGTTCAAATAAATAGAAAGCTTGATGTGTCACAATAGAATTTGTGACCAGGTGATAATTAATAAAGATTGATCTGGCGTAACAGTCTTTACAGGTTGTTTTTAAAAGGTGTCATTTGTAGATACAAACTGATTCTGTCAAAGTACCAGCTGCAGAACATTTGATTGCATTTGTGCATGTAAATCTTGCAATTAAAAGGTTTTTTACTAAAATACTTTGATCACCAGTAACAGTACTTTGGTGTGCGTCTCTCCCTTAGGACCCTCACCTTTGTAGTTAGCAAAGTCCCAGAACTTACATACAGCCAGTAACTCTGCTGATCGCCTCCAGTGTAAATAATTTGTCTCCATAGCAGGAGAGATCGAACACAGCAGCTCTAAGATTTTCAGTTGGAGCCACTGTATAAGCTGAAAACCTGCCAAATACAGAGAAAATACTATTATTTGTAAGCATAGTTATTATTATTATTATTATCCTTTATTTGTTAGGCGCCACAAGGTTTCCGCGGCGCTGTACACAGTACAAAACAGTCGACTATACAGGGTGAAACAGTACAAAACAATAAACAAAAATACCAATACTTCAGAAACACCAGGCAGGCTGATGCAAAAAACGGAGCAGAAGAACAGGTAGGGAGACATGAGGGAAGAGGGCCCTGCTCAAGTGAGCTTACATCCTAAGGGAGCGAGAACAGAACAGGCACAGGGGGAGCCAGAAAGGTAAGGGGGAGAGCGAGATAGTTATCAAGTATAATTGATTTTTAAGATGGAAAACCCCTTTAAAGTATTATAAAATATGAAAGAACCCATGTTTACAACATAATTCCGCACTTTATTTTCAGATTCTGTTACTGGATATGCTTGTTACATAACCACACGCTTTTACACTTTCCATCTTATGACATGCCTACTTCAGTCCTTTAAACCTAATTTTCTGTATCTCATAAAGTTCTGTATAAATTATTTCCTGTATCAAGACATTATAAATTCATATTCACAACGCAAATATTTTTGTATGAAATAGGATCTGTACTTGTACAATAATGTAATAACATAATTTCATTAACATAAACTTACATTTGGTACATATGATATATGACAATCTACGTGTAGGTACAGTAACTTGTTAATTCCTTGCTAATTGTGTATACCTTAATCATCTGTGTGTATGTATGTATGTATGAGTATGCATCTCCAAATTCATTACCGATGTTGGCTGCATTATATCCACCCCACATATAGTGATCCTAAGTGCACTATATATGTGTATATGTATATATGTGTGTGTGTGTGGGTGTGTGTATATAAATATGTATATATATATATATATATATATATATATATATATATATATAAAATCACTATTATAATACATGTACTCTAGTACTCACGATAAAACTTACCTTACAGGCAAATCTTGCCAATAAAACATCACGGCTTAATAAAACTTCCCTGCACAAAATCAGTACTTAAAATGGCCGACCTCATGCCAAGCTTTGTTGAGCGCACATGCTGACAGCTCTCTGGGGATCATTTTTCTAATAGATGTTTTATACAACTCAAGCACATTACAGTCCATATGACAATACAACCTTTATAACTATAGCAACAGGTCCTGTTCTTTGCTTATTAAACTAAACATTAGCAATATTCTTATTAAATCTCCAATAATACATTACAATATAATAGTTGGCAGGCCACCAAAAATATCTCTTTATCTAGCAGTTATTAAGCATTGTCCACTAATCTCCCTTTGGTCTCACAGGTTATTAACACAAAACCATGTAGTCTGTATCTTTATCTAACAGCCATTACACATTGTGCACTAATCTCCCTTTGGTCTTACAGGGGAAGGGGATGCCTACAAACAAACCAACCGTTTTCTAACATTTACTAACAATTAATACAAACATTTACTACAATCTCTTAAAACTATCGTTCCCACTAACATTCACTAGAATTTCAATACAAACTATGTGCAAAGTCACTACTTATATCTCTTTAGACCAATATATCTTAAGAACACTTACATTTACTAGTCACGCAATTGTACAGCATTGCAGGAGTTACTTCTAACATCTGCAAAACATCTACAACATATTTACAATGTTACAATATCACAGCCACAAACATTTATACAAACCAAAGATAATTCCATTCAAACAGCAAATCATCACTGACCAAATTATGTGATCATTCCAAGATACCAGCCCTCCATGCTGCCCCAATGTAGCTCCTGTAATACTGGCTTGTCCATGTGGATGTGTGTAAGAGAAGAGAAATTTTCTGTGCGTATGTGTGTATATATCACAGGTCACCCCCAAAGGTAGGCGGATTTCCAACACAGGGGGCCTTAAGAGATGTTAATTAAGCTTCTTATATTTCTACAGCAGAATAACCAACTTTCTTCAGTAAAGGTGGGGAGGAGATTGTCCAGGGAATAACAGTCCCTTTTCAATGACTACTAACGAAGGAAAATGGAATCTATAATAATAGATTCTATATAATCTTCTTCATAAAGTAAGATATTTAACATAACTACGCCAGGATTTCTGCTGCCTTCCCTTCTGCACTAGACATTTTTGGTATCATTAATGACATATTAGTTGTTTTTTTCCCAGATGGGACAACAGCTGGAGCTATCTTTTAAAAGAAAAAAAAAATAATATCTCTATTTCTCTACCTTTTCCATGCTCTAATTTGCCTTCAGTGCTTCTCAGGGTGACAATGTATTAATAATAATTATAATTATTCCGTTTCACTGTGTTGACTAAATAACATGGCATCAGTTGGCCAATAGACTCTATGCAATTTAGTAGGATATTAGGAAGACTTGTTACATACCTTGTAACAATGAAAGTATAACAACATTATATGTTTTCAAACACATTGCTTATTAGATAAATAACTTATTGGGAATCATTTTTCATAATATTATATATAATATTATACTATTATACTTTTCTATTGTTTTAAACATTTATACTAATGTTGTATACATGAGTCAATATAATAATTCATAAAGGTGAATTTCTTTCTGGCATATATTTCCAATTAAAACTCTATGCCAAAGAAATTATTTAGAATATGTGTTAATACATTGGTCGATTGATGTTAATATGATGTTTAGAACTCTGTAGTTTGAGTGGTGATCTTTTGTTTTACTTTTTGTATTTCTTAAGGGTTGCAAAAACTCCCTTGAATACAGCTGTCAAACTTGAGACTGCTTAATATACAGTATATAACTAAATATAAATTTAAGGCTTGTATCTTCAACTGCAAAAAGTGGTGTTGCCTTTTTTATGCTGTTAACCAATAATAATGCACATCTAAATTTCAGGCTGTTTTAAGTCCATAATGCACCTCAAATACAACTTTCTTCATTTGCGCAATATTTCCAAGTACATGGTTACTAAGTTTCAGAAGACTAATTGAAATGATGTTGTATGAGCATTTATTTAGCATTTTTATAATGTTGGTAGCAAGATCAGACATTGGTTAGAGATTGATGTAGAGTTTAGCCTAAATTTATAGTTAAGACTTTGTCCTGGACTTACGTTAGGTTTAGGGTTGGGAACAATAAACTTTCTTTAGGGTATAGGGTTATGCTAGTGCTAGGGTTAGAATAAGCAATATATATAGTTTAATGTTGAGTTGTGCAGTCTTTTATTTCACCTGGCTCCCTAAACAACTCGTAGCAACACACATGCACACTCACAAGTAAATGGAATAAGCCACTTGGTATATTTATTGAACAGGTCTAGTAACCATTTGGCCTGTAACGTAGTAAATTAAGGACAGCGTATAACAAATAATTTAATCTCTGAAACAGTGGAGATGTAAAAGGTACAGAGTAATATGACCAAAATTGGATAGTAGTAATAAAATGCAAAACAGTTAAGTCACTGTATCTGACGCTTTAAATATGGTAATGCACCTGCCTCAAGAAAAGGAGGATGGATCGTATAGCAATATCATGTTACTTTAGAACTATTTTAAAACTTAGGGCCACGTGGTAATGAAGAGGGGTTACTCTCTATAAATACCTATGGATTTGCACCCTGAAACAAAGAATTGAATACTGGCAATATGGATGAGATGGAGAGGCTAACACAAAGGGCAAGTGTATATTCTAGACCAAAAGTGGCTTACATCTTGTGGAATATGAGACAACAATTTCAATATTACACCTTTAACAGTGTTAAGATCAATAGCCGCAGTTCTTTAAAATATTTTTGTAGATGTATACACTTTACAAAATGCAGGGAATAATGATAATGGGAGTTGTAATCTTGTGTTACAATCATTTTGACAAGTCTCTTAAGTACCAAGTACTATTAAGTGTATGGAATTGAATCAGTTGCATAGAGGAGTAGACCCAGTAGTGTAGGGCAATGCTAGGCGATATCTCTGTCTCAAACAGACTATCACATGGTCAAACAGCTCCAGGTTTGATGCAGTGCAATGATTCCAATTCTAGAAACCTGAAGTATTCTCTGAACAAGAATCAAAGAGCTGGAATGACCTGGAATGCCCTCCAGTGACTATCCTCGCTATAAGGCAAAGTATACGTCAAAGCAGCAATACTGGCTGTTTTTTCATATAGCGCACAAATACTTGATAGCTTTATTTTTACACTGAAATTTAAAGTTGATCTAGGACATGCCTTACCCAAACTATAAAGCTGTCCCCACAATTTTTAATTTACCTCCCCCTCCAATGTAACATGGTTTTGTTGAGATACAAAGTTACTCCTTTATTTGCTTTGCTCTCCTTAATGGCTCAGGCCCTCTGTTTCTAAGTTTTTAAATCGTATAAATATGCTTCTGTTGTTATTTCCGTATACACTGCATAGTGAAGGCATAGGAAACCGAAACATCCACATCACATGAAGTTTGTCAATCCATCCAAGGTTCTGTACATTATTTTCATCAGAAAAACACAAAATTCAGCTATGAAAACCAAGACATATCAGTGACTTGTGTATATTGCTGTTGTATGTATAATTGTTTTACATTGGACTAGAAGCACAGCTATGGTTATGCTCTTAATAATTTTCTGGAGCACTGCTGAGTAATAGGTTCATCAACATGTCTTTTTTTTAAGTGGCTGACTATAGAAAGGTATAACAGATACACCAACATTAAAGGAGGGCAGTGATCCTACATTGAGCCAGTTTTCCTTTGGCTGGACTCGGGGGCATTTGCCCAATGGGCCGCTCTCACTGTAGACTACCTTGGTCTAGGTCACTGGGTTGACTGCATTTTCTTGCCTTTAAAATGTTCCTAATAGGCTGTTGAGCCAAATCTCACTTCTCCCCCCTGGGGCTACATCATTTTACCAGCCAACCCCTGCAGGTATAGACAGTCTTATATCATATACTATATATCTGATCCATAAGAGAGGACATGCAAGCAACACAATCTTCTTCTTTTAGTAGGCTGTTCATTGTTGAGCTAGGTAGTATAACCTAGGTGCCTGTAATCTGTGTAATGCCCATATCTAGAGAGAAAGGACACTCAAATAATGCGATACTTGGAGATCAGGTGAGCTACTAAAGTTCCTGGTCACCACAAAAACAGGATTTCTCTTTACAACCCAAAGGCACAGGTTATATAACCCTTATTATTCCCATAGTGATGGAGCTTATGGGGAGCAATTAAGGGAGGCAGTTAGCTTGTGATAGTTGGAAAGATAATAGGGCTAATTCCAGAGTATCCTCCCCCTGCTGGCTGGGGACCGTTGGTGCCTAGGAGTCAGGGCCAGGGTACTCTTTTGCAATGACCTTGCTGGCCAGATGACAAAGTGAATGATATGGAGTTTGTTTTTGCTCATTGTTTAGCCCAAACTTCTTGTTCTGTCTTATCCCTGAGAACAAATCTGTCTAGCATATAACCAATAGTCTAAAATCCGCATAGAATGCAATAGTGTATGGTAAAAAAACCCACATATGAACACAATTTACAATAAACTAACACTGCAAGATGAGGACAGTTCAGTATGCAGAAAGAGGCGATGGAACGTAAATGTCCTTGTGTCTTATACTCTTGAGTCCAAACTCACAGCATAGTTTTCACAGGTAGCCTGAAGGAACCCTCAGCAAGAGGTAGTTGCACTGGGAATGAGCATCTACATAACATACACCAGTGGAAAAGGGGCTACACTATGACTGAATTAATTTAATTGGGACGGATGTGTGTGTGATTGCGTAGAGTGGGACCTCACCTTCAGTCACGGGTCTTGAAAGGACTGTTGCTTTCACCAGAGTTTGACTAGAGAATCCTTTGCCAAACTTGGAACACACCTTAAATACACTTTAACACACCACACAGAGTACAAGTAAATATTTTGGTTCATTTCTTGTCGCAATAACAAGTAATACATATTCCCTTTATGGGGAACTGGTATGCAAATATGAAATGGGAGATGATATTAACCAGGTATCTTAAAATTCCTGCACCAAATAGGAAAGGGATTCACCTCTAACTGTTTGTCTCAGAGCCCTACGAGTCAGAACATAATACAGTCTGGATTTGTTGCTTATCCTGAGCAACATATCCTTTGGTCTCTGCTTCCTCCTTCCTCCAGCGCTTTACATTGATTGTAGTTACAATGAATGCAATTGTAGTTACAACGTGACAATTAAAGTCCACCTTCTCGCTCCTCTTAAGCACTTACTTAAGTACACAGTTCAAGTGCAAGTTAATATGATTTCATTACTTAAGCTGAGTACACATCTATACAATCTTACTTCAAATGCAATTTCTGTAACGTCTGATAGTCCAGATGAGCATGCCTGATCATGCATACACACCTACACAATATATCTTCAGATCTGTGATATTCATCTCTCATACCCTTCTCTTGAAACGATTGTGACTCTGTACACACTCTACAGATATCTATATATGCTGCTGGTTGTGAGAGCATACACACTTATACATTTGCCCGACATCGTTCCATCATTGATCAGGATTTTTAGGAAGTTTAGAAAACCAAATCTATCTTTTGGAACGTTAAAACATGATAGTAGGAGCGCACACACACTTGCAATATCTGAACAAATGGTTGCGAATCATGTGAACTGCTCAATCATTGCATAGATGTGTACCCAGCTGTAGGTGACAGTTTCATTTCAATACAGAACTCACTCAGATACTGGCCCCCTGGCCTCACATTCACTTTTCAGCTCAGCGTGTCTCTTTGGCTTCCACCTATCCTTGCCTCTCTTGAGCTGTTTGTCAGGCTCACTTTCTCCTAGGCTCTGTAGTACTCTGCAGCTTTCAGGTGAATCTTTGTGCTTCCAGGGACATTGATCTTGAATCTCGTGCTGTCACATGGTTGTGACCATGGGACCCAAGCTGTTTCTCTATCGAGTCCCAGATCTCCTCTTCTGCAGCTGTCATTCTGTCCTCTACTGTCATCTAATCTTGGTGCAAACCACCCTCTTTGGCCCTCCTGGCCACCGTGCTGGCTCTGCAGCCTGTGTTACATAATGTCACATGACTGGCAGTCTTGCTTCTTCTGTTACTTCTGTTTCTTGCTATTTGACTCTCTACTTACCTCAGAGGAAATAAAATGACATTGCAGATCACTATTAGGAAGTAATTATGTAGAGATAAATAATACTGAACACGATCTGAGCAGTGCTTGGTACCTACCTATGCATTAAACAATATAACCACTATAAAAAAGGATAATTCCTTTGTTCCCTCTTTGCAAATGTCAACTTAAATGTGGCAGGTAAAACCATAGCATTCACTTAAACAATATGGAACAACACTGTATTAATAACATCATACTGAAGCTACATCATTTTAACAGAGTAACACATAAGATGTCCTATATCTCTCTTGAATTAAAAAGTGTAAATCAATGTTCACCTTTTACTCTACAGTGAGCTGGTGTTATATGATACAAATTCAGCTTGGGAAAAGCCAGATCAGCTATCAAGTTAACACATCCTTGTATTGTAACTGATAAGTGTTGAAATAGAATCTTTCAAATTCCATGTTATTATCCTAAAGAAAAAAAAGAGCCTCTTGGGTATAAATAAAAATTGTTCATGGCTTAAGTGTTCCACATTTCTAAGTGTAGAAGAGAGTCAAGTGGACGGAGTCTTCATTCGTTGCTACAGACCGAGAAGGAAAAATTAAACTGCATATTGTTGATGCTTTTGTCCATTGCAACAATAAACCTTTCTAACATGTTAAAACTTAATACTGTTTAACATAAAAAATAATAAATTGGTGGCGGAGAAGGCAAAAATTCAAGACAACTAAAACAAGTAAATACTGAATCCAAACGAGTGAATGGCCAAGTTGTCCAATCTCCACTAGACCAAGGATATTTACTCTTGGCTGGCACTAAATCTCGAGTCAGAGTCAGGGCCGCCAAGAGAAATTTTGAGCCCCAGTACAGCAAATTTTTTGGGCCTCCTCCGTGCATAGGTGAGCAGCAAGGGTACTGTATGCTGCCGCTGCACAGTGGCACCTCCAAAGGGGCGTGGTCATATAATGTTGGGGGCATGGTCAACATGGGCATCGCTGCACTTCTTTAGACATGACATATTGGTGAAAATTCAATTGCCGGCGATATGACATGCAGACATCGTGTAGCGCACATTGCCTGCAATAACGGTAGAAATCTCCATTTATTTTCCCTCACACCCCATAGAGGTGCAAGGAAAAATGAGAGGAGATTTCTGTCAAATCTTCACCGCAAAGTGCCTTGCGGTCGTTTCAGAGACACTTCACGGCTAATTGAATTCCCCCATTATGTATTAAAATGGTGTTACTCTCACCTGCCTGTTATTGCAGTTTTCACAACCTGGTACTGGATTCTTGCATGGATCCTGGAATGTTGGGAGCTGTTGGAAAATGTAAATAGGGAAAAGCTAGCAATAAGTGAACACCGTACATAACACAGATCATGGAGTATATAATACATACATTATAATAAAATATTACATTTATTACACCCATCCCAGCCACATCACACCACCCCTCAACTACATCACGCATCACGCCACTCCCTGCCACTTCACCCATTATGCCACTCCCCAGATACACCACATCACCCCCCCAGACACATCACGCCACCCCAAGACACATCACGCCATTCCTCAGTTACATTACCCATCACGCCACCCAGGGCCGAATTTACCGCTAGGCAACCTAGGCACCTGCCTAGGGCCTAGCAGCTCTCAAGGGCCCAGATGGGGGGACAAGGGAGAAAAAAAAAAATTGGCCCCTCGGCCAACCCACGCTCCCCCCCCCCCTCGGGTGAGGGGCTGGTGTTAGAGCTAGGGGTAGAGGCTGTAGTTGCACTGCACCTGTAGTGTCACTCGATATGGCATCAGGGTCATGTGATTGCAGCAGTCACATGGTACACAGTGAAGGCGGGCTGCTGGAATTCTAAAGTAGTCGGTGCAGGAGCTCCATCATTTCATCTGTTCCTGTCATCTTTCATGTGGAAAAAGGTAAGAAGAAGGGTACTTGGAAGCTGCAGGGGGGGGCATGTGTGATAGAAACTGCAGGGCATAGGGGGGGCATGTGTGATGGAAGCTGCAGGGCACAGGAGGGGCATGTGTGATAGAAGCTGCAGGGCATAGGGGGAGCAGGTGTGATGGAAGCTGCAGGGCACAGGGGGGGCATGTGTGATAGAAGCTGCAGGGCATAGGGGGGGGCAGGTGTGACGGAAGCTGCAGGGGGGACATATGTGATAGAAGCTGCAGGGCATAGGGGGGCATATGTGATAGAAGCTGCAGGGCATAGGGGGGCATGTGTGATGGAAGCTGCAGGGCACAGGGGGGGCATGTGTGATGGAAGCTGCAAGGCACAGGGGGGGCATGTGTGATGGAAGCTGCAGGACACAGGGGGGGCATGTGTGATGGAAGCTACAGGGCATAGGGGGGCATGTGTGATGGAAGCTGCAGGGCACAGGGGGGGGCATGTGTGATGGAAGCTGCAGGGCACAGGGGGGCATGTGTGATGGAAGCTGCAGGGCATTAAGGGGGGCATGTGTGGCTAAAGGTGCTAGGCAGAGAGGGGGCATGTGTGAAGGTGCTCGGCAGAGGGGGGGCATGTGAGTTAGAAGTCTGTTCCCCACACGGCCCCTCCTCAGCCAACAATACCCTTACAACACTCACCAGCTTTCTTTGATATTCCCCATGACACGTGCTCATTATCTATTCCCTCACATGACCCGCTGCCTCAATCCTAACATCTCTCTTACCTCAAAATGAAAAGAGGCACCCTTCATATTAATATAATATGTGTGTGTGTGTGAGGGGTCAGTGTTTATATATTATGTGTGTGTGAGGGGCCAGTGTATTTATATTATGTGTGTGTGTATGAGGGGCTGTTTGTGGGAGGGAAATAGGTTTATTTTTTAAATGGTAAAACTATTAATTTAATGTTGGAGCTGGTTGGAGGGAAATAGGTCTATTTATTAAATGTGTATGCTATTAATTTAATGTTTTGGTTGGAGGGAGGTCTACTTATAAAATGTGGGTGCTATATTGATTTAACACTGGGGCTGGTTGGAGTTTACTAAATTTCGTGTACCCATTTTTTTTCCCAAATAGGGCCTCCAACATTCCAGGAGCCACAAGCCGTGAAAGTGACGAGAACAGGTAGGAGAGAGCAGGGCTGTCTGCCAACTATCCTGAATCTGGTGGGATTTATATTATGAGGAGGTCTGACTTGTTTAGATGTTGCACTATGGGATTCATGCAGAAGACTGACATATTAACATGATTATTGCATTCCAGCACTTTTTCATGCTTCTGTAGGTAGAGGGCTGCAGTCAGTAACTGTAGTGGCGGATGATCTGTGACGTGGTAGTGATAGGAGACTGCTGTTTTTCTATTACTGGGCTTGCTAACCATGAACTGCAGTTTCCTGACATGTTAATTATGATTAATACCTAAGTTTAGTTAAAGATAAAGTACAATTTGTGAGAATTGAAAGGTAAGCAGTGGTGGAAGTGGGGTGTATATGGTAGTAGGCCCTACCACTACTACTCATACTGCCTTCATTGTAAAATAATAAAATTCCATTCACTTGTTTACATTCTCATTACATTTTTTCAGTATATGATTAGTATAATTCAAAATTCTGGTAGATCATTTGACAAAATATTGGGTCCGTGGTCATTATTCTTTATCTGCTGGGACCACACTGTGATGTAGTGTAATGATAAAGGAGGGCACAGTGTGATGAGAGGGACAGTAATGAGGGCCGCAGTGTGATGCAGTGTAATGATAAAGGAGGGCACAGTGTGATGAGAGGGACAGTAATGAGGGACCACAGTGTGATGCAGTGTAATGATAAAGGAGGGCACAGTGTGATTAGAGGGACAGTAATGAGGGGCCACAGTGTGATGTAGTATAATGATAAAGGAGGGCACAGTGTGATGAGAGGGACAGTAATGAGGGCCGCAGTGTGTTGCAGTGTAATGATAAAGGAGGGCACAGTGTGATGAGAGGGACAGTAATGAGGGGCCACAATGTGATGTAGTGTAATAATAAAGGAGGGCACAGTGTGATGAGAGGGACAGTAATGAGGGGCCACAGTGTGATGCAGTGTAATGATAAAGGAGGGCACAGTGTGATGAGAGGGACAGTAATGAGGGGCCGCAGTGTAATGCAGTGTAATGATAAAGGAGAGCACAGTGTGATGAGATGGACAGTAATGAGGGGCCGCATGGTGATGCAGGAGAAGCAGCGTGATGTGCGGCGGCACATAGCTTACCTTTCTACTTAACTATAGGAGTTTATGATATGCTAAAAAAAATATAGTGCTATGGATTGTTTCAAGGAGAGGGGGGGGGCCAAACCAATATCTTGCCTAGGGCCCCATGAGGTCTAAATCCGGCTCTGACGCCACCCCTCAGCTACATCATGCATAACGCCACCCACTGCCACATCACTCCTCACGTCATCCCCCAGACACACCACATCACCCTCCAGACACATCAGACACACGCACAATGCTATATGCACACAATGCCGAATACAAACATGCACAATGCCATATACATAGACACAAAGCCATATACATGCACACACAATTCCATTGTGATGAAATGAGTGTTATAACACTGACCATTCTGTTTCTCGTTTTTCACATAATGTGGATTATAGCAAGTACTTTTTATAGTTCTTGCTTTTGTTCCCCAGCTCACCAGACGACAACTGCATTGTCTAATTACATCTGGCTAGAGACATTGTAGCTTAGTGTAAATATGTATATTGTGTATTGTATATTGATGACATGGCAGTGAGGGTGTTATTCATTGTCTTTAAAGTGAAGCCATGGGGTTATGGGTAGGAATCAGGTTGAAAGATACTGGCAGGGCTAAACTAATTAGTGTCCATTGTTCTCAGAAGACTATTCCAGACAAGCCATCTAGCAGGGGAGGTTCTTTGGAAGGACAGCTCATCTTCACTGCCCTCTCCAACCCCCCCTAGTCCAGAACTGACCAATGGTTAAGAGGAATAGACCTAGGGGTTTGCCTAGGGAGGGGAAAACACTGTGGAAACTTGACCTGAGATATAAGAAGCCACTTCAGGGTGGGCGGGGGGGATTGTTCATTCTGGGATTTCATTGATGAAAAGGGGCGTTCCACACAGCCAGCATGGGTGTTATGCAAGAGGAAGCAGAAGAAGAAGGGCTGGAGGTTCATCTGTTGTCCCAGTTTCTGGCCAGTCGAGCATGGAAAATACACAGAACGCCTCCGTTGCTACCTCCACAGACAGAATGAGGGGGCTAGTGAGGAGCACGTAGAAGAGCCCCAGAAGGAGGCCCTGGTGGAGCCCCAGGAGGAGGCAGCCTTTTCACAACCCCCAACATTTCCTTTCCCCATCCTCCAGGCAAAAGTCCCTGGTGGCATCCTGAGAGGGACCGCTAATTGTCATGGAGGTGCCCCTGAAGGAGCTTGAAGTGGAACCCCACCGTGGCTTAGTGGTTAGCACTTCTGCCTTACAGCACTGGGGTCATGAGTTCAATTCCTGACCATGGCCTTATCTGTGTGGAGTTTGTATGTTCTCCCCATGTTTGCGTGGGTTTCCTCCGGGTGCTCCGGTTTCCTCCCACACTCAAAAAACATACTGGTAGGTTAATTGGCTGCTAATAAATTGACCCCTAGTCAGTCTCTCTGTGTCTGTGTGTCTGTGTGTGTGTGTGTGTGTGTGTGTTAGGGAATTTAGACTGTAAGCCCCAATGGGACAGGGACTGATGTGAGTGAGTTCTCTGTACAGCGCTGCGGAATCAGTGGCGCTATATAAATAAATGGTGATGATGATGATGATGATCTGGTTTTGAGTTGTTGTTCTCTGCTAGAGTCTATATATGCAGCTGAGAGAGATCCATGGGTCGTCAAGTCTGGACAGCCAGGTCATAGGCAAACCGAGGGGGAGGGGTTTCCTAATGCCTGGAACCCCCCTCCAAGCCTGGGGCACTGTATAATTGAGGTGGCTGGACCCTGC
Organism: Mixophyes fleayi; assembly: GCF_038048845.1. Classification (NCBI taxonomy): domain Eukaryota; kingdom Metazoa; phylum Chordata; class Amphibia; order Anura; family Limnodynastidae; genus Mixophyes; species Mixophyes fleayi. Next base: position 69,852,240 of record NC_134406.1, read on the forward strand.
CCCCGCTTCACACGGCTCTGCTTGAAAAGTGAGAGCTGCGTGCACCTAACAGTAGTTCACGCAGCATTGCCCATGTATATTATGGGGATAGGAAGAGTTGGAGAGCAGCCAAGCACTGTCTAAAATTATAGCCACACCCCCATGAATGCTGGTCACGCCCACTGGCAGCGTGGTGTGGAAACCCCCCTCTACAAATCCTGCGTTTGCCACTGCAGGTCACTGTAACTTCTTAAACTAGTGGGGTAAGTGCCACATGATGTGGTAAACCAGCCTGGCATTTATTTACAGTGTGTACATAATAGAGTGTGAAGTGGGTAACATTGGGCCAGAAAACCCGGTATCTTCACATCCATATACATACACATACATAATGCCATATACACATACAAACTGTCACACATACATAATTCCATATACATGCATACTGCCATACACATACATACTGCCATACACATACATACTGCCATATACATACACACACAATTCCACATATATACACAAAGCCAAGCTATAACAGCCTGACCCTCCAGTCCCTTGTACTCACCTCATCTCCAGAGGCTGATAGCTCTGCGGCCATGCTCTGAAATGACAGGCAGCAGTCTGATTTGTTGCCTGGCTGCCTGTCTCCATTAGTTCTGTAACAGCCTGTCACTGACAGGGCCATCCCAATTAGCCCTGCTCCCTCTCGATTAGCCATGCCCCTTCTCGGATGGGTGAATAGGTGGAAAAAATAAAAAAAATAAGTTTGTTGTCTTTAGCAAGGGCCCGGGCATATCCAAGCCCCGGTAATTAGTACCCACTCGCTCCACCACTCGGCACCCCTGGTCAAAGTGACTACACCTCCTCTAGACTCACAATGACACGCACCACAAAGCAGGCCAAGCGGTCCCCCACATAAAAGGACCAAGAGCCACCTTTACTTTGAAGGGAACAATGACCTTCAGCCAATCAGCGGTAGCGCCATTTGTATTAGTTGCTGTTTGCAATGCTTTCCTGCCAATGCTGTGGTTCTTTCATGGTGGCTAAAGTCCCCCCCAGTGTGCATCCTTTCTTACAGTTGTGTCCAGCCACTGTACCATTTGCGCTGTGCTTTACCTGTGCACAAATTCAAAACGAAACAAAGTCACGAGAAGTCATTGAATTCATTATTTATTTTAATCATTTAAATATTTCTTTGTTCATTGTTCTGCAAATTCATTCCAGCGCTTAGGGCATATGAGATAAAATGTAATGTTTTGTGTTCAGTTGGCTATATAAAGATATACGAATTTAGTCATTGTAAACATCATGCTTGAGATCCTTTTTGTGCATCTTGTATAACTTTGTCTTGGAGTAATGTTGGCATAGCAACTGGTTTCACTTCACACTTGTCTTGTTATTGATTGCAATAATCTTAAATGACTGTTTATCCCAAAATATTCTAACCTGCAGTAGCATCACCTAACTTATAAGCTTCACTATATCAACATTTCCTCTTGATAGAAAAATTCCTTCCCTAATGATCATGCCCCTATCTGTTGCCTTCATATTAATTATTAATAAGTGTACTGTCCACACTGTTCTGTTAAACAACAAATAACAATTTAAATGTGTTTGAAAAAATGTAAATATAATAGGGCTTATTTATTAATATGTAGCAATGTGCGTAATTGTTATGTATATGTATCTTATAGCAACAAATAAGATTATATCTGTTATTTTATAGCACTGTTAGAAAAGTAAAGGTAACATCTGATAGGCTAGTATGGTTGCAACAAAATTATGTGTGTAGTGTCACTGTATTGTGTTTAAAGAGTGTGAGGATACCGGGTTTTCTGGCCCAATTCTACCCCTTCACGCTGGCTGGCCACCCAGTGGTGCCTTACTATGCCAGGGAAGCCTACTCAGTACCATTTAGGGTTTGTATAGTCACTCAGACAAATGCAGTTACATTTATTGTAATAAAAACAATCACTTAAATATTATATACACACAGTAAATAAATGCCAGGCACGTTTACCACATTATCTGTCCGTTACACCACTAGCTTAAAGAGTTAAAGTACTGGCTGTCCTGAATTGCAGAATCCAAAGCCCATGGATCTCTCTCAGCTGCTTATGTAGGCTCTGGTAGAGAGCAGCAACGCAACACCAGACTTTGCTCCTTCCAGGAATCAATCCACAGAATGACCACCACCTCCCCACCTGGAGTGGATCCTTCTATTAGGGTCAAATTTCCATATTGTTTTCCCCTCCCTGGGCAAACCCCTTGGTCTCTCCTTCTTAAATATTGGTGAGTGCTAGACTAGGGGTTGGAGAGGGAGTGTAGATGAGCAGTTATTCCACAGTAGCTTCACTGCGGTTTCCCAGACAAAATGCCTCAGGCAGTCCTGTGGAGGAAAATGGATACTAATTGGCCTTCCCTACCTCCAAATATTAGATAACAGTTAACCCCTCCTGAAATTAACCCCTTACACTTCTTTGTGATGTCACAGGGTCCCCAGATGTTTCATGCTTCCTGTAGAGAAAGAATGGGGAGAATTAATGCAGCTCCAGTCTCCTCACACGTATCCTGGACACCACCTGATCCTTACCCATAAACCACCTGGCTTCAATTTGAAAACATTGTATAATTGCATTACTGAAATAACAACAGAAGAAGTCTCTTATCTAGGTAATGCTACAATGTCAGACACTGCAGTTGTACTCTGTTGAGCTGGGGAACAAAAGCAAGGGCCATAAAAAGTACATGCTATAATCCACATTTTGTGAGAAAGGGACAAGCTGGTTAAGGTGTTATCAAGCTCATTTTGTCGCAAAGAGGTTTTACGCCTTTAGGTGACTTTAACCTATTGGTTACACCTACAAATTTCACTAAAACATTGCTTTTTTTCTGGGTTCTTTCTGTATTTGTTCTCACATGTGACTGCTATCAAGGAACAGCTAGTGGGATTGTGGCAGCCTACTAGTATGAACTGCTGAGTTCCAAATTTGAAGCAAGGTGTCAGATGTGTGCTGCTCAGAGTGTGCACATGTGCTTATGCATGTACTGCTCAGGAACACGTCTCTATCCGTCACCCATCTCATCTTGTGCTTCAATCTGAATGAAGCAGCAAAATCCCCGCCAATACCTAATTTTACTCCAGCAGAGAGGAGGATGCAGTTTCAAAATCAGCGAGTAATTCCCCAAACTCATTCGTTTTCTGCATTACAGCATAAATAATTACAAAGAGGTAACCCCTGTTAAAGGAACAGGTGTCCCTGTAAATGCGGGTTTGAAAACAGTAAAGCAACTTTAATATAGGTAAAAGAGGTGTAGCAGTAGACAGGCTTAACTGGTAACAATCATAATCATCATTTATTCATATAGCACTAGCAAATTCCATAGCTCTTTACAATTGGATAATAATAATGGATACCAGGTCATCTTAAATTATATATTATATTATAATATTATATTTATCTATAGTTTCAACATATATAGTCTCTTGACTTTGCATATCACAACACATCTACGCAATATAGACTTCTTTTATCAAAATTATTAATTACATAGCACCATATTATGCAGCACTTCCTAGAGAATGTTTAATCATACACATCAATCCCTGTTCCAGTGGAGCTTGCAGTTTAAATCAGGCCTGGTCAACCTGTGTTACTCCAGCTATTGTGAAACTACAAGCCCCATCATGCTTTGCCAGTAGAGAGCCTGCTGATAGCTGGCAAGGTATGCTGGGACTTATAGTTTTACATCTAAGGTATCCTGGTTCAATGGCTTTGTAACTACGAGTGTTCCGTCAGCTCTTTGTTTGGTAAATACGGAGGTCTGCTATAAGTCCTCGGTACACTAATTCTAGCTACGGGGGCTTATTAGGCCATAATATTTGTGCGAGATTATCCGGGTTATTATTTGTTACACCCTACACTTTACACAATTTCTCTACTCTTGCTGAAACACTGTTGTCAGCAGGCCACAGGGCCACACATCTCTAAACTTTTGCTTGTGTAATAGGTGTAAGTACCCCCTTGTGTACATATACATTTATATATTTATAAATAAATAAGCCTCAAGGAGATGTTGGTCTAGAGAATGCCAACAGACATGGTCCCCTCGAATGTCTTTATGGCAGAGACAATAGCAATGACCACAAGTCAGAGGTCTGAGAAGTACCATTTGGGTAACGGGCTTCGGTGGCCATATTTTACCTGCAGACTTGACCATATGTCCGGTGGATCTTGCATGAAATATACAGCCTTCGGTGAATATGGGTGACACACACTTGATTTCCCTCTTGACAATCTCCAAGTGGAGCAACCTTTTCACCATCTAGCGATTTTTTTTCTGTTTAGCTCACAAAAACTCAATACCCATTCAAATATGAGTAGGTGCAGCTACCGCTGCGGCTTCGGGCTCTGTACAGTTCCAATTATGAAAGTTCAATAAATACAAGGCCTCTCAGACGACACACATTAATTAGTACAGTTTGCTCACTAGGCACATACTACTCAGCAGCACACAGATTATACTTAACACTGGAAGGTTCTTGACATACCATGTTTGTTACGAAGATAGTGCTACATCCCTCCTTCCAGTTGGTCCGGCCAGAGGTCAGGCAACCTTTCGTGCAACGGGTAGCTAGCAGTCACATTTCTAAGTCTAAAACAGACTAGAGTTGGTGGATCCGAGTGGGGCCAAAGCATATTGGCCCTCTATCATTAACAAGACTGTGAGTCCAGTGGTGGCTCATGAGATAGAAGCACAATGATGCTAATTGATAGTATCTCTGGAATTGCAAGTTCTATCCCCCTATTAAGGAAGTTTGTGCCCATGAAGTAATTTGTTCTATATATTTTGGCATTGGATCTCCCTATTCCCTCTTGTTTTAGTACATTTAGTCAGTTCACCAATCACAAAAATAAAATATCTAGATTTAGACCCATTGTTATATGGCACTCATTCATTTAGGATTGGGGCGGCTACGTATGCAGCTTTGGCGGGATCATCTATGTAGGTCATAAAGGCGTTGGGTAGATAGAAGTCAACAGCCTTCAAGACTTACATTAGGCCTAATGTTTAAGTGCTGTGTGGTTTGTTGTGGTAATTTGCCTTTGTTTTGTTTCTTGATTCACCTCTGGCCTCACCTCTCCTTTACAGCCGACCTCTCTTCCCCTCCCACCACCCCGCCTTCGTGGAATCCCTCCTTCCCTTTCCTGGTTACCCAAGGCTCCTCCACTCATCGCGTTAAGCGAGGGCATGAAGGGATTTTTCCCGTTTTTTCCTTGGTTCAAGGCCTGATTAGTGGTGAGCCTCCAGGGTTTTATCCGGGTTTTTTACCTTCGTTTGAGTGACCTATCCTTCCCACAAACCCCACCCCACCCCCCACCCTTTTCTCCGTTATAGCTATTCTCCATGCTTGACACACTAGTCCCTTTATGTCATGCTATATGTGCAGTATGGTGCAGTATGTGTGATGCATATGGTACATGTTGCAATGCTTAACACTCTATCTCTCCCTATAGGTTGTATGGCAGCTGCCAAGAGCATTTGGATCATCGGTCATTCATATATATTTTGGGCAGCTAAGCAGGCTAGGGTTAAGTTGAAGTTTGAGAGATTGGGTGATGCTTGGATTAATTGGCTAGGTAGACGTGGTCCCTGTTGGCCTGGGTTTCCTGCCGTGGTTAAAGCGGCAAATAGAGCAATTGGGAGCCCCTAACATTTTAGTCATTCATTTAGGCAGAGGATAATCCCTTGACCTGATTATTCGTATTAGACAAGATCTGCAGTATATTAGTACAACATGGCCTGTCACTACGGTAGGCTGGTCTGCTATGATTCCACGACTGACCTGGAGGTCTGTAATTCCATTAAAAATGATCCTCACAATGGCGAAAAAGCTGAATAGTGTAATCCGGAAGGCTACAAGGTCCCTGGGGGGGTTTGTTTTACATCACCCAGCTATAACAGCAGATAGGGTGAGTCTTTACAGGAGAGGTGGTGTGCACCTCTCGGATGAGGGGTTGGTTTTGTTTATGGAGAGAATATTGTCGGAGTCGCGGTGTTGGATTGGTTTGGATGGTGGCGGGCTGCTTTGGCCGTAGGGCAGCAGCGTGGGAGGAAGGCACTGCGATCGGCGGCTGATACATAAGGCACTATCATGATTAGCCGCAGGTCTCTGTCCCCTTTAAAGTAACGGTAACTCTTGACCCTTCTGTGGGGAGGGTCCTTGTCCGGCTCAGTGAAGGAGGGCATGTGAGTTTAGAGGGGGTACAGTTACTCTGATGCCAGGTTAGCACCGGCCAGGCATTTAAGAGCTATTTCTGTTTTAAGTGGATTCACGGCGTTTTGCCATGTCCCCGCTTGGTTTTGGGTATCAGTCTGGTAGCTGTCCCGCAGTGCTCTGTCTGTGCCACCATAAAACTGTGACCTTCTTTAGCCACTTTATTTATGTCTCTGTGTCTTTATTTTTAGATAAGTTAGGTAAGTACATAAAGGTCTTGTGAAGGGGCAGAATGGCATACACACTGAACTATTTACAGTTTTTCTTCCAAGACATCATTAAATATATTAAACATGTGTGGGTGGTGGGGTACTTTTGAAAGATTCATAGCATATTCCTGAAAAGCCATCCTAAACAGGAGCTTTTCCTGAATTGTGTCTTTTTATTACTTTGTCTACCTCCTCTACAGAAATGTCTGTCTACAATGATTCGACCCTTGACATTCTAGTCTGGGTAAGTGACATTTTCATAGAAATGAGTTTCTATCTTTAGGCAATGAAGTACTGGGCTTTGAGTTAATAGGTGAACTGTACAAGCTTTGATAATATTCTTTGAATTCTTTGGTTATTTTGGCTAGGTGGTAAGTTATCTCTCCTGATTTATCTTTAATTGAAAGAATAGTTCTTTGTCACAATTTAGTTCTCAGATTTTGAGCTAAGATTTGATCTGCCTTATCTCCTTTATCATAATATTTTTTATTTAACCATCTAAGATGTCTCTCAATGTTTCTTATTATTCAATTCACCTCTCATCTTTTTCTAAAATGTTTTACATTTTATATTCTATGTTTTCATGTTTATTTCATATACAGTGTAGGTTCCTCCAACATAGCTGGAATAAAAAAAAAAAAAAGCACTGATCTTTTTCTGCAGCTGACCAATACAGTTATTCTTTAGTCATTATACTATCTATATTATATGGTCCTCCATCAAACTTGTGACTACTACTCAGGGATCACAAGATAATGGAAATAGCTGTACCCTTAATACAAGTACAGTCATTTCTTGGTTAGGGTGAATTAGGCTTGGAAAAGAAGACCCCTTGTGTCCACCATAGACTATTGGTTTAATGGGGCCATGGGTTAAAAGGAGTTCCCTAAAGTACAGGGTGACCCTGTTATCACCATCTTTTTTAAGTTAACAAAAGTTGCCAGTGCTATTAGAGAAAATACCATCCTATGTACCTTAGACTTGTAGCCCCTTATGCCTGGAATGGCAGAATGGGGTGAGCAAGCATAAGTTCTGTACAGTAAGTCTGTGTACTTGTAAGTGTAGCATACCCCTTGGATATGTACATTATTAGACTTGGATACATTTCGAGATATACTTCTTAGGAAGTGTAACTTTGGAGGTAGCAGAGGCCTGGAGAGAAATGTACTAAAGTGCGTTTTAAACCGCAATACTTTCAAAGATTTTCATAATGGATTACCATCAGATTTACTAAAGGTCAAGCACGTCACTTTAGACATCACTGTCTTGATTTCATGTTAAGAATACAAATCATGAAATGTGACAAACTGCCGGAAAATCCACCAGAAATCCGGGCGGAAAAAAAGAGGTGGTTGTGAGAGGCAAGATTGCTCAATTAGCAAAATGGTATTATCTGGCCATTTGTTTGATGGAATTGTGCAGATCTTTGCATTAAAAATTTTGGAGAAGAGGAGAGGGAGGGAGGAGCGCCAGTACTAGGATCTGTGGAGATCATGCAGAGTCTATGGGCTTTATTCATTAAGGAAAGCAATGCAAAAAAAGGAGTTTATTTTCACCTGGACAAACCATGTCACATTGCAAGGGGGGCAAATTAGTTTATTATTTTGCTCATAAGTTAAATACTGGCTGCATTTTTATGCAGCACACATACTGGATAGCTTTATTTTTACATTGAAATATAAAGTTGATCTAGGACATGCCCTACTACATCATAAATAACCATGTACTATGTTTTTGGAGCATGGTTGGCCCTGCACTCACTCTCTGATCATGCTAATGTTTCACCTGCATCATGCAAACTTCCTGCATCTTTATGAGCAGATGAGTCTTTACCATCACACTCCAATGCAATGTCTAGGCTACACAAATTATTAAGTGCTTTACATTTTATGGCCAAAGTGTGAAAACTTGGGATTTTGTATCTATTGGGGAACACACTGGAAGATATAAACAGACGTTGCCCCCTTGAATACACTGAGTTGTTTGACACTATAGGCAAAATGTGCTGTCCAACCAGTGCCAAAGTGTTGGCACTGGTTAGACAGCACATACAATAAGGTACTCTGAAGTGTTGGCACTGGTTGAATAGCACATAGCATACAATAAGGTACACTGAAGTGTTGGCACTGGTTGGACAGCATGTAGCATACAATAAGGTACACTGAAGTGTTGGCACTGGTTGGACAGCACGTAGCATACAATAAGGTACACTGAAGTGTTGGCACTGGTTGAACAGTGCGTAGATTGTACATGGGTGTTTTGGCACTGTTTGAGCAGCGCGTAATATGGAGAGAATATAAGAGTGTGAAAATACAAAATGCATTTTCATGCAGTTTCCTCTACCTCCTCTTTCTCAGGCTCCTCCCTGCTCCCTGGGTGCCTCCTCCTCCTCAGGATCCTCCCTGGGTGGCGCCTCCACCTACTCCTCCTTGTTGTTCATGCCTCTGGTGGCCTGTTGGAATAAGTATAACATATTAGTTTCTTTATAAATGTTCTCCCTGTTTCATAGTTACCTACACATAGTCATATAATAATGTCAGCTGACATTGTGAAAAATGCATTTAGCGACACACATAATAGAGTGTCTTTCAATAAAAAAATAAAAAATGTAGAGACACACAACACTTTCAGATGGCCTGTAACAAAATTTGGATTTGCCTTAAGTGACATAGGGATGTTGAACTTTTTTGTTCCTAAAAATAAGTACTACATTAATATTGTAGTTTTCCAAAACAATATTTATATAATCTAAACAGTGACAGATTCGGGAGACATATAATAGGAGGTATTTAAGTAAGGCCTTGTGATATTAACAAATGAGGTGTGCACCTACCAGTGTTTTCTTAGAAACTGTATGGGAGTTAACATCAGCATGTTGCCTTAGTGGTTACCACTTCTGCCTCAGAGCACTGGATAATGAGTTTGAATCCCAAAAAGGCCATTTACACATGAACTTGTCACATGGGCAAAAGTATGTTGCATTTGAGGAGTAGTTACAAAGGGCATGTCTTTGAAAGTAATTGTTAAGAAAAAAACCAGCATTTGGATTACAGTACTTTAGGCGATTAATAGAAAACTCACATCTTAAAATCTCCTGTCTTAACTCCTCCAAAAGCTGTGTCTGGGGCCAGTTAAGTTCGCTCCAGCGCTGCTGGAGCTACGCGATGCTGAGCCGGCAGTTAAAATGCTTCCATATAATGCAGCGCACCTTAGTGTATGCTCGCAGCTTCATCGTGTTTGTGATATAACGGCTTAAGGGCATACTGTCCGTGGCATGTGCCAGGACCACAGCTCACGCATTGCAAAAGGTGCTGACTCTCATTTTGGAGATGCTATACTTTCCAATAATCTGCTCTATGATTGATTCTCAGAGCATGTGTTGGTGAGTTTACGACATTCATGTATCTTTTCCATACTTTTATGCAAAATCTCGGCTTGTCATTCATTCTTCGTTCCTGGTTACGGGGGCGTGACGGAGCTATGCGAAACATATACCATTATTCGCAATTACAGGCACTTGCTAACAGAAATCTGGCTCTCTAGGTCCCAGCATGGCCATGCAGACATTGAGTATTCTTGCTCTTGTTGTACTAGTGCTACTTTGGCTAAACCTGCCCATCCTGGGATCTTGAGTGGTCCAGTTAACTTTTACTTACGTGGAATATTGTTATCCCACACATACACTGTTTAGTTAAGGGATATATTATTTTCATATCATGGGTGAATCCCTCTATGTAGGGGGGAGGGGGGGGTGAACTAGTGGCACATCATTCTAGGGAATGCAGACCAGTGCAGACTAATCAGGGCTTGCTTGCCATTATGACAGGGGGATACTATGCTGTTTGAGGCAAAACAAATTGCTCATTATTAGTGAAATATGCCGCTCCAAATTTGGTACACTGTTTGAAATTTTCTATTGGACAGTTGTTTAGGCTCTAGGGAGAATAATATTTAAACTTTGTGTGACCTTTGTCTGTACAATTTTTTTTGTTATTTATGTTGGACTTTATTAATGGATTCCTGCTATCCTCATCACAAACTTACTGAGGATTTAAAGTTTAAGCAACACAGAGGATATAGTGGTGTTATTGACAGTGAGTAAGATTGGAGACCAGTTGGTGACTCTGGCATGAGGGACAATAATAAGTTTGGTTTAGAACCTGTTGAGCTTTAGGTATTGTTGTGACATTCATGGGAGAATGCAGGAAGACAGTGGTTTACAACAGATAGTACAGAAAGAAAAAGGTCAGGGAAAGCAATGTACATTTGGGTGTTCTCAGCATAGAGGTGGTATGGAGGCCAAATGACCAAATTAATACCCCAAGACAAGAGATGTACAATATTAAAGTACAACATTTAGAAAAAAAGGAGCCTTGTGAGACCTCAATAGAGAGTGACAGTATGAGAATGTGCAAGAGGTGGGTACACTACAGGAGAGGTTAGAGAGGTAGGAATTGACCCAGGAGAGAACTGTGTCTAGATGGACAATGGAGTGAAGGATGTGTAGGAAAAGAGAGTGTTCAACAGTGTCCAAAGCAGCAGAGAGTTACAGAAGAGTTGCAAAAAAAACAATATTTACTTATAAACACAATTGTAGTAATCAAATGAAACACAAGATAAAAACACTGTAAATACAAACTACTTTGTAAACAAAAAAAAATACAAACACATGCAAGCTGGTTTTATCCCATTGGTTAGAGATGTTGCCAGGCAGGTCATGCTGGACCCCATAATGGCTGTCTTCTTTATCTGTTTAAAATATTAGAGACAAATAAATCAACCTTAGACCATTTAATAAAATAAATTAAAAAAATAATAAAAAAAATAATTTCTTGACTGTGTGTACTTTTTACAAACCTGTACTTTCAAGCTGTAAAATCTACAATTTATGATGTTTTAACTGTAATGCAGGTCCTCCAATAACCTAAAAGGAATAACATTGTTAGCTATAGATATTTACATGCAAAGGCAACTGCTTCATGTCTTGATCTTCCTCCATGAAATGATCCTTGCCGCACTTCCTTTGTGCTCCAGCTGAGAGCTGGGTCATAAGGTCTGTTGGAATAAATTACAAACATTTAGCTATTTACTAAAATGGTGTTTAGTTTTATACCGATTAAAATATGTTTACGTTTATTTCTGATTGGGAACTATTCTGAGATGTGTTTTGCATAGACTTTTTTATTTACTTTTTATAAAACAAAACATGATCCTTCATGTCTGTTACTAAGAAGGTGTGGGCAATTGTTCATTTAATTATGCTCATTAACACTTTAAATTGCCACTAGTGCCTGTGTTGTGTTGTATGTTTGTTACAATATGAAGTATCACTTAGTGGTTAGACAAACCAGCTGCCAACTGTAGGGTCATGATATTGAATCCAGACTCATACATCTGTGTGATCTTTGTATATCCCCATGTTTCTGTGGGTTTACTCCAACATGACACTTATAGAAGAATATGCTAGTATATATGTTGGTGTTTCCCCTGTCTATAGAGTATTATATTGTGCATGTATATTTAAGATTGTGAATTATTAGCCGTTAAATTCGCATCCAAAGTTATTTACAGTTCAAAATTACACATGACACATTTTTCATGTTGGACAACAAGAGAATGTGTGTGTGTAATTCTTTATTGTTTATCCTTAAACCTTCATGTTGGCGGTAGTGCCTGTGTTGTGTTGTATGTGTTTTTGGAGCACTATAAGCTTGGTTTATGATTTATGTACTCACATTTACTTTTACCTAATAGGACTTTCACACATGGTGCTTGACATTCAAGTCTATATAATGTATGTAATGTTCAATCAGCACGTTGCCATAGTGGTTAGACAATCTACTTTTCATCAGTGGGTTTATGAGTTTGATTCCTGACCAATTTTTGGAGTATGCCTATATTGCATGTTGAAATTTGTGTGGAGCTACAACATAGACAAGCAGCTGTTCCAAATAAAGTGAATCCAAACAAATAGGTGTTTTTTGCTTTTATCTATGGATATTTTCTAAGTGCCAAAAAGAAAGAAGGCAAAAAATGACAAACAAATTAAAGTCCAATTATTATTATTATTATTATTATTATTATTATTATTATTATTATATTATACATCAATGATTTTCCATAGCAAATTATTTAAACTGTGCATCTACTTCTTGATTAATGTTTGATATTAATATAAAATTAAATTTAAAAAACAAATTTGAGTGAAGTGTATAAAGATGTATGTTGTGCATATTTAGTTGTGAGTATTTTAAATGAACAATGCTTTTTGAATAGTTTAGTGGTGTTATTCAGCACTGCTGCTATAGCTGTTTTGGGCTTAAACATGACCCAGAGCTTCCTTAAGTTTAAGCAAAAATCTCTAAGCATTTCTTCTTATCTATCTGACAGGTCCGGAGGCAAATGCCTACTCTTCTTAAGTCAGTACGATCTCCGCCCAATCTCCGCCCAATCTACGCCCATTATCCTCCCTTTCCCAGCCCCTTTTTCTTAACTATTGGGAGAACTTCTTAAGTGTAGTTAAGAAGTTCTATGATTGTACAGAGCTGTAGTGTATGTTGTTGCAATATAAAGCAATATTAATACTATTAACTATATCCTGTGCTCATTTTGCCGGTGTCTACAACCTCAACTTGGGACAATGGTGAATCTCCAATGACACAATGTTATTCTTTACTATTATATACAGCTAGATAGGGCAAATGAGGACTACATTTGAATAACATATTTAAGAAAATGTGACTTGTATGTTACTGTGGTTTCAGGTATGTTCATATGAGAAATAGCATATGGTCCCTGACTGCTATGTTCAATCATGAAAGTACTAACAAAAGGAAAAGAAAGAAAGCATGGAATGTAAATAGGGGCACTCTTGGAGTGATAGAGTGATATTTAAAAATAAATACTTTATTGAATATATATTAAAATGATCCCTAAATGGCCAATGAGCCACCAGTAGCTAAATATTTAAAAGCAAAAATGAACAATGACAAAGGTGTAAAATGGGTGATTAAAATTGGCATCTGCTGCTGCCCCGCCTCGCTATGTTAAGTATATTTTAATAGTGAAACAAAAATCATAATAGTAAATTGTTATAGGATCCTAAATTGTTAATCTCTGAATAAAAATTATATAATCTCTTTTCAGTGTCCTAATTGATATAATATAACAAAAGCTATTTAAAATTTGACAGATAAATAAATATTATATCTGAGAATTAACTAGGTGCAAGAGAGAAAAGCCATTGAGAAATATGATGCACCAGGTTCAGACAAGTAACAGCTTCTGTATTGATTGAACTGAATAGAAGGCTTATCCCCTACCTAGTGGAATGCTGCGATAATATCACTCCTGAATCAATGCTATCTTAACAGTAGCCTACTTATAATAAAAATAGAGAAAAGAACGCTACTCCAAGCGGTTCACGTCCTGGATATACCAGGGGTAGTACCCCTGAATAATGTTATATAGGACTAGAAGAGAAAGGATCTCAACATTGCTAGCCTCGTTAAAGCGAGTATGCAAAACGCACGTCGGCGTTCGTCTCGCTATGCTTTATTACAATAGATCAAGGAGCATACAAAAATAAACGGAGTTTGACTTATTTAGAACAATTAGGATCCTTTAAGCGCTTTAGCTCCAATTACATCAGTTTATATCTCCTCAACATTTGATAGGGGAGATTTATCCAGCTGGTTTATGCATAGTTGTTCACATAGGCATTATTGAATATATTGTAATATGGTCAATTCGGATTGACAATAATTGGGAGTATTCCGACATACTCATGAATGAAATGTATTGTTTTTATTAAGGTTAATTTTTTAATAATTGTTTATTTTTTAATAAATTGCTAATTATCAGCGCTTCCCCAGTTTATATAATGTTTTGAATATGTTGAGCTTTAGGTTGCGTTGGGACATCCAAGTGGAGATAGCTGAAAGACAGATGGTTACACAAGTTAGTACAGAAGGGGAGAGGTAAGGGGAAGAGATATAGATTTGGGTGTCATCAGCATAAAGGTGGCATTGGAGGGGAATGAGCGAATTAGTGCCCCAAGAGAAGAGGTGCATAATAAAAAAGTAAATGGCCAAGAACAGAGCCTTGTGGGACACCAACAGATAGTGGCAGTGGAGAGGAGAATTTGCCAGAGGTAGATACACTAAAGAATCGGTTTGATAGGTAGGAAGTGAACCAGGAAAGCACTGTGTTGCGAAGGTCAATGGAGTGAAGGGTGTGTAGGAGAAGGGTGATTAACAGTGTCAAAAACAGCAGAGAGGTCCAGGAGAATGAATGTAGAGAAATGACCCTTGGACATTGCAGTGAGTAAATCATCGATCACTTTGAGAGAGCAGTTTGAGTGGAATGTTGGAGACGGATGCTTGATTGCAGAGAGATGAGAATGGAGTGAGAGGAGAGAAAGTAAGAGAGTCGTTTGTACACTAATCACTGAAGTAGTTTGGAGGAAAAATGGAGGAGAGAAACACTGCAGTAGTTGGAGAGAAGCTGGATCAAATGATGGTTTCTTTAGAATTGGTGAGATGAGCACATGTTTAAAGGAGGATAGAAATGTGCCAGTGGAGAGAGACAGGTTGAAGAGGTGAGCTAGAGGTGGGTGTCACACTTCAAGTAAGTAACAGCTATGGAGCCCAGGATGTAATAAAGAATATCGGTGTTTATTGATCAAAATGCAGATAAATAGTGCAAACCAAATAATGATGAAACTGCACAGGAATATCTGAGATGACCGGATACTGGTTGCAAGGAATACTGCAGATGCAGGAGGAATGGTTAGATGAGGAGGGATCCAGAGTAGTGATGTGAAGTAAAAGAGCAAAGGAGAACCAGGAGACAAACCAGAGGGAAAGGCAACAAAACAACAATGACCAGTACAGGAGAGGCAGAGAGGAAGGTATAATAGGGAACACCCAGGTGCAGGACATAATTAGTAACACAGGTTAATCTCTAGCGATAACAGAGGAAAAAGGCACAAAAGCAGCACCTCTGGTGAACAGAGGTACTGCCAGATAAACATAATATAACAAGTCCAAAGTCCAGAAGACAGGAGCTGCCAATCCAATGCAGCATACAATGCACAGGGCTGCAGGAAGATCCTGACAATGGGCATGCAGTGGAGGAGAGGGAGCGGAGAAGTTGGGAGGGAATAATGTCAAGGGGACAGATTGTAGGGTGACTTCGTCTTCAGTTACTGGAGAGAATGAATTAAGGATGGATTGGGGAGTTTTGGGGAAGGTGGGTAGAGTGGGTGGAGTGTGTGAAATTTGGCAGAAGAAATGGTGTCAATTTTTTCTTTGAAGTAGATGGCAAAACTATGGGTTGTGAGGGAGGAAGGGGGAGGAGGTCCAAATGGGCAGAGAAGTGAGTTGAAGGTGGCAAAGAGGCAACATGGATTAGATGACAGGTTGCATATTAGAGATTTAAAGAATGTTTGTTTGGCAATTGAAAGGGCAGTGTTGTAAGATGAAAGAATAAATTAATAGTGGAGAAAATCAGGATAGGAATGAGATATGTATTTCACTCCTAAATATTTTAGTGTGTCAATTTCTAGTAGTGCAGTAAATAAGTAATTATTAGGTATAAATAGGATGTTGTATTGTTGTTTGTTTCTTTTTGTATTTATGCATGGGAGCTATGACAGAGAAGATGTCTGGATCTGAAAAATGATGCCACATGTACCAGTATCTTTAATCCACTCCACTTAACTGGAAGAAAAGATTCGCTGGGTCTTCCCAACGAAACATTCCCCATGCATGAAAATGCACAGTATCACTCAGCTACACCGGCAATATTTTAGCAATAAATCATGGCCATAGGAGGTTTTCTATCGCTACCATAAGCAATAAAAATATGCCTGTTTAACACTTGCATGCCTTCTATTGCTTCAAATCGGCTTGGAAGAAATACATTGTTTCTCTACTGCCTTAATATGGAATGCCACTAAAACCCAGCCTAATTTACAATAGTAAGTTTTGAGTGGTGCTTTTCCCTTCTCCACTCCCAGCTGTTGTGACAGTTATTTAGTGCTGCACTAAACTTTTCATACATATCTATCTATTTTATCATTGCCAATAGACTTATACCCTACCTACATGCAGAAGCTAAAAATGTAATCCTCTGAATACTGAGTACTTGAAATCCTTCAGGAACATAACCTTCAATTATTAGAAATTCTTAAGCTCCCCATTTTTAACAAATGTTGAGGCCATAAGCCGAGGGCACTTAAATTCATGTGTTTGTGTGACATTAAGCACTTACCCATTCGGGGTTAAGGTCTCTGTACAGCCAGCCAATAGGATTCACTGGGAGGGGGATAGTCTCTTCTATATATTCCCTCCCAGTGCTCGCTGAGTCTCTTCTTTCCCGCATTTTTGGATAGAGAAGTACTGTTCCAGCATTAAAGACAGCTAAGTTTTGTATCTGGTTTCTTTCTGCTGCTCATTATTTGCTAATTTTCCTTTTTACTTGCTACTTATACTTTCTTTACTTCAGCCACTGCATTTCTTTTTCTTTTTCATCCTTTTCTTAGTCTCTTTTTCCTTCTTTCTTTACCTCCTCACCCACTGTTTCTTCTCCCATTGTTTCCACTCCCCACTTCATTTCCTCTCCTCTGCGCACTGCTCCCAGCAGCAGCACTTCTTACCCATCAACACCCCTGATATCTTAGCCAACCATTCCTGCTCCCCCACCCAAAAGAAAAGGAGAGTCTTCCACTTGTGCCCGCTACCCTTCCACGATTTCTGGAACCCTCCCCCCCAGCCCAGAAGACAACATGTCCCCCCTGCCCTGTCTCGTGGACGGTTCCTGTCACACAGATCACGTGCTCTGGATTGGGCGGCGAGGTCAACTAGACAGCGCAATGTGGGCAGACATGGGAGGCTCAGGAGGGGACCCTCTTTCTCCTCCAATGCTGCCATAATACAGCTGTGGTGCCACACCCCATTTCCACAGGCGGATCTCCTCCCCTCACCTTGTAATAATAGGTGCGAGGGAGGTACCCCCGCCTTGCACATTATGAGCCCCCTGCAGGGGGACTGACACTAACTCCCCCCTTAACACAAAGGCCAGCTATAGAGGCCACAGATGCCAGTCACTTAAGGGGGGATAATATACTCCCCACCCAGCCCTTGGATCTGCACTCTCCCTACCAGCAGTGAGCCGCTTGTGTCACACATTTCCCCCTCTCATGCCCAACAGGTGGACATGCCATCTGTTCCAATTTTCCCGCACGCCCAGTTTAGGCCCCAAGCCCCCACCCTCACCCCTCCTATACTCCAGAACCCACCCTCACTTCACAGGGATCACTGCCCGCTTGCTCCACAGCATCACTCAGGCCTAGAATTACAGTTGCTGACACTTCCCTTTCCAGCCCCCAGACCCCAGCGGCTAGATGCCCAGGCTAGGTTCTGCGGATTATCCGCTACGACCACCCTCTCCCATTCCCCCCATCCTCCTGGCATTTTCCCCCTACAAACTTTTGTAATCTCGTCCTCGATTCTACCTTCAATTGGTCCCTGCCTTATCCCCCTTCCCCTGCCTTCTGGTTCCTTTTCCCATCTCATTGGTCTGCCCCCTAGCTCCCTCCTGCGCAAAATTTACCCCGCTCATTCTTTAGCTTCGCCTGCTCCTGGCCCTGGCCCATGTCGTCCCCTATAGTGGTCACACTCATCCCATCCTTCCCTGCCACACCACTCACTGTCCCCCATTCCCTGTCTTCATCATTGACCCTTTGCCACTTCCCAGAATGCAACACACTTCTCAAAGAGCACCTCCTAGCAGTTACCTGGCAATGTTTCTGTGACTAAGATATCCTCTTTTTCAGCACACTATGTACACGGCTGCCAAGGACTCGACTCTGATCATGTATTGCCAGCAGCAGCTAAACATTCCATGTTACCAGTAAGACGGGACGTTGTGGATTCCAGGATGACCAAAAATGAACACTTGCAAGAGGGTCCCGGGATTTTGACTCCAGCCTGTGAATATGTCTCTATTACTCCGCACTTTACGTGTTCACATAACCCTCCTATGTCTTCCACTAGCGGTGACTTGTCCAAAACTGAGCAGGGCCCGTGCAAGCTTTTAAAATGGCTGCAAACACAGCCTTAAGGGTCGAGGCTCCAAGCCTGCAGAGACTTCATCAGCGCCCCTCACCGCTGCGGGAGGGGACATAACACAGAATTATTAATAGGTTTGGGCCACAGGGTGAAAGACAGGATAGACAAAGGAGTGCATGTAGAAATATTTTTTCTGACAGTCATGTCAAAGAAAGAGCTAGAGGCCTCTGGTAAAGGCAGGATGGGATCAGAGGCATAGCGGAATTTTCCTAACTGGCTAACAGGGTATTGCACCTTTGTGGGTGCCCTCATCAACATCTGGCATTATCTCCACCTAATCAATGAAATGGTGATCAGGGATAACGTCTGATGCACATATGATGAGCACTTTAGGCGAAGGTCAGTGGGCGTGATTTTATCCCCTTCGAGTGCAATGATGTGGAAACATGGATGGCGCTGATGCGTCCGTCTGGAGGTGCCACCCAAGTGTCAGGCAGCAGCAGGTTTCTAGGAATAGAAAGGTGCAGCACTCTCCAACAACAAAGTAGGAACCGTTGTTTTGCGTATAACCACACAACGTGAAGCAGGAGAGATACATAAAGATATAGGCACCTTTGTTCCAATTGCTGTGGATCGCATCGAGTGCGAGAACGCCCCAGGAACCCGGCTGGTCCCAGCAGAGGTCGCGGACTAGCAGTAAGTAATGCTTAAAGCCCCATCTCCAGTTAATTTACAGGTCTTGAACACATGGCATAACCTTTTCCCAGATGCCTCCCAGGCTAGTTTTCTTGCCCATGGTTTTTGTCACGGTTTCCACCTCCACCAAGGTCAGCGGCCTTGTTTCCAGAAGTACTGGCAGGCAAGGTTGCCAAGCAGGTTATTCTGGGACACATGGTTGGCTCTTTTCCTTCACCTCCATTTCCAAATTTAATCATGTCCCAAGTAAGGGTAGTCCCCCAAAAAACACCAGGAAAATACTGCTTAATACAATACCAAGAAGCCATCACCCTGGCTTCTTGGTAAATGATGCCTTTGATTTGAGCCATAGCTCGGTGGTGTATCAATCCTTCTAGGATGCGCTCACACTGGTCTGAATGTACAAAAAGGGGGCCTATTGACTAAACTCGATATGGAATCTGCTTTCAGGATCCTCTTGCACCACCCGGAATCCTCCCGGTTCATGTGTTTTAAAGTAGAGGACAGTTTCTATATCAATCGTTGCCCTCCCATGGGCTGATCAGTGTCCTGTGCATATCTCTAATGATCTAACTCCTTCCTGCATTGGTGTATACAAGCAGGAAAGGGCTAGTTTGCTGCATCAGGTACAATTGCTGCTAGGTTAGCTTAATTTCATGTGTTGGGTTATACAAATGGATCGGGTCTTCTGTAGGAAATTACAATTGGCCACAACCGGGGTACAGCCACTGCACACTCGGCTGCAGTTGTCCACCTAGATCTGGGACCTTAGGATCTGGGTGGAATTCTTCCAGAACTTTAACAGGGTTCGAATCTGGCAAATTTTTCGATATCCAACCTCACCTTGCAACTTCATATGGATGGCTCAGGGACCCATGGCTTCGGGGCACTCTTCCAGGGCGAATGGTGCACTGCCACATGGCCGATAGAATGGGGGCATAGCGGTCTGGTGAGTAATTTGCTAGTTCTGGAACTATTTCCCATAGTATTGTTTATTGTGTTATGGTACCAGCACTTAGCTGGCCAGACCGTAATATTCTGGTTCAACAATCTAGGGGTAGTACAGGTGATTAATCACTAAAGCGCCACCTCCTTGCCCGCAGTAAACCTCTTGTGTAGGCTGGTGATTATATGCTTAGAAAATTATATATCCTTCCATGCATGCCACGTTCCCAGTGTGAACAACGATTTGCAGGATGCACTTTCAATGGCGCCGCTTATGAGAACTGGCTCCCTATCAGTTGCTTTCAGTTCTTGTATTGCCATTATTTTGTATGGGAAGAGCTGTAACTAATTTCTCACAGCCTTATGAGCAGTTCCAAGACCAATATCATGCTGCTGAGCTAACTTTGGCAATGATTTTGATTGACCTTGTGAAAACAGTGGAGAAGTGAAGCAGTGGAGACGTTGCCCATGGCAACAAATCAGCTGCTCCGTATAATTTTATAATATGCAAATTAAAAATGTTACCTCAATGCTGATTGGTTGCCATGGGCTATTTCTCCACTGCTTCAACTCTCCACTTTTTTTCACTGCTTTATGAAAAGTACACAGTGACTTTCTGAAGACCCTGTATATGTATATATATATATATATATATATATATATATATATATATATATATATATATACATATAAATATATATGTGTATATATATATATATATATATATATATATATATATATATATATATATATATATACAAGTTAACCCGTGCATGATACTCATGCATTCTAGTCAAATCAAGCTACTTAAGGTGTTAAAAAGGTTCTTGTCATGCATTTGGGGCTAGGCCAGGCCTCCTCAGGGGAAGAGCGTTACTTCCCGACGCAAGCGCCCTTTTTTAACGTGGTTTTGTCACCACCTCATCATTCTTCTCCATCACCTCATCCTTCATTTTCATCTCCACATCTATCCAGATGACTATCCAGACACAGGGATCTCTCTCAGCGGTCCTGAGTATCACACTCCTCTCACTCTGTCACCCCCGGCAACCACCAACCACTCCCCACTGTCACCCCCGACAACCACCAACCACTTCCAACTGTCACCCCCGGCAACCACCAACCACTCCCAACTGTCACTTCTACTTCAAGAAATATATTTTTTTTTAAAAAAATCTTTATAAACACTTTTAACAATTAACAAATTAAATTAACAAATTAAAAACATCTTAGTATACCAAATTTTAGCCCTTTCTGAGTTTTTTCCCCCACACACACTAAGAATTTAGTAGGTCAGTGTATAACTCCGCCCAGCAGGTGGCGCTGCAGCTTGTTTTGTTTTTTTCACAGACAGACTAACACACGCCACTAGGCATTTATATTATAGATATATATATATATATATATATATATATAAGAAAACAGGGATACTCTGCACTCTCCAAACACATAATTAATGCTGTACCAAGTATATATATTCACTCATATAGAGAATGGATAATAAATAAACTACGACCTATTTGCCAAAGTTAACAAAAGTGACCGTGTGATTATTTTACTTGATAAGGGCAACACACATAACATACAAAGGTGACTTAAAGTGCGGAAAACAATAGACATTAACACTATGCAGTTTAAGAACTTACATAAAAACTAGGATGCATGAGGGGGTCTGTTTAAATAAACAGACAATGATCCTAAGCACTCACTATTCTAGATACTTCAAGCAGTACTCTGTATTAAAAACTAGCGAATATTAGTTCCACATGTTGCAATACGTGTTAAGCTGACCATCTCATGCCGAGTTGGCTCGCGAACCTGCTCGGACCCCCTAAGTTTGGGTGGGTTCGGTTTTCAGAAAACCGACTTCGAGCATCTCTAATTTACACCCATATGCTGAGTCAGAGGCATCTGAAGATTCATCCAGCGCTGTATCAATAGCATATATGTCAGGTAAATTATGCATACTTACAACCAAATACACTTACACCCAACCAGGTCAAAAGTACAAGAAAAGTGTGTTGACATTAGTTTTGATAAACAAAAACACTTTTGCTATTAGACTTGATTTAAATAAAAAAATCTTTATAATAATGCAAATATAATATTCCTTCTTGTGTATGAATGAAAGTAGAAATTTGTTTTTTAACTGCGCTGTGAAAATATTGGGTTTATTTGTCCCAAATATACCCACTTTGCGCTGGCTGGCAGGTGTGCCTCACTATACCAGTGAAGTATACCCAGTACCTACTAGGAGTTCACCAATCACTCAGGCAAAGCAGTTATCAAGTACAACAATACTTCTATTATTTTACAATCCACCAGAATAAAAATACACTTTTAACAAATGCCAGGCAGGTTTAACAAACAATCTGTCCCCTGCCCCTCTCTAGCCCAAAGGACTGCAGTCACCTTTTCTTCTGGTTGGGCAGCACAGTGGCCTAGTGGTTAGCACTTCTGCTTCACAGCACTGGGGTCATGAGTTCAATTCCTGACCATGGCCTTATCTGTGTGGAGTTTGTATGTTCTCCCTGTGTTTGCGTGGGTTTCCTCCGGGTGCTACGGTTTCCTCCCACACTCCAAAAACATACTGGTAGGTTAATTGGCTGCTATCAAAATTGACCCTAGTCTCTCCCTCTCTGTCTGTCTCCTTCTCTGTCTGTCTGTGTGTGTGTGAGTGTGTATCTATATTAGGGAATTTAGACTGTAAGCTCCAATGGGGCAGGGACTGATGTGAATGAGTTCTCTGTACAGCGCTGCGGAATTAGTGGCGCTATATAAATAAATGATGATGATGATGATGATGATGGAGTCTCCGCCACGTGGCACAATGTTCTTCCTCTCTACCAGTGTGGTAGAAGTGTAATTCAAAGTCCCTTTGCTCCACCAGGCCCACCAACCTATCAGATACACGGGTGATGTTCTGGGGGAATCATGAGCAAGCACTATTCCAGCAGAAGCCAAACAAACATCCAAAATGTGGACCCTTATATACAGTATCCTCTGTACTCTGTTCTTTTCTCTCCACTTTGAACCTACTGTCCCAGTACTGAATCCTTCCTTTTAAACACAGATTTCTCACACTCCTGTGACTAGCCCATTGGTGGACTTAGATATATCAACCCTTAGGAATTTGGCAGCTTTCATGAGGTACTGTTACAGGGCTATACCTTCT
This sequence comes from Mixophyes fleayi, assembly GCF_038048845.1. NCBI lineage: Eukaryota > Metazoa > Chordata > Amphibia > Anura > Limnodynastidae > Mixophyes > Mixophyes fleayi. The sequence continues at coordinate 69,875,598 of NC_134406.1, forward strand.
CATACCAATCCAGCCCCTAGCTCCCTGCTGTTATTGACTCCAATGTACCTAGCTGGCCATAACCTGAGACAATGGGAATATACTCAGGTTATTTATTGGTCTATACCAGGATAATTGACACTCCCAGTATTAACCCCTTACAAGCTTTTTCAACCAGAACTAGCTTCCAGCTGATCCGGGCTTCCTGTAGAGAAAGGAGGGGGTGAGAAATGCAGCTACAACCCCCTCTACTGAGTCCTGGAAACAGACAACCTTTAAGTAAAGCAAATATACATTTAAATCTTGTAGCAATACTATGGCATTACCATACATAAAGCACACCACATATAGGAACACATGATAAATACAGGGAAACTTTACCTCCAAGAAATAGAACACTGCATTTGCGCTCTGGGGATCTGGAGCACACTAAAATAGCTATAAAAGTATATGTTGTTATAGTACACATATTGTGAGAAACAAGGTGCAAACTGGTCAAGGTGAAATCAAAACTTTCAAGAATCAATGAGAAAGCACCTATAAGCTTGAGAGGTGAATTTGCAATCAGCCAATCAGAAGCGATTTGTTAGTACTGGCAATGGTCATCATTGTCATGTGCAAGCTAATGTTTAGGCATAAATCTGCAAATATATGTTTGTGAATTACTTCCTAGAAATAGTGTGACCTGGTTCTCTTAGAAGCTGTTAGATCAATGGGTTTTGTGGATGTTAAACCACCCAGGGGGCTGGTAGATAAGGATAGCACCTTATACCATTTATGGCAGGATGGTAAATGTGAATGCCTTTGAGGAGATCTCTTGCAAGACAATGAAATCTCACACATGTTTGGGAGGCCCCAGACAGGCCGACTGCAGAGACTGGGTTGTATGTTAATGACAGATTCAAGCTGAATAAGGGCACAGGAAAAGATCATATCATTTTCTCCAATATCATACATACCAGAGGCATGTGTGGTATGCAGATGAAGGGAAACTTAGGACCTGTTGTGTGAAGGTAAAATCATGTTCGTAAACCATACTGTTGAAAAGTTAGGACGGTGTAAAGAAAACTTGACTTAGAGGTATTCAAACAGCAAAGTCATAAGACCCTAATTTGCATTCTCCCCTCCTGTTGGTTCTGACCTCGCAGGGAAGGGGGCTGGGAGGCCCTGTAGCTTGACTTTAAAACTGTATTGAAAATGTAACTCTGGGTTCTTCTGAGGGAGTCAATTCAATATTGAAGAGGTCCCATTTTTCCTGCTTCTCCCGGCAACGGAAACTTGATTCTAAGTGAGGTATCAATTCTGTGTTTTATCCTTTTTATTTTATAAGAAACAATTGCACTCTATTTGTATGTCATTTTATTATCTTTTTATCTTAAGCATTGTGGATGTGTCTTCCATATTAAATTACACTTAATAAGTTCTAGTCTCTGTGTTCTTATGAATTCACGCGACAGTTTGGTCCAGACGCTACCTAATTGAAACTGTGCAAACCTTGTGGTTTAAGTGAACTCTGATTAAAGTAACTTGTGTTGGATTAATGCTAGGGAGAACCGAAGGCTTCCTAAATAAGAGTGTCAGCTCTTATCCGAAAAAACCTTGGTGGTGGTAATTAGTATCGCAAAGCTAGTGTGTGGCATAGATAGGGAAGTATTTAATCATTTTAGACATACCAAGTGGTTGTTGTGTGGTTAACCCTGTGTCACATAAGTGTCACGCAGACTCAGGTGAGTGCTGTTCATGACAATCATCATAACAATAATGTACTCAATCTGTACTTGCACACTCCTTCCCACCTCCATCCCGCCTCTCCAAGTGTAACAAGGCAAAATTACGAAATCTGCATACAATTGTAAACATACTTTATTGTGGTCATGTGCAGTACAGATATGTGCATTTTACTGTAAGCAAATGCATGTACCCCAACTCATCATGAGTCCCTTTAGCTTTATTTCTCCTGGCCTGTGAAAGGCTCCTAATTGACTGTAAGGTCCCAATAATGTGTATATCTTACTTGCATTTAATTGAACTTAACATATCAAAAGCAATTTTAATCATGTAATTTCAGTAGCAAAGTTGCTTGAATGCTATGCAGAATCTGGGCTAAACCTCTGTCAATTGGATAAACTATTGAGGGTATTTAAGTATTTAAGAATCTTTCATATTTACTGTACAAAAAAATCAATTCTGCAACAGCTGTTGTAAGCAACTGTCACATAATTGTTACTGGATTGGGTTATATTATTTTTCATTTAACAGCTGTTTAAGTTTCTCTTTTTTTTAACTAAAAATGGTTCACATCCCATGGAATTAACATTATACCTGTGTGTCATTTTAGCTCAGTATTAAAATACACCAAACAACCATCTGTGTATTTGTGCACATTTTGTATATCTTAAAATGGCTTTGCCATGGAGTGTGTCTTTATTTCAATGTTGCAACAATATTTTATTAATTATGTATTACTTGGGCTTTTTTTTTAACTGTAATATTCTTTCTGTTTACTCTATAAATTACTATTTATTGGTTTTAAAAAATTAAGGATTAAATATGTAAGAACAGTGTAATTATTCATAGAAAATATATAAATTAACATAACACAAGGGGAAAGAAAGATTAAGTGATCTCCAGATTCAGGAGACTTCCCTATATGAAGCTGCAAAAATTGAAACCAACAGTACAAAGGTAATTTTGTGACATTGTGTGTCTTATTAGACAAATGTACTTATTTTTACAGATTTGTATATGGCTTCGCATGGTAAGAGCTTTTCAGGGGTACATTTAGGGCCTGATTTCCAATAGGCTGACTAGGCTGCAACCTAGGGCACAAGACTTTTGGATGGGGCACAACATTTTTGGGGGTGCAAAATTATGACAGGTAGTGGTATAAACTGAAATTCATTTTAAAATATAAAAGAATATTTGTTCTCCAAAGTAAAAAAAAAGAAAAATGTAGTAAGGTTTCAATTTTGATGTATTTCCATTGTAGAGGCTGAAGACAATGAGTCATCCTTGGTCAGGCGCTTGTGGATAAGTGAGTAGGAGAAACAAGAATGGTGACAGGCACAGATGTGACAGCCCCCCCTCCCTTCTCCTTCACATCTTCACCCTCAGTAGCGCTCGCACATGCCACATGCCTCTGTTCTGTTATACAGTTCTGATTTTATTGAAAATGAAATGAGTGACAAAGATTGCCCTGTTCCATTTAAAAAGCCACGTGGAGCTGGATTTTGAAAACACTGGGAGGAGTGAAGGAAGCCGGATTGTAATTTAAGGACAAGTAAGATTTTACCTACCACGTTTCAGCCTGACATGAAAAGCAAGAGGGCACTTGAATCGTATTAGCCTAGGGTGGATTAAATCTTAATCAGGCCCTGGGTACATTGTTTTGCTTTTTCTGTTGGGTGGATAGGAGTGTTCATTGCTAGATGAACAATTTTAACCATTGCTGAATGTATTAGCCCTCCCTATACTCTTAATTTTTTGGGAGCCTCTAAATTGTACTGCATAAGTGTGCATGTGAGGATCCAGACACTCCAAAGTTTTATAGGCAAAGCATGAGGATCAGGCCATATATGGCAATCTTAGAAGAGGGGTATTTGTCTAAAATTTGCCATAATGTTACCCAGCTTGCTAATGAGTTGGAGGCATACGTGTAAAATATTGAAAAAAATAGTATATTTTTTGTGCTATCTAACAGTGGTCATTACTAGATGTGGGCTAAGGACAGGAAATTACCTAACATATAAAAACAAGATTTCCTGTAGCACTTCACAAACCAGGAACCAGGAGGGTTTCTCAGATAGGTGGGAAAATAGGTGTATTGTTGCATATTTATATATGTTATTGGGTAGCTAATAGGTGAGACTTTAAATCTAAAAAATACATAATACTATAGTAAAAAGCAGGGTAGGATTAGAATAAAATGGATGATATAATAGTTAAGACAATCAAATAATACATATATTCCTATTAGTCATGGTACATTTCATTTTTGCTTTAAACCTTATCACACGTATCAATACTTGAAAATATTGAATATATTACACACCGGGCTGGCAATGCTAGCCCCGTGTGTAATATAATAGTGTAGATGGTGTTTGTAATTTTAACCCTAACCCTAACCTTAACCCTAACCTTTAAATTAGGTAATAAAGTCGTCCTGGCATTGCTGCTTTAAATACCGAAATATCACTGTAGGTCTGATAAGTGACGCAAATAGAAATGCTGTGATTTCCATCAAGCAGTATATAACAGAAGAATGTCGGGCATGTAAGCTGTCATTTTTATAGTAAGTCTGCTTTTTCTTTCTATAGTCATTGTGGAAATCTGACTTATTTTGTAGATATAGTTGTTGTCAGCTCTCTACTTACTGTGGAATTACAAGTCCCTACAGACTAAGATTCACCATTCTCAGGCTTCATCAGATATTAACCACAGTGTACCTCAACTTTTGTTCTTGATCCTCTCATATACTGTATCCAACAGTGTACACATACTCACTGTACCCAGTAGTTATTTACATAGTCATTGTGCCGAGCAGTGCACACATACACACAATGCATAGGAATGTACACTTATAAACTGAGGTGATTTATATGAAGCACATTGGATGCGCCACACAAATCACCTTGTTTTGCACTTGTGTGCCTAGTTGGTTTGCCCGCCTCACATCAAGGTGCACACCTACTCCATTCTCAGAAGTAGCCTAGGCATTGCCTAGCAGAAAGATGAAATCTGAAAAACTGCACAGTGTAAAAGTGAAAGAGTCATATAAAAAGTACAACCTCCTACCATTTTAGAACCACCCATTTCATCTAATAAAACTTTCATTTTTTTTCCTAAAGTGCTGATTGATTTAGGCTTGTTTATGGTCTAAGAAACACCGTTACTCCATAACACTTTCCATCAGCTAGTGAAAACGTCTATTCTTCCACAAATGCCATTGTACTGTGTAAACCCATCTAGGTGCACTTGCGCAATTTGATATGCAACACACCACCAAAGAGGATTTTGTTCTGCAACTCAGTTGTTTTGCGAATTCATAAATGAGGTTCAATGTATTCAGTAATGTCCATACACATTTTGCCTGGCTCTACTCATAAACACATTGTACAAACATACATACACACATATATGCTTTGTTCAGCAGTATGTTGTGCCCAGAGCTGCATAAAAAATGGACTTGTTTTTTTTAATGTAGGCACGGCATAGTTCACAAAAAAAACACAAGAATCAGAGTGCTTGGATGAGTGTAGTTTATTATATTATAAATGCTTCCCAGCACATACGCAATGTTCTGTAGATGTAATGTGCAGAGTGGCCTCTGCTGTTCAGCTCTACATATCTTCTCTACTGACTACTAAATTGGTGGTAGATGGAAAGAAGGGCCCCTATGAGGCTGACCTGTGTGTGTATGTATACAAATAGTATACAGATGGCAGTTAACGTTAGCTGCACATACATAATGCCCTACCTCTCATATATTTTTATTCTCACAAATATAAAACATGTAAAACTTGTCAAATGGTGGTAAATGATACAGTGGCACTATGAAGTGTCATCACATCAAAAACAAAGTTGTTTTGAGCTGCTGGACTCGCTTGCTATTTTACTCTCTGCTCAGTTGCTGATCAATTATTTCTGCCTACTATCTCAATACCTACCCCAACTAATCCACATGCATCTGTATTTCTCACGTCTCACCATTACATACTGAATTTACCGTCTTTATTTCTCACATTCACATTCACAACACTTTTCTCCAAATTCATCTTCTCTCTCCTGCATCCTATTTTTTCCTTTCAAACCATTATTTCCCCCTCACTACTTTCCTACCTTTCTGCACCCCTGAATTCTTCTGCTCTCTGCACTCAACTCACTCACCAACCTACACAAGCAGAAACAAACCTCACACCTACAAATAATTTTCATACATTCCACCCTTTTCTTCTCATCTGAGAAAAAAAAGAAACAATGTATAGGCGCTATGGGACCCTTGTTAGATACCACTTCGCTGCAGCTCTCTTACAGCAGGATCTGGACCTGCTAAAGGAATAAACTGAAATTGCCACAGAAAAGAGAGCGCAATGCAAAGGGCATATATGTGTATTAAAAGAATAGATTTATTAACTGGTATATATTGAATATTACAAAAAAAAATCTCATAAACTAATAAAACTAATATAGCATTAGTCTAAAGAATGTCCTGAATATTGTCCTCTGTATAATCTCAATATATTGTGGAAACTGAATATAAATCCAGTTGTCATTAATGTACCAACAATGTCCAGAGAAATAGCAACAGAAGATTTAACACTGAAACTAAGTACTGGATATAACAGTTTTTACCTAGGCTTGAGAGACAAATGCACTTAAGCTAAAGAGAAAGGCACCCTTGGGTGCAGAGAGCACATCTCAGCAATCATATATGGTGCACTTCCAGCAAATACAATATGCCTCTTCACTATGCCTTTAAATATCGGAAGAACTGGCAGACAGCCTCAGTGTAGCAATCCAATATAGAGTATTCTCCTCGTTGATAATGACAAATGATGAGCTAAACCCTGGGGTTGGTTGAGAGGACTTCCACCAGACTGGTAAACAAATCACCTGACGTGTTTCTCGGCTAATAGCCGTTTTATCAGAGGTACATTTGACATCATCCAGTGCGCATGCTGTTAATATATAAGAAATAGCGATCATGTGGATTCCAGCAACCACTCAGAGCCCGCTAGATCAAATGAGCGGAAGATCATAGACCAGGCTCGCTGGATCACGTGAGATGAATGTCACAATCAATATGGGTCACCCATCTTAACTCCAAATCACAAAAAAAAGAAAATAAGAGTACTAATTTGTAAGTTAATAATATTATTATTATTATTATTATTATTATTATTATTATTATTATTATTATTATGGTCCACAAGTCTATCAATTTAATTGAATGGCCAATAAATAATAATAAAAGGACAATATATTAATAGCAAGGGATAATTAAATATATAAGAAATCTCTTAACAATGTTTCTTCATAAAAATAAAACCTCATGTTAAAAATAATGAATACATGAATAATAAAAATAGAATGAAAATAAAAATATGAATAAATAAAAGCATAGCATAAATTTATACAATAAATAAAGAACAATGGCCAAAAACTATCCCAGGACATGTAAAGGGTTAAAGAGGTAGGGAGGGATTAAAAAGAATATAGAATATCGCTGACATCATAAAGATGCCAGCATCCCTAAAAGAAACATAGGCATACGATCCTGCCAAGAATGAAAGGGATCACAGGGAAACTAGAAAAAGCAAGTAGTAGGAGCCATAATTATTAACTAAACAACCTTAGGGGGTCATACCAATCCAGAACTACAATAAGCTAATACATGTATGTAGGCCTATACTAGCACCATGTGGAGGGTTGTATAAGATACAAATTCCAACCTTACCCCCATACCTCAGTATTAATAAGAGAAAATATATGTACAGGTCTAGGAGTCACCATAAGGGAGATTCTTTTAGACATAAAAATCTTATACCAGTCTTCGCTAAGTACATATAGAATGGTCAGTTAAACAAATATATAAACTAAAAGAGACCACGCAAGTCTCCTAGCAGAAACCAGTAACAGTCCCATTGATGACGTAACAATACGACGTGTCAATATTTATTTGTAATAATTATGATAATACTTCCAAAAAATGTGTGACTATGAGGCTGGATTAACAATATACTATTAACAAATCTGTGAATTCCATTATTCTGTATACATAATTGTCATAGACAGACCTACCCTTATAGCTTAATAATCCCATACTTATAAATTTAAGAAAGAACTTCAAATATTGTTCAATTCTATAGTGTCGTTTAGAATGAAAGGTATCAGGGTTTTAAGTCTAAAAATTCAATAAGCTTTGCATTTGCAGAGAATATTAAAGTGATCTTTCCCTCTCTTGGTTAAAATAACCTGTTTTATTGCCCGAATCTTCAGTCTCTCAAGTTTCCCTTTTTGACATTCATTAACATGTGATGCCAGGCTATGTATTTTCATGCCTTTTACGATATTACATCGATATTCTTGAAATCTCACACCAACCAAACGGATGGTATGGCCCACGTACTGGATACTGCACTTACAATTAATGAGGTATACCACGATTGTGGACCGACAATCCAAAATTTTATCCAACACAAACCCCTCCCCTGTAGTAATGGAAATAATGTCTGTACACTTATGGTCGGTGTATAGGCAAGTATTACACTTAACTTTCCCACACTTGTAAAAGCCATTATATCTAATAGCCCACCACTCCCCCATAGACACATTCCCCAAAGGAGCTGCCTCACCCATATTATTTGTGAAGAAACTTGGAGATAATCTATCCTTCAAATTCTTAGATTTCTTAAAAACTGTATTTCTGCCTTTGTTGACATATGGGCCTATATATTCATCAAGTTCTTACAGTGTGGAGTTTTTGGTTATAATAGGCTTTAAATCCCTGGCTAGCTGTTATATTGGGTGGTAAACACCATAGATCTTTCTGGTCCATTAACTTTGGAACGTGGAATGAGAAGGAGGTCTCTGCCCATACTTGCAACCTCAATGTAGGCTTTTTGAATAAGTCCTTCAGGATAATCTTGTTCAATAAATGCTTTATACAGTTTTACAGTTTATCGGAGTGTTTATTAAAATCTCTTAAGTCCGAACAGTTTCTCCTCATACAGAGAAATTTAGTTTTCGGTATATAATTTTTCCAAGTGTTTAAATGGCTGCTCTTATAATGTAGAAACCTATCTGAATCAACCTCCTTTGAATAGCTTTCAGTAATAATAGATGATCCACTCACTCTCAAAGTGACATCTAAATAATTAATCGTTTTCGGGTGATGGGTGCTAGTAAATCTGAGACCAAAAATATTTGAATTTAAATGCAAAAGAAAGGAAGAAATCGATTGTCAGTCCACATCCCAAACAAAAAACAAATCATCAATGTATCTACCTAAGAGGACCAGGTGCTCACCGAAATCAGAACCCCATATGTACCGTTCCTCGAAAAGTCCCATATAGAGGTTCACGAAACTCAGGGCGAACCTGGTCCCCATGGCCGTGCCCATAACCTGTACATAATACTGAGAATCAAACAAAAAATAATTGTGATAAAGAATAAAGTGAATAGCGTCCAATATAAAATCACATAATAGCTGATCCAAGGTATCCTGTTGTAACAAATAATGCTTAACCGCATCGATACCCTGTTGGTGGGAGATATTTGAATACAGTGCTTTGACATCGCATGTAAGAAACTGATAAGTGAATTTTCATACTGCACTTTGAATCAACCTTAAAAGCTCATGGTATCTATAATATGTGATTTTAATGTGAAAACAAGAGGTTGTAAAGGTGTATCCTGAAATCACTGTGGCCACAGCTTTGACATTGAGTAAAATGTCATAAAGCAATTGCTCCCATGGTGTCAATAGTTGAAAAGTATAAATTCATCCAACGCGTTTCGTCCATTCAGTTGGACTTTTTTAAGGAGAGCATCGATTTTGGGATAAGTTTGTTAAACATCTTACTAAGAGATCACAGATCTTTTGATCACATGACAGACCCAGAGAGGAGAACCTCAATACCGGATATATACCGCACAATGACTCCACGGACCATAGGTACGGGACGTAGTGGAGACATTCTGCGGTAGATTCATCAGAGTTCACATAGATTGAGGACACTATGTATGCCATCATCCAGGACATTTAAAGGTATTTTTACTTGCAGTATTATATGCAGTACAGATTACTGTACTAAGCTACGTTAATCATTTTTGCATATCTTCACGGCAGACCTCTGACCAGAGATGGTAGATAGAATCCTGACTATTTCCTTGTTTAAAGGATCTTGTGTTACTATATAGGTGTGTACAAGCTACCACATATCCCCTTCACATTATAATATTGTTGTGGGATATTCCGTTAATATCATTTTCCTTTATATTTTAGTTTGATTCATCTGAACAATTAGGATATCATCAGTCCCAAGAGTACAGTAACATCAATGTAATAATGTTTTAATTGCTTGATTTTAATTTTGATTTCAATATATTAAACTTCAATATATAGACGTTGATTGGTTACAATTTTTATAATAGGTATGTTGTGCCCTGGGTTTTTTCCTTAATTGTAAAAATGACTCACCCATACCTACAGAACTCTCAACAACACTATTTCTTCATCAAACCTGATTTCAGAATACTCACCATCACACCTTCTTAGATCTGCCTCAGACTTATGCCTTGCCTACTCTCTGATAACGACCTCTCGCTCCCACCTACAATACTTCCCCCATGCTGATATGCAGCTGTGGAATTCCTTACTACACCTAATCAAGCAGACTCTCCCCCACTTTGAAATCTTTAAAAACTCTCTGATAGCCCAACTCTTTACTATACCCTACCCTACTCCAACCTATACTACTCACTCTGGTGCACCCTCATTACTGTTCCCCCTCTACTCTGAGTTACACCTGCTCTGCCCTTTTCCCACTAGACTGTAAACTCCTTAATGAGAATAGCCCTTATCACTCTTTGTTTTCACGTCTGTACTTATTTTGGCTATCTTGTATGTCCTTATGCTATGTAAGCTCTGTTTTTTCCACTGTCCAGCAAGGCAGAGCACCATGACACTTTACAAATCAGTGACAATATATATGCATGCAAACCTTTTAAAATTCATATGTAATATACAAATATAATTGGAAGTATTGCACGAGTTTCTTTGTACAAGGAAGGTCTTCCGTGATAATAGAATTTCAAACAAGCAATGCATAAAAACCTAATTTATTATTATACACTTGTGCGCTGTACATAAAAGCATGAATTAAAAAGATTGAGATCTTACTTTCCTTGCGGTAATTTGAGATTCTATTTTCATTTACATCAATCGCAGTCATTGCAAAAGCTTTTCTCTTTGATTCTTTCTTTATATGAGATAACAGATAATTTGGAAATATCCTAAAACTTGGGAAGATATTTATCTTCCAATTAATGTGGCATGCACCAAAGAAACAGACAGTAGATTTTTTTTCTATTATTATCATTATCACTTTTGCCCTTTCTCTTTTGTATTTTTTTGTCCATTACAGTGAATGTACTTTCTATGTTTTTTTACTTGTTGAACAAGATGAACCCATTTAATAACAGTTAAATAATTATAGTATGAGTCAGATCCCAAGCTGAGCACAGTAATATACCATGCATCCTGCAAAATGTGTCAAGCTGCGATAATATAACTGTAATTCTGTATGTGAAATATGCACATTTCAAGTCAATAAATATATGAATGAGAAATATATAGAAACATAAGGCTATAGCAAGAATTACATAAGATAAATGAATGCTAACAAATTAAAAGTATTATAATTATTATAGTTTTATACCATGATTTTATACTTTGGCGCTTTGTTCTGTATGAAACAAAATATTTTGTTCAGTTTTACAATAGTCAAATACGAAGGTAGAACAATTATCTAACCCAAATAGTTTATACAGTTATACAGTATTTTAAGCTATACTATACTAAGCCATCTGGGTAATGGCATAAAAGGACATGTGATACATTTAAATATCAAACAGGTTAAAAGAGACCGTCAGGACAATTTTAAGACATATTGGCTTTCAGGGAAAAGCTTCAAAATATCTCCCAAACACATTGTATTAATGAAGAGGAGAGACTGCTTGCTTTCAATACTGCTACCCATATTTATTTACATAAAGGGTTATACAAAATAATGAGTGAGACTATGCAAATCATTGTTAATACTGTTAACTGGTACCTGGCTGGCGTGCTCTATGAACAGCTTGTACTGAGTGTATTTTCCTCACTGTCAGAGCCATATTTTAAATAATGACCAACAAATAATGAGAAATGAACAAAAACTCAATTCCTAAGCATATTATAGAAAACCAAATTGTTCAGAATATACGTAGCCCAATTGAGTACCATATACTACAGTCTACAAACTGTCCAAAATATAATGCAACAGTTACTTTAATCAAATTATAGGGGTCTTAATTATCCAGCCTAAAAACCTAACTAGTGTACAAAGCTGGTAGACATCACCACACAGACTTAAGTTGCTATTACGGCCAAAATGTATGGATATTTATACTAGGTGGCCAGCAAACAGAACAATGGTGGCTCTGCAGCTACAGGGCTCGGAAGTGAGATGGGCAGACAATGCCAGGTCACCCCCCCCCCCCCTCAATTGATAGTAGATAGTTGGGCCCTGGAGGTGAGAATGGCATCGCTGGACCACTACCCACTTTTTACAATTGGGCCAAGTAATGCACTGTTCTGCCCCTGCCGGGAACCTTAATAAACGGCTTCTGATGCTCGAGTCTGTCTTTGACAGCTGTGTACAAGAATTGGGCCATATGCTGCAGTGCATAAATCAAAAAATGTAAGCCATGAACTTTGTGATGGTCGCGATGGGGTTAAGGGCGTTTTCCTGTTTAAATTAAACTACCCTCATGCTCAAAACAGTACTTCGCCTGGGACTCAACCATCTGCTCCATTTGGCAGGATTTAGGTAAATACAATCACCAGGAGCTGTAGTCGGTAAAGTTGTCTGTTAGACAAACACACTGCCTTGTATTGACTACAGTGTCTGACTGCAGGCTCCTGACTAAATGATAACATGACCATCCATTGATGAGAAGGCTGTCATTTCTAGAACATGGACATCAATACCGCAGCTGACCAGCAGAGATCCCAGATAGGTCCCAGTATCCTGCTAAATACAGCAAATAGTATGTGTCACAGGGGACCAACCTTCACCAAGGTATTATTATTATACAGAGGTGGATTTTAAAAACAAACAAAGAACATTTAAGTTTAACAATCTCTTTAAGATGTTAATTTATCATTATGTGTATTGTATACTGACGTCACCTCTAAGTCTTTAATTTAATTTCTTCAGTGTCAGTGAACCCCCAGTTTACATAATCTATGTCCTTTTCCATCAATCCATCTATCCATCCAAAAGTTATTTCTCAGGATTTGCTAGACTGACTGTGTTTGCAGATGGTGAAAGTATTGTATGTAGCTATCAGAAGTTGACCTTGATGAAAATGCTTTCAATACATACATAATACATAACACAAAAGACTTTGTTTCTGTATACGTTATGGTTGTGCGGCAACTTAACATGGCATTGACATCATAGGAAGTTTGAATCAGAATTGTGTTGCTGTATGGAGAAGATCTGAACTTCACAGAGCACTTTAATATTATTCTGCTTCTGAAAATGTATACATGGGTCCGTTCTGACTATGTAAAAGACAATTCTTTTGTTTCCCTAATTGAGAAGGTAGTCTGGACCTATCAGGGGATACTTAAAAGGTTACTAGACTGATTAACCTTTTCTTGTACATGACAACTTGAAATACCACAGAAATAGTCATAGTGGAAGCAACACATTAATTTCTGAGAGCAGTTATAATGATGGCTCACATATGCAACTGAATTTAAAAATAAGCCAAGACCTCCTAAAAACAACTGCTTAAACCATATACCACCAATAAGCTGTTTTTAATGGTGGATATAAATTATAAGTAAGATATACTAGCTAGCATTATTCCATACATATAACCTTAGTTTTCTGTATATCTATATTTAGTATCAGGAGTTGTACCACATACCGTCAATGGTAATAGATTAGTGCCACTTAGTGATTACCTTTTTTGAAAACATTTAAATTGTCTGTATGACAAATGAGTAACTACAAAAGTAGCAGGGGCTGTTACGGGGTACACAGCTGTGGATGGGAATTTCTTTCCTTCTCCAACATCTGTATATATATATATATATATGTGTTTTTTTCACCTTTAGTACATGGTACCATTAAAAAAATATTACTATGGAGTCCACAAATGTCTAGTTATGCCCCTGCAGTTTGGCATTACCAGAGAATAGTGTCTGACCGCTGTCCCTCTCCGACATGAGAACAACTTTGCTTTACTCATCAAGAAACATTGTTGTCTAGTTGTCTAGATCGGTGTTTCGTAAACCTGGTCCTCAGGACCACTAACAGAGCATGTTTTCCATATCTCCTTGCTTTAGCACAGATGTATTCATTACTGACCGGCACATTGCAACAGATCCACCAGTGATATAATTATTTCCCTTGTCACCTGGTAAACATGCACATTTAGTGGTGGGCTTGAGAAACACTGTTCTAGATAACAATTTATTTAGCATAATATCCTTTTAAATATAGTATCATGAGGACAGACATGACTCTATAGATAGACTATAGATGCAGCATATTCAATCTAAAAATCATATTGAAAAAGTAGTCCCTATTTCGTTATTTCACTACAGATCACTGAGCCCCACTGCAACTCATAGCTCTTGTTATCAATATTTGGTGCAGTGCAATCTTGATGGATTAAACAAGAAAGGTGTTATGTTCATGCTGCATTTCCATTGGGTTAAGCATGACGCTGAAACAAAAAAGGTTTTATTCTCAGTTTTAGTAGGAGGTTGTATATTTTTGATCCTCAATCCATCAAGCTTGCTATCCTGACCTGAAGTCTTAAAGAACAGGTATATCCACTGTTTGCCATTACTATACATCAAAGGTTGTGTATTATTGACCTGAGTAATATTCCTGATCTATCTGTAGAGTTTGGGCAAAGTTCACTGTATCTATATGCTGCATTTGCTGGTGTTTCTTCTCCCTCTATGAGATCTACGCAGCACTCCACTCTTCTTTTTTCATTCAGCCTATTTTTAAACAAGCTGAGAGGGTATCTCAAGCATGCAGAATGAAAAAAGGAGATTGTAGTGTGGCATGGATTAGTTAGAACCATTAAGGACCCTGGATGATCCAGACAATGGAGCACGGACAGTAAACATGGCTTATTTTAATGTATGTTACCGAAAGTCACCCAAAATTATGTTTCACTTTTGGGCTATTCTTTAATTAAATAAGTGCATCATGTTTTCACCCTTTTGCAGTGGTTACCATGTTAGAAGGGATGAGTTTCTCCATATTCTATCATTTCAAGTCAGCGAAGTGTGAGTGTTAGGCTTGCAGACTTGTTCTGCAGAAATGCAGTGTGTGGATTGGTGGTGGTCATTTACAGGACTTAAAACAAGTAACCAGATGGAGTTCAACACTTTTGATATTGACATGAATTATCATGCAATAGAATCATGTGTGACTCTTAACTAACAATGCTAAATTAGACTGCAGGTTAATGACAGATTATAGTACTGATGTTTTGGGTAGTACCAACTTTCCCATATTTGAAGTCAATAAGAAATGTAGATAACAAAAGTTTTGGAGGCTTGTGGTATATTTCAATTAATATAATACTGCTTATTGTAGTTACTTGGAGTCTTGGTTTTATTTGTATATTTAAGGTGATCCAGAGTAGATATTAAAGAGTTCTGACTGTTTCATTGAGTGATTAGGAGTGAAAAATCTATGTGGAGTAGGAGCCCACAGCTTGCACACACGGAGGGCTCACTGCAGTTTTAATTTATCACTGTATCAGATTAGGATCAAAATTATGTTTTTGAAAAATGTAAATACAGGTAAGGGATCTGTCATCAGTAAACCCAGTATCCAGAAAGTTCTGAAAGCCAGAAATAAGAAAAAGGGAATAATTGCTGATTCTTGGTGATGTTATGCACAAAGCTATCATCACCAATTGCCTCCCCCACCCCTTAGAGTCACTGTGAAGAGTACTGATAAACCACTTAATTTGAATAAATAGATAGGGTTAACTCTTAAATGTAATTAAGAATTTTTTAGGCATAGTGACTTAATTGAGACAAAACCTCTCACACAGAAGACCAAAGTATTCCAGATAATAGATCTTATACCTGTATATGTTTACCAAAACATAATTTAAAACAAATATGTGACAGATTTCAACAGACCATCGCCATGTACCGGTAGATGGCGCTAAACACCATGTGGTGTAGATACAGTACATTTGCCATAATAAATAATAATTCCCAGTGAGGTATAGTGCTGGCAAGAAATCCACTTAAGAGTGAATGAATCAGCACTAAAGAATAAATCAGTAAATATCCATAAAATAGCAGGATCGTACCTGCATTAACTATTCAATAAAATAGTACCAATAAGAATACACAATAAAATGTATACAAAGCTTAGTTAGACATAATTTCTCATTTTCTGTCACCTAGTTTCTAATTTTCCGCTCTCAAGTGTCATATGATTATTTATAATATTGCTATTCAGTCTAATCATATTTTTGCTATTTTATGTTGCTTTATCTGCAACACATCTTTCATTTTGCTTATAATATATAGGTATTGCAAAGCTTTACTGCTGATTAAAATAAGGGTGCCTGAATCATGAAGAAAAACATTATTACAAAATGGGCATATAAATTAAGCATATTCTTTTATGGAGTGTAATACACTCTTCCAGCTTACAGGTGTCACCACAAAATTGTACAATATGAGCAATGGGATTTTTCCAGTCAAATTCGTTCCATAGACAGCAATGGTGACACCTGGAGACAATAAAGGGTGATACCCACACAATAATGCAATTTATAAATAAAACATTGAAAAGTTATACATTAAAAATAATTTTATATATTAAAATGCATTTTTAGATAATTTACAATGTTATTTAATTTATTAAATTGTGTATGTTTAAATATCTTTGTTAGAGAGTACCACTTTTGGGGTTTCTAAATAAATTTTAAAAGTGATCAATTTAATCTCACTTTATTTTGTTAATCTCATTATATTTGGTTAACATATGATATATGAATGTAATCATACTATATGATTTTTAAATAATGTTGTATAGTAGTAGTAGCAATAATAATAATAATAATAATAATAATAATAATAATAATAATAATAATAATAATATTTATAATAATTATAATAACAATTAAACAAAATATGCAACAAAGATATAATAAACAGAATAAAATATGTTTTTTAATGTTGAAAAAAATTACTGTAGTTATTAAAAGTATTAGTATATTTTATACAGCATTTGCCTAAAGTTCAATTTGATTAATGTCCTACTTGCTATCCTGACTTTCCAAAATATAATCACAGGGCATATACTATTCATAGAAGTGTCAAAAGAGGCTGACTCATGACATTTACTAGTAGAAAGTCATTTTATATTAGCTTTCTGCATGAGAGTACAAGCTGCTACACTAAGAATGAATCTAAATTTGTACAGTAAGGCATTAGAACGTATATCCAGAGATCAATTACAAAGTGGGCTCACAGTACTTCAGGGCGAACAGAAGTTAGCCCTGATATTGATCGCTGACTAGTAATATAAAGCTCTATTAAGCATTTAACCCCTCAGCTGCCAATGTCAATAGTATCGAAGCACTTTACACACATAAGATCATCATATTAGAAAAGCAGAAGTAAAATGACTTTATTTATGGGCATTTAGAAAGTGTTAGTCTATAGCTCCCATAATCGTAAATGAAAGTTTAATATACCTATTATTTGTATAAGCAGTTGATGTATTTTTCTAAATACGCTCATTCTTGTTTTTCTGTAGATGAAATAACCAGGGAAAATAATATTTGTGGAACAAACTTTGAACAATTATATCAATGCATTACAATTTAAACTAATTTATGCACAGAGTAGTATATTATGATAACGTTTCAAATGTTATCATAATGACATTATGGGTTAGTTCTATCAAATAACTCTTTTAATGTCACAATCAGTAGTGAAGTGCAAATGGTGTTAATTAATAATAATAATAATAATAATAATAATAATAATAATAATAATAGCAATAATAATAATAATCTTTAAGTGTGAAGGCCTTTCCCTACCGAGGACTTGAATGGATTGCACAATTTTCCAGTGCAGTTTTCCAACCTGAAGGAATTATTTATGCTAGACAGGTTCCTGTAATGTGACTGGTAAGTAAGCAGCCAGGCAGAGCAGGAAAATTGCTACAGAGAGAAATGCCTGTCTGCTGGCAGCTAAGAGATTATTAGCTGGAAACAGGGTCATGCCTGAAAATCATAAACACACCAGAGATATGACACTCGTGTAGAGTCACAATCACACCCACCCACATCACAGCAGCAGCACCCAGCCCTTCAGTCAGTGCTGAATGTTGCTGAAGAGATACCCAGTCAGACTGTGCTGGGTGTGTGTGTGTCTGTGTGTGTTCAGCTTCTTCATTGTCTGGCTCGTCCACATTCACCAGGTTTCTCCTCCCTTGGGTTATAATTGCAGGAGAAGCAGCGGCTGCTGGAGGGAGCCCTCTGTAAACAGTGACTCTCAGGATGGATGGAGCTCACTGAGAGCACAGGTCAGGGACTGGGATTTCACTGACACCCGGACTACAAACAGCAAAGACCACAAGCAGAATGTTGTCCATCTCTTCCTCTCCTTCCAGTGGCGTGAGGTAGTTTATCCAGGTAAGTGAGCTTCCAGTTTTCATGTGACGCCTGTTGCGCTTCAAACGTACGGAGAGGATTCCTGCTATCTGTTGCCATCTACCTTTCTGTATTCTGTAATCATCACGTTCTTCGAGGTTGTTAGCTGCGTTTTCTGCGTGTTGTCTTTGGCCAGTGCTGTATATGAGGGTGACTGACACTACCAGCTTGTATCGGTATTCAACTCTAGTCAAGTTTGAGTCAGGAGTTTCTGTTATTGGAAATAAACTGAAGATCAAATCTGCTGATAGGAAGGTTATCTTTAATGTGTTACCCCTACTTGCTAGAATGAACCCTCATTTTCCCTTCCCCTGAAATTAGATGTTTCACTTACCCTGCTGGTTGGAATCCCCACTTTATAACCTCATTCTATTCCTGCAGCTGAGAATCAGACTTCATTTTATTCTGTCTTCTAAAAATGAGACCCAATTTTACAGTATATCTCCTGCTGGGAATGGACCCCAGCTTATGCCTATGGTTGGGAATGATCCCCATTCTGTTATTGTTGCTGGTAATAAGTCCTCATTTTGTTCCGTAACAAGCCACTTCCTCCTGGTGGGAATGAGCTGTGGATCTGTTCCTTCTGGAAATGAGCCTGTTCTATTCCCATTGTAGGGAATGAGCTCCAATACTATTTCTGCAGCTGAGAATGAGCCCCAGTTCTATTCTTGCTGTTGGACGAAAGCTCCTGTTTTTTTCCTGCTTCTAGGAATAAGCTTTATTTTGTTTTTATTATTTCTGCTGCTGGGAATGATCACTATTCTGTCTTCACCACTGGTAATAAGTCCTTTATGGTCACAGCTGCTAAAGAGGAACCTTATTCAGCCATTGTTTTATAAATTGGTTATATTTTGTTTCAGCTGCTTAGAATTAGGTCTGTTTTCCTTCCAGCCGAGAATAAATGGGAAATGTTTGCAATGTACCCCTTTCTTATGTCTGCTACTGTGAATTACCCCCTCCTCTCTAGTCCTTTTGCTAGAAATAAGCTGAGTCTAGATTTGTCAACAATAGGCCTTCCATATGCCCTACTGTGAATGAGACCCATTTCTCTTGTGTTACAGGAGTTATGTCTGCTTTTATGCCCACCGGTGATAATAACCCCATTATTTACCTGTTTTGCTTGTGATTCTGGGAATGAAACCCAATCCCTTTATTCTATTCAATATAAGCATATTTTTAGCTTAATTTACCACACACTCAAAGTACACACTGGGCCTGGATCACTGACAGCTAAATCAACTATCTATGTTATTCTTCGCTTTAATTCCATACAGGAGTACAATTGTATATTCAAGTCAGGATGTCATTTTCATGATAACAGCAACAGTGTTTTGTTGTAGAAGTCCAAGACAATGCAAAGTATCTATCTATCTATCTATCTATCTATCTATCTATCTAATCTATGCATCTCTACAGTTCAATGTGTTACATACCATTATATGAATAATGCCCACACATGCACTACTATAATAAATACTGTTGTGACCCATATACATTGTTCCTCTGTATTACTATATGTCACACAGGATCAGTTTTCCATGGAATCACAAGATACTTGAAGCATGCTGTTTATAAGGAGAAGGATATGATGAGGTTATTTATGTGTGCTGAATACAGCTGGTGATTACTGAGACAGGAGCCAAGAATAGGCACTATGCCCCTTGTTCAAGCTCTGCACTTGAGGCTTCGTATGATAGATAGATAGATAGATAGATAGATAGATAGATAGTCACATGGTGTTAATGTATTATTGCTATTGAGTGGGTAATTGCATTTATAAAAGACAACAGGCATTATTGGAAAGAAAAAAGCATGCACTATAAATCCTATAGCCTGTGGATTCCTAACAGACCTGCGAGCACACCCTTTGTAATGTAGCCACAACAAATTCTAATTATTCCATAGTCATGTTGGTTTGAACTGCCTGCAAACAGTATGATAAGTGTTGTTTATTATGCTGGTTGATTTGCAGTCAGACTGTATCCATCCTAGAATTTAAAGAACAGCAGCTGAGACACGCATAATACTGGGTGGATGGAGAGTCAATGAGATTAGCTTTGATTGGAAACGAAAGAAATCAGCTTCTATTCGTTTACATTTCATCTGAATGTGTTGCAGGAAATGGCAGAGGTATCTTGCTTTTTTTATTTTCTATGATGATATTTTGTGCATGCAGCATGCGTATTATAAGTCATCTACATGGTAAATGACAGTAGCCAAGCAGCTATTTATAATTATTATGGTATGGGTTTTAAAAATAGACAGATCGTTGAAAATTACTTTCCCAATCTTAACCAATAGAGATACTTCAGTTGTAAATCTTCTCTAGAAACTACTGAAAAGTGGAGGCCAGTTGTTAAATGATTAAGGCCGCATAATAGAGGCTTCCTTGTTATCTAAAAGACATTTAAGGCAATATTCACTGTGGTTGAAAGTGAACTACAGATGTATTTTGGTGGAATGTATCATTCTTTACATTAATCGTTTTTTGTTCACTAATGGCTGGTAATTAGCATTTCTGGTAAAATAATGCTTACAATACTTTAAAGATCAATCATTCTTTAAGAGAATAGTGATCCAATGATACATTATCAAGGAGCAAAAGTAAATCCATTTAAACCTTTATTATATCATTGATCTTTGTGCCTTGAATGTAAATAAGGTATTTACTTAGAGTTTATTCTTTTTCTTTACTGGTTCTCAGCTGATTTTATATAGACATCAAAAAGTAAAAATAAATATAATGTCAACATAAAGCAGGCAGGACAATGTAGACTGATAAGGACAACAATATTTTGGTTCCGAACTTCAACTTCACTTCAATATATAGTGCATCTTGCTATAAATGTAATTATTGTAAAATGGTTTCAGATTTCAATAATAGATATTTGATTCAACAAAAATAAACACTTGTTACAGTAACTAATATGGTTTAATTTTCAACTAAAATATTATTGAAGTTGAATGTTGGGCAACATCTTATGTATGACTAGGCCATTCTTATCTTAAAGGGGGTTTTGACCTTTGAGGGGTTACATAAACCTTACTCCAAATTAGAATGTACATCTGCCAGTGTTCCTCCCATGACAACATACCGTTAGCTCTATATAGCAGGGTGCTAGTAATTGTAACTGGGGTCCCCTGCTGGCAACTGCTATAAAACTGCATGAGAGTGCAAGATAGAGAGACCAGATGCAGTGACCACATTGACAGGCTCCTTATAAGTAATGTCTGGAATATTCTATCTGTAAATTGGTTTCTTCCACTACAGCATTACAGCAGTAGTCCAAAAGAGGTCCCCGTCACAGCAATTATAAGACCCTATTGCATTGAGAGATTGGGAGCGAGGCATCACCACTGATGAAATACTGTGGATTAACGGTAGGGCGGCAATGTAAATACCCCAAGCCTGCAACCTCTCTGTCAAATAAAAATCCAGGTTAAACCCAGCTTAGCACACAGGTCATTTTAAATATTTTCCTTTTGAGAATTATATTGTACTTATTCAATATTAGTTTTATCAGATTTATTTCTACACTCCTTTCCCCTTCTAATCCATAAATCAACGTTAAAGTACTGAGTCACTTTAAAGACGTAAAGGTTCTATTTACTTTTGACGAGTTTTCATTTTTTACATATTAAATTGGTAAAATAAAGGGTCTATCTGACCCAGAACTGAGTTTTGACACAACAGAGGAGGTCGGTTATAGACTCATTGTGACTGCTCCCCAAAGATAGCAGCAGCGTCATGATAGCAGTATATGCACAGGGTATTTACAAAATGGTTATAGGTGGGAAACCCCCATAGTACAGCAAACACCCGGAAGCACAGAGGCACAGTGGTTAGCATTGGTGCCTCACAGTGCTGGGGTCATGGGTTCCATTGCAAACAGTGACCTGTATGTGTGAAAGTTGTATGTTCATCCCATGTTTATGTGACCCTAGTGTGTGTATGTGTGTATATATATATATATATATATATATATATATATATATATATATATAGTCTATATTAGTCTATATATAGTTTTGTCACATTTGTCACATATATATATATATATATATATATATATATATATATCTACTGTATAAATGGCTAGTGGCGTGTGTTATTCTGTCTGTCTGTGTGTGTGTGTGTGTGTGGAAAAAATAAAACCAAGCTGCAGCGCCACCTGCTGGGCGGAGTTATACACTGACCTGCTAAATTCTTAGTGTGTGTGGGAAAAAAAATTCAGAAAGGGCTGAAATTTGGTTTACTAAGATGTTTTTAATTTGTTAATTTAATTTGTTAATTGTTAAAAGTGTTTATAAAGATTTAAAAAAAATATATATATATTTCTTGAAGGAGAAGTGACAGTTGGGAGTGGTTGGTGGTTGCCGGGGGTGAAAGTGGGGAGTGGTTGGTGGTTGAGGCCTGGGCTATGGCTCAAATGCATGACAAGAACCTTTTTAACACCTTAAGTAGCTTGATTTGACTAGAATGCATGAGTATCATGCACGGGTTAACTTGTATATATATATATATATATATATATATATATATATATATATGTGACAAATGTGACAAAACTCGGCAAAAGTGGAATTTAAAAAAAACAGCAAAAAGCATTTTTTGACTAAGCAACAAAACCTTCACATGTTGTATTGTGATGCTGTTTTGTCTTTGTTGATGATATTGTTATTACAGTAAAATAATGGGTGTATGTATTTACTTGATGGTAGTGTAATATAATAAAAGAATAGTTTTATATATTTACTTGATGATAATGTTCTTATAATGATAGAATTTTTCTACATATCTGCTCACCACACTACATGTATTTTGACTTCATTTGGTTACACTTGAATGTTTTGCAAAAGGAAAAACTGCCATTAAAAAAATAACAAATCGACACTGTTGCTAATGAAGCATGTAAGGCATATATCTGAATTATTATGGGATATGTGCATACATTACATTTTATCCTGTTAGCTCATGCTATATTAGGTACTGCAAAGGGCTTTGCATTGTTGCACATCAATATGAATGACTTGTACCAAAACAAAATTTAAATTGGGAATTTAAAAGTACAATATCTAGATGATGTGTATTGTATTATTATTTATAAAAATAAATAGTTGCATGTCAAGATTGTTAACTGTCTTGTTAATTGTGTTGCTTTGCTTTTTTAATCTTTTATTTCAGCATTCAAGACACTCTAATTCAGAAATTTTAATTGCTGTCTTTTGCCTAGCGAGTGGGAATGTATACCCTAAACATAATTGAAATCCTAAACATAGTTTTTTGCTATTTTTTTTAGACTTTTTGGACCTGCCCTGCCCATATTTATGTCATACTGCACTAACAATGGTTACACATCTATTTTCTGCCAATAGGTCCCACTCCAAGACATTAGGGATTGAAGGGATTATCACACACTAGATAAACAGGTTGGTTTTGAGAGGCCATAAAGAGATTAGGGGAGAGAAACAACAGATAATGGCACTCTGCTGAATGGGAGGCTTTGCTAGCAGATTTGTCAACATACTGGAAATACTAAAAATAATACATACAATACAATACATACAATAATTATTAATACTTGTATTGGAAAAACAGTGAGGGGAAATAAAAATAGGGTTAGTATGCGTTTAAACATAGCATTCTAGAGAGGGTTTCCTGTTAATTGATAGTTGTTGTGGCAGAGTTGAAAATAATTTGCAATGACAATGCCCTTTCACAGACTTGATTTTTGATGTTACCAGGTATGAAGTACAGCAGTTGTGTATTTTATGAGCTCACAATTTTAGCTATGCAGTAATCACTAGGGAGCAATAAAAAGCTTTTGCAATGATATTTACCGTCCAGAGTTTCTTTTATCAGAAGGTAAATCTTACTTTTAACAGTGGCATAATGTAATGCAATGTATAGAATAAGCTATATGATGTAGTCTATATTAGTCTATATTATTAGGCATATGATATAAGTATAGGAGACATGCTGTCTCATGTGATTAAATTCACCCCCATGTAAGAATAATGTATACTAAGAAATAATAGACCTAATTGGATGGCATCTTTACCGTCCTTTACCATCATGTAACTGTTTGTGAATGGTAACTTCACATATTTTAAAATGATTCAACCTCCATACAGAGGTTTGTTCTTATTCCATACTCCATACTGTTTGTATTATTGTGTAGTTGCATAATATCATGAACCATGTTGACACTTGTTAGCAAATTATTAGGATTGTAAGGAGGGCAATATTAAAAGTCAAAAAATAAATCCTGTTACAAATTGAATTAATATTATGACCGTGAAAAGATGAGAGTTTGACCGATAATAATTAATAATATTTATCAAGCACAAAATAAATATGGTTTCTTAAAAGGTAACTCCACTCACAATTTACATAACTGATAATAAGATTTCATATTTTCTGCTGTGTTCTGCTCCTTCGTAGAAGTAAGGGTTGACTCACTGTTTCTAAAATGTATGAAACTGTTATTAAAAATAATGAAAGGTTTCAGAGATCTGTTGCCTGCCTTGCAAGCTTTGTTCTAGTGAATAGAGGAGGGGATTAGATATCATTAATGTACATCTTACATGGGCCTGTTCAATTCTCTGCCAGTCGCAAGATAAGCACCCAAGCCCTATTTCTCATATATTCCTGCTCTGTGAGCCTCCAATTCATGTGTAGGACTATTAATGAATTCTGGATGAATCTGATTTTTTTTCTGTTTGTACATTTTTGCTAAAATTCACATTATGAAAGGTTGTTATGGGTTGTAAATGCACATTTCAATTCAGTTTTAACTATAACTATTTAAGATGTTATTCGTATAGTATCAGTAGGGATGATCTATATTACTTTCTCTAGGTTTGTAGAACAGTTCTTTTCCCTAGGAATTAGTTTTACTTCATTGGTCACTGAGCTATATTAACTTTTAAGTATTTTTGATAAAGTATGTTCTAGCAAAGTCACTGACTTGAGTCTTAAATTCCTTTGTGATATATAAACATCATCAACTTCATTGTACAAAAATAATTGGATGTGTATCATATAACACTACATATACTATATGGACAAAAGTATTCGGACGTTTGACCATTACACCAACAGAGACAGTAATGACATTGTATTTAAATACATTTGTGCCCATTCATTCTGTAGAGCATTTATGAGTTCAGGCACTGAAGTTGGACTAGAAGGCCTGGCTCGCAATCTCCGTTCCAGTTAATCCCAATGGTGTTCGATGGTATTGAAGTCAGGGCTCTGTGCGGGCCAGTCAAGTTCTTCCACACCAAACTCATCAAACCATGTATTTGTAGTCCGTGCTTTGTGCACTGGGGCACAGTCATGTTGGAGTAGAAAAGGGCCTTCCCCAAACTGTTGCAAAGGTGGCGTCCTATCACAGTACCACGGTTGAAGTCTTCAGAACAACCTATTTTGTGTCACAAATGTTTGCAAATGAAGACTGCATGGCTCGGTGCTTCATTTTATACATCTCTGGCAACGGGTCTGATTGAAACACCTCAATTCAATAATTAACAGGTGTGACCAAATACTTTTGTCCATATAGTGTATAATAAATATATTGTTTTTTGTAAACAAATAACAATATAATATCTAATTTTTTTTTTAAAAAGAAAAATTATAAAAGTGTTTCTTACAACCCAAATAAAAAGTAAAACTCAAGGAACTGACTTTTGCTTACATGTTGCTCAACTTATTTCTGTGCAGTATTTTAATACTGCCTTTTCTAAGTGTATTTTTTCACAACTGATAAAAAATTCAATTACCTAGACATTTTAAATTAAAATAATATCTCTAACTTTAAAAGTGATATGGATTTTTTTTTTGCATTAAAAATTACATTTTTAGAATAAGTTTTATGTGCAAATCATTTCTGAATACCCTACAGCAATACAACTTTAACTATAATTTATTGGAAATATTTAACATGTTTTTTTCTGGTACTATTTACTCTGCCTGCAGCACAAATATTACACAGTGTGATCATATTTTTCAGAATTTATTAACTTAGTTAATTTAAGGTAGAGAGATTATGATTTGTTAAAACCCTGCCGATTAATTGCAAGAATTTATAATAATGTAACAATAAAAGTTTATATGGTTGCATTAATAGGGCATGGTGGCACAGTGATTAGTACTGCTGCCTCTCAGTTTTGGGGTCATGAGTTCAATTCCAACCAGAGTTCGATCTGTGTCAAAATAATGTAAACTTGTGCCGAGCTTCTAACCTACCTATTTACTACAATTCAAATTAAAACAGAGATTCTTAGTAGCTAGTATCTTGGACAAGTTAGGAAGTTCCTCCCACCAGTGACAAGGGGATCTATGTTAGGGGAGACCTAACACTAACCTATACTCCAAGTTCTATCTGTGTTGTGATTGCATCTTCTTCCCATATTTGTGTGGGATTCATTAAAATGCTATATACTCACATACTCCAAAAACACAATGATGGCTTAATTGGCTGCTAAGTAAAATGCATCTTAATGAGTGTGTGTTATGGAATTTAGCCTCTGAGCTGCAATGGGGCAGGGACTGATGTGACTGATAAATATTCTCTGCTGCTTATTATATTTAGCTGCAAACTAGACATGCGACTGGATACCTGTCAATATTCCCATCTATAAAACTCTGGACCCACTAGGCCACATCTCTGATTTACTTCAACTATACCACCAATCCACCCAGCCACACCATTGATCCATCTATCCGTAGTATGCCTAATATTTAGGCAATACACCCTACCCCTGAGTAAAAGGGTAATGTATGTATCTCAGTGGAACTCAAAAACACAAAAATGTACATGTTTTATATAGCATTTAAATGACACATAATAGACTCTGTGATCTGATATACCATTTTATTAATATTAATACTATTAACATTTATTTATATTGCACCAGCAAGCTCAGCAATGCTTTACAATTTTCATCACACATGTCTATGTGTGATGTGCGAAATATCCTCCTAAATATTTATGCAGCTGAAAAATGCTCACTTACCTATGAACAGGTTTACCTGGCTTATGAATACATAAATAATATTTAACTTAGAATGGCTGAAAATAAAAGTTGGCTTGTGTTAAGATGCTTCAATAATCCAAATCAGAGGTTTAACTGTTGCATAGAAAAAGTATATTTGAAGATTGCTGGATAGTCTTAAGTAGAAATAGCCTAAAGGGAACTTTTAAATGCTGCGAAGGATTCAAATGCTACCAAAAACATCTCAATATTTAGTAATTAAGCCAAGGATCTAGAAAAGGACACAAGCAATACATTTTATCAGGTGGCTAGACTCACTGTATAATTGTTAGTATAGTTTTAAAGAGACACTATCATCATTAAGTTATTTTGTTTTCTATACTGTTAAATATGTCAGTGCCCTGTAGTTAACATTGCAAAAAAAGAAGTAGCAAATTAATGTTTTCAATTTTATAGATTTGGAATCATTGTGTTTTCAGATACATTACGTCTCTACATGTACAGTTGTTATTGTTATTGTTTATTTATACAGCACATTCATATTATGCAGCTCTCTACAGATAATATTTAATCATTCACATCATTCCTTGCTCACAGTCTAATTTCTCTACCACACAAACACACACACACACACACACACAAACGCACACACACACAAACGCACACACAGGTCCGTTCAGTCAGCAGCCAATTAACCTACCATTATATTTTTGGAGGAAACTGGAGCACCCAGAAGAATAAAACATAGGGAGAACATACAAATTCCACAAAGTTATGGCCGTGGTTGGAATAGAACTCACGGTCCCAGTGTCAGCATTGCTAACCGCTATGCACTGTATCAGATCAACCATGTAAAACTAGTCATGCAGTATGCATGTTGTCGTGATTGTAGCCTTATCAGGATAAATATGGTTTCCGGCAAATTACTGGGATTATCAAAGGGTTAAAGTATTATGATTAAGGAAACAGACTTCCAAAATCCTGCTTTCTGTCACCTTACCATGATTATTTACTCAAAGATATCCAGTTATCACAGAATAGCAATCAACCCTTTTTTATTGCTTTGTTAAGAGTGCCACAAATCCTAAAATATTAACTTAAATTCCTTTGTCCAGTAAGAATTATGTGTTCCTTATAGGAAACATAATGGATCAAAGCAATAATTCTCATAATACGTGTTTGTGAGGACCGCTGAATAAATTTGAAAACTCTGGAATTAACCAAATAATATATGTCAATGGCATATATACAGGCCCATTAAAGAACCCATAGGGTTCAGCTGAACCAAATCATATTTCCTATGTACATGTTTTATTAATCTTCGGCCTTCTTCTTGCTGATTTCTACTATCCCTTTCTCTATCTGTCAGATATAATCTGATTTGCTTTACCCTGTCACCTTTGTTTGTATATATTTGTGTATCATGTTGTGTCTATGTTCTGTTTTCTGTATATGTAATGTACGCCGCTGCGGACCCTTTGTGGCGCCTTATAAGTCAAAGATAATAATAATAATAATGTACATAGGCAGAAAATTATACCATGTTTATTGTAAGTAATGCCATATCTCTCCTATGTTCCTGAAGGTTGTTATGGTATGTGTTTAAGAACCCATTGCTACAACTATTCTTGGACTACAGGGCCATAAATCTGTTTTAAATAATGTCACGGATGAGGGCGGTTGGCAAAGGAAAGTTTAAAAAGTAGTGAAATGATTTGAGAAATTGTCAGTTTTTGGGGATCGATCTGCTACTGAAAAATTGTCAATACCTTCTGGACTTTCCCAGGCAGCGGTTTATGTGAAAAAGTATGTGAGTGTAGTTCTTCCGTATCTATGTTTTATGTTTTCTTTATTTTAAAGAAAATGTTTTGCATTTATATTTATGTATGCCAATTTGTTATCCCCATTAAATAATAATTGTGTTTTTTTGTGATATTACATCCTGTTTAATAACATTCATGTGTCAGGTATATAATGCTATGTTTATGTAGCACTATAACTGTTTGGTTAATCGTAAATTTGGGTAAATTAAGTTAAATTAAATTAGGTTGTGATTGCCTTTTTAATTGGTCAGGGACTAAAATGAAGTATTCCTAAGAGTGATGGAAATACTTGGTGGTTAATAATGAGTGTGAGATATACTTTTGGGGAACTTTAGTAACCTTCAATTTCATATGCCCCAACATGCGCTTTACAATGCAGCGAGCTACACCTGATGATGATGTGTGTATGTGTGTGTGTGTGTGTGTATATATATATATATATATATATATATATATATATCTATCTTACAGAGCCTGTATACAGCTTCAGTGGAAGTGGGGTATAGTGCCCTATTTGAGCTATATATATATATATATATATTTATATATATATATATACATATATATTTTCTCCAAACAGTCACGCAAACAAGCAATCAACGTCCCATGTGTTTATGATTTGTAAGACACAGCAATGGTGCTGGTGATAGAGGTCAGCCTATTTTAAAGGCATGGCTTTCACTGGCGAAAATGAGTCTAAATTTATCACCATCAAAACTATTTTATAATTTTTCTATCACGTTAAATCTGCTGCTGGTGGTTCACTGATTCTGGCATATCAAGTAACTCCCTTGTTCTGGTTAGCCAATTGTGCGATTTCAGCCTGTCCAAATAATTGTAATGTGTTTTTTTATGATGTATGCTAGTTTTTAATTTGTAGTTGGGTTGAACTCATTCCTGCTATTAAGGCTTTTACTCAGGGACTAGTAGGGATTTTCCTCCAACATTTCCAATTTTGGTGTAAATTACTCCTGTTCTGGATACCTTGTGCTTTGTTCAATGTAAGCTAAGAGATAACAAACCTCTTCAATTCCTACTACAGTATAAAATTATTTACTGTATATCAACAGAGGGGGCCCAAGCAAACGTCTCAAAAATATTATAATGTATCTCCTTTACATTGAGGTCACTACAGTATAAGTGGTCTATATTCTGGTCCACTTGTTTTGTAATCTGTTTCATTATGACATAAGGAATAAGGGCTAAAAGGTGTGGAAGATTTGCTTTTGGGGGATTTTGTTTTCTTTTTCCCTTCCTTTCCATTCATGTTTCTCCCTTCTTGTTAAAGTTATAAATACATGCTTATTTTAAAAGTACAAAGCAGTTATCAATTTAAAGCAATAAATTCTATATATTAGAAATGTCTCAGCTGATTGTAAACTATATTTTAAGTGATCATCCATGAAACATATAATTGCACATTTGGGAAGTCTACAATCTAATATAAATTGTTCTGTATGCTGTTGCTTATTTTGAAAGCAATCACCTGTTATTTTTATTAATGGCTCTTGTGTAATGGAGGCTTAATGAATTAGGTCATTTAGATAAATTTAGACTCATTTTCGCCAGTGAAAGCCATGCCATTAAAATAGGCTGACCTAAAAGGAGGCAATGTATTGTTTTTATTAGTAGTAATAAATAAATTGTAATCATCATGAAATCTATTAATTATGATAGCAAAACATGACCGACACTGTTTACTCCTACATAATTATTCCGATAATGAACAGAGCGACATAGAAAAAATAACTACTTACTAGTAAAAAGACACAGAGCAAATCCGATGAGAGGACATCGCGACACTTCCAAATGACGTCAGTTGCGTGCGTGACTTTGTTTTTTGTTTCTTTTTTAAAGCGGCAACGCATGGACTATGGTAATAGTAATTTTATTCCTAACCCCTAACCCTAACTCTAACCCCTAACATAAAGGTAATATTTACCTGGGTCTGTGTGTTGCTGCTTTAAAAGCCAAAATTTCCGCGCACGCAACTGATGTCATCGGTGTTTACAGCACCGATAACTCAATTACCACCGGAACAATGAATGATGGTCATTGTTATTCCTAATAACTACAATAAAAATTGATAATCATTTTATTTATAATTATAGTGTGTAAACATTGTTTACGTTTTTTGTAGTAATAATAATGATATAGAGAAATATTGTGATGTCAGGTCTCTCCTGTCCTTCAGCACTTACAGAACTTGTGTAAGCTAGATCTCAGCTGA